>NC_142517.1:164050000-164795000 GCF_057876585.1 Rhinolophus sinicus | reverse complement strand
AAAGTGGTACCCAGCTATATTGGGTTTTCTTAAGGCCCACCAAACCTGCTCACTACTTTAATACAGTAGTCCCCCCTTATCTGCAGTTTCTCACCCATGGTCAACCATGGTCCAAAATTATTAATTGGAAAATTCCAGAAGTAAACAATTCATAAATTTCAAATTGTATGTGCGTTCTGAGTAGCGTCATTAAATCTTGCCCGACCTGCTGTGTCCTGCCCTGGACGTGAATCATTCTTCCATGAACATATCCATGCAGAATATACTCCCCGCCTGTTGGTTACTTAGCAGCCATCTTGGTTATCATGTCAACTATGAGATATCACAGTGTTTGTGTTCAAGTGACACTTCTGGTAGCCTAACGCTATGTCACAGTGCTTATGTCATTTCCCACACTTCATCTCATCCCTTCAGCATTTTATCATCTCACATCATCGCAAGAAGGGTGAGTACAATAAGATAGTCTGAGAGACAGACCACATTCACATCACTTTTATTACAGTACATTGTTGTAATTGTTTTATGTTATTAGTTGTTGTTGATAATCTCTTACTGTGCCTAATTTATAACTTCAACTCTACTATAGGTAAGTATGTACAGAAAAAAACATAGTGTATATATATAGGGTTTGGTACCATCCGCCATTTCAGACATCCACTGGGAATCTTCAAACATATTCCCCTTGGATAAGGGGGACTACTGAATCTCCAATTTAGTTTTCAACATTTTCTTTATGTGTTGCTCTGCTTTACAAAGTCCGAATATCTGAAGATCTGAGGTTCTACCTGGGGCTCTGTTTTATGACACTTCCCACGCTATGTGTAGGGACGGATGATTACTGATTTCCTTTCTAAGCAACTCAATAACCTGAGCTAATCCTACCACTCTCTCCCTCCTGAAGCCCGGGAATCATTTCTGGAGAACAGGATTGCTATAAACTATAGTGGAAAGAGTTAGCCATTGATGCAGTTTTCTCAGTTAGTATAAAGTACTAGCCAGCATAGTTTTAATGACAGAACTTAGTCTTCCTTGGTTATGGTTACAGGGAACAAAGATAATCTGCAGACAGTTCACTCATGAATGAGATGAGATTGGATTGTAATAGCAGAAAGGGTGTGGCACACGGAGAGTTGGGTACATGACAGAGAGACTGGGCGTGGGGCTTTATTTGTGCTGATTTTTAGAATGCTCGTAAACTTTGTGCAGGGTTTTTACTTGGGTCGGAACTTTCTTTGCTTGTCTTTATGGACACTAGCATTTGCCTCATTAAGGATACAATGGCACGGAACACTGTGGAAGACAATACTCTCTACCAGGACCCTGTCCATTCACTTGGAATTTATTATTTCATACCTAGGTGGATGTTCAGACATAGGTCATGCAGATAACAAAACAAAAACAAAAAAATCAGGCACAAATGGAGGTTTAAGTGACCCATAATGCTCAGGTTTTCTTCAGACAGACTCTGAATCAAGTGGCAGGGTTGTGGTAGGGTCAGAATGCAGTGGTTTGAGTTTTATCAAGAAGGGTCCACAATCAGGGTTCGGCTACTGTAGAGAGCAGCCCTAGCAGAGTGGCTGACAGAGAGTCATATGATTGTAACTGGGTGAGGATTTGGGTCTTAAGAAGCACTCTGTGTGGGGTTCTCCCCCTTCCCTTCTCCCACAGCTCACATTTGGATTTCATCAAATGACAGACATTGGGGCCCTCATTTAATTCTATCTTTGGGCTGGTGTCACCATCCCACTCAAACTTGAGACCATTGATAGGTGGCATTATCTGCTTCTCCTCCTGGGTCATCAGCCTGGGGAGGAAAATCAGGTTGCCAGGGGAGTCACAAAATGTACTTCTCTGCCCAGCTCCCCTTCAATTTTTAGACTCCCAAGGCGTGTCTTGCATGTTCTGCAAACCTGGCCATGAGGAGACCATGTTTCCCTCCTGACTGAGCTTGCTGATGGTGCTCAAACCCAACAGCTGTGCTGCAGGGGCAGCTGTCAGCCCTGAGAGCTCGCAGAGCTGCTGCCGCCTTCTCCAATGTACCCGTTCCCTTGCTACATACCCGTGCCCTGGCCCTGGAGCTCCTGCTGGAATCCTTGATAACTCAGGTGACCACCCCCTTCTCCTGTCTGAGACAGAGCATTATGCTTGCACTAGCATGGTTCACTGTCAGCATGCATCTTTTCCCAGGAGGTTCTGTACCCTCCAACAAATCTCTGACTGTTCCCCAATGTAACCAGATCCTTAATCAAGCTAGAACCTTTGGATATCTAGACACTTGCAGTCCTGAAATCCTGTTGCCATATATATTTATTTTAATGGGTTTCCAGAAGCACTTTTCTGATCTGTGGTCTCCTTGGGTGTGTTCCCCTAAGGGCTCTCTCCTGCTTATCCCTTAAGCCTAACCCTAAGCCTCTCCTTAGCCCTGGGTGACATGCTGGACTCAAGAGTTGCCTGGTTACTCTAAGTTCACCAAGCTGCTGCCCAAGCCCTGATGATGAAGGTTTAGTTCTTACCTGCCTGTTGTAGTCTTCCTGTGTGTTAATGGGATCCATTTCACTGGCCATTCTACAGGTAGGGTGTGTTTAGAGAGCTAAATCTTGGTTAGATTGCCTAGGTTTGAATCCTGTCTCTACCAGTTGTTAGCTTTGGGGGCCACTCTCTCCACCCCTCTAAGCCTCAAAATTATCACCTGTAAAATGGGTTAATGGGAAAATTATAACCTCATGGGTTATTTTAAATATTTACTGAGGTAACATATGAAAAGCACATTGCACAATACTGAGTATATTGTAGATATAATAAAAGTTAATTGTAAATAAGTGATTATGATACTGAATATGATTCAGGGCTGCTGTTCAGAAAATCTGATCTTTGTGTTCTGCTCACTGCTAGTATTTTATTATTATTGCATTTTTGAATTATGAGGTGATTTATGAGGAAAAAACATGGTCTCTCTGCAGAGGAGTGAAAGCTTACAAATCTAGAGTAAAAAAAAAGAGAAGTTTAATTTTTTTGAACCTCTTCAATAACCATCTTTTATGTGGGTAATGTAATTACCAGTGGAAAAATGAATAAAACTCAAACTCAATAAATTACATTTCCATTGAATTTCTTTGCTTATTTTCTAAGGGGATAGGATTTTAAATTTTGGAACACTCTTTTGCCACTTTATTTCTTATGCGCTAAGATATGACATAGTATGCATTTTAATGTATTCATTCATGTCCAGTTTCAACAAAACTGGGTGGGAATTAGTACCCCATAATTCATACGCTAGGGTGTCTTATTACAATTATAAAATTTTATTATAAAATGTTTTTTTAATATTTATATTGTTAATTAAATGACAACGAAACCTCATAAATTCTGAACAGAGAATTATAGTCCATTAGTCCCTGCTCAGACTTCTTATTAGCCAATCAGAATATTTGATTTCTTCTCCTAACACATTCAGATGTTTGATGATAAAGCTTGCTGACGATGCTATTTCCTTTCTGTACTTCTGGAGTCTCTGAAAGAAGAAAGCTCTCTAATCAGTTTACAACAATACTGAGGTTATTACAAGGTGGTCATTTTCTTGGGGCATTTTAGAGCACTTTGTGATAATTAAAAACAAACAAACAAACAACAACAACAAAAACCCTCCTTTTGACCTTTAATTTCTAAGGAGGCTCCTATACCAGGGCAGGAAATATATATGGTAACTATATTAATAGCAGTCATTTAAGGATTTCTGCCCGCTACACACACATGCACACACTTATAGTTGCTAGAGCTATTGTGATTGGACATTAAGTGATGATGCAGTGACCATCCAAGCAGTAATCAGAAGGTAGGGAGCCAAGAAACCCTGAGAGAATGATCTAGACCCGCACTGTCCCATAATGGAGCCACTGGCCACATGCAGCTGTTCAGCACTGGAAATGTGGGTGTTGTGACTGAGAAAATGAATTTTAAAATGTAACGTTTTTAATTAAGATTTGAATTTAAATAGCTAGTGAATTTTTAAAAATTCAGTTTCTCAGTCACACTAGTTGCATTTCAATTGCCCAAGAGTCACCTGTAGCTAGTGGCAGTGAGACTGAGCATTGCAGATACGAACATTTCCGTCGTCACCAAGAGTTCTATTGGGTAGCGCTACTCTTTGGAGTCAAGGGGGATGTTAGAAAGACGTACGAGCCTTTCTTCTTTTCCACCTTATCCCATGTCAAGGCATTCCCCACACTAGAGACATGGGGGATTCAGAAAGAGAGAGGGGGATTGATCATGTAGAGCTTAGAAATGAGCTTTGTGGTGGACGGTACTGTAGCCAAAGCAGTGGGGAAGCTTCGGCTGCAAGAGGGCTGCAGCATCTTCCAGGTATCTGCACGTGTGGTTGTCGGGGGCGTGAATTTAGTGCAATCGTAGCTGTGTGAAAGAAGAAAAACGTTGTCGAAAATAGCAGCCAGAAGTGCAAACCTTTTCACCTTTCTCTCTCATACTACTCTTTGCCTAGGAAGAACCACCCTGGAACCCAAACCTCATCTTCTTTACATTTCTTCTCTAACTTTAATGTTCATATCAATCACCTGGGGATCTTGTTAAACTGCAGATTCGTATTCAGTATGTCTGCAGGGCAATCTGCATTTTCTTACTGGTAACTACAGTGTGTCCCTGAAAATAAGACCGGGTCTTACATTAATTTTCGCTCCAACAGACTCATTAAGGCGTATTTTCAGGGGATGTCTTATTTTTTCATGTACAACAATCTACATTTATTCAAATACAGTCATGTCGTCCTCTTCTGGAACATCATCATAACATACTAAATGCATACATCATCTGGCTGACGATCTTAACTGGGGCTTATTTTCGGGGTAGGTGTTATTTTGGGGGAAACATGATAGATAACGCAAATGGTCAAAGACCACATTTTAGGTTGCAAGGATCCAGAATGTCTAGAACACGTTTGCATTTGAGACTTTCTGTATAACCACGGTCCTAATTACTGGTTTAGACACAGAAGGTTACACTTCTCCAGAAATCAATATGTCTTTAGTTTCAAACTCAGACTACGGAAGTTTGTCTGGGAGTAGGTGGGTGGAAGGGAGTCTGTTGTTTTTGGAGAAATTAGCCTTATTACCTGAAATCCCAAGACTGGTATAAATATGTTTCCATGTTTTCATACAGAAGTATGGGATATTTAAAAATTGAGGAGAACTGCCCTACAGAAAAAAAAATCCGTCAAATTGCTTACATAAATAAAAAGCAAGTTACATGTTTTATTGTTGTGACTATTTTTGTAACACTAAACCTTTGAACAGAGAGCAGTTTCTATCTGATACTATGATTTAGAGCTCGTTGAAGAAGGAATCGATTGTCGGTAGAGGCCAGCTATTGATCTGAAAGGGGAGTGGGAAACTGGAACATTTCTCAAATAGAGAAAAATTCAAAATTAGAAGCCAGAAGGCAGGGAAATTGCTGTTTGGAAAAATACAATCAGGAGTTTTCATAATATCTGGATGCATAATGGGATGTTTCTCCTTCTGATAAAGATGGAGAAGCTGGGAATAGCTAAGGAGCAAAGGATCCAGAAGACACGAGGTATCCATTCCTTGGTTAAGTCCCACAGGACAAGCAGGGTTGGCAGAGTATGTACAGCTGCTTTGAAAGGACAGTTGAGCTGCCCTGAGTCTAAAGCACCATTGTAAGGATACACTGGGAAGATATAGACGTGAAACAAAAAGACGCTGCTCCTTTGATCCTGCTTCTATCTTGGGGAGAACCAAGAGTAGGTGGAATAGAAACCTACTGCTCCAGGCATCCACATAAGGTTCATGCTTCGCTTAGCTGCTTTTTAAATAGAGTTCAGTGTTTATGGAAAAATCAAAATGGAGGGGAAAAGGACGCCCTCTAGATTTCCCATTTATTCATGCTCAAGGGAAGCTGAGATGCTTATTTGTTTTATTTGTTGTTCGTAAGTCCAGAAACTTTTGTCCACCTGGTGGCAATGATCTGAAATTGCAGGATATGTCAGGTAAGAATATAGTTAGTGTCTGATGAGTGCTTGTCATAAAACCAAAAATGAACACAGAAGAAACGAAAGGTCTTTATATCAGACAAAGAACAGCAAACAACTCAGTGATAACATTGTAGTAAATCATACACCATTAGGATACTAGTCTGGCTTAACAGAAAGAGGACTCCCTGGTAATTAGGAGACCTATTGCCAAGCATAAAAGAAAATCAAGTCAAGATTGAAGAGAGTTGATATAACATATAATGGATGAAACATATGGCCTTATGTCTTCCCAGGCTAACTCCTTCTACCCTCCATATTCAGAGCCCACTTGCTCAGATGCTACCATTTGGGCCCATGCAGTACTGAGCTAGCTATACCCTCTCAAGAGGAGAAAAAGGATCGTTCGCAGACACTGCTGGGTTTACCTTTCCCGGATATCCTTATCCTCTTCTCCTTCCTCTTTCGTCCTTAGGGAATTCCCATATTCTCTGTTTCTCATATTAGTGTGACCATTTTTCTTTTTCCAATTGCACTTATTTTTCCTGTACTATAAAATTTACTTGTTATATTTCTTTTTCATTGTCTGTTTCTTCCCTGCTAGAATATAAACTCCTCGAGGGGAGAGTTTTTTGTCTACTTTGTTCACTGATGGGTCTTGAACATGAAGAGCAGGGCTGGGCACAGAGCAGGTGCTTAGTAAACACGACTTTGAGATGGAGTGTCTCTGTTGTCTTATGAATACCTCCTTTATGCTTTCTCATTATATTGATTTTTTTTTAGTTCATTATAGGTGATGAATTATCTCTAACCTTTGCAGATATTTCCTCTTCCTTTTTCTTTTTCCCTCGTCCTTTCTCAGTATCTACTTTTGCGCTTTCAGATCTCAACTTAAGTTGTGTTACTTCTCCCAAAAGCTTTCTCTGCCTTCACAGATTAAAACAGTATCTCCTGGCCCATGCTTTTGCCACATGGTTGTCCCAAGTCATAAATTTGTCACACATTTTTGGTAGCTGTCTGACTCCCTCACAACAGTAAGCTTAGAGCAGGAATCACAACTACCTTTATTATCATTATGTGTTCTACTGTACAGTCAACACTACTCCTAAGATGTAACAGGCCCTCAATACATATGTGTTGAATGAAGGAAGGAATAATTATTCATTTTGGGGTTCGGTTTCATCAAAAGTATTATAGACTCTTTGAAGGCAAAGAGCGTATTTTCATCTTTGTCTATCATCAGGCACAGTGCCTACACATAGTAGATGCTTGATAAATCTATTCAATGAAAATAACATTTTAGTTTTAATATGTCAGATAGTTTGATTTTAATTATAGGCAAAATAGTGGTTGATTGTGAATTATTGAACATCAAGATTCTTATGAAAATTATGTGCAAAGTAAAAAAGATTTTCAAAATAGGGTCAATCTACTTCCATAAAACAGATTGGAAATATTTCCATTACTCCAGGCTATGAGCAGAAAAGTGCCAGACATTCCCCAGGCCCCTGGGCAAGTGTTCACACACCTCAAGGGCAACCCTACCCTTCTTCAAAGCACAGCCATCGAGTTAGAATAATGTAGCAGTTAGCAGATGAAAACCATGCTTTATTTAAAAAAAAGAAAAAAAAAGAAAAAGGACGTGAAAGGTAAAACAGGCTGGCCAGTTCTTTATAATTGCTCAGTATTTCCCTATTGCATTTTAAAAATGTTGAGTTTCAAGGGGCAGTTTTTTAATTTGTTTTAATTTTCTGAGGCAGCATTGCAAATAAATGTCACTCAGAGGACCCAGAGTCCTGCCAACTCTTGATGATGCTAAGGAGCCATGTGCAAGTGTCCGAGTTCAAATTTAACTTAAGACCATTATAAAAAAGAAATCAGGCAGAGTTGAACTGCACCATAAGCAAAAGCTGTTCTGTTTTCCCAGCGGGGGATCACTGCAAACACAGCAAGTGGGAAGAAATGAGAATACCTGCCATCGAGATTTGAGAGAGAAATTTGATTGCAGACATTTAAATAGATGAGGTTAAGACTTTTCCCTGACCGTAAAACCCCAGAATTCTAAGATGAGGAATTTAAGGACAAATGCTTTGAGGTGGACACTGAGAAGAAGTGTGAACTCTCTTTTATCCTCCCAAATCTGTGCATCTTGGACGCAAGCCAGGAAGCTTCCCAAAACGCTGGAATAACTGTAAATTTGGGGCAGAGAGTGTGCTGAGTCCCTGCTGTGTGGCTTGGGAACCCTGTTTGCTGCATAGACCACCTCTTCCAGAGGGAACTCATCTGGAAAGCTATGGAATCTTGGCTCTGGCCCCATTCATTTATTGGTTGGAGGGAGAAGGTGATGGAAAACGTGCCTTGGAAAAACACAGATGGCAGCCTTGTGCTTAACCCTTGATGGCCTAAGGAAGTGGATCTCACCGTGTGGTCCCAGAACCAGCAGCATCAGCACCACCTAGGAACTTGTGAGAAAAGCACAGTCTCCTGGGGGGGTTGACCGCAGACTGACTGAATCAGAAACTCCAGAGGCAGAGCCCAACAATCTATGTTTTAAGAAGCCCTCCAGGTGGTTTTGGGCACATCAAAATTTGAGAACTCCTTGCCTGAAATACTCAGAGAACACAAGATTGTTTACCAAAAAGAATAACATTATGATGATTCAGAATCAATCTATTATCCATGTTCATAAACTAAGGGAAAGACCAGGTAATCATAACTATTTTGAGAAGGTATAGCAATCTTAGCATCCTCAGTATCAGTTAATATTATGGAAGATCAACGTAATAGTTAGCCGTTGCCATGAAATTGTGGCATAACAAGCAAGCACAACATCTTATGGGCGTGCACCAGCAAGACATTTTTTTCTCCTGCATCTGCAGGGTTCAATTTATGTCGGCTGGGCTCCCTCTTGTTTCTGAGAGCTGCTTGATCTACTTTGAACTTGTTTGGGGTGACTTGGCTTTGCTCCACATGTTTCTCACCCTTCTGAGACCTACAGATAGCACAGGCATGTGCTTGTCATGGCAATGGCAGGAGCAAGAAGTGACAAGCAGAAACATGCAAGGCTTCTTGAGGTCTAGTATGGGCACACCTGTCAGCTCCATCTCATTTTATTGGCCAAAGCAAGTCACGTGTCCAAGACCAGATTCAAGGTATGAGGAAATCTATCTGCCCCTTTAGTGAAAGGAACTGCAAAGCCACAGGACAAAGGGCATGGATACAGTAGGGGTAAAGGATTGAGGCCATTCATGTCACAATCAACAGTGAAAAAGCTTCTCTTTCAGTTTATAAGCAGCACTTGTACTGTAAATCCCAAATGTCAGTTTGATCTTAAAAAAATGTTTCTTTTTGACCCTTCCCCCTCCCCCCAAATATTGATTTTACTGATTTCAGTTGGATTAACTACACGGTTAGAAGGTGTTCTGTGGGTAAAATGCTATCAAATAGCATTGCATGCTACAGAGAAAGCATTCATGAATGGAAGAGTCAGTGGATGCCACTAACTTAATTGTTGTCTTATTTTAAGGAATCGCACAGCCACCCCAGTCTTCAGCAACCTCCACCTTGATCAGTCAGCGGCCACCAACATTGAGGTAAGCCCTTCCTTCAGCAAGATTGCGACTCGCTGAAGGCTCAGATTACGGTTATTATTTTCTTTTATTGGAAATAGACTCTTTTTAGATTAAGTTATGTGCATTTTTTAGACATAATGTTATTACATAATTAAGGCTACAGTATAGTGTGATGCGTGGGGAAACAAAAAAATTTGTGTGACTCGCTTTATTGCAGTGGTCTGGAATGGAACCTGCAACATCTCCGAGGTATGCCTGTAGTTAAACCACTTTGTTTCATAATAATATATCAAATCCAGTCCTTAAAGACAAAGTGAGGAATATGACCTTCTCTACCTTGAACTTTTTATTCTTAAGTAAACTTCTGGCATTCTATATCTGCAAGGGGTCACCTGCTCAAATAGAATTTTTAAGCTGGATCCACCACAGCTTTTTGGGTTGGCTTAATGATTGTGTTAATGCTGCATTCCTAATTAGCTGCTGACATGCGGGCAAAGGGGCAAGGGCAGCTTGCCCACAATTGCCAGGTGTGATCACACATTGATCAGAGATTCAAATCAAGGAGAAATCTGGGACAAACACCCAGAGTCAGAGAGATTCACTGCCTTTTTCTCGTTGGTCTCTTTGAAATGTATACTCAATAGAAGAAATACGCGTAGCAGGTCTGTGTTTAACTTCTGAAGATGAGCATTTCCCTATGTTGGTGGCCAAACGTACAATTTTCTTTTTGTTTTTCACATGTAATGGGAATGAAATAATTTGTTTTTTCTCATTGCCCTGAGTCTTAGAGTTGTTTATGATCTGGAGGAAACCTCAGATAATTTTTTTAAATGCTCTCATTTTCCTGGGGAAGAGATAAGACCTAAAGCAGTGATACAACTTGTTCAATGTCACCCAGTTGGTTAAGGGAAGCTAACCACAGATGCTTGGTTTTCTCATTACACTACACTTTTTTTTGGAAAGGGATCATTCATGATTTGATGGATCAAGTACAAAATAGAGAGCAGAGAATTATGGTCTGTGGACATTAATGGAATTCAATTTTCCTATTTGTGAATTGGTGATAAATATGCTTGTTAGAATGTTTGAGTCAGAAACAAGTTCTTTTCTGTTAAAAATTAGCACTTGTCATTAAATGATTTGGAAAAAAGCACCACTGGTCAATCACTTGAAATTAATTCATGTGGTCAACATGGATTCTAGTACTGGGATGGAATACACTAGGAATAGAGCAAGAGATGGAGGTCAATGTCTTTTTCAACACCTGAAGTTATTTGTTTGAGTAGAAGTTTATTTAAAAAAGTCCTTTGGGGTACAATATAATCAGGGGGTGGGGGAGTCAGGACTGCTCCAATACCCACCACTGAGGACTCTCAGGGTATCCTATCCCTCTCGTCCCCTTGAAATAGGTACTGCCAGAAGCCTATGCCTAAAATTTGCCTGGAATTCATCTCTTCTTCCCTTTCTTTTATATGGTGCTGAAGCCCAGGATAAAAAGATAAAGGATTGCATAGCCTGGCACATGAATGCTTCCCCACTGCGTGCTGCTTTTGTGGGGAGGAAGTAGCAGCCACCAACCGCTGTTTTATTAATAATGAGGCATTCACATAAATTCCATGCAAAATTGATTTTTGACTGTTATATAAGAATCAAATACCAGGCTTTAAAAAGTAATTGAGAAATCTATTTGTAATTTACTTTGCCTATAAGAACCTGCTGTCCTGACATAAACAATTTTACAGTATTTTCCTCCCTGTTAAATAGCTATTTTTACACATCTGTTTGGCCTCTCTTGGATGACATGTAGTCAGGAGGTATAATGAATACAGGTTTGAAACAACATGTGGCCACAATTTTTTTCAGTTTCATCTTCAGGGGGATCTTTTACAAGTTGTGATATCATTTTCATCACAGTACAGGTGAAGTATGTTAATGGCTAATTATCTAACACTGAGTGTTGACGGATGAATCATAAATATGCTTTGTGGCAATAGGAGAGCATGATGAAATAGCTAAGAACTACAAAAACAAAAACAAAACAAAACAAAACAAAAACAAAAACAAAAACCCCAAAAACAAAAAACCCAAACCCTCAAAACTGACAAACCAAAACAACCTGAAAGACAAGTTTCTCACTTGTCTTTCAATGCCTTAATGGGCTATGGTCCCATGGAAAAGTCTCCTGTAACAAAGATTTCCTCCAGGAACCTATTTAATACCTAGTAGTTTTGCATATATTAAAGTCAGCCAAAAGTATTTACGGTGTAATTGATTTCTAATTTTTCTTGAGATGGAGATTAGAGGGACAAAAAAAAAAAAAAGATGATGTGAAGAAGTCAATCTTTTACATATTTTGTGTAACTTCTATGTGTGTTTCCTTGGGATTATTTTGTAGAAGGGAACCTTTTTCTATTCTTATGCTAGGACATTTTTTTTTTTCCTTTTTAAGGGAGTCTGAACCCTAGTAATTAAAAAAAATTGTTTTACCCAGTTTTGTTGAGGTATACTTTATGTAGGATAAAATTCTAAGTGTACAGATTAATGAATTTTGGTAATTGTATACAGTTGTATAACCATTTCCACCATCACGATAGGACATTTCCATCACCCTAAGAAGTTCCCTTGTGGCCCTTTGCAGTCAATCCATTCTGCCAACTCCTGGCACCAAGGCAGCCGCTGATTTACTTTCTGTTACTGTAGTTTTGCCTTTTCTAGAATTTCATATAAATGGAATCCTAGCATTAGTCCTTTGTATGTAACCTTTTTTTCTTTTTTGCTTAGCATAATGTTTTTGAGATTCACCCATATTATTGACTGTATTAGTATTTTGTTTCTTTTAGTGCTGAGTACTATCACGTGGTATGGATATACCACAGTTTGTTTATCCATTCACTAACTGACCCTTGGGCTGTTTTCGGTTTTCGACTCTTATGAATAATGCTGCTATAAATATTCATGTACAAGTTTTTGTGTGGACCTATGTGTGTATTTCCTTTGGGTAAATATCTAGTAGTAAGACTGTTGGGTCACACGGCATATATGTGTTTTAACCTTACATAAAACTGTACCATTTTATACTTTCACACAGGCAATGTATGAGAGTTCCGGTTGCCCTACCTCTTTACCAGTACTTGTTATTGTCAGTGTGTGGTAAATAGCTCATGTGGTTTTAATGGCATTCTCTGCATAATTTGTGATGTTATCTTTTCCTGTACTCATTGACATTTTATACCTTCCTTTGTAAAGTGCTGTTCAAATCTTTTACCCATTTTTATTGGGTTTCCTTTGTATTGATTGACTTTTAAGAATTCCTTGTATATTCTGGATCCAAGCCTTTTGTCAGATATATGTTTTGCAAATATATATATATATATATATATATAATGGTATTTTGCTGGCTTTTTTCATTTTCCCCCCAGTTTTATTGAGCTTTAATTGACATACAGCACTGTGTAAAGTATACAGCATAAGGACTTAATTTATAGATATTGTGAAATGATGCCTTTTTCTCTTTTTAACTTTTTTAAGAGCAAAAACTTTTAATAAAAAAAATCAATTTAATAAATATTTCCTTTTATGATTTGTGCTTTTCCTAACTGGATATCACAAACATTTGCTTCCATATTTTCTTCCAGAAATTCAATACTGTTAGGTTTATGTTTAAATTTGTAATCTATTTTAAGTTAATTTTTGTATGTGTAGTAAGGTAAGGGTAAAGGTTAAGTTTTTCCCTCTGCAGGATCCAGTTGTTCCAGCACCATTTTGCTGATTTTCTCATTTAGTTATCTTGGCATCTTTGTCAAAATCAATTGTCCGTATAAGTTTGGTTCTATTTCTGGATTCTATTCTGTTTCATTAATCTATAATTTTATCTTTACTCCAATACCACACTGTTTTGATTATGGTAGCTTTCTTATAGGTCTTAGAGTCAGGCCAACCTTAGAATCCTCCTACCTTATTACTTTTTCAAAATTGTTTTGGCTGGTCTAGGTCCTTTGCATTTCCATACAAATTTTAACTCTGTTTGTCAATTTCTTAAAAGAAGACTACTGGAATTTTAATTAGGATTGTATTGAATTTATAAATCAATTTGGGGAGAATTCATTCTAAAAATATTAAATACATTTTAAACTATTACTAAAATTGTAATAAACACAACATACACACTAAAATGTGATGTGACCATTTTCAACACACTGGAGAAAATTAACATATCAATTTGTATAACCAGGTTAACAAGTTTTTTTGCAGACAGAATAAAGTTTTTTCTGTCATATCTGTTTAATCAAGGTATGACTTGAGATCACAAGCCACTATTAAAAGACTGTAAAACCGCTATTAAAAGACATTTGCATCTATTGAGTCATGATATTCTTAATTCTATGCAATCTAAGTAAAATACAGAATGAAGTAAGAGGCAGAAACTAGAATGCCTGTTGCAACTGTGTTTATCAAAGCAGTTTCATTATTTCACTAATTGACTTTTGAATAAGTATATTATCAGTATATTTAGAAATTTGAAGGTTCACAAATTTATACTAATAAAAACTTCTTCATAATGCTTTATATATTTCTCCTGCAGGCAAGATTTCAATTGAAATTTTAATAGTTAGAATAGAGATACTGCATTTTAGTAGAAAGAAAATAGATTTGGAACAGCAGGGACCTGAGTTTAAATGACAGCTCTATCCCTAAATAGCTTGGACAAGTTATCCATGTTTCTGAGCCCAGTTTGCCCCTCTGTAAAATGGGGATAATAATGCTTACTTCACAGGTGTGATATAATGAAACATATGCAAATCACCTGGCAGGTACATAACCAATGTATGTGAAAGAATAATGTTAGTAAAAGTGGGGGCAAAACGTAGGCCTTGAAGTCTGGCAAAAATGTTGGGGGCCCTGGTGGGCATTAAAATGGGTTAAAATGCTGAGTAGTGCAGTTTGCTTAGTCTGCGTATGGCGTACTTGTGGTGGTGTGACTTCCCTGCCTACACGTGCCAAATAGCAACTTAACATCTCCTCGTAGAAGCTCAGAGTGAAGACCATCACATCACCAAGCAATGTTCCAGTGGGAAGGTGTGGGACTGGATGGGTAGTGCCAAGTTTAAGTGAGCCTCCACAGATGGTTTGGAAACCCTCATTTCTCAGAAGCTTTCAGTAAGTGAGGAGTTTGTAGTATTTAGTGTTCTTCATGTAGTGCAGGGGTATTGGCATTGAATGCGCTCGGATATTTTTTCAGTTGTTCCTCTGATTTTCCTTTTGCTCCTGTTTTCACCCTTTTCTTTATTCCCACTTGGCATAGGCATGTCAGTGAACATGCCTTGTGATCACTGTAAGTCATCAATATTTGCCCTCAGCTGCTTATTCTTTACAGTCCCAGTGACATTGGAGGTGGGGGGGTTCAGTGAGACAGTGCAGTGAACGCAGATTCGGACACAGGAGCCTCAGGGCTCATCGCCTGACCATGTTAACTTGGACCAATTCCCAAACCTCAGCTTCTGCCTTAGTAAAATGCCTGACCTACTTAAGGGGCTGTCATGGGAAATTGTATGACAAATTGTATGGAGAATTGCTTTGTCAACTGTCGAGAGCTATGAACCTCTGGTGTTGTTATATAATGATGTTGCTATCCCCTTGTTCCATTTCCTTCTGCCACCAGAGCCACAGGAAGGTTAGTCCCATGTAAATTCCATGACTTGAATGGAATTGGGTAATGGTGGTGGGGGTGGCAGTGGCTACACACACAAAAAACTTACAGACTCCTGGGACTCGATAGGGCCACAGAGGTCATCTACTTAAATATCTATCTATGGAGAAAACAAGCATAGGTTCCAGAGCCCCACGGAAGAGAAAACTAGACTTCTCATTGGCACCTTACTTGGGTATCAGAGATGCATGTATTTTGTAGTTTATAGTTGAGGGAATTTGTACTAAAAGACGTGCAGATAGTTTGAAGGACAAAAGATCCTGGGAGGAATTGGAATGTTATTGGTTTCTACTAAATAAACAAAAAACAAGAAATGATTTCAAAGAAAGGTCAAAAAAATGTATTTCTAATTTTTAAAGGGGTCTGTCTAATGATGTTTTATTATTTCAGGAAAGTACGGAATTAGGGTTTTCATGACTGACGCAAATAAAAAGTCATGGATGGACTAGATGAGCTGAATTTTACTGATTTCTGTTTTTGGTTACTGGTCATTTTATTCAGTCATTTTCCTGGTTTACTGAATTTTACCGATTCATTTACTAGTTGTTTTAATTAGTTAAACTGTCAAATTGCTATGTCCAGAAATGTAGCATATAACTGATGAATGGATAAACAAAATATGGTATACCCATACAATGGAATACTTTTTAGCCATAAAAAGGAATGAAGTACTGGCCCATGCTACAATATGAATGAAACGTTATGCTAAAAAGCCAGACACAGAACATCACATATTATACGCTGCTGTTTGTAGGAAATGTTCAGAATAGGCAAATCCACAGAAACAGAAAAGATATTAATGATTTCCAGGGACTTGGGGGTGAAGGGAGTGTAGATTGATTGCTAATGGATATTGGGTTTTTTTTGGGGGGGTATGAAAATATTCTGGAATTAGATAGTGGTGATGGCTTCACAACCTTGGCAATGTACTAAAAATCACTGAATTGTACACTTTAAAAGGGTAAAGTTAATGTTATGTGAATTATGTCTCAACAACATAAAATAAGCCTAGGATAAGTTTTTTAAAAATCCTATCACAAAAGTTCTTAGATGTTAAGAATAGAATTTTCTATCATCTGTACCATGGATGATGAAAAGTGATGGTGTAATTGAAAGAAACCCTGATCTTGGCAAGTGGTGTGATCTTGGGCAAGTCGCTGCACTCTTAGCCTCCAGTGCCTAAGCTATAAAATTAAAATAGTAATTTCTGTCCTACTTATGTCATAGAGTATATGTGAAATAATAATAATAATAATAATAATATCCTGCATTTAATGAGCTCTCATTATTTACCAGAAACTATTACTGGCATTTTACATGTATTATTACATTTTTCTTATGACGTATTATTTATATCCTGATTTTATAGGTGAGAACATGAAATAATGTGTGTAAAACTGCTATACTGATGAAAACTGTGAATATATTATTTTATTTCACAAAATCATTTAAAAATGCTTATTTTTTTCCAGTTCATTAAAGTGATGGCTCCATTGGAAAAATCAGAAAATATAAAAAGTTATAAGGCAGAAAATTAAAACCAACTCATAAACCCAAAGAAAATAGTTATATTTTTTGATCTTCCCTTCCAGTTTCTAAAAACGTATATGTATGTACATACATATGAGTATATGTACATATAAAAATTGGCTTTACATTATAAATACAATATTGTATTCTGATTTTAAAAATGATTTTAATAACTGGGTATGGATATACTTTCTTAAACTATGTGCTCAGGCCAGTAGTTGGTTGCTTAATTGAACGCGTAGGTTTAAAGCAGGTTAGGCAGACGCTGTTGTTCTATGCAGCAGTTCCCTTCTTTGTCTTAGCTAAAATCACCATGATTTTGATCAGATTTGTGGAAAAGACTTGTTCAGAGAAGGTGAACATTCACTCTCCTACCTGGGAGGATGGAATTGGATCGATCTAAGCCCAGGTTTGAGATAACTATGATTGTTCTAAGCCAGTTATGACGATCCCATTCTTTACCAGTGAATAGTTTTGGGGTTAGCATGTGACCCAGTTCTGCCAGTGAGACTTAAAGGGAAGTCTGTTAGGGGCTTTTGGAAAAGAGTTTCCTCTTGCTAAGGAGAGAGAAGTTTAAGGCAAAAAAGTCACTACCTCAGCCCTACCTCCCCGCCATTGGCTCCCTGGAGCTGTTGCGCCATCTTGCAAACATGGGGGGAAAACCAAGACCATCTCAGAGATGCCAACCCAGAGCCCTGATGTGTTCTAGCCACTGAATTAACCAACCCTGGAACCACATAGCTTCAGACTCCAGTGTGAAATAATGAGTGCTTACGTAACTGCAACCCAAAGTGAAATAACTAGTGGGGAAGAGTAAAATCAATGAAGTAGAATTATTTTTAAAATACATACATTTCTTAAACATTTTAAAAACTATTTAAAGCATAGGTTTTTTGTTTGTTTGTTTTGTTTTGAAGTAAATCAAGAACTTAAAGACAATTGCAAGTGGTCTAAGCACAAACTCCTGTTACACCAGCAGTTCTCACTGTGCGGTCCATGGGCTCCTAGAGATTTCCAAGACCCTGTATGGATGTCTGTGAAGCTAAAATTATACTCATAATAATATTAAGGCATTATTCCCTCTCTCATTCTCATTTGCTCATGAGTATAAGGCAGGCTTTTCCAGGGGCTACATGACATGTGATACCACAGTAGATTGAAAACTGAAGCAATATGAGAATCCATCTGCCATTGATTAAGCCAGGCATTGGGGATTTATAACAATGTCAAATAATGTCACCACTCTTTTTTCTTTTCATTTTGGAAAATATATTTACTTGTCATGAAAATATGTTATTTATATTCACAAGTAATGGGTTTATTATTGTCATTTTAAAAATAAATTCAAAAGTTTATACATTTCTTAGTTTGACTTTCTAATATGGTAAATATTAGTTGATATTTGCCATATAAACAGAAGCTCTTTGAGGTCCTCAGTTATTTTTAAGAGTGTAAAGGGACCAAAATTCTTGAGAATTCCTGCTCTAGACTTTATTGATTTCCCCCATGTTTGCTATTGCCTAATAACAGTAACTTCCCTCCCTTCCTTCCTCCTTTTTTCCCTCCTTCCTTTCTTCCCCTCCTCCCTCCCTGCTTCCCTTCCTTCTTTCCTTCCTGCCTGACTTCTTTTTTTCTTTCTTTTTCAGCAGTTTGCTTTTAGCTAAATTTTGCAAAGCATTCAACTTAATTTTCATAGAAACAACTATTGTCTTTCTTTTTGCTTCCTAATGACAACAGCAAATACTGAGTTCATAAACAGGCCTAGGCACAAACACATCCGACTCTTGGTGAGCAACTCACCTAATGGTGAGGAGGAAAGTGAATGGGGGTGTGCATGAAGAATGTTCAGTGTGTTTCACAGGCAATAAAAACTGCTGACCAATCAAGCAAGTTGGTTGAATGGAAGTGCATTAAGAAAGATTCTACTGTACATACTTAACCATTTTCGTATTGTTGAACAAATGTTTCCGTATACTTTTTAATTTTAAATATAAAGCTAAAATAAATACCTTTATTCTTTGCATAAATACCCTTACATTCTTTGCATAAATGGTTATTAGGAGAAATTCCTAGCATAAGAATTAATATGTCAAAAAGTTATAGGTATCTTGAAGGGTTTGGGTATATATACTCAAAAGGCTTTTTTAAAAAGTTGTATAAATTTGTGCTCCTACCATTTCTCCCTATCTTTACTAATTCAACATATCATTTTAATAAAGAAAGATGCTAATTTTAACCCCAAATTATTGCTTTGGTTTTCTAGAAATACTTTGTCTTATATAGGGAGAGTGGATACTTTAAAAATACTTATTAACAATTTGTATTTCTTATTCTGTGATTTTCCTTTTTATGTCCTTTACCATTTATTCAGAGAGATGTAGTAGTCAGGATTCTTGGTTGCAAATGACAGAAACAGACTCCAGTTAACTTAAGTAGAAAAAGAATTGGTTGCTAAAGGTGTTGGGTAGCTTACAGAATTGAGGGGAGAACCAGACTTGAGTAGGAGGCCAGGGAGACAAGGCATAGTTGACATTCTGCCTTGGGAACAGTGGAAACACCATAGCTACCGCGGTAACTGCTGGACAATAGAGGGCACCATGACCTCTGGCGCCATGATTGCCTGACAGTGACTCCTCTTGCTTCTGAATTCCACCACAGCGTCTGTGAATAATCTTTAAAGGAGTCTATGACTTTCACCCTCAAAGAAGGAAAGGCTGAGGTGGGAGCATGTGATTGCCTGTTTTAGGTCAGATGGCCTCACACCATGGGCGAGAGCAAGGATGGCAGCCTATGTCCAATCAGGGGATTTTGTCCATAGGGGAGGGTGTTAGATGTGGGTATTTAGGTGACAGAGATCCACTACATGGGGTTTTATCCAGCTGTGTGAACTCCTTCGGCACAAAGTATATTGATTTATTGTCTCTTATTAAAAAAAAATGATTTTACCAGCTTGTTTGCTTTTAAATCTCATTTATACTTCTTTATTAAATAGAAAAGTTTAATGTTTCTATGTAGTTAAACCTGTTGACTTTTTACTTTTAAAATATTTTTCTTCTTTGATTTTACTATTTGGGTTCATTTATGCCTGGAAAATCTCTCCCAATCCTTACATTATATGTTCATCTACTTTCAAAGGTTTTTATGATTTAAGTTCTTGAATTTTACATGTACATCTTTAAACTGCGTACACATGTGTATGTGTGCACGCATACGTTTGGTGTAAGGGAAGGGTCAAATTCCTGTCTAATTTCTTTATGTGAGTATACCATGTGTGTTTCTTGGCTATTATTCCATTGCATTGATCTACCTGCTGATTTTTTGCAACAGTTTTTTTATACTTTAATTGCCAAAACTTTATAGTATGTTTTAATCACCCAGATATCCCTGCATTACTCATGCTTTTTTTTTTTTTTTTTTTTGTCTTTTCCAAAAATGTGATGGTCAGTCCTCTTTTTCATTTGTTAAACTTTAGAAACATTTTGCCTGAAAATTATCTCCATGAAGATTGAGTTAAATCCTCAAATTCATTTTTGAAGGATTTTGTTTGCATCTTTATAATTGGGTCTTCCTATTTGGGAACATTTATTTAAGTCTTTTTTTGTGTCTTGATACAATTTTGCAATTTGTTCATTTTGGTTCTATACCTGAGTTTAAAGATTGTTGTTATTTGAAAACCTTAAAAAAATTCATTGGTAAATCATCTTGACCCTCGTGCCCTTAATAACTTTCCATTTTTTTCACAGTTATTTATTTATTCAGATTAGCCTATTTCTATGTCTTGGCACAATTGATGGTTTATATTTTATTTTGAAATAATCTAGTTCATCAGTATTTACAAATTTATTAAATAAAGAATAATTATGTTTTTAAATTGTAATGTATCTTATATCCTCTTTCTTCTTATTTTTAATTTTTTTGTTCTTTTTTAATCTTTGTTTTCTACATTAGGTTTGCCAGATCTCTGTCTAGTTTTTCCAAGGTGCCAGCTTTTGTGTGTATTTATCATTTAGCCTCTTTGTTGGTGTCTTGGGCAAATTACTTAATGTCTCAAAATCTTTATTTCTTTATTTGTTAAAAAAACAACCCACCCATCTCTCAGGAATAATGTGAGGATTCAACAAGATAATTATGTAAGGCATGTGGGTCATGACAAGTGCTCAAAAATCATCACCGTTGTCATTTTATTATCAATTTATTCTTATCAATATCAGGTCTATATTTTTATCACATTATCAATTTATTTTCATACCTGATTCAATCATTCACTACAGGATATGAATTCATTCTTTTTAAAATTTTTGTATGATTTATTGGGGTGACATTGGTTCGTAAACTTATATAGGTTTCAAGTGTACATTTCTATAGTACATCATCTATATATCGCATTGTGTGTTCACCACCCAAAGTCTGTGCTCCTTCCATCACCGTGTATTTGATCCCCTTTTCCCTCTTCTACTATCCCCCACTCCGCTTACCCTCTGGTCACCACTAAACTGTTGTCTGTGTCTATGAGTTATTCTTTGTTTGTATTGTTTGTTGCTTTCAGTCTTATATCCCACATATGAGTGAAGTCATATGGTTCTCGACTTTTTTCTGTCTGATTTATTTTGTTTAACATAATAATCTCAAGATCCATCCATGTTGTCGCAAATGTCACTATTTTGTCTTTCCTGATGGGTGATCAATATTCCATTGTATATACGTACCACAACTTCTTTATGCAATCATCTATCAAAAGACACTTTGGTTGTTTCCATGTCTTGGCCACCATGAATAATGCTGCAATTAACATAGGGGTACATATCTTTACAGATACATGTTTTCAATTTTTTTTGGTAGGTACCCAGATGAGGGATTGCTGGGTCATATGGTAATTCTATTCTTAGTTTTTCGAGGAACCTCTGTTCTGTTTTCCATAGTGGCGGTGCCAATTTGCATTCCCACCAGCTGTGTATGAGGGTTCCAAATTCCCTTATATATGAGAAAGTTAACATAGTTTTATTCTTTCCTTTAGCATTTCCCCATTTTTGTAACACAGACTTAGATTTAAGACTTATTGCTATTTTTTATATAACAGTTTTCCTTTATGGAAACATTTTGCCATTTGCTTTCTGTTCTAAAAAATTTTTGCAACAGTTATTTAATGTAATTAAACAGCTATTTAATGTAATTAAAATTTGTAACTTCTTTCACTGCTCTTCTAATCCTTCAAAGACACAATAAAGTAATTCCATTCTTAATGTTGTTTATGTCATATCATCTCTCATTTAGAAGGAATGTGTCTTTAAGTAACTTTTTTTTTCAAGATGTGTTCTGGAGGAATATATTTTCTAAGGACCTTCATATCTGAAATTAGCTTTCTGTTATTTTTGCACAGGAAAGACAACTTGTCTAGGCATTACATTCGGGGTAGAAATGTTGTCTTAAAAACTTCTGTAGATATTGTTTTTGTCCTTATGGAACTTGCTATGGCAAAAGAGAAATCTGAGGCTTGTTTCACCTTTTGGAGAGTGAACTTCCCCATCCATCTGCCTGTTGCTCATGTATTTATAGGCTACGTTTATTTATCTCTGACCTTCAGAATTTCTAGTGGATGCTTCTACATATGTCAATATATTCATTTTGCCTGGAATGTAGTGGATTCTCGATCTGGATATCCTAACATTTTTTTTTCAAGGTTAAGATAACATTAATTTTTTTTTATTACGACTTCAGTATTAGCTCTTATGCTGCCTTCATTGCTTTTCTTTCTAACCTGAAATATGTAATACCCACTATATATGGTAGTCAGAGATTGTTTTCTTCTTTCTCCTACCATGGTTTCTTCATGGGAACACCTTTGTTGGAATGAGGAACCCCCAAAGCTTGCTTCTCCATTCCCTCTTGCTGACCAGTTCTTTTCTAGGTCGCTGCCATGGCTGTTTTTAATGGGAAAAGCTGCTACTGAGGCGTTGGATGTAGAAGGAAAATAATACTCCAGCTTAAAAAAATGGCACTTATATAGTAGTAGGAGAACGGCTGTCTGATTTAATGAGCCAGGTGGCAGACAGTGGGGAAGACATAATGGGCCTTTCTAACTTCAGGCAGGTGGGCTTCCTCTAGGTCTGGTGGCAAGCACAGGTGGGCCAGTAATTGCCTTAAAAATCTAGGTTCATTGACCTTACAGTTAGTGGTAGGGAGTTGACGGTCAGTATTTGGTGGCAATGTAAACATGTGTGTGTGTGTGTGTGTGTGTGTATTTTAGTGGCAGAGGGTCTATCAGGGCTGTTAGCCAGATGCCATTTGAAACTGGAACTCCTTGGGGCCTTTTTATTTTAAAAATTAATTGCCAGCTTACTTTTATCTACCAACTCATGTGGCATATGTGAGACATAAGTAAGTGAAGAGCTAGAAAATGCCCAGTGGGATGAAGGAAGAAGACAGATTTGGGAGCTGTGCTTTGTCTCCTACTTCTCCCCCCTCCGCTCTCCCACTGTCCCCTGCGGCCCCACGACTTCTCTTTGTTCTCACTCCTGCTTCCTCTGTCTCCCCAGCCTGGATTTAAACCTTATTTTATAGCCATTCTCTCCCATCTACTTAACACAAGCATCATCTTTATTTCTTTGCTGTCTCCCCGACGACAACTCTAATTGTCCTTGTCAGATCTCGATGGGCCATGATGATGAGGTACTCGGTCCTGGCAGGTATGGTACCTGCGGGGGTGGATTTCCCTTTTCCTTCCACCTTTGTGGAAGAGCAGTGTGTTAGCTCGCACCTCAGTCAAGAGGCCGTTTCAGGCAACAGAGGAAGGAACGGCTGTGCTGCTCGCTGACAGCTTACAGATTCAGACTGACCCCACGTTGACACACAGGTACAGCATGTTTCATGGGCAGAGGTTTAGAACCGGGCATCCTGCCTATCCCACAGGTGTGCTCACTGCTGCTGCTGTGACTTCCAGCCTGGCAGCCAGGCCGAAGCACGCGCTTTGTGGGAAGCTGAAAGAGCAAGCCAAGGACCAATTTCCACTTGTGTATCAGGTCAGGATGAATAACCTAGCAACACATGTTTCCAATGTTTTCATCTTTTGGTTAAACTGACAAATTGCTGTCATTGTGCAAGTTGAGCAAATATGTTAAAAGACCATTAAAACAACAAAAATTCAAAATTTGGATGTGAAGGCACTGGTCACTGTTAAAATTCACTTCATATCCTAATGTTGAAGGTCTAGGTTATTGTCATATTTCAAATATGTTAAGGGTTTAATGTACTGGGGCCCATACATAAATTCCATATTTAATCTTTCTTCAGTTACATTTCCATATTTTTTATTACCGTTGCTAGCATGAATACCATCCTTTATAAAAGCGAAGTAATTTCAAGAAATATTATAAAGCTCTATACTTCAACTGTACTTTACCTTTTTATTGGGTTATTTTGTTATACCAGGTAAAAATGCCCTTGTACATTTCCTATTTCCACTGGGTCAATGAGTGTGAGCATGTCGGAATCTCAGATAATTTTTACAAGTAATCTTTTGCCTTTCCTTGTATTTAAAGAAGGGATAAAAACACTAAATTCTTAGTATTTTAATTGTGGGTTGTTATTTGAATTTATATATATATATATATATATATATATATATATATATATATACACACACACACACACACACACACACACACACACACACACATATATATATATTTTTTTTAAGTACCATTAATGGAAACATTGTAAACTATGCCCACACAGCAGCAAATAAATTAATCTTCGCAGATACTAAGATAAGTTGTCCAAATAATACCAAACAGTTAAATTGTATCATTCATTTTTGTATGACCCAGAGCCTTGCACATGCACATATTAAATAATTATTTGGCAAAAGAAAGAATAGTAGGTATGGTGCTGATATTACTTAGATAGCCTCTGGCATCTAATACATGAGATTGAAAAAGTAAGAAGGATCATATTTATAGTTTGCAAGTAGAGGAGTAAGATTAGACCATAAGAAGTCAGGAAATCAAATTGTGCGGTTTAATCTGTGATGCCTTTAGCTTTCCATGAAAGCTATGGCCTTGCATGGGCAGGGAACCATTCTGTTGTGTGCTGAGACCCCTCTGTGCCCAGGTTGGAGAAGGTTTTTGTCCCTACAGGACACATCCTGGGACATCCGTGGGGCACATGGTGCTTTCTGGCTCCTTTATGACCCTTCTTGCTCATTGCTAGTGTAGTTGATCAATTAATTATTCAAATCGATGTTTTACTTGTTTTACATAAAACAATGGGTTGGCTGGGTGATATTTTACATTTTTAGTTTAGAAATATCCCTTTAAAATAAGCACTGAGAAGCCTAGAAGATGACAATAGGAGACCAGGTTACTGTGAATCAGCTGAACATACATTAATTGTTGGAAGCTCAGAGGACTGAGTACCGTGTTTTCCTCCTTAAAGCCCCTAAGGTCCATGACTGCTGCCTTGTCAGTCACAAAGTGGAGAAAATAAGCTCTTTGCATGATAAAATAAGGACAAAATAATTCTCAAATCAAATAGTATTTTCTGAGTACCAATAAATGATACATTTGTATAGTATCTTTATTGAAGTATTATTTATTTGGCCTTCACAGCAACAGATAGTTCACAGGGAGTGTTGTTTTTCTGATTTTTATGAGCAAAAAATTTGAGGCTCAGAGAATTTAATTGACTTTCTTAAGCTCACAAAGCTACAAATTGGTAGAGGTAGAACAAGATTTTAGTTTTTCTCATTTCTAGTAATGTATTCTTTCCTTTCCCCAATATAAGATTAATACTAATAAAATATGCTGTCTAACATTTATTGAATCAGGCACAACACCTTATAATCTCGTTTGTCTCCACATAATAAGTCTGTAAAGTAGGTACTATCATTATTCGCGTTCTACAGATGAGGTATAAAGTCTACTATGGCAACTCACCAGGGTATGCTGGGGACATTCCAGGGTGAATGCCTCAAAACTTGCTCTCAAGGAGTTTATAATGAAATCAGGGCAATCAATTGTGCACATTGTAAATGACAATAATAACATATTTGAACAATACTTTGATAGCATAAAAGCAATATCACGGAGTAGGACTTGATCATCAGATGGATTGCAGTGGGAGATAAATACTCCAAGAGTGTAGAGACGGGTGGGTAATTACTTTGGGCTGAGGCGGTCATGAGTACTGGAAAGCCCAGGCAGAGTTTCAGCTGCTTCAGGAAGGGCTGGTAAGGGGGAGTGGGAGGCAGAAGAGTCTGGGCAAGTCCCAGAGCTGCAAATGTGCTCCACTGGGGCGTCCTAAGTCCACGCTCCCTTTTCTATGGGAGTGCTTCATTTTCACCATTTCATACCTTGAGATGAAAAGATAACTGAAGAGCACATTCTGAGGGTCCACTACTTAGAATAAGCAGCAAATCAGCACGAGTATACTTTTGATTAAGCAAGTCGTCTCCTAAACTCTTTCACAGTGGATGGTCCTGGCAGTACATAAAGCCCTTTAGTCGGTCCTGTCTTTCTATAAAGGGATTATAGCGGCCCCTCATTAGGCCAGTGTGGGGCCCAGTCTCCCCACATAACTCCAGATGCTCCTTGGCAAGCATTGCCACTCTGTGAATCAGTGAAAGAAGATGTTTCAGAGCTCCCAAATCTCTGAGTTCCTGGTTTTCTTTTCCTGAGCAAATTTGCCCTTGTTTTGCAAACTTGACTTCCAGTGGGAAGGGGAAAGATGTCTACAGACAGGCTATGAAGTTGGAGGTTTCCCAGCTAGCCTTAGATGAAGCCCTTTCCTTAAATGGTGCAAACCTGAAAATGAGCAATGTTTTCAAATTTTGCACTGAAGTTCTATTAGCAAACATTAACCCCTAGCCTCCTGCTCTCCTCAGTAGAACAAGCCTAAAACTTTTAGATTTGGAGGGGCCTGGAAATCTAACCCACACCCCACTCATTTTTTGCATGGGGTGGGACAGCCTGAGATCACAGAGAAATCTATTGACAGGTACAAGGTTACTTAGCCAGAGAATATCAGTCTTCAGAGGAAAACCCCAGCGTTTGACTCTTCATACATAGTTCATGACAAATAGTGTCTCTTCAGCTGTTGCTAGAATATTTAAACCTCTAAGCGTAGAGCATTATAATTATTAATTTTTGTAAGTGTGGGCTTGAGCTGGAGCCCCCCTGACCTGGCCAATGGTACGGTGGGACCATGGGACACATGTGTGATCACTGATCATACCCTGCTCTACCCTTGGTGAACATTCAGTCCATGTTTGCTAAGATCTTCAGGTAAATGACTTTATGGAATATGGACATCCTCTGACTTTGCCTGCACCCCTGTCTCCTATTCCCATAGTCTTTGTTCCAAATTCACGGACTACTTTGAGCCTTGTTTTCTCTAACCCTCCCTCCCATGGAGGAAACATGAAGGTACAGATTTCAGTTGTTTACCTTCTTCTACCAGGTTCCAGCCAGTGACAAAAACTTGATGGTCTTAAGGATGTCACATAGAGGGACAAAGCAGGAGTGCCATTTTGTTAATGTCAGATATAAATATTTTTATGAACCCTTATATGTCTGGATTCATTAGCCATTTAATGAATTTGATGCACAGATGTTCAGGAAATTAGGAGCAACTGACTTCACTGGGAAATTATAGTGAGCTTGGTGCCATCCAAGATATCAAAAACATGCTGTTCTTACAATCTGCCAAGAAACCAGGTATAGTAATAGTCTCTGTGTTATATATAAATTCACTATTAACACTCAATAAATGTTAATTGTATAATAATAAAGAATATTGAGCATGAGTCTCCCCAGCAGAGACCAGGTTGTGGATATAAAGGGATGCCCTCTGTCTTCAGAATATAGCTTTCCTTTGGATTTATATTATATCCACCTGGTGGAAAGTAAAAGAATCAAGAAAGAGCTAATTGGTGCCTTAGGCTGAGGTTATTAATTTTGAGTCATAAGAACTGACTTTGGCTTACAGAATTTTTCATCAAAACAACTGTATCCAATGTCTCAGTTTGCCCTGCCAATCACTTTGTGTTTCACAGGCAGTGCAAGTGAAGTATAAAATGGGTGGGGGGAAAAAGCAGTATCAGGCCAGACTGGGAATTGAAGCTGAGACTGTGCAGTGAAGTCCACACCCAGCCTAGAGGTGGGCACCATTTTCCAGGGTATTTGTTCTGCTTTATTACTAACTTGGTCACATTATACAGTTAGGAGGCCAAAAATATGGAGGGGAAGAAAGGGCCAAATAGGTCTATGCTCTGTACTTGAAAATGTTCTTCTCTAGCAGTGGTATGTTGGTAAATGTTTACAAACTCATTCCACTCCACCCCGTCTCTGTCTCTCAAAAAAGCTCTGATTTCTAGTGTTTGCCTATTTTTGGGGTGTAAATACTTGCACCATGGCCAATTTTAAGCCACCAACTTGACAATAACCACCTCACAAACTTCCTGAAAATTTAACAACCAGTCCTTGCAAGTTGATACTAAGCAGTTCCTGCAACCCACTGGTCCTCAGTAGACAATAATCATGGTGATAGAAATGGGTAGTGATGAAAGATGCCCTTCAGTAAGTAATACCCAAGGTTAAATTCTAGCTCTGCTTCTTACTAACTCTGTCATCTCCAGCCAGTTATTTAACATCTCTGATCGCAGTGTCCTCAGTGACAAAATGGAAATAATATCTATCATAAGATTGAGAGTTGTATAAGGAAGATAATTAATGTAGAGTGTTCAGCAAGGTTCTTGGCATGTAAGTACTCAAAAATGCTAATTGTTATTAATATTATATATCTTGAGATTATGATAGTCCCAAGTCTATGTGGAAATATTACGATTATCAGAAAATGTGGAATATTATAGATATCAATTGGCTCTGGCATGTGAGTTGTGAGAAAATCATATCTTAATATTCATCAGGTATTTATTACAGTAGGCTTATATACATAGATGCGAAAGTGCCTCACAAATAGCCTTCAAAAGGAAAAATGTGCTTGATTTCTGACACATACAAAGAAGAATCCGTATCATATTGTTTTACAGATGCCGCCTTCACTGTGGGTAACGCTTGTGGTGTCTTCTTTGTTGGTGAGCTGCTAGCAGCTTTTGTCTTTAGAAACCAGTCTTTTGAAATAGATGGGCATCAAAGTAGTGGTAGGTGCAAAACCATCCAACTGTCCTGCTTCACACAGGCTCGACAGGCCCAAGTTTCCTGTTCAGCTCAGAGGAACGCCGAGTGTCTGGTAGGGGCCACCATACACGTCCCTCCCACAACGCTGCCCATCTCCTCCCCTTCAAGCACAGATCAACTCGACAAACAGAAGTTCAGAGAAAACAGGGCTTCTTTCCCAAGGGGACCATGGAAATCGGGCATCTCTCTTTCTCGGCCACTTAAAATGATAATCGATGCAGGTTTTGTACTCTCTGAATCAGTTTGTTGTGTTGAAATTCTTTGAGTCACAATCGATGAGGAACACAAATTTGTAATACTTTGTAAAATAGGAATTCTAGGTAGGGGAAAGAAATTTTGAGCACCACCATTAAGCACACCTTACACATGCCATGCACTATTAAGCATCCCAAATAATTCTTTGGCTTTCCTCTTCCACCATTGTCTGGAAAAGCTTGTCTGCTGTCACCAAAGGCTAATAGAAACGGCTCAGGGCTCTATATTGTCCCATTGCTGTTTACTGTTATCTCACTAATTTTCATTTGGTTCAGATTCAGTGAGCTCTCGCTCTTCATAGCACAAAAGCATGTTGGCAGCCATTAGCTCCACGAGTAGGGACCC
Source organism: Rhinolophus sinicus (assembly GCF_057876585.1). Classification (NCBI taxonomy): domain Eukaryota; kingdom Metazoa; phylum Chordata; class Mammalia; order Chiroptera; family Rhinolophidae; genus Rhinolophus; species Rhinolophus sinicus. The sequence goes on along the minus strand of NC_142517.1, from coordinate 164,765,402 downwards.
CAATCACACACACAAAGAAACTGCAAATTAGAGCTTATATTCCTTATATCTTCACATGGCTGACTGAAGTAAGACAACGCCACAAACAATGTATTTTAAAGCACATTTGCAGGGGGAATATATTACAAATATGGCTAGGAAGTGGGCTGCAGTAAATCTTTAAAAGTGACTGATTTAAACCCAAACTTAATGTATTTTGGAGGCCAGCAATAATTTGACTTGCTGAGTGGATGGAATTTATGGGTATAATGCAGTGCAAATAAAAACATCCTCTTTCAGTCATAAAGGTGTATGCCGTGTCCATGCTGGGAAATATAGCTTCCCTTACCCCCGACTTCTGGTGAGAACTCAGGGGAATAGCTAAGTCAGACCAAATGCCTTTTCTTTGTGGCCTTATGGAATTACCAAGTTTTATTTTTGTGTTTAAGAGGGTTTATAGTGCCATCCTTGGATCTGAGCTTTTGTGTTTGAGAACCAAATAAATAAGACAAACCCAGAAATGCACTGCTGAGCTGTAAGTTATTTTCTTCATGAGCTGACTCAGACCTGAGTGAAGGAAAAACAGAGGGAGGACAAGGGTTTGGGACATAGGATGTTCACATCCACTCCTCAAAAGAATAACCCGAGGGGAAAGACTGAGGTTTATAAGGAACCCACTGTCAACGGGCTTCTGACTTTGGGGATTTCCTATTTCTGAACTGTATGCTTCTGACATGTAACCCTGAGGAACAAACCACTCATGGTATATGTGTGGCCAAATGTCCATGAGGAGCTGAATTTGAGGTTGGAATATCAGAAGTGATGAATTTCCGTGGATGAATTGGCATGAAGTGAAATAAAGGCTGCAGGCTCCCTCTTCCGTATCCTTTATATTTGGCCTTTTAGCCTGGTCTCTCCCCGTTCCCCAAAACGTCAGCCTTTGCCTACCCTTTGCCCCTTGGTTCTAGTTCTCTGTGAAATGTGCCCAGAGAAAGGAGCAAGATCAAGGCTGAGAAGGTTCATGGGCAGGGCGATAGTCGTCTTTCTTGTCTCAGCCTCTCTCCATTCATGGAGGACCTGTAAGTTTCAGGACCAGGCTCTATGCTCACAGCCAGTAGACTGATGGTGAGATGACATGCAGTATTGTCAGAACCCAGGGAGATTCATGTAACTTCAAAAATTCATGGTTTACCTGCCTGCAATGAGGGAGAAAAAAATTACAGTGGCATATTCTCAAGGTTTTGTATTTCCTGAGATACTTTCAGCATAAATTGCAGCTTTTGGAGAAGGCATATTCCTGGCCCCAATCCAATAATTTCACCATAAAGATCATTCATAAAGAGAAAAATCATAAAGATCATTCAAGTCAATATTTGTTTCAGAAGTCTGGAACAAAAAAATGTCGGGGTTTATATGACCACCTTCCTCTTACATAAAAGTTTAAGATCAGTCATGTTGGCCTTCCCAATGGGGACAGTTAGATGGTGGGAAGAGAGGTTGGGAAAAGATGTAGGACAATTCCGAAATCATGACGTATGGAATAGCTACAAAATATTAGGTGTCCTATGGAAAAGCTCAAAGAGTTAGTCCAAATTGCCGTCAAAATATCTTCACTTAAAGAACTTTTCTGTTGGATGTATATTATTTCTTTAGTTAATTAGTAAACCAGCCAAAATTTATAGCATCTCCTTATTGTTTACGTTCATTGTGGGTTTTGTGGGTACGTCTCAGAAATAGTTTTCCCAAAGGAGAGTGGCAGCTTTTAAAGTGAATGGGAAGTACTGGAGAGGTGGGAAAATGCAGCTGCTTTCACATGGTTTTGTCTTGGCCGGGGGTTATCTGTGCTGTGACTTTTCCCCAAAAGCCTAGGGAAGTGCCTGACCTCAGGTGTGTACTATCCGTTCTTTGGGTGTGTGACCTGTATGCTTGCATCCTAAGCTGGTTCTGGGGTCCAGAAGACCACACATGGTAATGGAAATCCATATTGGCACAAGTTCAAAGAGATGTGAAGCTGTGACATGCAGTTGAAATCTCTTGCCCTAATCCTTTTCCTATCCTCTCCCACATTCCTATCCCCCATTTTCTTAAGCCTCAGCTAATCCAAACCAGCAGGGTTCTTGACCTTCAGAGATCTTTCAAGCATTGTCCAGGATGAGATTAGATTTGAGTGCACACTTAAGAGAGCCCAGATTTTGCTAATATATGGGCTAGGGTGCTGGAAGACTTGGGAGAGGGCACAGTAACTCCCCATCTTGTGGTGGGGCCTTGCTGCTTTCTGGATTAACCCTAAAAATTGGCATTTTTAGAATGACCTCTCTCAGGACCTGGGGAGGCATATGCTCAATTTAAGGTTTCGGTAGGTAATTTTTGCCAGCTAAAACTTACTTCCCATAGTTAATAGGTGTCATCCTTCTGCACTTATCTCTGGTGCTGGAATTTTATTAGGATGCTATGCTTTGGGAGTACTTGTCCTGGGCTGCCTTACAGAGTGCTTGGCAGGAGGCTGTGGGAAAACAAGACCTATGGTGATGAGAAGACCTTGGTGTTTCCATCCTGTTCTACTGATACACTAATGTAACCACTTGATTTTCTCACCTGTAAAGTGGGAATGATGGTAATCCTTCCTCTGCTGACAAATCTCACTGAGGTCGGCTCTGAGAGGTCACTTTTGGCACTCTAATAACTAAACCAATGTGGATGGGTTCTAAGATTAGACCTTCTTATTCCAAATCTCCCTGTGAGAGAATATCACTATGGAGATGATTTATGTAGTGCTATCTAGTTTATTATTTCCTTTCTCTGTAAAATAGTAAGAGTTCTCATTTATCTGGCACCTGCTGTGTGCCCTCATGTTGTTCATTACCAATGCTCACAAGGATTCCTCAGGTTGGGGAGCATTAACCTGAGTTTACAAGCTCAGAGGCCCAAGTACCCAGCCTGCTCTCACATGGGGGTGGCAATGGCGCTGGAGCCCACCGGAACCGTCAGACTCTGAGGTCCCTTGTTTTTCCATGAGAATACATGGAATCCACTTACTTATCTAAGCTGTTCCTCTCTGTACTAGGCTGTTTAAAGATGTTCTGCTTAAAATATATTCTAGGAGATCAGAAAACCCAAAATACCACCAAGTTGCTCTGAGATATAGGCCAACTGTGAAAAAAATGTGTTCAATAAAATGTCCTTTCAAACTTAAATAATGGAAAACACTTTCACATATAGTATCGCATTGAATCTTCAAAACACATTGGAAGGGAGTATATGTATTTATCATGTGTTTAATAGATGAGTAGACTTTGAAAGGCCATTTGCTACAACTTTCCGGAGGTCAAGTAACCAGTAGGAAGCAGAGGTGGGGCTTGAGCCTGGGTATTCCAGTGTTCTTTTATTTTTGTCACTCAGTCACATTCACTGAGAAAAGGGGGCAGGGAAAGAGCAGAGGTTATGAGCGAGCGATATCTTCAAGGTGGTGGAATAGGAGTTTTCTATTCTCTTCCTCCCAAAGAACACTGATTTTGATAGTTACCCACGGACAAGAGAGTGTCTTTGTGGAGGTCTGGGAGTGCAGTGGAGAAGTCCAGCATACCACTGAGGAAAAAAACCTGAGACTGGACACATTGAAGAGGGCAAGAGGAGCGGTTTCGTTTTACTCACACATTTAAATATAATTACAAACTTTTTTTTTTTTTCACCTAAAAATTGCAGGTATAAATCCATTGGTTGGAAAGGGGTAAGAGTGTAACTAAATTGGTCTGTGTGGTCCAGTGATGAAAGCAGATTCTGGGACATAATCACTTGAGGCATATATGGTTTGGGGAATGAGTTTAGTGAAGGCCAGTTTCTGGTGGCACCTAAAAAGCTCACTCTTCCCTATTTAATCACCCTGAACTTTGTAACTCTCAAGCTGCTTTGACTTGAGATTCTTCCAGATTATGGACTTGTAAATTTATAAGTAAAATGCAAGTCAGTTTCCTTTTTGAAAAATCACGGGAGCATGAGGAGCACGTGGGTTTTAATGTTAGTCCTTTGTGATCTCTGGCATGACTTCCATCACGCTGGAGTCATCTGTTGGTATAGCACAAGATCATGGTGGGATTTAGTGGAGCCCTTCTCTTGCTTTGACTCTAGATATGGATTAAGCCACATGCATTCAATGTAGAGCCTTTTGATGGCCCCAATAGATGTAAAACAGGGCTGTGTCCTAGCCCCTTCTGTTTTTAGCCTTTTAATATTCTAGCCTTTTAATAAGTTAGTACCACATTTGAATTAGCCAGATCAGGATGACCTTATCATATTCTTCCTCCTCCTCCTGCTCCTCTTCCTTTTTATTTTAATACAGATGGTCTAATTTGGATAAGCTAGGAATGATCCATAGACCAAAACCAGAACTGACGTTTAGGTAAAAGTGCTTCTGTACTATTTCACAAATAGAGCAAAGAAATCACACACACACACACACACACACACACACACACACACACACACGCAGTTGTAGTTATAGATGGAAAGATTTGAGAGGAAGCCAACTCATCTGTTTATGCAGGTGCAGGTATAAATCTTGGTACCTGAGTGATCTTCAGCGTAAAGTAGGAAGGTACATTATTCCAAGTTAGGTATTGTATGGGTAGTTTACTAATAGTTTTATTTTTTATGGCTCCTCTATACATATATGTTGGCAGAAAGCAATACTTCAGGAAAGGCATTGTTTGGTTCTCCTGCAGAACTGTGTTCATTACATTGTGGTCCTGGTCTTGGTTTGAAAAGCCTTATGGTTCCAGCCCTCCAAAGCACTGTGGTGTATTTACAAGGTTTGTGTTGAGGAAGATGTTGTTTACCACATCACCAAGGTCTGTTGTCTGAGGACCTGGGGAGAAGTCTCTCTCGTCTTAATACAGGAGTCATTGTGCTTCTTTTGCACACCTGAGTTTTGTTCTGCTTTTGTTTTCATCTCTCTGCCACAGAATTGTGACTGATTATGTTTCCTCTTTGGTACTGGCTGCTGGGAAGCTCAGAATCAAAATTATGGTCCATCTATTCATAGAACATATACAGGATCTTCTGTTAATACATTTTATTTATTAAATCAACTCTTGGTTTTAGTTTAGTTTCCTATTTTTAGTTTCTTTATGTCATAATGTATTCTCTTTTGGATTTTTGTAAGGTGCTTTAAATCTTTTCTATAATATGGGGGAAGAAAAGTAATTTTCCTTCTACTCTTCTAGGTTCTTCTGGCTGATCTCATCCAAGTAACATGAGACACATTAACAGGAGAAAATAACTAAGTTTATTACATATGCACATACCGGGATCTGTAAGAGGATGTGATCTGAAGACAAATTGGGTAGCTAAGGCTTAATGTCATCTTGAGCTAAGGAAAAGGCTGTGTTGTGGTTTGAGCTTTCAAAGGGGAGGAAGGCAATTCACATGGAGATGGAAAATAAATGTTTGGTAAATGCGTGTTTGCCAGGCCATCTTTAGCAATGGGACACAGAGAGGATTGAGCAAAAGGGCCTTGCTAGGTTCCTCCCTGTCTGTTACACTAGTTCATATTGAACTTCAGCTATCTATGGTGATAGCTCCCTTCCTGGAGCAGGTCCTCTGTCTCGTCTCTTTTAGGCAATTAGGGGAAAGATCAAAGCTTCTTCCTGAGTCTTTTGTTTTTTAAAAATAACCAGCTTAAAATAATCAATATCCCATAAAAGCATATTTTGGGCTGGTAAACTCTGCTCACCCTCAATAGCAAAGCAGAATATAAATATATAAACAAGCACCCAGGGTGATAAAAATATGGTAAAAGAGACAAGGAGAGAACATTAAGTGTGGGATCAGAGACCAACTCTTTCCTGAGCACCCTACGCTAGTCTACATGGAAAAAGACTCTTACTACCTACTATTGTGAGCTAGTTTTATTTACCTCTATGTTCCCATATTCAGAACAGTATCTGGCATTCAGTGGGTGCTTAACAAATACTTGCTGTATGAACGAGAAAACATAAATACTATTTGACACTTTACCTGGACTGATTTTTTAACTGATTTTTATTTTTAACCTATTTTGATAGGATTTTAAAAATCAATGGCTAAGCTAGGAGACTATCCTTTTTTCTTATATGAGGAGGAGCTTCTTTCAAGCAGGTGGATGAATTTGTTATTACCTGCCAAGAATCATTCCCCAAGCCATAATTTTTCAATTATGGTAATAAAAAGTTAGTGCTCCTATCTATGTGTTGAAACAGATTTCATTCATAGACACCTACACCCCCTCACCCCTTTTTTGGGCATGTAGCCGTGTTGTTCAAGTACTTTCTGAAGTGTTATAACTTCAGCTGCAAAAATTAACTTTTACTGTCTGTGTTTTGGTCAATGTCACTGTGATAAACTGGTTAACTATGTGCCTCAAATCCTGGTTTAGAATGAGGAGGGGTAGAAATAAATAATTTTGTAGACTTGGTTGCCTGAGGTTCTTGACAAATCAACCTAAGAGCAGAGATAATTGGCATGCGTTTTCATTCAGACGAGTGACAAACGTGTGAATCATGAATATTTTTCCAACATAATGTTTTTCACATATATATTTGTAAGGAGAATATTTATTTTATGAAAAACACCGAAGAGGCCACATCACCTTCTTTCCTCATCTGTAAAAGGAAAGGCTTGGGTGAGACCAGCATGAAGGTCATTTCCAAAGAAGATTGAATAAAACATCCATGGATAATGGAAACATAATTGAACAAAAGGCTTACAGAAAGATTCTGCGTGGCATTGCTTTTATTTTCACTATTCCTTCAATTGAGGTTGGAGAACCCATTCTTCAACAGAGATGGGGGATTGAGCCCTAACTATTTTATATGGAAATTAGACCTATTTTTTTTTTTTGCTTTTGTGTCTTCAGTTGTTTGGAGACAACCATCTTATCAGTGGGACCAACACGATCATTAATGGAAAACAGTGCTGTGCTCCAGTAGATCTTTACTCCTTGATCAATAGTTATTTACTTCTGAGGGGGTCACAGCGTGGTTAATATAACTGAATAATTTTATTGATAGATAACATAACAATGAAAAATAAAGTTTAAAATAGAAGACGAATGAATATAGCCCTTTCTTCAGGCATGAATATTATTATTTGAAAACTGCAATAGGTGCTGGAAAGTTGGAAGGGCAGACAACAAAAGCATTGAATAATTGTCCTAGGACTATAATCAGACTTCCATTATTGACCTCTGTTAATATTCTACTGTAACTGTCTGCTAAATTGGTTCCTTGGGGCTTGAAATATACAGTGATGTTATGAGTTCCTATCGTAAATTGCCACACAGTAAAGTAGCGAGTCTCTGAAATAGTGTTGGCCCTCGTTTGATCAATACTCAATTCAAAGCAGTGCAATAGGCAACTGTTTCCATAGAAACATTGATGTCACAGAGGTTGAACAGCGGCTGTTACAACAAATCATTTCCTTTGAGCAGTTATAATTGACTATATGTATAGTTCGCTGTCACTTGAGACCATTTACATCAAGCAAGTAACAGAACCGCATTAGTTATTCCAGGAGTAAGAGGGTTAGCTCTTCCTTTTGTGACCTTACAAATACCTAGGAGGATATTGCCATAGCAACCAGTAATATAACAGGGTAAACATTAAGGTAGCTAGCTACCTTAATGCAGTAGCATTCTTTTGGAAGCTGAAAGGTAGTTTTAATAAAGTTTACCTAGTTGTTATATTAACACAAATCCTTTGCACCCCACAGTAATGACTTCTTTCCTCTCTCACAGACATCGCCAATAACACAGACATTACAATTTCAGTTCTACTTCATTTCCTGTTCCTTACCTTTGATTTCCCTCTCGGCATCTGGCTGCTAAGGCAGCACACATGCACATTTGGCAAAATCTTGATGAATACAGAGTTTGGCCCTGGACAAGCACTGAAGTCTGAAGTGCTTCAGAATTCAAAAGTGAGATTATGAGAGAAAGGAATCTTCAACAAAAAGTTAAATTTTCACTCTGGCTAAATAATCTCTAGATTTTAAGGACATGAAAGAAAACAGAACACATGCAAACTTAGCGTACCTTTGTTGTGTTTCCTCGGGCTAAAATTACCACCAGAATTGAATTTCATATTCTGGAATTCTTCACATTATCCCACTACCTTATCACAGTTTTCCTGTGCCCAAGGGCACATTTGGAATATTCCGTATACTTTTAGGGAAATTAAGAGGTTTATGTGTCCTTTGGTAGGTAAACAGGCAGAAAATGGTATTCAATGTGTTAGCAAACTCCATGCCAAATTAAAGACCATAAGCTAATGTATTTCTAGAATTATGAAAATTAAATATACTCAGACAGAATATCTAATTTAAAAAAAATCTTGTTGGCATCTCATCTGAGCCGTACATAGCAGGCAAAATTATCAAGAATGGGAAGCTGGAATGGCATTAACATTGTGTTCACTGCTATTTGCACTGGTGTCCAGGGTAGAGGAAGTTTACGGGGTGTGTCAGGGTCTAAACAAGCATTTGCAGCCGCAATCTAGAGATCAGATTTTATGTGTGAGCAGGCAGGCATTGACCATCTCGGCCATAACTGCAGGTATGATTAGCAACACTGTCATCTTGGCACCTCTGGAAAAGAAAATATATACATGGTCATCAATGAAGAGAGGAGACAAAAACCCTTCTAGGACATGTTTACTTGGAAAGGATTTCCAATACAGACCCACAATGATCAGCCTATAGATTTTTGACCGGTCTGCTCTATTCCTCAGGGTGAATCCTCAAAGGTAATAAAATTGAATTGCAATCAGTATTCTTTGATACTAGCCTGCCACCGAGTGTTATTCACCTTGAACTAGAGAGCAACTATTTATAAGATTGTTTAGAGACACAAATCCAGTAAATTACTCTGTTTCACCTGAAAAGAATGTTTGACTTGAAGCGTAGATATGGCTATAAATCTTATAGGAATAATTTATAAGACAACATAGTGAGTGGTAATCTTCTGGTAACAATGGATAAAGAAAGACGGTTTGAAAGGAAAACGTGTTCCCTTGCCCAAGGTCAGTGACCTTTTCCAGGGCCCTGCATACAGGAAATTTAGTAATGGCACCTGGGTGTCCTGAGAGAGAAAAGGGAAACAGCTGCCCTTTGCACATATGCCCTTTGCTACAGAAATGCTTTTCTCATAGCTAGCCATCTTTCCTTTGACCACACGGCTTGGCCAGTGGAAAAGGAGAATGAGTCACCCAGTACTGGGTACCCAGAGGGATCTGTCAGTCAACAGTCAGTCAACAGGTGAACAACCTTTCACAAAGGTGTCCTAGTCAGAACAGCCGGCTGGGGTGTATGTGTGTGTGTCTGTGTGTGTGTGTGTGTGTGTGTGTGAGAGCGAGAGAGAGAGAGAATGTGACAGACACCATGCATTCTAGCTGAATATAGTCATTTCTAATCATGTGTGAACACATTTGGGTCAGTCTTGATATATGTAAAGTTTCATTGATTAGCATATGATATTATATTAGAGTAACACATTTTAATTTTATTAGTAAAAGCCTCTATTATTTGTCCAGTGAATCTATGGATAGTAAAATAATAGAGTAAAATAAAAAAGAAAGAAAAGACTAAGTTATAATTTTGGCTTTTCTATTTACTGTTTTAATATCTGTGTTTCATTTGCTCCGTATGAAAATGAGGGTTACTTTCCCTGCCTCTCACAGATAAAGCCCTAACGATAAATTTGTGCAGTGAAATAGTCAAGGGGTACAGATATTTCAATAGGACCCCTTAACCCAAGTTAGAGATGTGAAAACCTATTAAATTGGTTGTTTTTGAGCATAGGGGAATAAAAGCAAGCATCCCAAACTCATTGCTTTTTTTTTTTTTCTTTTCGTTTTGTATCTCAGTAACTTAAAAATAGTTACATAAAGGAATGGAATATTTCTTTTTTTAATTAAAATTTGTTGGGGGTGACAATGGTTAGTAAAATTATATAGGTTTCAAGTGTACAATTCTGTGACATTAATACGTCATCTATATATCACATTGTGTGCTCACCACCCAGAGTCAGTTAGTTCTAGGAACGGAATATTTCAAAAAGTGTTTTCTCAAACCATGTGAGGCTAATTTCTTGATAAGTAATTTAATGTTTGATTTCTGAAACTCACAGGAGTACCAAGCCTATCTACAATATTGCCAAAATAAATTTTCTGTGAGACTATATATAACCAAAGTACTTCGTTTGAATTTGATTAAGTAACCCTAATGTGTTACCTTATTAGGGTTATTGATAAGATCAAATGGAATAAAGCATTTTAAAGTATAAAATTTTTGTTAAGTAAAGCATATGAGCTTAAGTAAGTATTTCTTCAGTGGCTGGGATCTTTTATTTCAGGGTTATTATCCCAAACATCAGTTTCTGTTGTTTTGTATATGTATGGCTGGAAAAAGTATGGAGGTTGAGTTGAGTCTGTATAGATACTATATTTCTTTGTTGACTAAATCTCTAAAAGAAAAAAATTTTTTGACAGTTTTTCTCTCACTGTTTTGGAAGTGGAGGGCAGGCGAATAAAATCTGGTTAAAGATTCCAGGTAGCTGGGTTTCTGCTGGTCAATATGTTGATATTAGTATTCTCACCAGGCATAGCAGAACTTCTCTGAGACAGAGTGAAGTGCCTAAACTATACCCTTCTGATGGTGGAAAGGTGGGAATGGCATTGACGAATGTTTAAGTATTTTCTATGTAGTGTTGACTTAATTTTTCTCAGTGTGGCCACTTCAGTATCTGTGACTCCTTTAGACTAGTCTTAGCCAATTAGTTTCAGGCCTGCTATTGCCATTGGCTTCTGCATCCTCCCTGGCATATCTTGAGTGCCTGTGGGGGCTCATGCTTGTGCTGTTATCCTCTGCCTATCTGGGGACTAGTAAGGCCGAGCTCCAGTGTTCCTCAGTTGCTGGCTTCACTGCCCGTCACCATTCTCTGCCTGCTGCACTGACTTCCACCTCTGGCACTATAGCCATCCCCTATTCTTGTAAGCTTTCTCCCCACCTTGACTTCCCTGCTATTTCTAGTGGTTCTCCCTCTTTCTCTCTGATTCCTTCCCTCCCTCCACATCCCTTATACCTTGTGTTTCCCAGAAAGAAGTCTTTGGCCTTACACTTTAAACTCTTTCTTGGAAGGCTCACATCTATTCCCATAGCTTCCATTCCTAGGCAATTACTCCCAGTACCATACCCCATTTTGTCAGTCTCCCTGTGTTGGAGTCTGAGACATTTGAATAAAGTCAACAGAGAAAGTAATTCACAGTGGAAGGCCACCAGGAGGGATTTTGTCAGGACTTTCGGAGCCTGTATTGGGATAAGGTGGGCGTCTGTGTAGGAGAGAGTACTTGAGAGGAGAAGTAGGACCTGCAGGGGATGGCTGGGCCCTGCAGCAGCTTAGCCGTCTTCCAACTGTTAGCAGTTCTTATAGCCACTACTAGTGTAATATTAGTACTAGTATTACTAGTACTATGGGAGTAGTAGTAATGACTAGAGAAAGGTAAATAAACTTTCAATGAGTAACATTTTAAATTATTTATAGGTAATCCCTTTAAAAAGATGAACTCAGTTACTTTCCATGGCTAAATCAGTGCCTGGGGAATGCGAGGGGCTGATACCCAGGCAGTGCAGAGGGCGGCGCCCGGCAAGGAGCCAAGAGGTGAGGGAGCAGCCTTCCCGATATCCTGACACCTGGACACAAAGCTGTCACCCTCCCATGTGAATGGCTGTGTCCTCCTCCTGTCGCAGAGTCTGGCCTTGGTTTTCAGATGCCACAGCTGACGTCAGGGCCACCTTCCCGTGACATCATTGGGTTTCCAGTCACATACCACTGTTTCCTGCAGGAAGACTAGAGATTCTTTTATCAAGGCAACATTTCCTGGGTTCTGCTGACAATGCGCCATCCGCCTGACTGGGTTTTCCAGTCCCCTTTATGCTATTTGCAAATCTGTCAAGGAGAGACCAGAAAGAAGACTTTGCATCTCCTCTACTCACATCTCCTGCAGCCCAGACCGAGGGCTGAGTCAATCCCGAATTCTCAGGAGAGAAAATATGATTGGCCCCACTGGGGCCAGTGTCCTCCCTTTTTTGGAAAGGAGATGATATAATATAAACATAGCAGATGAGGGTTTAGTGGCAAGGCTAAGGCAGGCAGCTTCCAGACAGGGATGGTCAGTAGGGTCAGAGAAGATATTTCCAAGACCTTTTCTACATTCAAGCAAATTACAAACATAAATAATATTTTTATGCTCTTTATTTAATAGCACTGATGTCCGGTGCATTATCAGTTGGGTATGTGCCATTTTATCCAGTAGTGGTAATGGGTAATGTTATTTAAAATATTTCTAAGGGAGCAGAAACACAAGTCTAATGCTAAAACTATCTGTATGACTTTGGGCAAGTCACTTGAATTTATAATTAGTCTGATGCTAATGGTAACAGGGCAAGGCCAATGATTCAAATAGAAATTGAGTTCTAAATTTTGCTGAAGGCTCATGAGCATCACCTCCAGTTAACAGAGATTAATCTAGAGCTTTCTTAGGAGTGGTAGGGAGGATGGGAGGGTGGTATACTTTGGGGATTTTTTAAACACACTTGTTTTTATTATGTTGCATTAAATTTTATATGATCACTACTTGTTTGGGATGAAAAGCAAGATTTTACAGACCAAGATTTTTAATACCCAGGCTTGCTTTGTGTATGGATGTCTTTGAAGCACAGTTTGTAATCATAACCATATAATAATATATCCCATATGAAACTAACTGAAATTGAAGAATGACCTGACAATATGATTTAGGTATAAAAATTTTTATAGCTTGGTCATGAGAATGAGATGTTCTTTCCTTCCTGAAGACTGTATACAGTGTTTCTTTGGAAATAGCTTCTTCCTGGGGCAGAATGAACCTGGGGCAGAATGAACCTTCTCAGGCTCTCTGTCATCTTTGTGATCCTGGCATAAAAAATAAAAGAAACATGGCAATGGAAATGTGTCCTTTCAGCTGAAAGAAATTTTGGTTTTGGTTACTCAAGGTAATGAAAAGAAAGACATTATGGGAAGAGGTGGAGGAGGAGGGATAGACCCTGACTTTGTCTGACATTTGCTGAGCTAGTTGGATGTAATTCTATTATTTCTAATTCAGTGGGGTGGCTTTGAGGTGGCTTCTGTCTTTAAGCTTTCAACTGCTGGATTAGCAATCGAATCTGCGGTAGTGTTTGTGCTGCCAAAGTGAGCCTGGGTGGTTGTGATCTAAAGCTGACCCTTATGCAGAAGACAGGGGGCTAATCTGCATTCGTAGATGCTGAGGAACAATTAACATGTGATAAGTAGTATTCTAATATTTTGCTTTTATTGACTCATGTGATCCTCAAAACAATCTTGTGTGGTCGGTATTATTTTTATCCCCATCTTACCAGTGAAGAAACCATAAAGAGGTTAAGCCAATTGCTTAAGGTTGCACTGGTGATAAGGGTTGGGGCCAGGATTCAAATCCCAACAGTCTGACTTCAGAGCCAAAGTGCTTTATCACCATGCTCAACCCTCAGGAACCGTTTTGGCTCCGAGAAAGTTGTTTAATCTTTGGGTTTAATTCCTGTGACTTTAAAGAGCTGTAACAATACTTCCTGCCTCCCCAGCTCCGAGAAGTGTTCTGGGATTAATAGCAGTATGTGTCCATGTCAGCCTCTGTGGGTCTCTCCCTTGTGCACCAAGCTCTCTTTGAAGTCAGTCAAAGCCCTATGTGTGCATGTGAAGGGAAGCAGGGCCCTTGGCAGGTGAGAGATGTATAAATAGTGAGTGAACGTATATAAATCACTTTTATTTTCTTGGAAAATGGTCTATATAGACATCAAATAGTGTGAAATGCTTTGTATTGTGTGTTTGCAGGTAGCGTCTCCCATATATGACATTCTCATGTTGAAGTCACATTCCATGGAAAGTACCCTTAGGGAATAATTTTATGTTTCTAATGTTTGCTCCTCAGGTAACCCACAAGTTTCTTGGGGGCAGGAACCAGGTCTGATTCATCTTTATTCTAAAGAGTTCCTTACCCTTCCCACTCCCTTCTAGCATCTGTTTTGGTACTTGGTACATTGTAGGTGTTCAATAAAACCTTGCTGAGGGAATGGAAGCTGAGAGAATTGGATTTTGTATAGTGATTTCTCAGCTTCATTCATAGTGAGGGAGGCCACCTGGAAGGGCAAACTATCTGGGGAGAATTGTGACAAGAGCAATTTTAAAACTAATTACAAGAGAGAATATGAAAAATTGTGGCTAGATATTAGGAAGAATTTCTTGACCAAAAAGACTGTGAAAAGCTGGAAATTGTCTTGTGGGGCAAGGCTGCAATCTTTCTTCACAGATCTTGCTTGTTAGGTTATTTGGGGGTAGACTCAGTTCTACCTGGAAGTAGGGCAATTGAGGGAGGAAGAGGTGAGTCTCTTTCTTAGCTCAGATTCCATGGCTGGAACATGGAAGCAGCAAGGAAACCATTTACCATGGATGGAGTGTAAAAGAAAGCATTATTGGCAGACACTGTCTGTGGCACAGGAACTTGTCACTACTGACATTGTTATCCCAGTTAAATTTTGTCAGACAGAGTGATATTTGCTAAGGGTTCACACAGCAGGTTAACATCACACAGATGTTAACCTATCCGATTAACTTTCACATTTATCAAGTCAAGGGACAAAAATCTACTCAGAAGCTAGTAACTACCTTCTCTTGGGAACTGAGACTGAACACCCAGAAGAATTTCATCCTTGGCATTCATCCCTCCTGGAGCTCATTAATTTGGGTCCTTGTTTTCCTCATTATCCTAAGGAGGACAAAATAATCATGGCAATTTCAATTCCTAATGACAGAGAAGATCAGTGACTTTCATTTTCATTTTCCAATCAATTAATCAGTAAATTAATCAGTGGTTTTTGTAACTGTTCTGTGAAAGTCATCATGCTACAATTAAATTCAGGATCAAAAGAACAATTTAAGGGTAAGGAGTGCTTCAGGAATACAAGGATATGTCAACATTAGAAAACAGGGAAAAACGGTATAAATCTCATAAGGCAGAAAACCATTTGATAACAATCAATATTCAATCTTAATAAAACCTTTTAGTTATGTGGGATTATAATGATACTACTTTAAAATGAAAAGTACCTATCTGAAGATAAAAGCTAGAGGAATTTGCATATAAAAAAGAACATAACAAGGATGTTTACTTTTACCATTATTATTCAGTATTGTTTGGAAGTTTTAGCCAATGCAATCAGACAAGGCAAGAAAATAAGAGGTATAATAAATATGGGAGATAAAATAAAAACATTTTTATTTACAGATAAGAATCAAATAAAAGACTGTTAGCGTCAGAAAGGTGGGCAGTTATAAGTATACAAACAAAATAGCTTTTCAAATTGACTCTTGTATTTTTAATTAAAAATTTCTGATTGACTAGAATGATAAATTTCCATTAACAACAGCAACTATATATCTATATACCTATATATCTATATATCTATTCAATAAATATATATATACATATATGTGTGTGTATGTGTGTGTATATATATGTATATAACTTAGCTACAAAAAATAAAATGGAACTTGAATAAGTGGAGATATAATAGGCATACAGATCTAGATATAAAACACCATGTTCTTGGAAGGATTCAATATTGTGAGGAGGTAAAAAAATTAATGCAAATACAATAAAAATTGTAATAGATTTTTTGAAACCTGACAAAAAATGATTATGTAATTCATCTCAAATAATAATACACAAAAATAGATCAGAAAAATTTAAGAGTAATGGGAGAGCCACTCTAAAGGAGATAAAAGGGTATTTTAAAGATTCACTAATTAGAACACTGTGATATTAGTCATAAAAAATACAGATCAGTCAATGATTCAGAATAGAAATCCACAAAACACATCCAAGTATTCATCAGAATTTAGTACATCATAAAGGTAAAGTAGAAGGGTGGTTTATTTGAATAAAAGTTATTATGACAATAGGCTAATATTTGGGGGTCCTTGCTTTAGGAAGGAAGTTTAGGTCCTTACTTTATACTTTACATGTAAATAAATTTCAAGTAAGTTAAAGTTTTTATTTTATTTTATTATGGAAAGATGAAAGTGCTGGAGTCTGATACGAAGAGACCTTTCTAATATAATACAAAAGGCTTAAACTGCAAAGTTTTGAGAGATCTAAGTATATATAACGTTCTAAACTTTAGTATAAAAAACTCCAAAACACCTCAGCTAAGGAAGGTTCCCATGCTCCAGGTATGGGCTTATACCAATCATCTCACACCAGACCTGAGGGTTAAATTGCCAGGAATTTTGCAATTTGATTGTTAAACAGAGCCATTGTTAAAAATTAAACTATAGACACTTGCAAGTAAATAAATTGTATTAAGAACAAAGGTAATAAATGTACAAACCAACTTATCTCTTCCTAATTATTTTACTGCATTTTGCTATAGAGTTTATGGCTATTGTATCTGTATGGTGGAAATACAATCCGATTAAGGAAAGAGACAACTGGACCTGGGGACGAAGATGCACGTCCACCGCCTTCCATCTGCATTCCCTGTCCTACCCTGCTTCTTTCTGCGCGTCGGTATCATCCTCTCTTACCGAAGACCAGTTTCTTCACATGGTTGGGACAGATTAGCCAGCAACTAGTAGACTTCTATTTTCAATTTCACTGCCAGAGAGACAAAGAGCCACTAAAACTTGCTCTCTTTCCTCAAGATAAAAATAGCCCAGAAAGGATTTTAATTTCCTATTTGGGCTAAGTGCCATCCTCTGGACCAGTCATAAAGGCCAGAGGGATTTGCTTGTTGATTGGCCCAGATCTGATGTGAGGTCCTAGACCAATGCTAAGTGGGAGGTGAGATCAATTAGAATATGGCCCCTGCTTTTTGAAACACATATTAGAAGGAGCGTTTCCTGGAGAAGTATTTTGTTCTGCACAGACAAAAGAATAGATGTCTATGACTCTGAGCTTTTACTTAAGTTTTATCCAACTTTTAGAGAGATCGATCCTTCCTTGAATTATAGGATACGTGTAAATCACAAGAAATTGAATCATGCTTATGCCCAAAGAGATCCTGGAGAGATCCTAAAAGTGATCCTGGAGATTTGGGGGTACAGAGATGCTTTTGTCTTTGCATCTAAACTGATACTATTCTACCAGTTCTCACTGCCATTGTCAATTGAATTCATAACCACTAAAATCCTGTTTTAAAAAACGAAGATACATTAATTTACATACTAACTAACATTAATTCCTAACTAATATTTTGGAAACCATGAAGGAAATAAAAACTATCACCATTTTACTATTTAGTTTAAACACCTATCATAGTCTTGAATTTTGATGTATGTTATAACTAGGTTTGTCTCGGGCTGAGATCCACTTTGGTCATGATGAGAAAGAGAGAGAGAGAAAAGCATCCTCCTTACTTGAGGATCCTTATGAACCTGAGGGTCTGGATGAGTTCTTGAAACTCCTCTCCTACCCCCAGGTAAAGAGTCAAGAATCCAGGCATGAAATTAATTCCTGCCCATAGACCATGGACCTAAACAAAGTCTTACAGCACCTAAAGAAAACTAATCAGTGGGCCTAAAAGGAAATTAACATATTTGTGCTGTCTTTCTAGCTTTGTGCTATGGTGATTTCATAACCTATGATGTTCAACAGAGTGAGGACTATTGCTTTCTTCTCTTTTTATTTATGTTCTGTTTACAGATAAAAATCTATATACAAGGAAACATTCTGAGGTTGCCGCTTAACACTGACAAAATGACTATTCAGTTCAGGTTCTGGCCAGGTGTTTGCAGGACAATATTAAGGCCAGTGATTGGGGATTTGAGAAATTCAAGAGCCTCTTAAATGATGGTATTTATCGTGCTTCATCTGGATGCCTAGGTTTGGGGAAGAAATGGTCGAATACCGATCATAGTATTTTATCCAGCTACGGAAAGAGTAAAAGGAATGTGTGTTTAGGGGGAGTGGGGAGTGATACTCAAAGTGGAAAAGTGTAATTTTTTGGTGGAAGTCTCAGGGACCTGACAATTTTGGCAAGCTCTTTCCAGGTTGATACAGTCAAGCCAGTTTTCATGAGCCATGGTAGCGAGACAGGATTTGGGCCTCTTCCTCTGACTTTGAAAACGGAGACTGCTCCAGGCCAGAGATATCAGTCTATATAGTTAACTGTTATAGATCTTACAATAAAAATTTGTTGAAGGTCATTAAACACTCATCTCACTATGTTTATTACTTTAGTCTTTTATTTGTTGGTAGACATGGATCGTTTGATGTCAATTACCACCACACTTGGCATTTTATGTAGTAAAGGTCCTTATGGTTCTTGGTGGGTAAATACACAAGCTAGTGAAAAGCTACTGTGACAGTGGTTCTTGCATTTCTGGCCACTTAGCCCGAAATGAGAGTGGGAGAATGTCTCTCTGTAGTTGTGTCTTCTGTGAGTGATGCTTTGGGTCTAAATCCATTGCCCTATCCTGCTCCCTTCTGCACCCACGTAATTTCCTCTCCAAATGCTACAATGACCTTGGCAACTCTAGATGAATCTGGGTCTCGGAATTTCCTTTCTTCTTACTTTTTAAAAAACTTATCAGAAAACACTTGTTTATATGGAATGCTGCTTTCTTTAGCACTGTATGAAGAGAGAAATTTATCCTCTTTCTTAGAGTCACCATTGTTTTTTAATTATTTTAGAGTTGACTTTAAGGCATTTCTTTTCTTTCTTTCTTTTTTTTTTATGGAGTATTTAATTTAGAGTGATCCTTTTCGTGTCAAGTCTATTTGAGAATATTTCTGCTCCGCTTCTCTCTAACTACACCCATGATTAGACTTTTTCTCATTTTCCCATTGTAGTCAGTAAGAGTAAAATAATATATTAGTTTCTCTCTTGGAGTGTGTATCTTTGCATCCATCTTTGTGCTAATTGCTCTGCCTCCATGATCTGATATCCTTATGACAACATTATAGGTAGGTACTAAAGTAATCCCATTTTACAGATGAGGAAACTCAGGCAATCACCTTCTTAAGATGACACAATAAACAGAACTGGAATTCCAAATCAAGTCTATCAGACTTGCCAGATTTGCTCTTGACTACTTGGCTTAACAGCTCAACCTTTGTTACTTGCATGCCTGATATATCAATTGTTCTGAAAAATAACGTTAATATGTATACAATACTCCAATAATTTTCAAATTATGATAAAATGTGCTTAGCTCTGAAATGATAGCTATTCTTGATTTAATGTTTCATAAAATTCTGTGGAATCTCATTCTTCTTTTATAAAACTGCAGAATCTTTCATTATTACAAAACACCTCTGGGTGGTGAACACACAATGGGATTTATAGAGGATGTATTACAGAATCGTACACCTGAAATCTATGTAACTTTACTAACAATTGTCACCCCAATAAACTTTAATTAAAAAAAAAAAGAAACACCAATTATTCTCATCTTGTGGATATGAAAGATGCTGGGTAATATAAATATTTGTTTTTAAAAAATCCATACAACACTAACAAACATTGTATATGATAAAGAAACTTAAGAAAATAATAATTCAATTCTGTGAAGCTGAAGAAGGAAAAGATGGGTTGTCCCTGAATTCTAGTTGAATAATTTTAAAAGAAAATATAATGAGCTTAATGTTGAGGAATAGGTAGCCTATTCAACAATTATTCATTTCCCTTATTTTTTGGAACTCCATTTCATAGTGATATTCATGATTATATACTTGGTCATGTAATGGTTATAACATGGTATGGAGAATCATTGGTATTTGTTTTAAAAAGAAAAAGCGTCCAGGAACCAATTTTATTGATTTATTCATTAGATTTAATAAACATTCACTAGCTAAAAGCTAATAATAATCTATGCTTTCAAATATATAGATCATTTTGAAATGATACCTAATAGTCAAAACATACTAAACTTTCTCTTAAAAGAAAAAATGCTTCTTACTAAAGATACCCTTTATCCCAGTGTGGGACAAAGCCTGGGGATGCTAGGTCTCTCCCCAGAAACATTGGAAGATATGTTTTGTGACCTCTTCTCAAACCTTAATTGCAACCTTGGGAAAGCAAAACAGGTGAGGCAAACCAATGGCCTGCTTTTGTTTTCAGACCTGGAACATCTGCCCCTTGGTTAGCTGTAGCTCTTTCTCTGTCACCGTGTTGTTATTACTCTTCGTTTTAGCACTCACCTCACTTAGAGAAGATTGAACTCAGAGAGTTTATAAGGCACTGACTAACATTATCATCTTTTATTTACAGGCACATTTGTCAGATTTATTAGAACTGGCCATTTCAGAAAAAATATTTGTACTTTAACATTAAGTATAAAACGTTATTTGTCAACAGGTGATGAATTAACCATCATATTTAAATCCTTTTTGTGCATTTAGGCATATTAACATGTCTAATGCATTTCTATTTGAAATGTATAAATCTGTAAGTGCAACATTCCATTACCCAACATAATTCTCTTAACCTTTTTATGTTCCCAGAAAGCTCACATTCATATTAATTGATTATTTTCTTTCTTCAAATAGGAAGTGAGGCCCTAATACAGAATTTGCTATACATTTCTCTTCAAAATAGTCCATGGTTGACTGAAGCCAAAGGTTTTTAAAAATGCTGTATACTTGATATTGTAAAAGAGACACAGTTGTCTTAAATCATTCCAATACTCAGCCAAGAATTAATTCTTTAAAATACCAATGACCATATAACAAGCGATGTATCTGTGTCCTAACCTGAAATCTGTCACTTATTTTTATCATTTCCATGAACATCACCTTTTGTATCAAACTTTCCTGAATTATAAAATAATCACAATACCGTAATATTGTAATTGTATAGTGACAACAAGGGATACTATTTAATATGTTAGCCTGTAAATGGATAACATCAAATTCCAACTAAAATTATGTTTTATAGCATAAAACATCTCCAGTAGCGACTGTTTCTACTTAAATTAACATTCCTGGAAATACCACTTCCACTTATTCTCCCTATTTAAAACCAAACCTAAATTCAGAAGATTCAGGTTCCAGTTCTGACTCATGACCTAAGTTACGTGATCTTGGCAAGTCACTTAATTTATTTAAGGTTGAGTCTCCTCTTGTGGAAGAGATTATATAATATGGACCAAACCCTACTCGCCACTAGTTCAAAAAGCATTTTAGATATCGTAAAGGGATATTTAAGTGAAAAACGTTAATTCAGTTTATCTAAATATGTCATCCTCTAGAAAAATGTTGGATGAACTATCTTCGATTCTTTAACTAGCAAGGGTCAGGTTCTTTGCCTTTTTTTCCCCCTTTATGTCATGAAAATTTCATTGAGACAAATACTGTTAGAAATATTTCTTTAAAAGAAAAATTAGATTCAGGGTGAACATCTCTTTGTTTAACCCAACAAAATTCAAGTGCAACAGGAGAATTTTCAAAGATCCTTGGAGTTGTAATAAATTTTTGACCTATATTGTGCCTAAAAGAACTAACTTTGGTCCTTAATTTTTAATGAAAACAGGAGGATTTTATATAACCAATGCCTCACAGGTCTAGAATGCTCAGTTTTGATTAGTGAGACTCAACCAGTAAGTATATGAGAAATTTCTAAGTGGGGTGGTGGTAAAGAGTATGGGTGTGAGAGTTAGTAGGAACTGGATTTGAATTCTTCAAAGGTAAGTTATTTAAAGGCTCTAAGCATCAAATTCCTCACCTGCAAAATGGCCCCGCATGTAGAGATAGCAGGAGGATTAGCTGAGATAATTTTAGCTAAGTGCTGGCAGAATCCTGATATGTGGTAAGTGCTTCCCCTGTGTACAGTAGATACTTTTATAGTCTTCATTCTTTTTCAATTTTTTAAAAATACTTTTTTATTTTTCAATTGTAGTTGACATACAATATTGCATTAGTTTCAGGCATACAACATAGTGATTAGACATTTATATAACTTACAAAGTGATCACCCTGGTAATGTTAGTACCCATCTGACACCATACATAGTTATTACAATAGTATTGATTATATTTCCTATGCTATCCCTTTACATCCCCATGGCTATTTTGTAACTACCAGTTTGTACTTCTTAATTCCTTCCCTTCTTTCACCCATCTTCCCAAACCCTCTCTCATCTGGCAACCGTCAAAATGTTATCTATGAGTTTGTTTCTGTTTGTTCATTTTGTTTGTTTGTTTTTTAGATTCTACATATAAGTGAAATCATGTAGTATTTATTTTTCTCTGTCTGACTTCTTTCACTTAGCACAATACCCTCTAAGTCCATGGACCCTCTAGGTCCATCTGGCAGATGGCAAGATTTCATTCTTTTTTATGGCTGAGTAGTATTCCATTATATATATATGTACCACTTCTTTATCCATTCATCTATTGATGGACACTTAGGTTGCTTCCATAGCTTGGCTATTATAAATAATGCTGCAATAAATATAGAGATGCATATATCTTTTCAAATTAGTGTTATGGGTTTCTTTGGATAAATACAAAGAAATACAATTGCTGGGTCCTTCTTTGTTTCTTTTTATAGCCTTTGGGTTAAAGTCTATTTTACCTGGTGTAAGGATTGCTACCCCAGCTTTTTTGTTGTTTTTTTCCATTTTCATGAAATGTCTTTTCCCATCCCTTTACTTTCAGTCTCTGTGTGTCTTTTGATCTGAAGTGAGCCTCTTGTAGGCAGCATATGTATGGGTCTTGTTTTATTATACACTCAGCCACCCTATGTCTTTTGATTAGAGCATTTAGTCCATTTACATTTAAAGTAATTGTTGATAGATATATAGTTATTGCCATTTTATTATTCATATTTTGTATTTTTTTTTTTCATTCTTCTTCTTAAAGAAGTCCCTTTAACATTTTCTGTAATACTGGTTTGGTGGTGATGAAATCCTTTAGCTTTTTCTTGTCTGGGAAGATCTGTATCTATCCTTTGATAGCAAATGATAGTTTTGCTGGATAGAGTAATCTTGGTTGTAGGTCCTTGATTTTCACCACTTTAAATCCTTCTTGCCAATCCCTTCTAGCCTGCAAAGTTTCTGTTGAGAAATCAGCTGAGTCTTATGGGAGCTTCCTTGTAGGTAACTAACTGCTTTCCTCTTGCTGTTTCTAAGGTTCTTTGTCTTTAATCTTTGGCATTTTAATTATGGTGTGTCTGGTGTGGGGCTCTTTGGGTTCATCTTGTTTGGGACTCTTTACACTTCCTGGGCTTGTATGTGTGTTTGTTTTGCCAGGTTAGGGATTTTTTCCATCATTATTTCTTCAAATAGGCTTTCAATTCCTTGTTTTCTCTCTTCTCCTTCAGGTACCTCTATGATATAAATGTTGGTACTTGATGTTTTCCCAGAAGTCCCTTAAACTCTCCTCATTTGGGGGGGGGGGTGTGGGGAGAGGGATTCTTTTTCTTTTCTTTTTTTTTTTAAAGTTCTTTTTGGACTTTATTGGGGAACAGTGTGTACTCCCAGGCAATTTATCCAAGTCAAGTTGTTGTCCTTTCAATCTTAGTTGTGGAGGGTGCCATTCAGCTTCAAGTTTGTGTCCTTTCAGTCTTAGTTGTGGATGGCGCAGCTCAGCTCCAGGTTCAGTTGCCATTGCTAGTTGCAGGGGGCGCAGCCCACCATCCCTTTTGGGACTCGAGGAATTGAACTGGCAACCTTGTGGTTGAGAGCCCACTGGCCCATGTGGGAATTGAACTGGCAGCCTTCGGAGTTAGGAGCACGGAGCTCCAACCGCCTGAGCCACCAGCCCGGCCCCCTTCTTTTTGTATTTCTGCTTGAGTGTTTTCTGCTACCTTATCCTCCCAATCACTGATTCGATCCTATGCTTCATCTAATCTACTTTTGATTCCCTCTAATATATTCTTCATTTCAGTTATTGTATTCATTTCTGACTGGTTCTTTTTATGTTTTCTATCTCCATTTTAATATTCCCTACCTCTTTGTTGAAGTTCTCACTGAGACCATTGAGCATCCTTATAACCAGTGTTTTAAACTTTGCATCTGGTAGATTGGTTGTGTCTATTTTGTTTAGTTCTTTTTCTGTGGTTTTGCTCTGTTCTTTCATTTGGGACACATTTATTTGTCTCCCCATTTTGGCTGCCTCCCTGTGTTTGTTTCAATGTATTAGATAGAGCTGCTATGTCTCCTGGTCTTGGTAGACTGACCTGATATAGTAGGTGTCCTGTGGAGCCCAGTGGCACAGTCTCCCTTGTCTCCTGAGCCAGGTGTGTCCTTTGTGTGGGTTGTGTGTACCCTCCTGTTGTAATTGAGCCTTGATTTCTGTTGGCACATCAGTGGGAGGGATTGACCCTCAGGATGATTAGTTGGGAGGACTGGCTGTGACTATAGTAGAAGAGCTGTTATATAGGAGCTGACCCTACAGAGCAGGATTCACTTTAGTGGGGCTCTGGTGTCTGTCGAGTCTGCCATCTGGGTGTGTGATTTGTGGAGGTGGTTGTGTGGTGCTCTGGTGAGGTCTGAAGCTGTCCACTAAGTATGTTGATTCTGGGGCTTCTTGGAAGGGGCTCTGGTGCAGGCCAAGGACAGCTGCTGCCTCTGCCTGCCTGGGACCACTTGGTGTGAGCTACAAAGTAATCTGCAGATGGTTGCCACTTGTCTTGGGCTTGGAGATACCTGGGATAAGCTAAGCTGCAAACTGCCTCTAGTGCCAGGCTGGGACAGTTTAGCACAAGGTATGGGGTATGCTGAGGACAGATGATCCTTTTTTGGAGTTTGTGAACCTTTGAGAGAGTTTAGGAAATTCCATGACATGAGCCAAGACAGGCCATTTGTATGGAAAAGCCACTGGAAAAGTTTGGGTGGGCTTACAAGTTGGGTAGGGCGGGATCTCAGGGAATCACCAGGGCAAAGCAAACAGTATTAGCTAGGTTGATGGAGATTCACATATGGCACCTGCCTATGTGTGCAGGCTGGGTTGGAGGGAGGGCTCAACAAAGGAAACATGACTTGTGCCAGCACTTCTGTCTGGGAGAAAGCTGTCCCTCCCTCCCTCCCTCCCCTGAAGCCAGACAATTAAGTTCCTTTCCATGTGTTCTTGGTGCCTTTCATGCTGCTGCCCCTGAGCTAGAGCTCATAGCAAATGAGTCCGTCAGTGAATTAGTCCACGTGCAGGCCATTTAAGAGGAATGCCTGGGACTCCAACAGCCCTCTTTCTCACTCAGCCACAATCTCCACTGGTTTTCACAGCCAGAAGTTATGGGGACTTCTCTTGCCTGCACTAGAACCCTGGGCTGGGTAGCCTGGTGTGGGTCTGGGACCCCTTGCTTCTCAGGGGGCACCTCCACAGCTGAGATATTCCTCATGATTTTTTAACTGCCACATGCAGGTATGGGAACAACCCATTCCAATTCTCTGCCGCTCGTAACAATCTTGAGGTGGCTTCTCCCGTTTATCCTTAGTTATAGGACTTCTGTCCAGCTAGACTTCAGGCAATTCTCAATGATGATTATTCTGTAGTTTAGTTATAATTTTGATATGGTTGTGGGAAGAGATGAGAGAAAGGGTAATCATGAAACACACCCAGAGCCTTCTCAATAATAAAGGCCCACTTTACATGGGAAAGGACTTAGCCAGAGCCTTTTTCCATCTGGAGGCAGGAAATTCCATCCTACTCTAGTTCTCTCCAGCCTTCCTGACTCACCTAAGGGAGAAAAATTGTAGTCACCAGGGCTTCAAGGAAACAGAATGGTAATGTTGCAACCAGGGAGAGGAATAGGGGTCAGGTGGGGCAAAAAGCTATTCCACTGGTGAAACTCTTATAAAGATCATAGCCATTAGACACAGGTCTATTAAATGACAGAAATTTTGTTGGAAGATTATCGAATGCCCTCCCTCTTCCATAGGTTACCACCACACCGCAGGACTTCAGTATAATAAGTGGATTACATTCAAAAGAACTGTAAGACACAGACTCTGTCTTACCAGGAGAACTTAGGGAAGTTCAAAGATAAAAGAATGACACTAAAGAAATTTAAAGCCTCTGGAACTTATGGTACAGCAAACATTAAGCACAGCTTAACTCCTACCTAGATTAACATAAATCCTTGAACTAAGCAAGAAGAGTGGAGTGAAATATTTAGAGTTGAAGGAAAAACACTACCAACCTAGAATACTATTTACCTTAGTTCCTATTACTCAATACAATGACCTATTTACCTTAGTTCCTATTACTCAATACAATGTCTGCTTTCAACAAAAAAATTATAAGGCATGCCAAAAGGAACAAAAAACAGTTTGAAGGGATAAAGCAATCATGAGAACAAGACTCTGATATAATATAGATGTTGGAATTTTCAGGTAGGGAATTTAAAATAACTATGATTAACATATTCAAACATTTAATAAAAATAGACAACATGCAAAAACAGATGGGTAATGTAAGCAGAGATGGAGACTCTAAGAAAGAATCAAAAGGAAATACAGAAAAAAACAAAACAGGGCTGGCCTGGTGGCTCAGGCGGTTAGAGCTCCATGCTCCTAACTCCGAAGGCTGCCGGTTCAATTCCCACATGGGCCAGTGGGCTCTCAACCACAAGGTTGCCAGTTCGATTCCTCGACTCCTGCAAGGGATGGTGGGCTCTGCCCCCTGAAACTAAAATTGAACACGGCACCTTGAGCTGAGCTGCTGCTGAGCTCCCAGATGGCTCAGTTTGTTGGAACACATCCTCTCAACCACAAGGCTGCCGGTTTGACTCCCGCAAAGGATAGTGGGCTGTGCCCCCTGCAACTAGCAATGGCAACTGGACCTGGAGCTGAGCTGCACCCCCCACAACTAAGACTGGAAGGACAACAACTTGAAGCTGAACGGCACCCTCCACAACTAAGATTGAAAGGACAACAACTTGACTTGGAAAAAGTCCTGGAAGTACACACTGTTCCCCAATAAAGTCCTGTTCCCCTTCCCAAAAGAAAGAAAAAAAAAACTAACAGAATTGAAGAAGACTTAGGTGGGCTAAACAGTATAATTCACACAGCTAAGGAAAGTCAGTAAACTTGAAAATAGAGCAATTAAGTACTTTCCAAAATAAAATGAAAGAAGGGGAAAAAAAGGAATTAAACACATTAGAACACAACATCCAAGAACTCTGGGCCAATATCAGAAGGTATAACATACACATAATGAGCATACCAGAATGAGAAGAAATGGAGAATGCAGCAAAAGAAATACTTGAAATAATAATGGCCAAGAAATTTCAAAGACGAATGACGAACAACAAAACACAAATCCAGGAAGCATGGAGAAGCATATCAAGCTGCCTTCAAACTATAGAAAACCAAAGACAAAGAGAAAATATTGAAAGAAGCCAGAAGGGGAAAAAGACACCTATAGAGGAATAAGGATAAAAATTATAGTATGCCTACTATCAGAAATCATGTAAGCAAGAAGAGTGGAGTGAAATATTTAGAGTTGAAGGAAAAACACTACCAACCTAGAATACTATTTCCAGCAAAATTATCCTTCAAAGTGAAGGAGAAACAGAGAATTTCTCAGACAACCAAAAACTGACCAACAGACTTAGTCTGCAAAAACAGTTATAAGGCGTTCTTCATGCAGAAGGAAGAAGATACATATGTGAGAAACTATACCTAAATAAAGAAAGGAAAAGTTATCAGAGAAGGTAGAAATCAATATAAATAAAATCTCTCATTTTTCTTATTCTTAATTGATCTAGAAGATAGCTGTTAAATAATAATAGCAATATATTGGGTCATTGCAGCATATGAATAAGTGAAATGAATGACAGCTATGAGGGATGCGAGAGAGGAATTGGAAATTATGAGTATGAGGTACATGCACTACACACGAAGTGCTATAGTATTATTTGAAGGTGGACATAGATTAGTTAAAAACATATATTGTAAACTCTAGGTAAACAATTAATTTTTAAAAGCATAATTATGCTAAGATATGGTGAGAAGGAGATAAAATGGAATCACATAAATTGTTCAATTAAAACCAGAGAAGGCAGAAAGATGGGTGGCAGGAAGAAACAAAGAACAAATGCAATGGATAGAAAACTACAACATGGCAGATATTAATACAACTATATAAATAATAATTTTAAAATAGGCACCTGTGGAATAATAACAAAAGGTCTTAACATTTGTGTTGTCAGTCTCAGAAGGAGGCCTTTTATGATCTGGTTTCTGCCTTGTCTCCAGCAACCTCTCCCTGGTTTGTACCAAATATGTTTCAGCCACTCCGAACATCTTCAAACCTTTCTGCATCCCTTTTCACTCTTCTTTGCTTCATTGAATTCAGCTCGTGTTTCAAGATCAAACTCTCTGAAGCCTTCCCCAATGCCCAGGCTGGTATATGCACCCCTTCTCTGAGGTTCCAGAGCAGCCTGTTTGTCTCTGTCATAAGCCTTACTGAGGTGTATTAAAACCCTCTGTTCTCTCATCCGTCCTTACTAGATCGTAGGGGCCTCAAGCAGGGACTATGGTTTTACAGCCCCTAGCACATAGTAGGAACTCAATAAATATTTATTTAATGAAATTGAAAGAAAGCCTACCCCAAATTCTTTTGTTGGAAGTAGAAAAAGTGTAAATGAACAAAGAAATACAAATGAAAGATTCCACTATCAAAGCTTTATATGAACTGATAATGATTTATTAGGAATAACCATGAGCATCAGTATGACCAAAATAACTGTTTCCTCCTTTGTGGAAGAGTATGGAAAACTGCAGGCTTTATAATCAATGGGGCCTGATAAAACCAAGACACAGGAGAAGGCAGTGGCTGGAATTAGGGAGTCGGAGTCTCAGGGCCTCTCAAACCGTCAATGAGGAGCAGAAGTGGAGGGTTATGAGAAGGATGACATATCTGCCCATTAGGGATTTCAAATAGGTGGTTCCTTCTTTGTCTGCGGGAGTTAGGATGGGTGTTCTCCGTCCACCACAGAGACCCCAGACCTATGGAAAGGGATTAAATCTTGACTTCCTCAGCAGAATTCATGTTAGGAGGGAGCTTTGGAAATATAGAATGAACTCTGTTTCTGTAGTCATGATTTCTTCACCTGAAAATTCCTGAGTCCAGTTTGGGTGTATTGTTGAGGGGAAGACGTAAAAGTGTTGGGAGGTCATTGCATGATGGCAGGGGCAAACCACGCAAAGCACTCAGCTGTTTGCCCTGTAAGTGTCTTTTTAAAACATTGACAGGCTATTAAACTAAGACCAGTTCTTTTTCTGCAGGAATATTCATTATTTGGTTTACTGTTCTATAACTTCTGACACATGCATGGAGTCATGTAAACACCACCACAATTAAGTTACCCAATGGTTTCATTGTCCCTTCCCCTCTAACGACCTCATGCTGCCCCTTTGTTGTCAAACCCTTCCCCACCTTCAATCTCTTGCAACCTTTGATCTGTTGTTTATCCTTGTAATTTTGCTTTTCCAGAGTATGATATAAATGGAATTATACAGTTTGTAGCCTTTTGAGACGGGGTTCTTTCACTCGGCATAGTGCATTGGAGGTCACCTACATTGTTGCATGTACCAATAGTGTTATGGGCTGAATTGTATCCCCACCCCCCCCACCAAATTCACAGTATTGAAATCCTAACCCCCAGCATCTTAGAATGTGATATGGGATGAGATCCCTTCCTTGACTTCTACTGAAAGAAAGGAGGTCAAAGACACGTGGTCAGTGCACTTTCCTTGAGGCTTTTGGAGACACAGGAGGGGTTTACATCACAGCAAAGTGAATAACCTCAAGTTGAATTTATTTGTTTCCTTCTTATGAGTCCCTCCATACCTGCTACCTCCACAGGGGATTTTCTTCACCAGTTACTTCATCTCCAAGTGCCCTATCTCATGCCACCTTTTAGGATTCTCTGTCCTTTTGTTTTCCTTTCCCCTGTTCTTTCTCCCTCCCTCTGAATAGCAGTTTTAACTCTCTTTTGCTGCCTTAGCGCCTGATATCCCTGGGTCTTCTGGGTTTCATCATCTTTCCCTCAAAGCTTATCACGGTATTTTCCTAAACAAAGATAATTGACTCCCTAAGAGGAATTTTGGTACTAGCTGTTGAGATATTCTTTTATTTTACTCAAAATGTGATAATTACAAAATATTTTCATATCTCTGCAAGTCTCCTTATCCTTCATAAGACATTTTGGGTTTTTTTGACTAATCACATCGATGCCTCATGGGATGCAAATTTGTTTAAACTGCGATGCAGAGTTCTGCGCTATTTTAAATGTTTTATAAAGAACTTCACGGACCAGATTGATAATCTCTGGCCCAGTGAAGTGGGAAAATATTAAAATTTAATCCAATATTTAGAAAACTGAAAAGAAAATGTATCTTTTATATCAGAGAATAATTTGTCTCTCTTTTGGTTCTATATTTCTAGTGGGGAATTGTACATAACATGTTGAAGAATCTTGAGCAATTTTCTAGTTTGTGAGGGGAAAGGAGGGTGTTAGTTCCATCAAATCTGCATCGCAGTGATGGTTAGGCTCTTCTTGGAGTTGGGGTCTTTGTGGGTATTAGCAGAGGTCCATTTGGCCATTTCTTGGTGCCCTGAGTGCTTTTGCTCCCCTCCTTCCCCCCACGCCTTCAAATGCACTCCATTTAAATATGGACCAACAGCTTGTCTAAAAGGTCAAGAAGAGAAACTGAGATATGGATGGAGGCATGAAACAGCTGTTACTAAGATGGGAGCTCCCAAGAATGACCAGTTGACATAGGAAAGGAGAAGGTGTGTATGTTTTGTTCAAGGGGCAGGAGGAGGAGGAGTGAATCATGGCAGGAAAGATGGTGGTTTTGCTCAGGTTGACCTCCTTTATTACATTAGAGAGAAATGGTTTTAAATTTGGAAATGAAGAAACAAAGAATACTGGATCACCAGGGTTCTCCTTCCTTTGTCCAAACAGCACTAACTTTGATGTGTCTCTCTTCCCTCTCCTCTTAAACACTCTCTGGGGTTATTAACACAGTGTTTTCATTTAAATGTGGGCCCTGGTGACTCTAAAGGCAACTGGGCTTTTTGTCACAGCCCTTGGAAAGTCATCTGATTGGGTAGGAGAGAGTGGGGCGCAGCACAGGCTGATCGATTCCCGGTGGGGCCTGCCTTGTGGGTGGTCCACAGCTTTCTCAGTCCCCCTTGGGAGGGGCCTAACCCAGCTCCCTGGGGCAGCTCATGGACGAGCCATGCCCCAGTTTAAAGAGTCTCCTTTTGCCTTAGCACATACAGTGTGCTTCTCTCCTTGGTGGAAACTTATCTTGGAGATTATCTGTTTAAATAAAAGCCTAATAGCTTTTCTTTGGGTCAGCATGCAAGATTTTGCACAAGAAAATGTCATTTTGTATCTCCTTCCATGCTGGGTATACTAGACCACATGGATTTGAGGTCACTAAACCATATATACTAACTGGCAATTCTTCCCTGCAGTACCTCAGTGTTCTTGTTGAATAGCAAACCAAATGCTGATCATGACCAGCCCTGACTAGTCCCAGAGTTGTGAGAGCACAGGAGAGAAGGGAAGACCATTCTGCCCCCACGTCTCATTGTATCCTGCTTATGTTTCTGTCCTTCTGTCATAACTTCTCATTTTACCATCTTCCCTATAAGAGCAATAGTTTCTTTATTGTCTTTAGCAATTTATTCTCTATAGTAATGCTAACGAGGGCCTTTTAAGTCATGGCTTCAGTGTGCAATTTAGAAATGGACACTTCCATGTTTACATTTTAAAAAATTAGAAGCTACCATTTAAGAATCCAAGTAGTTTAGTTTATTACCTGCTTCTCTCTGGCTGCCTTGATTTCCCCTTCAAATCTCACTATTTTCATATCAGAACAAACACCCTGAGAGCTCGTTAATCATTTAGAATAATCCATGGTGTGTGCTTTCATTTCATTCTATCAAATGTGAGGGGTTAGTTCCAGCTAATGCTAGGCTACCTGTCCAGCCTCAAATTTGACTGATAATTTTTTTTGGATTTTTGAATTTCCTTTCCCTTTATTTTTGAGCATGGACATGGGTCATGTTCGCTTTAGCAGCCCTTTCGAAGTCTATGACACATAGACTGAAGAAACCTTAAGAACATAGCAAGACTGTCCAGTTGTGGGAGCTAACGCAGTAGCTCATTGACAACAACTGATTAGACAAGCAGAATTTGCAATGTTTTTATAATAACACTATAGCTAACTTCAACCAACTCACAAACCCTGAATTGTAATCGATTCACAAAAGATCTGTTACGATGCAGGCCATCGAGATATTCAAATTGCTCTGGCCAGCAATGAAGCAAAGTGCTCATCTGCTCCTTTTTCCTCCTTTATGGCTATTAATACAGCTCAGTTCAGTACTGCCTCATGAAAGGAGCATTAGATAACAAAGACTTGTTATCCGAAGTGGAACCTTGTTGAGTAATTGCTGAGGGATCTCAGATTTCTAGGTGTATGCCAACCCAGAGGCAGTGATATTAAACTATAAAACAAGATTTTGAGCTCTGAGTTTCTTTGGAAATGAGAGAGCCATTTGGAGCAGCCTTTATTTAGAAACAGGATTATCAAATAGTCCCTTACTGTAAAAAAGACTAGAACTGGAAAAGGCCAGTAGTTTTCATCCTTATCTGGATAATGGTTTTCTTTGAGAATTTCATATAAAGCTGAGTCCAGAAAAATATGTATCCGTACAAACACACAGCATGTGGTCCATGATTTCAGAGGATTCATGAGTATCGAGCTTATCAGTGGATGTCTTAGGGGACTTAGCAGATGCAGGTTAAGAACCTCTGATCAGATCCAAAATCAAAGGAGGCAACTGAAGCCCCAAATTGTAAGTGGCCTGACCTGGATAGTCCAGCTTCATCATTATTTTTCTGTTCTCCTATCCCTGTCTTTTTGTTACTTATAGGATGCATATTTTTTGATGCAAAATTGATATGTGTGCAGAAAATTTATATTTTTGCTACAAATTTCTTTCCAAATGATAGGTGATAGGAAGTTGACTCATTGTCTCTCTCTCTCTGCCTTCTTTAATCGATGTGGCACCACAATCTCCATCAATGGACCAATATAATAGAGCTGCTTTATGGAAGTCTGCCATGGTGTTAAACATTACCAACATGTATGCAGATACTATGGTCAAGAAAAACCACAAAAGGTCCCGAGGGTTGTGTGAGGCAAAGGTCAGGCCAAGCTCTACTCGTGTTCCCTGAATGGGTAGCTAGAAAGTAAGAATACTTATGCCAAATTCACTCTGGAGTGATTTGGCCCTTGATTTGGAAACTTCTGGCATACCTAACCCCTTATTACTGTAACACCCTTTTATAAACATTTAATGTTGGGAAATTATACATTTTGATCAAAAGGCTTCCTTGTCCTTCTCTTTCCCAGTAATGAGTAGCAATATAAATAGTAAGTCAGCAATCCCCTGATGTTGACGCCAGACAACCCGGGAAACAGAATGTATATGTGAACATTTGAAATGCTGCTCAAAGAACTTCTACAGCCCAGGGAGGAAACTTGGAGAATTCGGCACTTAACTCCTTCTGCTCTTTAGTTTAGAATAATAGGATGTACTTATAATGATCTGTAAAAACTATGCATTTTCTAAACAGTGATCTTATAATTCATATCAGATTCTTTAGAGCCATCTAAGACATAGCCATGAGGTTGTATTACCCATGGCTTCGGTTTACTCATAGCTTTCTTTGTCATTTCTTCCCAGACCCTCTGAAAAATCTTCCTACAAATATATACCACAACAATTTGTGTTGTGGTAAAAGGCTTCCAAGTAAATAATGATTGCTCTGACTCAGATCCTTTTTTGGCCCCAAATTGATGTTTGAAAAAAAGGGAGGGCGTGTTGTATTAAGGTCCCATGAGATTTGTATATATGATAACCTGAAGAAGGAGTTCTAACTTAAGGATGGCATAATGGTTGTACCTTGACAGGAAAACACCCATCTTCAAAGGTTTCTGTTTTAAAACATAGTAAAAATCAAAAGCAATCTCTTAAGGAAGCTGGGTAAATAATTTGCCATTTGTGAGCAATATCTGCAAAATGATAGGACTGTGAGCACTGCCTTCCCCAGAAAAGCTTCTAACTATTTAAATCACCATCTTAGTGACACTACTTGAGTCATCTCCGGGAGTCAGATGCACACCTGTAATCTGCTGGTAATTCAGCAAAGGAAGTGGCCCTCCCATGCCCTGCTTGTTACTTTTAAGTAGTTCTAATGTAGTAAACTGTGTGCACAATTTTGGATGTGCAAAGGGGATGTGGTAGTAAGCTAAGGTTACTGCTCTGCGCTTAACATCCTGCCGACAAAGCTAATAGCAGGAAGAGTGTGGTGGTTTAGCACTTCAACATGGTGTACTTAGAGATACAAGGCTAGGCGCGCAGACAATAGCTACCAGTAATACTTGGAAAGCAAGTCAGCAATTCGGTGTAAAAATGAGCATAAACGATGTATGTTTGGAAAAGCAAAAAATGGTAGCTGTCTTGTTTAAACTAAATGTTTTACCCGCGACATGGCCATTGGAATAATAATCTCCTGGAAAGCAATATTTAAATGTATCCATCATCATTTAGGCTTTAGACACACAGTTAAATATTATTGATCATTTGCAATTGTGTGCATCCATGTGTACATATATTAAACTGAAAAGTAACAGTAGCATGGAAAGTGTAGAAGATGAAGGGTAAAAATAGTACTTGAGTTTTTCTAATTACCAGTTTTTAATTAAGAAAGCCACAAGCAAATTATAAACATCCAGTTTATAGCATTGCAATCTTAGAGGCTTACACTCATGAATATGGTAATTTTTTATTTTATGCCCTCTTGAGATGTCTTGTTAAAAACATTTTATTGGTGATCCTAAAATTCAGTAAATTTGAAGCCCTTGGCACCTTGTAGATAGTTAAAGTTCTTCAAAAAAATGTCAGCAATAAATATTTGGCAAATATAAAGAATATGCACATTTTCCCAAGTGAGTGATTTTTTTTTTTTTTTTTTTTTTTTTGCAGTTCTTATATTCAAGTGATGACACTGCAGTTCAGAATGTGAATGCATATTGATATTTTCTCCCAGAAACTGCATGGGTTGCTGGGAGAATACTGCTCCCACAGAGTTATTTTTATGCGAGCACCTGGAAGTGGTGGCATACTTGCTCTAGCTCGCAGAGTTGTTTTGGACAATCAGGTGTACATATGAGCAAGTGGTCTTTATTTAGAGCAATTAAGATTCTCACATTCTCCTCTCTTGACATGCAATTACTAGGGCTCTGCTGTTCCCACTAATTGCTCTTGCTGGGGACATTGGTGAGAAGCCAATGATTTTGATGGGTAGCGGATTATCATTTTTACTTTGCTACCTGAGAAAAAAATCATTTGCAAAATCCCATGTGTAATTAGCAAGACTCATGATTAATTGTCCTGCAAAATTAGCTTCACTGTTGCTTTTATTTTACTGCTTCAAATATTAATTAATGTTAACTCCTTTCCTTCAGTTCCAGGTTTTGAATATTCAGCATGGCTTTGAAAAATTATTAAGGTTTCTACTTGCATTAGCATGCTAGAGCTTTGATTTCAGGAATAAGTATTCTGATTTAAAAGATCACACTTGGGTCATAAATAATTTTTATAGGAGGACAAACAAAGCATCAGAGCATCATGGGAAGGCATTCATGCACTAACTGAAAGTAAATTGTTTCAATAATGATTCATTCCCGTGTGCTTTTGGGGGGAAACAGCAAATATGCAAACCACTGCATTGTGTGGGGGTAGAAACCATTCCCTGGTGACAGGCAGTATACATCGGCATTTTTCTACCTGTAAATACATGGTGGGTGACGCTCAGAGCCTTTGCGAAAAATCATGACCTCTCCGGTTTAAAGGAATTACAAACATTACCTGGTCCACAGATTCCCAGTCTTGGGGGCGGGGTGGGGCACTGGAATAGCTGCAAC
This sequence comes from Rhinolophus sinicus, assembly GCF_057876585.1. Lineage (NCBI taxonomy): Eukaryota > Metazoa > Chordata > Mammalia > Chiroptera > Rhinolophidae > Rhinolophus > Rhinolophus sinicus. The sequence continues at coordinate 164,729,387 of NC_142517.1, read as the reverse complement.
TTTTATGAAAACTACGGATTCCGTAAGTTCCACTCTAGACCTAATGAATCTGACCATTAGGCATTGAGCCTGGCAATATGCTTTTTCTTAAATTCTCCAGGCGACCATGGTGAACATCTGCATTTGGAAACCATCAATCTCACTGAACCAACCTAGACGTCTGATTTCCCTCTATAATATGGGCCAAGCGATGCTTGAATACTTCCATTGTTGGGGAACTCACTCTATTATCCTTGAAAATAGCTGTAAGCTGTGTTTTGTCTCTAGTGTTGAATCCTTCTGTTCTGTCAACTGCAGGTGGTTCATTTCATGGTGCAAGATTGCAAATGACTATGTTGCAGGGGCAGTTCTCCATCAAGAGCTTGGAATTAGACTGATGGTATCTATCACACTGACATGGTCAAGGTTACACATTATATCTAGACTCCCGGGAGGCTAGATGTCATGTATGACCTTGCCCTTTCCTAGTCAAAACCTCGCCACTCTGTGCCATCTGGTGCATGTAGGGCACTGTGGTCCAAAGGACTGCCAAGATGGGTGGGAGCCCAGCCTCCCCGCTTCTACCTTCCTCCTGCTCTGTCTGCTTAATCACCCAGCCCTGGAGCAGTGGCTCTTGCAGATCTTATGAGGAAGGTTCTGCCTGGCATCCCTTAAAGCTTTTGTTATTAGACCTTGTTTTCCACTGAGATCTGTTTTGGCACAAGGTTCTCCTGCAAGTCTAGGGTCAAGCAGCCACAGAGGTGGACTCTGGCTTGTCTCTTCCTTCTTGGAGACAGGAGCCTGCAGGTGTCAGAATTTAGAGCTCCTGCGTTTTTCTGACATTGAGCAGATTTTTCCCTGGACAGAAGGTCCAGGTGGGAGCATGTCCAGTGGGCAGCAGAGAAGGGGGAACCTTGGGGATGAGGATGGGCTATTCAGAATGTCATTCTCAGAGACTTTCCTGACAAACATGTCCAGATAGATTAGAAAGGATTGTGTGGAAGTTGCTATTCCCGTCTGCTGTGTGACCCTGTAGAAATTACTTAACCCCTCAGTGCTTAGTTTCCTCATGCATAACAGTACCTCTCTCATAGGGCTCCAAGGAGGGTTGAATGATTCAAACTAGTAGTGCTTAGAACAGTACCTGGTACACAGTGAGGCCTAAATAATTGCTGAACAAATAAAACTAAACACTACTATGGCATCTGTTTCATGGATAAATACATTTTAAATCCCAAAATACTACCTCCTAATGAATTTCAGGAATGCAACTTATAAGGAAATTGCTAAATGGATGCGGGACCTAACAAAATCCATTCCTTTCTTATACTATAAAGTGGCAGAAGGTCACAGTTAGATTTAATTTTTAACTTGGAAACTTCCAAGGATGTAGGTAGAAATCACCTGGGCCTGGAAGACTACACATTTCCTTTTGGCCAAAGTGGTTCGACAGGCCTCTTGACCCCTTAAAGTTGGCCTTACGAAGGGAAGGTGGCCTGTATGTGGATGGCCTGCCGACCACCATCATCACCATTAATAGTTTTTGTTCTTGTTTTACTGCCCTGCTCACCCTACTTCACAGTAATTAATTGTCCCTTGACTTAGAATCTGAATGACAGCAAGACCCAATCAGAAGTGCTCATGGCTTATTCCTAGCACCTGGCCCGTAGGAGTCAGGACAGGTTTGTTGACTGGGTAAGAGAGGCCGGGTAAAGCCCCGACTGAATAATGCCTGCTGTCAGACCACCAGTGTAGTTGCATATCAAAACAGCAGAAGGCACTGACGTGTTTTCTGCTGTAGAAACTTCCTCATTAGGAATTGTTCACTTCTACAGGGGACTGGCTCCTTTTCTTCTATGAGTGTCATTAGCCAGTGTTTCAAAGAGGTGAAGAGTAAGTACATAGCATCACTCCAGAGTAACTCAGAACTCCTGAGAAGTGGCATCTGTAGATAGTGCCTCATAGAAATGGATTTGGCCCAGGTTGGGCGGGTGGCGGGTACCATGTGGGTGAGATCTGAAAGGGTAGCTTGTCCGTGGCTAATGTGCCTGTGACCCAACAGCTGCTTGGACACTTGCCTGGTCTCCCAGTAATTGCGATCAGACATAAAACAGGTCCTCACTATCTGGGGTCATTAAAGGAGCCGATGCCCACCTCTCCCCACAGCAGAGGGAGTTTTCGGGTGATCTGGTTGAGTTGTAGCTGCATGAGCCTCCTCCTGCCTGTGAACATACACCCCCAAGCTCCCCCTCCCCCGCCCACACGCCCCCCATCCAGCTTTCAGCTGAGCTTTGGTGTGTCCTCGGGGTCCCCTTTCCCGTGCAAGACCACGTTTTGGTATCACCTCCCATTCCAGAAGGAGGGGTTGAAGTTGGCACTGGATCAACAGTGTCATTTTCAGTTTAAAAGCACAGTGAGAAAATGTCTTCTGTAGTCCTCTGGGGTTGATCTCAGTTTCAAAAAATGTAGCTGAACTTTATTTCTTTATTTCTATGTTATTGGTAAAGCCAGTGGAGCCACAGACTGTTGGCAAATGTTTGCTATGTCAGGATATAGAAGACAAGGTTCAAGGAAAATGTGGTAACTTGGTAGATGATTATGCCATTGTGCGATTAGATTTCTGTTGCTGGTGGTAAGATGGGGAAGAGAAAAAAAAGAGGGGGTATCTTCTGATTGCTTTTATTCCGTGGTTTTTCAATTCCAAGAACTAAAGAAAAAAAAAATCAAAACAACTGGACAATGAGTCCAAAGTTTATTTTGGCCCTTCTGTAGACTTCTATCTTTTTGAAGCCAACTTGGACATGGAAACATTTATTATTGATATTTCTAATGAAGAGTAATCCCATATGCATGCCAATCCCCAATAGTAACTTAGTGACAGCGGCAACGGCAACTTCTTCCCCGTGAGCTAACGTGGGGTCAAGGTTACCTCTGGTTGGGAATATCTGGCATATGTGACATATTTGCAGGTAGGCTGTTTAGTTTTAAAATGGCTTGACATCATATTTACTGCTAGGTTAAAGTACTATAGACCAGTTGTTAATATGAGAAATACAGCCAGGAGACTGCACTAACACAACACTAACAGGAAGTTAAGGCCTGCAGGAACACTACATAAATAGTGCTCCCCCTGTATTATGTTAATTCTTAGAATAACCTCACAGCAACATTTCATCCTGACAGTCACATCTACATACCCTTGTGAAATCTTAGGTTGCTTCTTCAGGCACAGAAATATGTTCTTCTAGCCCGTGGCTGCCAAAGTAAATAGAAATCAATGGAAGGCAGCAAAAGTGCTGAAGTCATTCCAATAAGGGAAGTGCTTGTTAATTTAAATTTTGCACTTGACATTGGTAAAGACTAATAGCAGAAAATAATGTCCCATGCTGACTTCTAAAGTCATTTTGGTCATCACTTATCCCAGATTTCTTTGTTGTTGCAAAAGTAGTGTTATAAATAAGAAACACATCTAATTGTGATAGATCATTAAAATAAGAGGGGGAAAAAAAGAGAAGTTTTATATATCTGAGTGATATTAAATCCTTGGGAAACTTATGCACAAAAGGGATTTTATCATGGATCAAGTGACCTCTGCGTGTCTACATGCACACATGTGCATGTATGCATGTGTAAGCATTTTAGAAACTTCAAAAAGCACCTCCTGCTGCTTTCAAAACCAGACAAATATGTTTGAGGCCTGGTGGTAATTTAAAATAGGAAGATATACACAGAGCTGAAGGTGGCTACACAGGAAATTAGAAAAGTCTTGACTCCTCCAAGCAAAATGAATGTGCCGCTGTATCACTAAGTAATTGGAGGGGTGGGGCTGTGTTGTTGAGGCAAAGCAGGTGTCCATAAATCAGAATAAATGCTTGTAATTAATTGTTATTAGTGTTAATAACAAAGGGTTTTAAATAAGCTAACTTGCTTTTCCCTCAGTTAAATCTTTTAGAGTTTATGGCTTGTCATTTCAATCCTAAACGGATCGAGACCCTAAAATTTTCTTGAGGACTTCCTGTGAGATCAGTAGAATATTGTACCCTGGAATCCGTTATCTTCTCTTTTCCCTCAGTGGAGCACCTCACTTTAGACAAAAGTTAGATTCCTGTTCTGAGTTGTAGAGTCCCACACACTGTTGGAACACCCACTTCAAAGCAAACGTTTCATTTTTTTAAAAAAAAAGGAAACACCGAGTTTGTCAGTTTGGGAGGCGGAAGTTTTAGACTGTGTTGCTATGTCATGTCCGCAGGCTCCGCTGCGGGTCTGTCTGGCGCCACACCTGACTCAAAGAGATCAGCTTTGTTAGGTGGCCCCAGAACATCTGCCGTCTCTCCATCTTTTTCCCTTCAAAGACAGCTGTTAAAGAATAACAGCACTCTCTAGATTCACTGCTCAGATTTGTGGGAAAGCCTACGTCGGGCACACTGCGTCCCACTGCACCTCCCCAGGCCTGCTGGTAAGGCGTGTTATTATTTAATCCATACACATTCCTGTACAGGAACAACCCTGGAGGGGAAGACAGGCTATGAATTCACCAAATGGCTGGGAAAAGAGACCACGGAAAAGAAATAGCCTAGCGCTTAAAATCTGTTCTGTGTTCATTCTAGGACTAGCCTGGGGCTAGGAGGCAAGAAGAAGGAGGGGTTTGGAATCATGTAAGAATGAAATCAGGGTAGGGAGTATGTGGTGAGATTATTCCATAAGTGGACATAAAAGAGACTAATTGCCACAGATGGAATTCAAAGCCCTAGCAAATGTAAGGAGACATTTATTCTAAACTCAGCGAAGTAACAGCAAAATATTTTTGAGAAGAGGGTGGCAGTCAGAAGCTCTTTACTAGCTAGTCTGGATCTAAGACTGTGGGGTGGGCCTGATGAGTCAGAAGGACACGGATTATATGCTCTATTTCTATTGTACTCGGATTTCTGATGCTCTCCCACATGCCAGTCATCAGAAATCTGGAGAAAATGTTGTACAGACCACACCACCATTACATGGGTGCTCAACCAGCTGGCAGGATATAGCCAGAGTGGTTAACCCAAGACTAGGTCAGCATGACGCAGAAGACAGAGCAGGGCAAGGTTTACGAGTATTGGGCAGACCCTGCTCTTGCTTAAATGTTTCAAGAATGATCTGAATGATGGAAAAGAGAGATAGGAGAGGAAACTCCTTAAACTTGCCAAATATGAGATGTAGCCGGGCTGGCTCTGTGCAAGCACCGAAGAAAAACATTTAGAGGTCATAATACACTTTTTATTTGTTTATTTTTAATGAGCTAGCAGTATAGCACTGAAGTGAAGAAACCATGTATCCTGTTAAAAATTAAAAAAAAAATACTTTGTGTGAAAGATAGTAAGGTGCAAGCTGGTAGCTGCATCAGCAATCTGAACTGCTTTTAAAGATCATGCCCACGGACCCTGTGGGTTAGCAGAACACAAAGGGCATGGAGAGAGCGCTCTGTTTCTCCACTTCAGTTCTGAACTCAATGAGTATATAACAGAATGCTCAGCAGTCCCCTTTGCAGAGCCTTCTGATGGGCCCGTAAGGCTCTGGGCACTTCCCCAGCCTGGGCCAGTGTGAGGGTCCACACCGTGGCTCACTTCTACTTTGTACTAAAGGTTTTCCTGCAGTAAAAGTGACCTTCCTGGGAACATATGGAAGAGTGAAATGCCACCTCTCCAATTTCTAGCGGTGTATTTGTCTGCCATCATTTGGCCTGGAAGCTTAAGCAGAAGACCACTTGGAGCCAGACTTCAGAGTGATCTGTCTCTAAGGAATAACTTTTATATTGTGTTGTTCAGTTTTGCAATCCTTATTAAGCTACTATAAATTCTCAGCATAAATCTGCAGAAAGACTTCACTCTCCCCATCAAACCCTTATAAGGCTCCGTTTCTGCTCTCATTTCAGAATCTCGTTTCTAACAGCCAAAGTTAGACAGATGCAAAGCAAGAAATCCAGACACTGCACCAATGGGTTAAATCATATGTCAAAGGTACAACCATAACATATTACAAGCTTTTCATCACCTAATACATCACTCAGGGAAAAAAGTATTGGGGCGGCTTTTCTAATTCATCTTCCTGGTGTTAAAATGAGTGCACCTCTGATGTTCGTGTGTTTCTGCTTCAATTAAAGCAATCTTGTAGGAAACTATGAAGGATTTCTTACCTCTTTGTTTCACTGCTAATATCCAGTTCCTCCTCTTGGACTTCCCAATACCTCTTAAAAAAAATTTTTTTTTAATTCTCTGTCTAATTTTGCTTCTCAGCACAAAATGCAGTTTGGGCTATTGTTTAGTAATATGGCTGCTGATAAGATATAACCTGTTTAATGAGCATCAACAAGTGTTTATTATGTCTTGTGTACTCGATACACTGAGTGGGTGGGAGTGGGCAAAAGAAATATAAGGGGGCTCGTGCCAATAGAGACAGAAGATGTCAGGACAGCTAGAAAACAGTTCACTATCAATACAGAGCCAGACATCTGACTTCTGAGGCCAAGTTATCAAGAAATTTAAAATAAAAAGAGCAGCCATTTTAGTTAAGGAAGCCTTGCTGGAGGGGAGTGAAGAACATTTCTCAGCAGACAAGAAGAGGAAAAGGTTTCCATTTGAGAGAATGGCCTGAGAATAGAGAGGAGAACTACCCGCAAATATGGGTGGAGATGCAAAGAAGCTCATCTAACCAAATGGGGGCTGGCTCCTCTGCTGGGAAGTCAGGTGTGGGCACGACTGATGGAGACCTTGAAATGTAGGGCTCAGGGGAGTATATTTGAGGCAGGGATACCGGAGGCTCCCTAACAGAAAGAAAAGTGCAATGGATGAAATAGTGTGGCATGCAGGACTCCCTGGAAGAGAGACAGCAGGGAGTAAAATCACAGGTGTTTAGATCAAATGCCCATTAATGTTCCTTCCAATCTACCCCAGAGAAAATAATATGATTCTATGCTGAGGGAGGGAGGAAGAGTAGGAGAGGGAGAAGGCGGGGAGTGTGTGTGTGTGGAGAGAGAGAGAGAGAGAGAGACAGAGAGAGAGAGAGAGAGAGAGAGAGAGAGAGAGACTTAGTTGGAGGTGTCTGCAGTGGTGTCATAGAATGGGTGATCTTTTCATCGGTTTCATGGAGATGGTTGGAAGAGACAGACCAGGAAGCAAGAACAACATAAACAAAGGAAAAGAAGGATTGGAAAGTGTGGGGCCATATGGAGAATAGCTAACTGCTCAGTTTGTTTGGCATGGGTAACCTACCCCATGCTAACCCTGGAGTAGGTTAGCATGGGGTAAATGCTGGGTACTGGAGCTGAGAGTTGCAGGGAATCTGAGATTATCCCAGCAGCTCCCCACCCAATGACTTTTGCATGTCCAGCCTGTTTTTGAACACTGAGGCTCACAGGAAGATCACCATCTCCCAAGAAAACCCATGCCATTGGAGAACAATTTTAATAATTAGAAAATGTCTTCATATTGATGTGAAATTGTCTTCCAAAATCTTGCTTCTATTGAACACCTTTTCTGTTCTCTGAGGTTAACAGAAAAGGTATCAGTTTGTGAAAATTTGAATGCCAGATACCAAGCAGAGGAGTTTGAGCTTAACTCTGGGAGCAGTGTATCTAGGAACAGTGAGTGGACATCTCAGTTTAACTGAAGCATTAGAAGCCCTTGAAGCTTTCTGAGTAGTAGTATGTTGGGATCATTTCCATCTTAAGAAAGATGAATGTGGGCTGGCCCGGTGGCTCAGGCGGTTGGAGCTCCATGCTCCGAACTCCAAAGGCTGTCGGTTCGAGTCCCACATGAGCTAGTGGGCTCTCAACCACAAGGTTGCCGGTTCCATTCCTCGAGTCCCACAAGGGATGGTGGGCTGTGCCCCCTACAATTAGCAACAGCAACTGGACCTGGAGCTGAGCTGCGCCCTCCACAACTAAGACTGAAAGGACAACAATTTGACTTGGAAAATAATCCTGGAAGTACACACTGTTCCCCAATAAAGTCCTGTCCCCCTTCCCCAATAAAATCTTTAAAAAAAGAAAAAAAAAAGATGAATGTAACAGCTATGTAGGAAAGAAAGCCAAGTTAGGGAGAACATTTCAGAAATGAAAAAGAAGACAGTGTAGGAGAGGTGGAAAGCTCTCTTAACGTGAACGCTTAACTCAGATATTGAACAAACCTTGGGATTATTTATGGGATTCAGTTTTCTCATCTCAAAAGATGAAGTTAGATTATCTCAAGGTTAACCATTGGTTATTGGTAATTCCAATTCTACTATCTTGTGATTCTGAGTTTTTGGAACTGAAAGAGACATTGATAAAATAGGAAGCGTTTGTGTCATTTTAGGTAAAACGTGGAATGGGAATGGGAAAAGTGTTGAATCTAAGAAATATTACAATGTATGCCCCAATGCATTCAGTTTCTACTAACTGACTGACTAAATAAATTATCTGAGTATTTTTAGAATTTATAGAAAAACTTAGGCATATTTGTTTTAAAGAAGTAATTTGTTGCTTTAGGCATCTTATGTATTAAAAATAGAAATGAAAAAAAAAAAAAATGTTACAGAGAAGACTCAGAGGCTGTGATGACAGCCTGGCCATCTAGGCCAAAGGGAAAACAGGAATGAACCATAACTCAACTCCTGGGTTATGGGACAGCGTGTTTCTAAGAGAAGGAGAAGAATAAAAACTTAAACCATGTAGGATGTTTTAAGTGTGAGAATGGGAGAAGCCAGCGAGAGGCAAAAGAGCAGTCAGGTGGGCAGTGGGAGAGTTACCACAGGAGGAAGGGAGGCGAATGCTAGAAGGAGTAGGAAATAGCCAATATGCAGCAGAGGTAGGGGCGGGGGAAAGTTCAAGCTTAGAAGTAACAAGCCATTTCTGGAAGTACCTAAAAAAGAGTGCTTTCAGTGAAGTAATGGAACTGGAAATCAACTTGTCATAAATTAAAGAAGATATTCATTCATTCAACAGAAATTTATTAACCACCTCTTAGGGGCCTGACACTGTGTTTAGGTATGGGAAATATAGCAGTAAACAAGACAGATGAAGAAATAAGAAGCATGTTCATATCACGTCGGGGTCACACACAAAAAAAGATAAAAGAAAAACGCCGGGTAGAGATAAGTGCCAGGTAGATTAAAATACAGTGATGTGACAGACTGGATGGTTATTTTTAATTGGGTGGTCAGGGATGGCTGTGTAAGAAGGGCATTGTCAATAAAGACGTGAGTCAGTGAAGACCCTGAAATGGGAAAGACTGGTATGTGAAGGACAGAAGAAAGGCCAGTGTTTGGATAGTAGAGGCGGTTTCTGATAATGTTACGATATTATGTCAAAGAGGTTTTCAGAAGCCAGAAAAAGTCAGGGTAAGGAATTTAACCTGTATCTCACCTAGGTGTTAACTAGGGGTTTGACATGATCTGATGTACTTTAAAGGTTGTCTTATCTGCCTCATGGAAAATGACTATAGACGGATGCAGCTGGAAATAGGACCCAGCTGGGAGGCTATTGCAATAGTCTAGCGAGAGCCGATGGTGGTTTGGACTAGGGGACTGGTGGTGGTAGGGATGAAGAGAAGGGGAAAGACTTGGGCTGTGTTTTGGAGGCAGAGTTCATGAGATTTACTGATTGATTAGATGGAAGAAGGAGGACTATATTATACTTAAATCTTAAGGTCACATACGTTGATTTGATCAAAATTAACAGAACAACTTCAAATCCCCATCTCTTACTTAGTTTGACTCAATGATTATTAGTGGTGCTCCTACTATGTGTAAGACAGTTCCAGGTTCATTCATTTGATAAATATTTATGGAGCACCTACTATGCTCCAGGTACTGTATGGGGTGCTACTGGTAAAATTTTGGGCAAGGCAGACACAGTCCTTCCCCCAGAGGTCTTGAGGTTGAGTGAGGGAGATAGCTATTTATCAAATAATCACATAGTAAATGAATGCCTGTGTATCATAAGAAAGGCTAAGAGGGAAGAGCACACAAGTCTTTAGAGTTTAAAAATGTATGGTTCTAATCTAACTTGAATGGTCAGGAAGGTTCTCCTGAGTAGGTGACATTTGATCTATCAGAAGGATAATAACAGAGAAAGTGTTGTGTCCATAGGTCTTGTCCAGGAATAAACATTGTGATTCCAAAACAGGAAGAAGGCCAGTACGGCTGGAGCCCAGGGAACAAGCAGGAGAGTGATGATGCTCTAGGGGTGACCAGTCAGTGGTCAGGTCATGGTCAGGTCATGCAGGGCCTCGTCCTTTGTGCAGGATTTTGGTCTTTATTCCAAGGGAAAGAAAGTAAAGGTGAAGCGATTAGGTTTTTCAAAATCTCTTTGGCTACAGAGGTGAGAAAAGATTTGGAGAGAATCTTCACATTTACAATTTCTAGAGGAATTCATGGATTGACTGTGACACATGAGTCACATGGGCTGCCTTGGGGAGCGGGTGGAGACCAGAACAAAGACTGTGGTTCTGTTAGAAGGCAAGAGAGGAGAGTGAAAGCTGGCAGGCAGCCACACAATATATCATGGCTGCCTTTCCGTGTCAGCACATCTAGAAAGACTTCACTTCACCCACCCATGTCTATATAACATTCAACTGTATTGATATATTATATTTTAATATGTACCACCTCCCTATGAGTGGGCATTTAAGTTGTTCTGATTTTTTACTATTACAAACAATACTGGAAATTGGAACATTCTTGAACATTTAGCTCTTGTGAGAAGCACTGAAGTAAAAATGCCAGGCCAGACAGACTGCACAAACATTTTAAATTTTGAAAGAGTATGATAAATTTTTCCTGAAACGTGTGATGCCAATTTCGAGCAGTATTGCAAGGAATAATCTTGAACTAGTGTATAATACCAGAGCTAGGAAGGAGTCTGGAACTATGGCCGCCAGCAAGGAGCTGATGCAGTGATGCAGGGGTGAGGTGCTGAGTTCCTGGTCTTCCATTATGGTCTCAGAGTTTGCCTCAAAGCTGGTAACCCCCAGATGGTGGTGGTGGTGGGCGGGGGTGGGGGTGGGGGGGCGGAGGCTGACAAATCCTTTTGAACAGTAAATCCCTGAACTTCTAGTGCACAGGCCACAAGGAGGAGCAGAAGCCCTCTGAGAAACTGTTACTAGGAGCTGGAATCCCAGGAACGTTCTTGCTCAATCCCTTCAGTCCTGCTCTCCAAGGATCCTGGCAGCATTCCACAAAGCCACCTCCTTCATCCTTCTTGAACTGCTTTCTTCTTTGATTTCCATAACAACACTACTGGTTTTCCTCTTCTTTTAATGGCCATTGTGTGAGCTCCTCATCCTTTGTCCTCAGCTCAAATGTTGATGCTTCTCAGACTTTGACTCTGGTTCCTCTTCTTGTTCATCTCCAAACTCTCTCCTTAGATAATCTCACACACCTTCCCATATTCATTTAGTACTTTTATATGCTGACAACTCCCAAATTTTTATCTCTAGCCCAAATCTTTCCTCTGAATTTCAGAATCATATACCTGCAAATTAAACTTGTCCAAATGGAACACCTAATTTCTACTTCCAACTTATGCCCTCCCTCACCCAGTCTTTCCTGTTTTGGTAAAACGCCCTTCCTTTACTCAGTTGCTCAAGTTGAGAAGCTAAAAGTTATCTATAATTTTACCCTTTTCCTCACCCTCTCAATACAGCCTGCCAACAAGACTAGTTTAGTCCACTTCCAAACTGAGTCCATCCATTTTTTCTGCCTCTTCTCTTTCCCACCCTAGTCCAGGCCACCACCTCTTCTCACATAAACATCTGCCTTCTCATCCATTTGCTGCACAACAGGTAGAGAGTTACAAATTTGCAAAATGCAAACCAGATCAGGTCAGTCTCCTCCTAAAGTACTGCCCAAGCATTTCTGTCGCTCTTAGGAAAAAATGTGAATGGATAACCTCGGCCTACATGGCCTTGCATGAGTTGGCCAGGACCTATCTCCAACCACTACCTCCTTCCTCCGCACTCTGTCAGTTTCACCAAGTTCCAGCTTGCTGTTTCTTTTCAGCTCCTCCACCTGTCAAGTTTCTGCCCACTTCAGGGCCTGTTCACCTTCCAGGAACTTTCTTCCCCCTGTTTTGTGCTCAGCCAGCTGCTTTGCCTCCCTTATGTCTCAACTTAAGTGTCGCTCCTCAGATAAGCCTTCCCTGACCACCTTACATAACACAGATTCCCTATATTTGGACTCTACCTTGGCCCTTTGTGTGTTTCCTTCATACAGTCATGCAGCTTGCTTGACATTTACTTTTTACTTGTTAGTTGCCTTTTCAGCTCTAGAATGGAAAGGGCATGAAAGATGGCACCTGCACGTCTTGTCTGGTATGGATTGCTCAGTGTCAGTAGGGAGCAGTAAATATTTGTTGGGTGCATGAATGAGTCCTATTGATTGGTTTTATTCTGCCAAATGAGAGTCTCATTTCTCTATGGTAGAGGATTACTGGCAGCGTCACTCTTGACTATATACTGCTTAGAAAAGATAACAGTAGTTGATGTTCTATTTTCACTCTGCGTTTTAAGTCTCTAAAGAGACAGCATCCCCTTTACCCATGTTGGCTGTTAAGTTTCCTTTTATTTTTCAGGCTTCACCAAATCAGAGACTTAAAACTTAAGCAGGTCTTTTTCTCTACATAGCGGGTAAAAACCACATCTCAAATACTTTGCTGTACCCCTGAGTTAATTTTTATCGAGTGTATTTTCTTTGATTCTGGACCTACATGTGCTTTATCATCAAAACATTAGTTAGCCTTAAGGAAGATGTACAAAGTTCTTTGAGGCCTTGGAGTAAAGAACACAGTGCTTGCTTTTGTGGAGAGGTGCTCACACCTAGGCCGGGTAGGAGTCTTTCCCTTGACCAGCCTTGAGGAAATGAGACAGGGCTGTATGTCTGGGGCTCTACATGTTCCTTCCATGTAGCAAGAACACTCCTTTCTCATCTGAGAGCTGATCTGTACATTCACTGCTGCCATCCTTCCCACACTTTCAAGACTGGCCAAGCAGTATGTGTCTGATGAATTAATCATGACCAGTCAGCTATTGGCTCTTTGAAGCATTAAAATCTACTAAATTTAGTAGTTGGCAGGACAGCAAATAACAAGAGTCCTGTGACTTGTGGCTTGACCTTCTCCCACTTCTGGGGCCTCTTATTTCTAATCTGTAAACCAAAGGTTTGCATGTTTACCCTCACCTACTTCCTGGATTCATGAACTTTCTCTCTGCCCACACACACAGACAGGGATGGAGCAGAGGAGGGGGGTGGGAAGAGTAAAATCCTGTGTGATCTGAGAAGACATTGTGAAAGTACTGTACTTGTGGGACTACACGAAACCTTTCCAAACAAAGTAAATCTAGCTTTCAAATGTTATCTATTTGTACGATAGGGATTCCCACCTCTGTTCCGACAGGCTGTAAATGTCATTTTCTTCCTAAACCAAAGTCCAACATTGTTTGGACATATGAAGCCTCTGATTAGCCTGAGTTTATTGCATATTAAAATATCTGCACACAAATTTGTCCTAACAATGCCCTGACATATTAGAAAGTTATACTCATTGAAACAGTGTGGTATTGGAGAAGGATAGAATAAATAGGTCAATCAGACAGGAGATAGAGCCTATAAATGGAGCCATACAAATGCTAAAATTTAGTTTGTGTCACACATAACATTGCAAATCAAGGAAGAAAGGGTAGAAAATGGACCCACCCCATAGAAAAAAAATTAAATGAGATTCCTACTTTGTACCATACACAAGTATAAAGTCCAGATGGATTTAAGTACTAAAATGTAAATCACATAACTCTAAACCTATCTGGAAAACAATATATATCTTTGGAGCGGGGAAGTCTTTCTTTAACAAGATTTGAAAAACACATACTACAGAGGACAAGGTACTTAAATTTGATTATAGCAAAATTTGACTCTCTCTTATACGGCAACAAACAAAACCCATTATAAACAAAGTTAAAATACAATTGAACAGAACAAATGACAATTTTTTTTATTGAGGTGTAATTGACGTATAACATTATATTAGTTTCAGGTGTACAACATAATGATTCAATATATGTATATATTGTGAAATGATCACCACAATAAGTCTAATTAACATCCATCAACACATGTAGTTATATTTTTTTTATTGGAATGAGAACTTTTAAGATCTACTCTCTTAGCAACTTTCAAATATAAATTACAGTATTATTAACTGTAGTCATCCTGCTGTACATTACATCCCCAGGACTCATTTATTTTATCGCTAGAAATTTGTACTTTTTGCCCACCTTGACACATTTTTTTTAAGTAAATAAATGGTGAGAAAACAAGAGGGAGGGGATCTGTTAGGGACTAAAAGAAATTAAAGAGAGCAACCAAATAAAGTGTGTGGAACTTGTTTGGATTTTGATTCAAAGAAACCAACTATAAAAAGGTGTTTGTGGATCAGTTGGGGAAATTTGTATACTAACTGGTTGTGAAGTGATCGTTAAAAAATTGTCATTAATGTTTAGGACATGATAATGCCACAGTGGTTACTTAAAAAAATTCCTATCTCTTAGAGATACTACTGAAATATTTATGAAAAAAGTGACACAGTGCCTGGCATTTGCTTTAAAATAATCCAGCAGGTGTGTGGAGAAGAGAGAATGTGGGTGGGTGTATAGATGAAAGGAGATTTGCCATATGTTCTTAGTTATTGAAGCTGGGTGGAGGGCATATGGGAGTTCATTATATTCTTTTCTTTTCTTTTACTCACATTTGACATTTTCCATAATGATTTTTTTAAAATACGAATAATGGATTTAGAACTACGCCTGGCCTATAATAAACACTCAATAAATGTTATCTGTTATGATTATATTAATCTTTCAAAAGAGACAAATGACACATACATTGCTGGTGGGAATATAAATTGGTACAGCCTCTACAGAGGATAATTTCATAATACCTATTAAAATTAAAAAGGCTTAGCTTTAACTAGTACTTCCACTTCTGGCGATTTATCCTATAGGTATTGTATATGTGTGAAGTAATAGATGTACAAAAGTAGTCATTGAAACACAATTTTTAGTAGTAAAAAATTGGAAGCAACCTAAATGTCAAGCAGTAGGAAACCTGTTGAATAAACTCTGGTTCATCAATACAAAAGAAGACTGCTGCCAAAAATAAATAAATAAAATGAAATAAAGTAAACTGGAGCGAAAAGAAATATAAACTGAGATAGAAAAATCTTTAAGATATCTTTAAATGAAAAAAGCAAGATGCAGAAGGAATATATAATATGCTATCTTATGAATTTATAAAAAGTAATTGTAGGGGAACATATAAGCTTTTTTTTTTTTCTTGCAAATGCATAGAAATCTCTGGAAGGGTACATAAAGCATTGCCAAGAAATCCAACTGAATGGATGTGAGGGGAATACCTATGAGAGAAAAGTGTTATTGCCAATAAACCTGTGAAAGATAATTAAACTTACTAATAGTCATGGAAATGAGAAATAAAACCAATACTTAGTCATTATTTTTTAACCATTCAATTGGAAAAAAATTAAATGTTCAATAATATCATCCATTGGTAAGCATGTGGGGGAAATTGTCCCATCACCTTCTGCTGGTGGGAATGTAAATCAGTAGTCACTTTCAGAGTCTGTTGGCAGCCCCTAAGTAAAATACAAATTATACATTCCCTCAGCCCATACATTCCACTGCTAAGTATATTTCCTACAAAACCTTTGTTTGTGTGTATGTAGAAACATGTACGAGAATGTTTGCAGCAGCATTGTGAAAAACTGGTAAGAACTTGAATATCCATTAATAGTGGATTGGAAATGTAATATATACACACAATGAAAAGGAATTAATTAGATGTAAATACCTCAACATGTATAGATAGCCAAAAACCTAATGTTAAATAAGAAAAAAAAAAATCAAGTTGCAGAAACTGTAAAGAGTGATGTCATTTATTTAAATAACAAAATACATATAGAAAGTAATACTATATATTACTTGTGGTATGCATTAGTGTATAAAATGTATATATTTTTAATAGATTGGAAGGGTTCACACCCAACTCAAGGGTGGTTTCCCTTGGGTGTGGGGGAGTGGACTGGTTGAAGGGGGACAAAGTTTGGAATCTGAAACATATTATTTCTTAAAAAAAAAAAAAAGAAAGAAAGAAAAAGAAAAAAACGGGAGGAAAAAATATGACCAGATGTTAACAGTTGTTAACTCCAGGAAGTATGAATGTGAGAGTTTAACTTTCCTGTATCTTTTAAATTTCTCAAGAAAAGGGGGTGGTGTGGGAGACAACTTGGTCAGAGGGAAAGAATCATACAGATTTTCCTTTGAGCTTTGGAGGATCCAAGCAATGTGCACTTCCCTTTGTGATAGAAAGAAATCCTGAGTGAATACTTGGCTTCCTCTGGAAGAAACTTTTGCTGATGACAGCTTGTTTCCCTCCTCCTGACTTCTCACCCTGCCTGACACCACAGCACTCCAATAGCACTCCTAGGAAAGACAGCTACTACTTTTAATACGGGAGGTTAAGTCTCAGTCTGCTCGTGTGGGATTGTGTTTGAGGAGAAGAAATAATTTCCATAAACATCATGTGTGGGTTTTAAATTCCACACTGTGTGTGTGTGTGTGTGTGTGTTTTATTACTATTCTCTGTTACTGAAAAACTTGCTGTATCATGGGGAATAAATAATAGAAAGCGGCTTAAAATATGGAACGAACATTCCAAAGATTATATGCATTTTAAATGACATTCTGAGGACATGAGCAATCCTCCCAAATTTTTCCAAATGAAAATAATTGCCAGAGATTGTTCAGAAACTCTTTAGAAAAGAAAACATCTCAGACAACGTGACAACTTGATCAGGAGACATATTTGGTAGTAAAGAGCCTTCTACTTACATGAGCTCCTTCTATTCCACCTGTGAATAATGGGACCTTGAACAGTGGGGAAAATGATACCCTCAACTCAGGTTATACACCGTGTGTGGGGGTGGGAGCAACTTGGGTGTTAGAATGGAAGGGCAATTGTCTGGGCCAGTCACTGATATTGTACTTGAGCCCAGGTGTAGACAAAAAGCACACAGAGTTTTCTTGGCAAAGGAGAGTTTGGGATCAGTAGATAACACTTTTTACTTTTAATAAGATAGTTTATTGCATCAGTTGACTGCCACCAAACTCTGCTGACATCCCCTTGATGACAGTGACAGAACTGTACATCTGTTCAGTATTGAGAAATGAGACTTGCTTATTGTGACACCAGTGTTGCTGTGAAAGAGGAAGGAATCAGATTGGAGAGGGTAGTCAAAAATGGGCAGAATCAATTAAGAACAACAACAGTTGCTTCATTTGGGAGAGTAAAGGCTTGACTAGGTGCTGCATTCATGGGGATATGTTAATGCAGCTCTTCCTTTCTCAGCGTGGACAACATCTCATTTCCAGGCTTTCTGTATGTCCATTTAAAGGGGAGTTCACCCCTGCTCTCTAGTCACTTAACCTCTTCCGATGCCTGATACTAAAAAAATAGTGTGTTATCAACCATGGGGATTCCCATTTGTAGAGATAAGTCTTTGCTTCTTACTTAAGCCTTGATTTATTGTCTTTGGTTGTTTGGGGTAAGGGGACAGCTGATTTTTAACAAGAAGATAAACTTACAGATGGAAATTCTTCTAAGCCATAAATACCACTAACTCGCCTGGTCCAGGGAAGTTCAAATAAAGACACTGGGATTTAGCCCTGCTGAAATGTTTTCCTTCTTTTCCCACTGGCCAAAAAAAAGACGTGCCCCACCATCGACGGTGTAGGCGCCAGGGCCTGACCCGGCCCTGGATATGTAAACGATTTGGAGCTCCTCTTATGGAGAAGGGAGGCAGAAAATGATAAATTGGTCTACACCGGTTGACCTCCTATGGGGAAGCGTAACTTTACACAGCAATCTCTGATGGTTTCCTTATCTGCTTATTTCGTGTAAACACTGTCCTTCTTGAGCCCTCCCTGATTCTCCTAGCAGGCTCCAAGGATTAATTCTGGGTCATTTGCTGAATTCACCACTTCTGCGTTGTTCCCCAATATTGTTACTGTCTTCTTTGTTAGTCTAATGTAGCTCCTGGGAGATAGCAACTCTGAGGGCTGGTGCAGTATCTCGTTCACACTTGGAATCTCCCAGTGCACGGAGCACACCACCTGCCACCTAGTATGTAAGCAATAAATGTATGTCCGTTGATTAATTCAGTAGTCTCCAGTGCTGCCTGCACTTGGGGGAAATTTCAAGAACAAACAACAAATGCTGTGCTGGCCTCACCTGGGCCAGCTGAATCCTGATCTCTGGGCATGGAGCCCCAGCACTGCAGCATCTGCAAAGCTGCCCAGGTGATTCTGGATAATTAACCTCCTGCTTTACTTGGCTATATTCTGTTTGCGTCCAAGTCTGGAAAAAATCTATTTGAATTCTTTCAAGGAACAAATATCCTAATCACTGAGAAGATGCCAGTGCTATTTCACAGTAAGAGTAGAATAAGTTTTCTCATCTGTAAAATGGGAAAGAATAAAGGAAATACCTCTTAAGATTTTTGTAGAAATTAAGTGAATTGATCTATGTAAAATTCTTAGAACAGTATCTGGTACATAAGTATTTGATACATTAAGTCGAATATGAAAAAGAGGGTAATGTGTTGTTGTTACTGTAATTGCTCTCTCCTTTGGTTCAGGACTCCACTTTCCTCCCAGACTAAGCTCCCAGAACAGTGTTTGACTCAGCCTCTCCTTTGCCCCTCGCATCTCATCCCTTGTCAAGTCCTGCTCCTTGGACTGCACATTATCTGGAATCTGCCCCTTCCTTTTCATTGCCATTGACACAGTTCTAATCCTCACTCTCTCTTTCCTCTCTATCCTGGATTATGGCCATCAAGCCGGTCTTCTTACAACTATCTGTTTGTGTGTCAACCATCCCTGTAGGGCTCCCAAAATGCCCTAAAGTTAAGCTGTGATCTTGGTGCTGCCAAGCCCAAAACTCAACCTATATCCTCATTGCTGCAAATATTCAAACCCAAGTTGTGTGGTAGGCAATTTAGTTACTTTCTTTAAGCCTCCATTTCCTCATGTTTAAATGAGAATGATCTAATAACACTTTCTACTTGATAGAGTTGTGATCATAGAATGAGGTAATTCTTATAAATAAAGCATTTAGAAATCTACATGACATGTAATAAGGGCTCAATAAATGTTAACTATTATTCTTATTGTTATTATTTGCAAATTGACTGCCAACGACTCTTCACCGTCCTAGGTACTGGGTCCTATTCCCAGACCACACCCTGGATCAGGCCTCTGCTCCCATGGTTTTTACCTGCTACTCCTCTGCAGGTGTCTGAATCCTGTTAGTCTTTTGTTGTTGTTGTTGTTGCTGTTTGTCTTTTAAGCAACAGAAATCTAGTCTCTCACAGTTTGGGAGGCCAGAAGTCCAAAATTAAGGTGTTAGCAGGGCTACTCCCTCTGGAAGGTCCAGCAGAGAATCTGTCCAATGCCTCTTCCAGCTTCTGGTGGGTGTGAGCATTCCTTGGCTTGTGGCTATATCCCTCCAATCTCTGCCTTCATCTTCTTGTCACCTTCTCCTCTGTGCATTTGTTTCAAATCTCCCTCTGCCTCTCTCTTATAAGGATACATATGATGGCATTTAGGACCCACCCAGATAATCAAAGATAATCACATCTGCAAAGACCCTTTTTCCAAATAAGGTAACACTCATAGGTTAATTAATTAATGGAATTAATACATGAACATATTTTTGGAGGATGTTATCAGCCTAGCACAGATAC
Source organism: Rhinolophus sinicus (assembly GCF_057876585.1). Taxonomy (NCBI): domain Eukaryota; kingdom Metazoa; phylum Chordata; class Mammalia; order Chiroptera; family Rhinolophidae; genus Rhinolophus; species Rhinolophus sinicus. The sequence goes on along the minus strand of NC_142517.1, from coordinate 164,709,586 downwards.
TTTACAGAGTATGATGAATGCAGTGAGAATTCAGAATAAATAAATTAGGACAAGCAATCCGTTGGATGCCAGAGGGCAAAAATCTAGAATGACAGAATCCTATCGGCCTTAAAGGGCCACCTTCTGGAAGCAAATCACTCCCTCTTCTGACATTGAATGAAAATCTCTCCTTTTAAGGCAGGGTTTCTCAAACTTTAACAGACCTCAGATTCACCTGGAGAGCTTCTTGAAACACTGACTTTTGGGCCCACCCCTGGAGATCCTAATTCAGTATGTTTCAGATGGAGTCGAAGAATTCATATTTCTAACAAGTTCCCAGGTTCTACTGACCCTGCTAGTCCAAGGTCCACTTTAAGGAGCACTGATTAGGGCCCTGAACGTTGACAACTTTATTATAGTTTTCTGAGTAGAAATTCCTTCTCCAAGGAATTTTAAGTTCTCAATGGAAGGACCCAAGTCTGTTTTCTCTTCTCTCTGGGGGAGGTAGCCTTTGGCTGGGATTTGAAGGATGAGGAAGGTCAAGAGCCCTGCAACAAGGAGCCCAGGACTAGGAACAGACAGTGGCTTTGTTGTGGGAGGGATGGTATATGAAAGCATAATGGGAAAGAACCCCGGAGACATGCATCAGGCTGGATTTCAAGTGGGAGGTGTGGGTGGGAACCTTGAAAGGCAGGAAGAAGAATGTACATTTGAGCTCCTAACGTGCACACCCCAAGGGCGGACCTGCATAGGGTCACGATGATGGTCGTTTCCCATTGATCATAAGCTCCTGAGGAGCTTGGACTTTCTTGGCATTTCCAGCCACACACACATCCCAGGTGCTCAATAGATGGGTCCTCTTCTGGATCCCGAAGTCTGTCATTCTGTGAATGGTTCTTATCCGTGAAAACATGGAGTCAGGCTCAGGACACACCAACTGACGCTCATACCTGGGCCAAACTAGAGCCATGAGGTCACAGTGACTAGTACCCCTTCCCACAAATTCTTGCCTGTTCCTCCTCTAAACACCACTTGTGCTGGTTGGCAAGTTGCTTGGCCAAGGAGACAGAAACAGCATCGCCTCTAGAAATTGGGTTTTTGTCTACTTTCAGCATAAGCTTGGTTTAACGAGATGATTCTAAGAGAGAAAGAATGAAGTAGCCACCTGGAGGAAACAGATCTGGGCTCAGTAAGAAATCCTTGGTGGTGTTCTGTGGGTTTTCTGCTATGCCTGCCTCACAGGGTGCTGATAAGGTTAAATAATTAATGTGTGTGAATGTACTTTGTTAGCTCTAAAGCACTGAAGGAATATAATTAATTATGCTTATAATTCCAGGTAATGCAATTATAATTGTAATTACTTTGTGTGTGGAAGCAGAATATATATATTCTGCTTCCACACACAAAGTAATATATATAAAGTAATATAATATATATATATATATATATATATATATATATATATATATATATATATATATATATCATGCCCATTCTCTAGTAAGATATCCTTGGTGGATATCTTTGGTGAAACCATCAATTTGAATATTTGAGCTTGACTCACTCTCTGACTTTATTTTCAATGTTGGGATACATGTGAGACTGGCTCAAGAGTTTCTAGTTGTGTTTTAGAAAATGGGAAAAAATACATAGAGTGAAGCTGGGAGACACAAAAGTTCAGTAGTAATATTTTTGTAATATTTTTCGGCACTTATCTATAAGATACAATTAAAACAATGTATTAATTTACCTGTATGTAGCAATAACACTTACAGAGATCCTGTAGTTAAACAAACATAAAAAAACACATGCACCTACTTACATATAACTTATATAATTGATATATGTTTATATATTACTCAAAGTGAGTTATTTCCAGAAATCCACTAGAACCCAATAGAATCTAAAATGATCATGCTATTGTTAAATTGTAAGTCTGCTCTATATATCAAGCAATGCTTATTACTAAGCTAAAATGTACTATTTTGCTTGCTCAGCAAAACTAATAGTCTGGAGAAAAGTGCCAGGAAGTTGACTTCCTTCCATTAACATACTTAATCTTAAAAAATAACGGTGTTTGGGCCCATGTTCAGGAGCAACAAACAGTTGCATTTGTGCCAGAGAGAGATGCAATCCAGGGCTGGGAATTCTTATAGTCCACCAGAGAAATCTGTACTTAAGATGTAAGACTACTAGAACCATTGTCTAGTTTTTCCGCATTTGAAAAATTAGTTCAATGGAAAGATATTTAAGAGGAAAAATGCTCTTGCTGTCTCCCTCCTTGAAATGGCAAGATTCCACCCGAGAAACGAAACATCATAACTCTTCAGAGTCTCCGACCTTCTGCCCTTGTTCCTATGCACTGTTAATTGTTGTTAATTTCTAACACCTCATTAATTATTTCCATTAAAGATGTAGGAGAGGGAAATGCCCTTCACTCATGGGCAGTCACATGAATAAACCATTAATAATTACAAAAAGTGTGTTACTTTAAAAGTGAAAATTTAATTTGAGCCATTTGTGTGAAAGTCGCTGTATTTATGATGGCTGGGCCATGACACTTTGAAATCTTGCAACTGGTGGTGTAGGTGGGGACACCTGGAACGATGGGGATACAGTCATTGCTGAGTAAGACGCTGAGCCTCCCCTTACTTTTTTAATGACTGTAGCATTTGGCCTCTAGAGCATGATGTACTTTTCAGAAAACTTTTTCTCTGTGCAACTTTTTCTTCCTCTGCAAAGAAGCCTAAAGGTGGAACAGTTTCCTCCAATGACACAGCCCAAGTCAGTCACTCAGTTAGTACTTAACGTGGAGTCCTGACTCCCACTCCCATTCAGCCCACCAGACCATGCTGGGAGGTCAGTGCCGGCCGTGATGACTTACACTCCCACTTCAGGCTTCTGTAGAGATGGAGCCAAAGCCATTTTACTGACATTGGGCTCCCAATCTTTAAAAAATGCCTGGAGTGACATTTAGTGTTGAGATTTTTTATTGAGTGCCTATCTTGAAAGCTCAGGCAGAAGATACTGCCCATGAGTTTATAGGACTATTGAGAATTACACATTATATTGGAAAAGAAGCATCAGCTATGGTCTCTAGTTTTGACCAACCAACAGAAACTTTAGGGTATGAACAAAAGATATGGAAAACGTGGATGAAAAATTATTTTACGGGTGTAGATTTCAACAGTGAAATTCAGACAGCATAGATTCTACAGCTAAAAGGTAGATTTGTTGCAAGAATAATATTTTAAACTTAAGGGATCAGTATAATTCCTTTTGTTGAATCCCTTGTTTTGCTAATAGTAAAATGGCAATCCAGAGAGATTCAGGAGACCCCTGAGCTGTGAATGTGGGAAACTCTAGAACTGTGTTACTTAGGGGACTTTTGTGGTTTCCTATTTTGATTCTGCTTTTCTTCTGGACCGAGATCTCAAGAGCAAGAGCAACAGTTTCTTTCTGCTCTCTTATTTCCCCTTTCCTTTTCTCTCCCTGTTCTTCTATGCAAGAGTACTGGGGAGGTCAGAGGGGACAATTTTCTACTTCCTGGGATAGACTGAAAACTATACCAGGTAGCTTGGGGTATCAGATGATGTCATGGACAAAAGGCCAGGTTGGAAGTCCACCCAACAGCCTGATTTGAAGAAATTATTTAACTTCAGGCCTCCATTCCTTCTCACCTATAAAATGAGGCACTTATATCTTAATTCTTAAGGGTTTTTAGACAGTTGGATTCTATGGTCTAAATTCCCCACCAATTTCTTCCTATTGTTTTAACCTTTTAACTGCTATACAATAGTTCATGGTTGACACAATTTCACACTTTATTTATCACCTCTTCTATAAATGAACATTTAGGTTGTTGGAAGTTTTTTTTTTCCATTAGAAGTCATGCTGCATTAACATTTTTGTTTAAATATATGCGTAAAAATTTCTCCAGAGTTTCAATTATACCAAATGCTACCAAATTAACTTCCAAAGTAACTATGCTAATTTACCAATCTTTACTACCTCCACCTCTACTCCCATAAGAACTATAGGGTTTTGGCCATCTTATTATCTAATGCCAGCTAACAGGACCTACATCCTTGTTCTTATGGATGTAGTACCTACCCCAACATCTCTGTTCCCATTGTTTCCCTTCAGATCTCCCCCTTTATCAATCATGGGGGGCTTTTCTTTTTTAAGAGGTGACACCTAGCTTGTATTCATGTTTGCTCCCAACTCTTTTGCCTCTGCCCTAATAATAACATTTTTATCCCCCACAAGGGGCTATGCTTTTTGAAATATACAAGTCAGGAAGAGAATTCTTCTTCTGTTTAATGCTGTCTCATCCCTTCCTTGAGTTATAGAGCAGCAACATGTGCAGCTGCTTGAATGGGAGAGGAAGAAGGGGACAAGAGAAAAAAGAAATGCTAGAGAAAAAAAATCAGGTAATATTTTAAAAATTGTATCTTTCAACATATGCATGTAACAAATTGCCTTTATTGAAAATAACAAAATTACATGAAATCTGAACTGTCTGGGAAATCTAGCACTTAGGGCCATTGTTACGATAGCACCCATCATTTCTTCTTTGGATTATGTGATAGTCTTTCATTATTTGCGTGTCAGTGTTCTCTCTCCTATAGGAAGGTAATGATCTCAAATTAGGTAGACCAGCTAGATAAATACCGAGGCAGGGAGAAGAAAAGAGTGAATCCAAGAAACATTTGAAGGGAAAGATATTGAATGAAAGGAAAAGTGAGGATAAGAATCTCATGATTTTGAGCCAAGGAAGTGAGAAGAATGCTTGTCCCTTTGATAAGAAACGAGAGAGGAATGTAGCTTGCGATGATAGGTGGAAGTTGATGGGTTTGAATTTGGATGTAGAGAGTGTGTTTGTCCCCAAGAGAAGTTGATCCCCAAAGATCTGCCTTGTCTTTAAAATCGCAGCTAGGACGGAACAACACTTTTGCTGTGTTTCTATGTGATCCACAGGATACCCTCTGACTGTGTGGTTCATCTTCCTGCCCCCTCCAGGTGACAGTCATCCACCTTCAGCCTGCCATGCAGCAGCTTTCTGCTTATTTGGTGCTTTCCGTTCTCATCTCAAGTCCTAGACACCTGAACTTTGCCTGAGTGTGTGTAAGTGTACACACACACACACACACACACACACACACACACACACACTCAGGATGTACATTTTCCTTCAGAAGAAAGACTAACTTCCTTTTGTATCCTTACAATCGGTTTCTATTGACTTTACCCACAAGTATCCTAGAATAGGGGCAGCCTTACCACAGTCCTTTTGTACATCTCAGGAAAGTGAATTACCCCACAACATGGTGAATATTCTATTGGAGGTTCCCACTTGGCATCAGCAGTAGATGGACTCCCAGTTCCTCCATCTTATTAACCCTTTGATATTTTGTTATATCTTGCCCCATTTTTTTCAAATAAATTATTCAGCAAATTTTATCCAGCTCTCCTACTTTCATCTCCCACAGCATGAAGACTATAGATACCTCAGTGCTGACTGCACCCTCACTTCATCCAGCCAGAGGCAAACAAAACAAGGACATTTCTACCTCATTTTTTTTTTTTTTTGAAACTGTCTTAAATAGAGTGCTCTGAGTCATCAGTGATGTCCTGTTTCTAGGACAAAGAATAATTGCTCTGACCACAAAGTTACTTTTTCAAGGACTCAGGTTTAAAGGTTATGAATAACTATTCAAACTCAATTATTTCTAGTTCCCCTCTCACTTTTTGTACTGCCTTTCAATGTATGATAGAATGCCCATTCATATCATAGACCAGTTTAAGTAACATATACTTTCAAGATTATAAAATTAAGATGTATTCATTCCTTTATTTGCTCTTTCAACCAACACTTTTAAAAAAATAAATTTTATTGGGGAATATTGGGGGACAGTGTGTTTCTCCAGGGCCCATCAGCTCCAAGTTGTTGTCCTACAATCTAGTGGTGGAAGGCGCAGCTCAGCTCCAACTCCAGTTGCCGTTTTTAATCTTTAGTTGCAGCGGGTGCAGCCCACCATCCCATGCGGGAATTGAACCGGCAACCTTGTTGTTGAGAGCTCGTGCTCTAACCAACTGACCCATTTGGCCACCCCTCAAGTAACACTTCTTGAGCACTCTAGCATGCTAGGCACATGTACTAAGTACTGAAGGTAAAAAATATCCTGAGAGATGCCTTCTGGAGTGGAACCCAACTGCAAGCAACTGGCTACAGTTAACTTGAAAAGAAGTGCCCATCTTTTCTGTTGTTTTTTTCCTCTATTTTTTTTCCTTTGTCTTTTTTGTATTTGTTTATTTTTCATTCTTTATCTTTTTTGTTCTCTTTTTTCTTTTTCTCTATATTTCCCCTTTTTTTCATTATCACTTTATGCCATGTTATTTTCAAAAAAATCAACCTCATTTTCTTTTATTTCCGCCACTTATTTCACAGTACTAATATTTATCAATGGATGAGGACAAAACCACCTCTCTGCCCAATTCGGGGTCATCTGGCAATTTTAGGCATCTAAGAATATACCAAAAGGATGAAAAAAATGTGTAAATCACTGAATGAATGAATAAAGCTATTGGAAAAAATGTAAAGGTTTTATGACTTGGAGAAAAGGACCATATTTTCTGAACAAAAAGTCAGCGTCTGGATTAGTCAGAGTTGGGTAGGTTTCACTGTAGTGACAAACACCTCCACATTTCAGTGGCTTAATCCAACAAAAGTTAATTTCTTGCTGATGCTACATGTCTAACATGGGCCTGTGGAAGACTCGGCTCCACCAGGTCATTCAGGACACAGGCCCCTCTGCCATCTCAACAGATGCTTCCAAGCTCACTTCTGCAGGAATGAAAAGAACTGGGGAGTCTTCCACTGACAATCAAATGATTTGGCCTGGAGGTGACACACAACACCTCTTGTCACAACAACAGACAAATCACATGGCTTACTTAATGACCAGGAAGCCAAGCTCTACAGCCTCCATGTGCCTGAGAGGAGAGGGTGCCTAACTCTTTGTGACATTAGGAGTTTCCACCACAGCACTCAGAATCAGCGAATTTGAAATGAAGACTATGGAAGATCCCAAATATTTAGCTGCTGTGCCTGAGGGACAAATGCAGAACAGAGAGTGAGCCTGTGTTCTGCTGCAGCAGGCCTCACTCTTAGTCCCTCTGGTGGCTGTTTTAGAAGTAAATCTCCTGGGCTACACAAACCCCTCTCCACCTCAGGCAATCTTTCCCACAGGTCCTTGTACATGAAGGCAGCATTTTTTTTTTTTTTATAAACCCATGTGTGACCTTTTATCCAATAAAATGTCAATCTTATTACTAAGATAATTCATCCCTAAGGTTGAAATAGTCCTCTTAATTTGCTTCTTTAATTAAGGGAGGTGTGGGGTTTGTGAGGCTTGGGCCATTAGGAAGCAAAACTGTTCTGAGCCAAGACTGGGAGGCCATCCCTTGCCTGTGACAGTGTGATGGAGCGAGGCTGCCAGTAAGCCAGGGTGTCAAGGATGACAGGACAGCTCCATCTATTGTGACCACCAACCTGAATACATAACTGAGTGAGTCACCTCCCTCAGACACATTCCTCAAAGTGAAATTAACTTTATGGGCTGCGCAATTGTAAAGTCTTTTTGGATGGTTTTATGTAATGACCTGGGAGTTTTCAAACAAGTAACTTTTGGACAGCTGTAAACTAGAGTTAGCATACACTTTTGTACTTCCTGGAATGCCAAAGATCAAGGTCCTATGGGTCATCCATCTAAGAATGGGTATGTGCTTATGACTGATCCCTTGATGGAACCCTGTCTGAAAGAGAAGAAAGCTGACAAAATCAGCTCAATGCAGTGGCAATTAAGAGCTGAGACTCCAAATCTAGACTGTTTTTGGGTTTGCATTTTGGCTGCTCACTTATGAGCTTGTGTGACCTTGAGCAAGTTATATAATGTCTTTAACCTTTAGTTTCCCATAAAATAAGGATGAAAATTGTATTTGTCTCACAGGTTTGTTGTAAGACTTAAATAAGGTTATGATACTTAGCATAGTACCTGGCTCATACTAAGTGGTCAGAAGATGTTAACTATTATTAGTAGCTGTTGTTATTAATATTGTGCAGGAAAACTAGCATGTACACCGTGTATGCCTTAAACAAAACACTGTGCTAGAAAGGTATTGAGTGCATAGGTCCAAGTCTCTTCCTTCAGAGATTTGCAAGTGTGTGTGTGTGTGTATGTGTGTGTGTTTGGTGGTGGGAGTTGGGAGATGTCAGGGTAGAATAAAGAGAGAAGAAGCAGGAGAGGAAAAATACAAGATAGCTAAAATAAAAATAGATACAATTTAATTGTGGATGTGTTGTGTAATAGATACTTTACATAGATAGATCTATACACAACCGACCTCATTTAGTATTCACACACTATGTCAGGCATTATTAGTATCTTCATCTTACATTTGAAGAAAAGAATCCTTAGAAAGATGAAGTCAGCTGCACAGAGGGGGGATGGGAAAGTGGAGGGGGGACTGGGCTGTGTGCTCTGGCTTGAGTGGAGCAGAGGGGAGGACTGGCTGAGTGGAACACGATGTACCAGGTGCTCCAGAGAAGTCCTGCTCGCCGGCACAGGTGGTTACTGCCCACACAGAGTCCAAGACCTTCTCTAATTTCGTCCACATGGTCATTAGTGGTGTGCTGTTTGACCAAGAAACGGAAGACTGCCTCAAGGCGGTCACCACATTCTTTGAGAGGCTGGAAAAACTAAAACGCATATTCAGAATGTGCTTAAGTGCAGCTTCAAATCTTGTGGCAAATCCAGGACATGCCGGAAATGGCAGCCAATGGCAAACTAACTCCGCATGGGGGCCACTGGAGGTGAAAACTTCATGGTGATCCAAGGTTGACCATTAGATGGAGCCCTGCCAGCCATGATGACATACCTGAGGACAGTGGTTAGAACCCAAACCAACTTCTGCACCCCTCCACTTTCTGGCAGCATAAGGCCAAGACCACCATCAGTACCAGAGTTTTTAACCCCCCCCCCCCCATCCACTAATATGTTTTATTATGAGTTCAGAGATAAAAATATAAAAGTATAAGGAAACTTGGAAACTTCCAGATTCTTCTGGACTTTTGCCCCAGTAAATACTTTGGAAAGAAAGGTAATCTCCACGTAAAATCTCCATTAAAATAACCTTGTGGGCTTATCTGAAATTAGCACCTCCAGAATTCTTGTTCTGACTCTTGGTTTAGTAGACCTATTTGTGTCTTGATCTTACACTTGATAAACCCCTCTAATCAGATAAGAAAAGAGTTGACGCATTTCTAGACTGTAGACCAACTGTAATGTTATTTGAAAATAGAAGTTGAGCTTGGGGTTTAGGTTTTTCCCTTTTTATTTGTGTATGATTTAGTGTTCATTCTGCACTAGACACTAAAATGCATTGTTTAATTATCTGAGCTCAACACACCATTTTATAATTCATTAGTCAGTTGCTCTTTGCAAAAGCTTATTTCTTATGAAACAAAAGTGAGAATCGTGCAACTGGACTATTTATCTCTCTTTAGGGGTTGGGGGTTAATATCTGATAGCTCATAACATCTTTATTATAATGCATTTATAATGATTTACTGGAATCATTCTATGGCTAAGTATCTAATGTCAAAGCCGGGATCTGGCATGAAATAAAATGCTGTATCCTTGGGTAGCTCTAGGGAAAAAAGGCCTCAGCCAGTATTTTCTGTGTAATTCTGCAAGCTGTAATAAGGGTAGGGGTAATTGCCTTAATGTCAATTAAGCTATTAATAATGCCCATCTTGTCATTCCTAAATATAGCAGTGTCTCAATCATGCACTGCTGTCCCCTGTTAAGACTGCACAGAAATGAGATCAGAGTGTATGTGGGTCGGGATGTCTGTGTAGCAGCCAGTCTTACTTCCTTTCCATAAAGGAAGGTTTGGGGGTTGATTTACTTGTTTTTAATGAAAATTTTCTACGCAGACATGAACATGTATTTGTAAGTGCGCGTGCTGGTAATACTTGTGAGCAGGGACAATCTCACTTAAAAACTGTCCCCTGTTCCTATTCTGCTTCTAGATGACTAGAGTAATGTCATGTGTTCCTGGGTCCAGGCCCCTGACTGATGGTCCAGACAATCTTGTACCTACCGTCCAGGCATTTTAGAGTCGGGAGCACTCACTCTGGCTATATGCGGTGCTGTGTGCGTGTTGTTTCCAGGCACCTCAGATGCACACAAGTTCCATAAGGACAGATAGACAACAGAGTAAAGCAAATGATACTAGGACACTGACACAGAGTAAAGGGACCAATGGTCCATCAGCAAATTTCAGCAGCCAAGGTCAAGGGTAAAGGCATACTTGGAATAAGGAACTAAGAGGTAAACTGTAGGATTTTGGTGAGTAGGGAGAATGTCGCCAACTCTCCCAGATCAGTTCTAAATCAGCCACTTATCTCACAGTGAGGAAACAGGACAAGAACTCCTTCCTTGGTTGGCACTTATATTTCTCCTGGGCTAAGATTTCTGAGCAGCCACTTCCTTCTGCCCCCCTTGTTGGCCATCTTGGTGAAGTGAACTTCTACTTGATGATATTTAGAGCTCGTTAATTTGTCCCAAGAAAGCTTACTGCATGGCAGTTTAATGACAGAATCCTGTTTTAATGCAAATGGACATGTAATCCCACTAAACCACTCTGAGGGTATAAATTTAAAACAATTGCTAGGAACTGACACTGGAGTTTAATAAGATGGAGGGCTAGCTCCTATATCCTGGTACGCCCAGGGGACCCTGCTAGGACACCCAGCCCTGGCGGCTTTAGTACAGCCTGGTTACCATGGCAATTAGAAAGGGGGAGGGGAGGAGCTTTAGTGAGCCCACCTAAGGTGGTGGGGATCTGAGTTATGGTAGAGTGAGAGTGCAGGGAGTGAGGAAAGCTCTGAGTGGGGATGAAATAAGTGGTGAGTGGGTGTCTTCTGCTCATTATGGCACAGGGAACAGGTTGGGGAAGATGTGACTGAGACCCAGGAGGCAGCTTTCTGTCCTGGCTTATTATCAATGCTTGATCTGGGCAAATCCCACAGAAAACAGCACAAAACCTTGCCTTGGAACCCCCCCACCCCCAGCAGGTAAAGAGGAAGCCTGCCTGGGGGAGGGGGTGGAAATGAGACTGAGGTGGGAATTGTTTGTGAATATTTGCTAGATTATAATGCTGTTGGGTACTACATCATTCTCTAGAGAGCCCTGAATAAGGTTATTATGGGTGAAGTCATTTTTGTAATAAAGTTGGTTATAACTCTGGATCATAAATCATGGGTTCTGGTACTAAAAGAATTACTAAACATGCCTCTGTTACCACATACTATCCTCCTTTTAAATACTTTGATTTTACTACAAATCCTCCATTGACTGAGATGAGGGAAATACACACAACAAGCAAATGATTCCTTCCGTCCCAGGCAGCAGTCCCGCCGGCATCAGGGCCTCCCGGAATGATTTCCTGAGGTGTGATGTTATTTATGGCGTGCTTTCTCTATCAAAAAGGCAAACAGCATCCAGAGTGACCCCGGAGCATTTGCATCACTGCTTCTCTTGCTAATTGATTCATCCCCTGGCAGGGCCTGAAACATGGGCTGTTAGCTGGACACTGTCTCCCAGCTGCAGATCCTATGGATTAAGGTATATAATAAGCAAAGATGTTAATAAAATTGTTAAATGTCAAAACTGCAAAACCCACACCCATTCAGAGTCCATCAGCTCTTCTGGAATGATTCCGTAAAATACCATCTCCTGCCCTTGTCCTTTTCTCAGTCTAAACTTCATAACCTTTGTTAACTAAGGAGATTAGTCTTATTAACAACATCGATGGTTTAATTTCTTTCATAACTTCTTCCTTTCAAATAAGAGTCCAGCACAAAATGACAAGGAATGTTATCATATGAAGTGCATTTCAGATGTCATAAAGCAGAAAGGAGAGGGTGGCCCCAGTGGCAGTTGTAAGAGGGACAAAGTGTGGATCTCTATAGCTCAGTGGCTGCAAAGCAGAAAATGAAGATTGTAAAAACGTCACATAAAGAAAAAATGCACAGTGGATTCGTTTTGCGATGCCCATAATTCAGTAATGCCTTTAAGTAGCTAGAAGAAATATAATAAATGTTTTTCCACAACATTGATCATACTGTATCAGAGGAAATATTAGTGTGCAGGGAGCCATGATTATACCGGTAGTAATTCTCGGTGTGGAAAACTAGTAGAAGATAGGACCCTTTATAGGCCGTACTTTTATTGGCTGCAGTTATTTACCTTTAAGAATATGCCTAATACATTGTCCTATAGCTAAATATTTTTGTGAAAATTCAAACCAGCACTATCAGTAAATCAGGAATCTTGCCACCATTTTGTAGAATTTATTTATTTTTCCTGCAGATGCTCTGATGTGTTCCAGAATACAAAACCAGCCAATTGACCATGTAAAAATTCTAGAATGTCTGTAAAACAGGTTCTTCTGTATTCTGAACCCAGATAGGAGCAGACAGGTTTATGACATATGATTCCATCCAAATGCCACCTGTGTATTTATGACATCACTCTGAACAAATTAAATCGATTATTAGATTCTATACTACAGTAAAACTATACCCGACCCTGTCAGCCTGGAGAGGAGATGCGTATCGTGCAACTGCTTCATTTTCTTCTTCTTCTTCTTTTTTTTTTTTGTCCTGAAACACTGAAAAGAGCTTCCCAAGACAGGTTTTTTCTTTAGGGAGAAAAGAAGGAAACTGATTCCTCAGACCAGCCTCTTGCTCCTCGGACTGGCAGGAGCTGGTGGTCATGGAGAACTTGGTTCCGGAGACCCCAGCATGTCAAGGGAAAGTTCCCCTGTTACTCTTGAGGGACCCCAGGGCTTGACTGCAGAAGTCATCGCATCAGGGTTTCCGGGTGCACAAGATAAGAGCTAGCCCAGCCAGACTCCTGCAGAACTCTGAGGAGAGGTGAGACGTGGGCATGCTAATTCTCCATCTATTCCCCACAAAGCCCTGCTGTGAATATTACTAAGAGAAGCAAGAAGCCAGAGAATCTCCAAGTGAGGATACTATGAAAGCAGAGATAGGAACGCAGGATTCTTTCACTTTGGTATCTGGATAATCCAGCTTGCAGTTCAAAGGCCTTGTAAAAGCCAACAAACCTGGCTAGAGGCTGCAGCTTTACCTGCTCTGTTTCAGTGCATATCTCCTCTAACGCTCACTGACACATGGGAAGAATTTGCCAGACTCTCCTTGCAGACCATCCCCATCCCTTTGTCCGTGTGTTCTTCGTTTAATGGAAATCGCAGGTCTCACACGCACGCCCTCCTTCAATCCAACACGGTTTCTGTAATTTTCTTTCTCCTCCATCATTTGGGCACAAAAGAGGGGATATTATAGCTAAAGGGCATTTGGATTTTGATGAAGTTATGTCTTTCTTGATTTTAGTACTTTCTTATTAGAGTTAGGTAGATGTTTTGTCTGTTTAATTCCCCCCCCCCCCCCTCTAACAAGAAGGAAGTGAAAGAGGCATGTTTAAATTCTTCCCATCCTGAGAACTTTCAAGAAGCAGATAGTTGAAGGGAAAACCTCCCAACGTGAGGGAGCCTGAGATGGAGAAGTAGCTGGCCATAGGCGATGGTTTCTCTGCAGGGCTGCCCCTGGGAAGTTGGTGAGCAGGGACCTGGTGTGCTCAGGATTGGCACGGACACAAATAACTTACAGGCCCAGGTGACCTAACAGACTTCCCTCCAGAATTCTGCCCCAACGTGGGAGAGAGGGACACTTTTTAAGCATCTTCTTACAAGTGACATTGTTCAAGGTACTTGAAAGCAGTAATAGATGTTCTTGGAGTTGTTCTTAATGAAAATTATTATTATTTTTTATCAATTAATTGCCTGGCAGTTGAAGGAGTGCAATTTATAACAACAACAAAAATCTTGGAGACTAATATCTCTTTGAATTCCCTCTTTAGATATATTATCATATTAATGAGTAGTTATTAAAGATCAATGAGTAGTCCTGTTCTTTGTTCTCTCTCCTGCCTTCCTCCCTTCCTCCCCCCTTCTTCCTCCATTTTTTTTTTCCTTCATTTTTTTTTCTTTCCGTCCTCCTTTCCTTTATTTTCCTTTCATTTTTTTTCTCTTTCTCCCCTTCTTTTTCTTCTTCAATGACTTGGAAAAAAATCTTAATGAACTTCTTAGAGCAATTCTACACCAATGAAAATGTTCAGGGTCGCAGATGACTTTCCCGGAGTATTTAACAGTGGGATCAAAAACAGCTTCCATTTTTGCTGCGTCTGAAGTATGCATGCAGTCCCATTTGCACTTGCAAAAATATCTAAGTGTGCTGAGGAGGGTCAGGGAGGGCCTTGGAGAGTAGATCCACTATCATTTTAGTAAAATTAAAAAAACAAACAAAATAATAATGGAACAACAGACTTTGAAATGTAGTTAGTCAATAAACAAAATGCCTTTTGCTTTACTTAGCATCCAGCCTGAATTATTGACTTATATTGTGGCCAGATAAAAAAGGTAGACAACATTTAACAATACAGAATATTTAATCACAACATAAAACTTATTTTATATTTTGAGACACACTTGTAATTATCGCTATGGCCGCTGGATGTCACTGTTGCATATGTCTGGCAGTAAAAACTTTCCACTTGGGCAATCTGAAACTGGTATTTTAAGGGCTGTCATGTTACCTCCTTGGCACTCTACCTTTTGATTGAACACACACTATCATGCTAAGATGACTCTCTTCTCCATTCAGTGCAGTCAGCTCACTTCTCAATTATGACATTCTACTGGGAATTCTAATTTACACAGGATGAGGTTCCCAAAACACAATTATCTTCACTATATTTAAAAGACGTATGGTACTTTTATAATAGTTCCCAACATTGTGTATTAATTATAACTAGCACATTCTGGATACCAAATGGAGTGAAGTGAAAACATAACCATAAAATACCCTGGATTTATAAAGTGCCTTTTTCTTCCTCAAAGAGCTTACAACAGTTTTCATATCTACTGGCTCATCTGTCTTTCCAACATCCCTAGGGGGTTACCTGCTTTAATGCTTTTATGAGTCAAAGTTGACCTGTGAAATAAATTGAATGAAGTAATTATTTGCACTGGCATCCCAGGAGTAAAGCAAAAGCAAACACTGAAAATGTGTTCCAGACAGCTAATTCTAGTTTGCAAAAGTAATTCGCTGAAATTTTGATAGTTCTGGGTTTTTCGTTTTTGTTTTTCAATTACTTTTATAATGCCTTAATTCAAGGACCCTTTCACTCTTCTTTTAAAAATTCATCTTAGAAAATCTGAGCCATCGTGTGCAGCTAACATTATACAGAAATTAGCTCTGGAGACTTTCCCAACCGGAAAAAAGCCTGGCCCAGTAGAAGTGCTAGAATAGAGCAACACCCGGTAAAAAGGAATGAGAGAACTAATTGGAACAGTCATTAGCTTTCTCGGTAGTTAGAAATGACCATGAGTTTCAATTTAGCTGTCTAGTTTAGTCTCTTTCTTTTTCCTAAAACCTTGGAGTTGTTTTCTTTACCTTCCTCCCGTGCATTGGGGAAGCCAGAGCTGCTGTAGGAAGACTATTGGTCTAGATTTTAGGGGGGACTGGGGAGGGGAGGGCTCTCTGTTCTAGTGAATTATCAGAGAGCTGTGTTGCCTGCCATATACAGATGCTTTGATCCAAAATTTCAGTCATTGTTTCCACATTTAGGGGCTGGAATGAACATCAAAGAAGTGGGTGTATGGAATTTACTGAATGCCAAAGAAGTACAATAACATACAGAGGATATAAGCAAATCCCAGTGGCAAAATTTGCTGCCAATTCTTGCACATAATAGAGGTCCTAAAGTGACAGTCTATCTTTGACAAATGCATAATGATATCAATGCCAAGGGAAGGAACTAGCATACTGAAAGGTGAATAAAAGAGTTGGGAACAATTCAGTGGACTTACACATTTCCTTAGTGTGTTTTTACACAGCAAGGAAAGCAGATGACACAAATGCATTAGGTAATCATTGGACAGGGCTGCAAACTCACCAGCAGTTTTAATCTGACCTTGCTTTTTCGGGAACCCGCTCTAAAGATGAAAATAAAATGTGATTAGAAATCATTCATCTTTGGGAGGGAGGAAAAAAAAGGGACAAGTAAAGTGAAAATAGCTTTCTTGTTCTGTCTTGGATAGTTCCAGATTTTAAAGCCCATATGTTGTGTGCTATAACTTCTTCTCCCAGGGCCAGTGCTTTCCAAACGCTTCAGCTCGTGCATTGCACCCAGTAGTCTAGGAAGTTAGGGCTCATTTCTATCCACAGTCTTTGTTCAAATTTTGGTTAATTTCAGTGGGTGCACAGAAAGTAAAATGCACAGAACTGAAACCGTGGAACTCAGGCCATTGTGTGATCATCTAAAAACCTACTTTTCAAGCTCCTTTAAGTTTTATTTTTGAAATAAAAACAATAAAACGACTGTAAAAAGTTTCCAAAAGTGTTGACATTATGAGCAATTGCTAACCAAGGCTATTCCCAGAATGATCGTGCATATTTGGATACAATTCTAGAAAAGCTAACTGTCCTGCCGTGCCAGCTCTAAATACAGAGGGTGCCAAAAAAATGTATACACATTTTAAGAAGGAAAAATCTGTATTAAAATTACGCAGATGGTAACCACATTGAGCACCTCTTGTAATTGCAGAAGTCAAACGTGACTTGTATTCATCTCTTGTTATCGGTATATATTGAGTATTACAATTTTAATACAGTTTTTTTCCTTTCTTAAAATGTGTTCACATGTTTTTGGCACCCTCTGTATTTCATTCAGAAGGTGATTCATTCAGAAGGTGATTCAAGAAGGGTCCTGTGGTACGTGGCTCTTGCCTCCAGGGCCGGGAATCTACATAGGAGTAGATGCAGATTGTGTTGCTGTCACCAGGAAGAGCATTGGAGGGCAAAGGCTGATTCTTGCCTTTAAGCTGCAATCCTTTTCCTATGTAAACGAGTGTGTAAGGCATCTGCTGGCTGCTTTAAAAAAAACAAAAAACAGCACAGACCGGAGGTGGATGTTTAAAGGAAGAAGTCTCTGAAATGCCATGGCACATGGCAATAGCCTACACAGTTCACGAGTACCGTCTGGTAATGAATCAAATACAAACAAGGCCAAGATACGTGTGTTTATTTGAAACTTTCCTCAGCTGAGCAAGAACCTGTGACAGCTGCAAATAAAGCCGTCATTTCTTCCCTTTGCATTGGGCCATCAGAGCAGATTTGCCTATGTACACTAAAACCATTTCCAACCCAGCCCCTTCGGTGCTTCTTCCAAAATTTCTTCTAAGGCCTTACACTTCAAAATAGTGGACCTCATGGAAGTTTATTGTGCATGTTAAGTAAATGCAATGATTTTCATTATTTCAAACTCTATAATGAAATGACTGCATGCCCAGCAACATTAGAAAATGGACAAACAAGTATTCAACTGCCTGGATGAACCATGGCTTTCTGGCATTAAAAGTGTAATATTTATGAGTTAATTTAATGATAGAAGAAAATATTGAGTGGGTGACTGAGTAAAATGATGACTGCATATTATGTTTTTGCCATGCAGCTGGATAAACATATTCAACGACAGACCTTGGCAAGAACTGCAAAGATGCTCTTGACAATGCTATGAATAAATATTAGGTGCTGCCCAGAATTCACTGCATTTGAGGTCTTGAGCAAAGCCAGATGAGTTTTAGCAGGAAAATGTAGAAGAAACCACATATGCACATTGGGATTATGTAAACATTGGAGTCTTTCTCTGCTGCCCAGGAATTGCTCTAACATTCATTTTTATCTACATCATTGACAGATTTTTTTTTTTTTTAACTTAGTATCTTTGTACTTCTAGGAGTGTACTTTAGCATTAAGACCTAGTTTGGGGGAAGTTCATGGTAAATTTTTCAACAACGTGGACTTGGAGTGAAAAGAAATATTTCACTTAGGCTACAGAGAATTGACACTAAATATTGTATTTTGTAGTGACCCAATTTGATCTATATAAAACAGTAAATTGAAAAATTTATTTAGATTGCTTCTTGAATTTCTTTAGCACATATGGTTTCTGATTCTAAGAAGGACCATAAGAGAAAACAAATAGGTAGGTAGTTTAAAGAGGAGATCAGCATTATCAAGTCACTTAATGAAGCATTTGTATCCAGTGCAAAAAGAACCAGCATGCAAGAGAATATTATAGAAATGTGCCATTGTGGGTTTTTTCCCTTGAAGGATTTTCATTTTACCAGTAAAGAAAAATATTTTTTCCCAGCTTTATTGAGGTATAATTGACATGTAACATTGTGTAAGTGTAAGACGTACATGTTGATTTGATACACTTACCACTATAGTGTAAGCTAACACGTCAGTCACTTTACGTAACTGCCATTTCTTTTTTGTGGTGAGAACATTTAAGATCTACTTTCTATAGCAACTTTTAAGTATGTAATACAGTTTTGTTAACTATAATCACCATGCTGAATATTAGATCCCCAAATTTACTCATAACTGAAAGTTTGTACTCTTTGACCATCATCTCTCTGTTTCCCCCACCCCCAAGCCCCTGGTAACCACCATTCTATTGGTTTCTATGAGTTTAACTTTTTTTAAGATTCTACGTATAAGTGGTGCCATACAGCATTTGACTTATTCTGCCTGACTTATCTCACTTAGCACAATGCCCTCAATGTCCATCCATGTTGTTGCAAACGGCAGGATTCCCTTCTTTCTCATGGGTGAACAATATTCCATTGTGTATATACAGCACATCTTTATTCATTCATCTTTTGATAAACATTTAGGTTGTTTCCATGTCTTAACTGTTGTGAATAATGCTACAGTAAACATGGGAGTTCAGATATCTCTTTGAGATCCTGTTTCATTTCCTTCAGATATATACCCAGAAGTGGGAATGTTGGATCATGTGGTAATTCTATTAATATTTTCAAATGTTTGAGAAATATCTATACTGTTTTCCATAGTGGCAGCACCCATTTGCATTCCTACCAACAATGCACAAAGGTTCCCTTTTTTTCCACATTCATGCAAACACTTATCTCTTGTCTTTTTGTTAATAGCCATCTTGACAGGTGTGAAATGATCTTATATTGTGGTTTTGATTTATATTTTACTCATAACTAGTGATGTTGGACATCTTTTCATGTACCTGTTGTCCATTTGTATGTCTTCTTTAGAAAAATGTCTATTCAGCGCCTCTGTTTTTTTGCTATTGAATTGTATGAGTTCTTTAGGTATTTTGGATCCTAACTCCTTGTCAAATATGTATATGATTTGCAAATATTCTCTCCCATTCCATAGGTTGCCTTTTCATAGTGTTTATTATTTCTTTTGCTGTGCAGAAGCTTTTTAGTTTGATGTAGTTTTGCTTATTAATGTTTTCATTTGTTTCTTGTATTTTTTTGGTGTCATAGTCAAAAGATTATTACCAAGACCAATATCAAGGAGATTTTTTCCCATGCTTTCTTCTAGAAGTTTTATTGTTTCACATCTTATATTTAAGTATTTATTCCATTCTGAGTTAATATTTGTGTATGGTATAAGATAGGGTCCGGTTTCATTCTTTTGCATGCGGTTATCTAGTTTTCCTAACACTATTTATTCAAGAGACTATCTTTTCCCCATTGAGTGTTCTTGTCTCCTTGTGAAATATTAGTTGATCATATATGCAAGGGTTTATTTCTGGGCTTCTGTTCTATTCCGTTGGTCTATGTGTCTGTTTTTATGCCAGGACCATACTGTTTTGATCTCTATAGCTTTGTACTATAGTTTGAAATCAGGAAGTGTGACACCTCCAGGTTTGATCTTTTTAAACATTGCTTTGGCTATTCAGGATCTTTTGTGGTTGCACATGAATATTATAATTTTAAATTGAAAAATGCCAATGGAATTTTGATAGAGATTTCATTGACTCTATAGATGGCTTTGGGTAATATGAACATTGTCTCTTGCAGGCAGCATAAAGTTGGATCTTGTTTTTTAAATCTATCCAGCTACTCTATGCCTGTTGATTGGAAAACTTAATTCAATTACATTAGAGTAATTATTGACAGGTAAGGAGTTACTAATGCTACCTTATTGCTTTTTGTCTGCTTTGTAGTACCCTTGTTTCTTTTTTCCCCTCTTACTGTCCTCCGTTGTGAACTGATGATTTTTCATAGTGATATGCTTTGATTCCCTTTCTCTTTATGTTTTGTGAGTCTACTGTATGTTTCCACTTTGTGTTTATCATGAACATTATATAAAATATCTTATAGATATAGCAGTCAATGCTGATAACAACTTAACTTCAATTACATACAAAAGCTAAACCCTTTTACTCTCCTTGTTTATGTTTTTGATGTCACAGTTTGCTTCTTTTTATATTGTATATTCTTTAACAAATTATTATAGCTATAGTTATTTTTAATGCTCTTGTCCTTTAAGAAAATTCTTATTAAGTCTTCACTTTTGATTTTCTGGTGCTCAAGCACTATCTCTAGAATAGCAACAAAAGAAGAACTACGGTCTCTGGGCCATAGTGTATGTGCCACGGGCTTCTTGTAAATCAGTGAATTTCCTAGATTGCTTTTTGTTGGGTTGTCTTAGTATTAAAATATGAGGACAGAATGCATGAACGAATATAGAAGAGCCTACTAGAAAAAAAAAGAAAAACACCTTCTGATTATGTGGGCCTGGGTATTCTGGATTCTAGTCTCAGCTGTGTGACCCTGGACAAGTTGCTTTGCTTCTCTGCACCTCAGTTTTCAATCTGTAAAATTATAATTTGTTTACCTATCTTTTAAGAGATTGATTGTGAGAGGAAAACTAGACACTCTATCTAAAGCATTAATTTCTTTTGTTATTAAGCCACAATGCATTTAATTTAAATTCTGCGTTTTTAAAGAAAGGATTCCAGTTGCCCTCAGAGAAGTTAAAATGCAAATTTAAGATATTACTATGACTACAACTAATATTACCTCATATATCCAAGCAAATAAGGTCACACACAAGCTTAATTTCTCCTTATTTTCCTTTGAAGAAACATCTCAAAATCTTATTTTTAAAAGGAAATCTAGCTCATCTCCCAGCTACTCTGCCCTCTTGGTATCCTTCTTAAGTGGATACATTCCACTTCAACATGCATTTAACAAATAAATGTCTGGAGTGCTTGAACCAGTCGGTGGCACTAAAAGTAGCAAAAGGGTGTTTTGGAGGTAAAATTGCCATGATTTGGTGATGGCAATTTGGGAAAGTCAGAGAGAACAAGATGTCAAAGGTAACTCCCACACTTCTCATACAGAAGACGAGAGAAAGAAAATATTTGGAGGAACAATTAGAAATTCAGTTTTAGATATATTAAATTCGAGATGCCTGTGAAACATCGAAAAGAAAAAAATTTAGGACAAGACCGTAAAGGCAGCTATGATGGTAAGAGACTACTGGGCTCGAAGGCAGAGGCTTTCAGTTAAGGTCCTGGCTCCACTCCAACATGTATGAACAGGTGGGCAAGGACTTACTCTTCCTGAGTCTTGGTTTCCTCATCTGTAAAATGGAGCTATTAATATCTATCTCATCACCTTATTGGGAAGATAAAATGATAATTTTTTGAAGTCACTTTATAAGGAACTACTCTGCTTCTCATTATTATAGAGACCTAAGAAATGACACACACAAACAAGTTGGGACTTTCTCTCCTGGAAACAGCCCTACTAATGAACAGGGGTCATCTTGCCTTTTCACTAACCTACCTTGTGTAATTGGCTGAGTTGCTTTGGTTTCCTCTCCTTTTCTGGTTCTCCACCTTCAGGAAGAGGCCTACAACCATGCCTTCCTCGAGCACATGGAGCTAATATGGAGAAGACTCTCTTGAGATTCATGGTTAATTAGGGGTAGGAATCATGGTTATGGAATGTTATGGACTTCCAATGAATATTAATTGATTGGGCTATAGTATTAACATTGTATTACTAGGTTCAAATTGGTGAGAAGAAGAGATTTTAGTCAGCTGGGGACTGACAGCTCCTGTGGGTTTGGAACCATCTACTACCCCCACAGAACTGAGCGCTAGCTTGTCCCCAGAACCTGAGGTGGGACAAACGCCACAGAAAGATAAGAGAGAAGCTAATTTTCCCCCTATTTATATTTCCCTTGGGGTGAACTTCTTAATCCCTCCCTGCAATGATATACTAAAAATCTGGGTGTGATTAACTTTTTTTACCACTACAGAGCCAAACAGAGTAAGAACCTGGCTGCCAACAGCAGTGGGTTAGCTCTGGTTATTGCAGAAATCACGAGGGTGGGAAGAAAGCAGCTGCCCTTACACAGAGTCTAAGAAGGATTCTTAGCGGAATAGGGCAAATAGACTGTTGTTAAATAAAAATTGATAAAATCGGAACATTAATTAAACCCCAATGTTGGGGCAAGGTGTACAGAAATGTCTGAAAATGTTCCCCAGTCTTACAGTCTATTTAGGGGGAGAAAACTAGTAGATGAAAACCTTGGTTTTGGATAATGTCTGTATGCTGTGGTGCAAGCTTTGTTGTTGTCTTTGCTGCTTATTTTTTTTTATCTTTGTTTCATGAGAATCTCCAAACGCAACAAAAGAACACGAAAACATCATTCAGCTCATCCCCACATTTTCCAAAATTGAATGCTGTTTCTGTACTAAAATTTTTTCCAGCTAGGCTCTATGACCAATATCTGAACACAAAATGCCTATGTCCGATATTACATTTCTATTCTTCAATTGTTGTCTCTAGTATATTTGGCCTGATGTCTTGAAATACCCACATAAGGGGTCCATTGTTAGCAAATGTTCATGGCTATACGAGGAATGACTGTAAGCAGACTTGATGCTGTACTTCCCTGTGTACATGTATCAGTGTGGATATATATCACTCCAAAGACAGAGGAAAGATTTGTTGTCTTGTATATGTAAAGCTTTAGGACAGTATCTTCATCATAGTAAATCCTATGTAAGTCTTAGCAGCTGCTTCTCCTACTACTATTGAAAAGTCGAAGGGTTATGCTGTGACCGGGGATATGCTGGACTGGTTTTGTTAGAACTGTCAACCCCTGGCATAGACTTAACACCTTGTTTGTCACCTATGAGTGACCCTTTGACCTTTGGGGAGGATCATCTTTGTCGGTCCACATTTTTGCCATTGGGTGCCCTTTGGGAACTGCCGGAGTGTTGCGGTGAAGCCCCCTGGGTTGCAGATTGCACGGGAGTGCTTCTCAAACTATGTGTGGTGAAGGATTCGTTCTTATTTCCAGTCTGCCACAGCCTGATACTTTGTAAAGTACAATAAAAAATAACTGAAAACAGAATAAAAAGCAATACACACAAAATTTAAGTCCCATTTTGTAAATTAGGGTCAACAGACATACACTTATGCAACCAAATGGCTCTCAGAAGTTCTAAATGTCCCCTTTCCATTCTGTGCTTGTCTCATCTCTGAACAATAACCCACAGGTCACTGATAGCGGGCCTCACTTTGAGTAGCAATGTTATAAAGGACAGTGAGGAACCCCAACATCCTCTCATTTCATTTCCATATTGTTTTTCCTTCCAAAGAGCTTAAAGGGCTCTCTCATCAAAGCAGGGGACTCTACAGGCCAGGAGGCCTCAGGCCTCAGCTTAAGGTGGTCGAACCACTGGTGTGAAGCTGGTGCATAGGGAGCAACTGAGAGGCCAGCGGGGGATGGTATTTTGTGCTGGGTGCTGGCCATTCCCTCAGGTGGGAGTTTACACACAGCTAAGCAGTAGGCTGTTTAGTGCCGCTGCACAGGTGGGGGAACAGTCTGTGATAGACAGGCTTCTGGCAAATAAACACATCGGATGATATACTGTAATCAACTATATAAACCACTTTAAAATTGTCTATACTTCATATTTCCAGCATTTGGTTTTGTTAATCATATGTCTTCCTGACAGCAATTAAATAACCTTGAGAGAAAATGTACACCTGCTGTCTCCCCTGGGGAAACTACATCTCTTTTGTGAATGACATAAGTTCTCCATAAAACATAACTGAAGATAGGAGAATTGAATTTGGAGATATGTCTCCTTTCTCTCTTGTTTTATCTCTAGTCGAATTGGAGAACAAGGTTTAATATAGCTAATCTTTTTCTGGATCCCTACTCTGAGATTCTTTTCAAACCAAAATATTTCTCCGAGACGCACATTCAAGGCAATAGATAAATGAGGTCGTGATGAGCATCACAGAGGTGGGGAAGGTCCCACGCCCATCCCACGTCGCCGGCACTCTCTCCATCCCCAGCTTCTCACTCCAACACTCTCAGTTCTTTCTGATTTCTACAGCAGATCTCATCTACTTTCATAAACACCACAGTGGTCCTGTTTTTCCCAAAACAAAACAAAACATAACAAAATGTTTGCTTTGCTTGAGTCAGGTTCCAAACAAGGTCCATTTGTGAGGACTGTTGAATTAGAAGCCTCTTTTAATTGGCAGTTGTCACGGGCGAGCTGCAGGTGCCAGGAGCACCGAAGGCCCTGCTACACCCTGGATTTGCTGAGTCTCGCACCAGTCAAAGTTCAGGTTGTTAGTGCACTGGGGTGTGGTCAGTGCCGGGCTGGGGCTGCACGCGTGTCCGGTGGCACTGGAAGGGGAAGCAGCTGCCCCAGGAACCAGGGCGTTGAGCATGTCAGCTACCCACCTGGCTTCGGTCACGGCCAACCTCTCCCACTCCGACGACTGGGCCAGCCATGGGGCCAGAATATAGTCCTGGCAGCAAGTGTCTTGGAGCTGGAACGCTGAGGAACTGGGGCCTTGTTGTGATTTGGTTGGTGAGTTGGGAACAGCTGTCTGGAAGAGGAACAGACACTGTGGACTTTATCACGCACTCTTACAATGGTTCCATCCACTCCACCTACTTGATAAAAAAAAAAAAAAGGCTTAAAAACACATTTTGTCAGTGAGAAAACAATGCCAGAGTTGTACGACCTTATTAACAGGTACAAACCTGACCTGATTTGGACTCATGAAGATTGGGGATGTCCTAATACTTATTGGAACTCTGCAGATTTTCTTCCTTGGCCCTATCCAGGATGAGGTGGCGGTAAATGACAGATGGGGTCAGAAATGCTCTGGTTTCCATGGAGGATACTACAACATCGGGGTAAATTCAAGCCAGGGAGGTTGCTATGCTCACAAGTGGGAGCCACCATCACCAGGCATCTGGGGGCTATCATGGGTATGTGGTCATGTCTGACATTGAAGTGACTCTGAATTCATTTTGGTATTTGTTCAGATAGTAAGTTTGGGAGGCAACTCCCTTCTCAACATTGGACCAACTAAAGATAGTCTGATTGTCCCCATCTTCTAAGAATGCCTTCTTGCTGTTGGGAAGTGGCTGAGCATCAGTGGGGAGGTTATCTATGCGTCCAAACCACAGAGGGTGTGGTTGGAAAGGAACCTAGTATCTGTATGGTATACCTCAAAAGAATCAGGACTCTTAACACTGCAAGTCCCCATATCTACCTGAACTGCGTGCTGGGATTCCAAGATCAGAAGTGGTCCACAGATCCAGGTAAAGGCCTCCTCATTTCCCTGCCCCAGTTACCAGCCTCTGTTCTCTCCGGTGAGTTTCCTTGGACTGTAAAGGAGCGGAGTGATCATTGGGAGTCCAAGAGGAAAGGGACACGGCCTGCTGTTTGCTGCTTTGCTTTTCCTCATATCGTACCATCTTTGGAATAAACTAACTTCTTCCTCCACCTAGAGATGACTTTCCCAACACGTTTAAATCAAAGAGAACTGAGTGCATTACCCCCATGTTTCAATGGACCAAGTATCTGAACTCCGTTGCTGGCATACCTCTCTCTGGTCAGCAAAAGAAGGGACCGAGACATTAAGCTCTGAGTTCATCCATTTCTACCTTTGGAAATAATCTACCATGGAAACATCCCTCCATTCTCTGTGTTTGATAAGCCTACTTGTTTCATCAATGACCACAGCTAAGGAATAAGCCAAGTCACCCTGTGGCTTATGGAAGAAAGGGGAAGAAAGTTGACAAGTTCAACTACATACTATTTATTTAGCATCGGTTGTCACCAACCCTCTCCCCTCTCTCCACCTCTACCCCCGCCCTCCTCCCCCAACAAGTGCAGGAGAATCTGGAGGGGAAGGAAAAAGTATACTAGGTTGCTAAATGGTCAACTCTTCAGAAGTTTCCAAAGCAAACCAACATCTCTGAAATTCAGTCCGTGTACAATGACACTATTAGAAAATGGATATGATTCTACCCTGCCTTTTAAAGTATGATCAAATAAATATTTCCATGTTACAAAAAATGTATAGATTCCCTAATATCTCTCTTTTTTTTTCTTGCTTTTTTTGTTATCGTTGAAGAAACTGGCTGTTTGTCCTGGGATTTCCAACACTTTGGATTTTGCTGATCGTGTCCCTGTGATGTTGTTTAGTGTGTTCCTCTGCCGCTGTAAGCTGTAAGTTGGTAGCTAGATCTAGCGGCTTGATAAGATTCAGGTTCAATTATTTTTCAGTCATATGTCATACATTGTGGTTTGCACTTCTATTAAGAGGCACATAATGTTTATCTCCCTGTGGTGGTGTGAGTAGTCCTTGGTGGTCATTGCTTAGATCCATTAATTCATGAGGAGGTTGCAAAATGATGATGTCCCACTTCTATTGATCCTTATTCATTTATTAGCTGGAAAAATTCTATGAAAAGAAACTTCTCCTTGACTCTTTGGCTACTCTGAGACCAGTTTTTTAATACAGAGAATTGGTTCCCTGGCATTCTCTAAAGGAGATCAATGAGTTTAGTTTTTGTTATCATACTGAAATGACAGATTCAAATATACTTGATATGTTTTAATCCATCCATTGCATTTATCGTCCTACTGATGCTGAAATTATCCCATTGGCCTGTTGGATCCTCTTTAAACTGGTACCCAAATTCTTTGGACAGAACCCTAGCAGTTTTCACAGCTTCCTTGCTACCTGGTATGACAAGATATTCCAGACTCATTTACTAAGTTTCTTGCCTCAGACCCGGAATAAGCCATCTTTCCAAGAAGAGTAGAATTTTTGGTGGAAAATAGTATTTAGAGACACAATCAGAGTTCTAGGGGTTCTCACTACTATTGGGTTAGCCATTTTTCAAGCCTTTTCAGTGGACGGAATGAGAAAATGTATACTTTTTAAGCATAAAACACATTATGAATTAGTATTGCTACCTCAGATTCATTTTCAGAACTACAGGATTTTTACTTAATCTCATTGATCTTACAGTTTTGTCTGCTCTCACCCAACCTGAAAATCCCAGTTGTCAATGATACCAATATACAGACGATGTCCCCCAAAAATGTATACACATTTTAAGAAAGGAAAACTGTATTAAAATTGTATTGCTCAATATATACTGTTAATAAAAGATGAAAGCAAGTCACATTTGACTTCTGCAATTACAAGAGGTGTTCAAAGTGGTTACCATCAGCATCCAGACACTTCTAATAATGGTACTGCTTGAACAATGCTGACCAAAGTGGTCACTTGTATACATTTTTTTGACACCCCTGGTATATATATTTTTGCTTTATCCCACACTACATCCACAACAATGCCAATATACCAAAAATGAATCAGTAGATACAAACAAAAACCAGTTAGAAGACATAATGGAAGAAAAGACCACATGTCTGATAGCTAAAAACTAAATAAAATACCTCAGTATAAATTTAACAAGAAATGTTCAAAATCTATATGAAGAAAATAATGAACACTTGTGATGATGTAAAATTAGACTTAAATAGTTGGAACGATGAACTATGTCCATAGAAAAACTCAACATCATAAAGATCTTAGTTCTTTTTGTGTTTATTTAAACATTTAATGCAATTGCCGTAAAGATTCCATCAAGTTTTTTCATAGAGCTGGATAAATTGACTATATAGTATGGAAGAATAAACTTGTAAGAATAGTCAGGGAACCCTTCAAAAAGAAGAGAAATGGTATATAATATTAAAGCACATTATAAACCTGTATAATTAACAGTTTTGCATTAATGCATGACCAAAAAAATGGAAAAGTAGAAAACTCAGAAATAGACCTAATTGCATGTAAAAATGTAGTGTATGGTAAAGTGGCATCCCTAACTAGTGAGGAAAAGATGGACTTTTTAATAAGTGGTGTTAGGACACTGGATAACCACATGCAAAAAGATAAAATTGAAGTCGTTCCTTTTATCATATACCAGAACAAATTTTACATGGATGGGAAATTTACACGTAAAAGAGGACATATAAAGTATTAGAGAAAAAGTGTGGGTGAATTACTCTATAACTTGTCCTGGGGATAATGCTCTAATTTACAACTCAAAATCCAAAAGCAATAAGTAAAAGGATTGTCTTGTATGATTACATGAAAACAAGTGCTTTACATTTAATCCATACAAGTTACATCAGGCCCATTTTGCAGATGAGAAAACTGAAACTCAGAGAAATTAAGTATCTTGCAGAAGTTGGTAAATGGCAGAGATTGGATTTGAACACAAGGAATTTGTATTTCCTTGTGAACTGAGCCACCTAAACTTCTGCTCCCTCTAAACACATTGAGAAAATCAGAAAGTATTTCCCAGATCCCACTCACAACTGGGGGACTAAAATCTTATTAACACTGCAAGGCTAGTCCCATTGGTTTGATACAGACTTCATCTTGAGTTGCAGAAGAGCTTTAAAAAAGGCACAGGAGTCTGGGGAGAAAGGGAGACTCTGGTGTAGTTTGAGGATAAAACTTAAATGTAGTATTACACTTAACATGGACATTTGTACCTTTTAGTTTATATTCTCGGTCAGAAAATCTGTTATATTACTGCAGTACTCTCATCTCATTATTCTTCGTCTCTCAATACAGTGAAACACCGTATCAACCCTAAGAATCCTGTTTTCAACATGTGAAAGTCAAAAGAATCTTCAACTTTTTTAGTTTAATATCAACAAAGACAGTAGCTTGGCTAAGTTGTTTTAATGGGAACAGGTCAAGTTAGTTGTTGAGTTTATAAAGACAGAAGGTGCCAGCGGATTGAAGGTTTTAATTCTCAGCTGGTATTTGGTGCTTATACAAACTAAAGCAATCAGTTGCAATCTCTATTTCTGCTCTTCCCTGGCATTTAATTTGTTCACATTTTAATTATTCATTTCCTCCCAGTGCATCTCATGCCTAGGCAACAAGCATCGAATTTCTCTTTCTGTTTCTTCAAGAAAAAATTTAAAGCCAGTTATGCTCTTACTCCATTAGCAACATGGTTGTTTTATAGGGGCTTGTGAGAGCAATGAAATTCATTCATTCATGTCATAAAGATTTATTAAGCACCAACAAATGTGCCAGGCATTGTTCTAGGTTTGGAAATACAAGGAGGATAAGGCAGACAAGTTTCTGCTCTCAAGAATCTTACCTTCTATAGGAGACAGAGGGAAAACAGTGAACAAACACAAAGCCAGGTGATATCAGAGGGTGATTTGTTCTGTGAATAAAACATTGAATATGGTGATGTGATGGAGAGTACAGCAGGGAACTTCCTTAGCTTGGATGGTCGGAAAAGTCCCTGTCTAAGATTTGAGCCACACGAAGATCCAGGTAGAAAAATGTCCAGGCAGAAGAAACAAGTGCAAAGGCCCTGAGGCAGGAATGCGCTTGGTGTATATGAGAAGGAGGAGAACACAGGTAGCTGGAGGGGAGTGAGCTCTACTGAACTAAAACGGACTTCTAAGTATTTAAAGGGTTGCTTATGAGTTTACTTATTTACACTGTACTTGGTTCCAAAAAGCATTTAAAATAGCTCTTTGTGCTGCTCTCGAGTGCCTAGAGATTTGAGAAAAATAAAACCGGGTCCTTTACCAGGTAAAGTCCAACAGATAGATCTGAGATAGGACATAAAAACATTGGTGCAGGAGGTTTACTTTTTTTTTTTTTAAGGCTCACACACCTTGAAATGTCATTTAAGAAATAATTTTTAAAGAAAGTTGTTGTATTGAATTTAATTTCAAATCAACAGACCCATTATATTCTCTAATTAATCATGGCACATGCTATTTACCAAACTCCTATAAAAACAAATTCCTTTTGTACACATTACAAAGAAATGTTACATAAAATTAAGCACCAAGTAATGACTTTAATTTGCGGTTAGTTAATAATACACAGATGATCACGCAGCTGTAAAGGAAGCCACTTGGGACATTAACAGATATGCTGGCACCAAGGAATTGGATGGAACCAGGCAGACTGTGAGCTCAGGGAGGAGAATAAAGATGACTCAAGAATTAATGGACATTAGATGTTTTGACTTCCGGTAACAGGCTGAAACCTGCTGAAGACCTTAGCTCAGAAAAGCCTGTCTGAATGACTTTTAGCGTTTCTCATTGGTTCTAAATTACTTTTTTACATTTTGCAAAGCAAAAATGTTTTTAAAAACTTAATGGAATTTGCATTTAACATGAACTTTGCTGAATAGCCTTGACTCAAAACTTTTTTGCAGTTTTGCAAGAAGCACTAATTGTCCCAAGTTCTATGAGCCACTTTACGTAGCTAATTTCTTGGCACTTAATGATCTTAAGCTAAGACTCTCAGAACTTTACATTTTTAGAAAGGAAAATAAAATAAAGCCCTAATAGCTGAAGGAAACAAATGTTACATTTCTCCCTAGTTTGCGGGATACATAAGCAATCATAAGTAGAAAATTTATCTTTTTATATATAAAGCATGACCGTTTCAAACAAAAATGAAAGTTCTCTATCCCATGTGTAATGGATGGGTTGGAAAATCAATGTCCTAGAGGATTTGTGATTAAAATCTGTTTAAACCTGTAGGAATGGAAGAAGGAATGGAAAGTTGTTAGGAGACTGAACATGACTCACCTTTCTCTTACAGAGAAACTTTTCTGATATTTTTTCAATTCCACTTTGTGCTCCCTTCTAAAAACCATTTTAGAAAGGGGGTTTGCACCATGAAAGATTCGTGGTGCCAAATCTCAAGAGAGGGTTTCGATGCTCTGAGAAGCCGGGACCCCTAAAGATCGTTCAGGGCTCCCACCAATTCACAGTGTGACTCTTAATTTGTCATTTCATCTGTCCACGTGCCTCCTTTGCTTTGTATGTAAAATGGGTATCAAAGAACTATTTCATGGTGATGATTTCGCTTTCTAAACAGATGACAAACACCCCCATCATCTAGGCTGGAGATTACATCAATGCCATCCCTGCTTGTCTGGGGCATCTCTGGCTGGTCTCTGTTTCCCAAGGATGCTGGGTTAAGTCATTCTTATCATTCTTGCTGATTATGGAACAGGATGGGAAGGAGGTCTGTATGATTTAATCCAAAATAAGTAATCCACCATAATGCTTACCAGGCTTTGGGGCAATAAGATAATGCACTCACACAAACAGGCACACACCCCATTACGGGACTAATGATGAGCTGAAAATAAAGAGGAAATTTAAAGAAGGGAAGCCTCCGAAAGGGATTCATCAACAACTCCAAGGCAATATCATGCTGTGCTTACGTTGTCTGCAAATATTGACTTTGAAAAATTAAACATGTGATTAAACACTATGTCATTGTCCCTGTGAAAGAAAGGTTCTGTATGACTATTTCAGACCAAAGGCGATGTAGAACAATAGAGACAACAGGGGGCCCGAGCATATTGCTGTAACTTTCCTCCCCTGGAGGGATGGGCAAGCGCCATGCGTGTGGTTGCTGTTTTTGTGTTTAACCTCTGCTCCATCACCAGTGATAAGAATGTGCTGTATCACAGACACCCACATTCAAGTGATCTGAGTTGGAAGAAGGAGCAGGCGTTAGGAAAGGACTTCTGTTTCTTCCTCCCTCCCTCCCTCCCTCCCTCCCTCCCTCCCTCCCTCCCTCCCTCCTTCCCAATCTCTCTCTCTCTCTCTCTCTCTCTCTCTCTCTCTCTCTCTCTCTCTCTCTTTCTTTCTTTCCTTTTGACTTTGCAAAGCCATCGCAGATGTCTCCAGAAGTAGTCTGGGCCAAGGAAAGAAGTCTGAACACAGGAGAGTTGGAAATGGTGTGGGGTAGGGAGAGAGAAAGTAAACAGGAAGTTCTGGAGCCCAGGCTGTTCAAACAGCATAAAATACAAGTCAGAGAAAGGAGTGATTTCTTTAAAGACAAGGCTATATTGGTTCTAGAAACCAGGGTCCCTCACTGGGCAAGTCATGACTATTTCAAACAAGCTTAGCTGGGAGCTGACCAAGAAGCCAGTGGTAATGCTTTGATGTGAAGTATTTGTATAATATGAGACATGGATGTATTCTTTCACATAAATTTCTTACAGCAAACTGTCAGGGGAAGTCTTGACTGCATCGTGATGGCATGTTTACTGACCCTGTACATTTGGGTTTGGCTGTGTGATAGATTAGATGATTGTTCAGCAAATACTAACTCCCACCCCCTGCCCCTGCCCCGCCATGGCTTCATGGAGGAGTGTACTTTCCTGCTCAGTGATGTCGGGGTTGGCCATGTGACTTGCTTCACCCGATGGGATGTTAGCAGACATGACAGAAACAGAGATTGGAAAAGTCCCTGTGCTCCTCAGCTGCCCCTTCTTGTGCTTCTGCCAGGAAAAGGAAGTGCCCAGGCTAGCCTGATGGTCTAAAGAGGATGAGAAAACATGTAGAGCAATTCTTGACCCTGTCTGTAGCTTGAAATCAAGGCCAACTGAACTGAGCCTGGACCAGCTAAGCCCAAATATATGAGGGAGAATAAATGTTCTCTTAAGCCCCTGTTTGGGGGTAGTTCGTTGTACAACATTTTGTGACTGTAGCTAACTGATGTAAGAAGAACTGCAGAATGAGCAAGTAGAGGAGGCAAGGAATGTGTGTTGTGCAGTGTTCACAGGGCCGTGAGTATGCGGAATGGTGGAGTCCACAGCAGGGGCGTGTAGAGCCATGAATGGTGAGGGCTACTGTAGAGAGTGTACCGTTGGTGCACAGTAGCATGACGCTCTTGCTGAACACAGCGTTTGTCAGAATTTGGCTGCTTGTGAAACGGGAGACTATTCTGGCTCTCTTAGTGTATCTATGTACCTGTACCTACCATGACTGTTCTGGGTACAACTTTGTAAGACTCAGTATCCATGAGAGCCCTTGGTTTTGGAGCAGGGAGAGGAAGTGCATTAGTGTTGTTGTTGGTGGTGGTTTCTTTGTTTCTTTTCCTTTGTTTTGCAGGGATTTGAGAGGGGCACATAGGCTTGGAGAATTGAAGACGTGGACTAGATTCTGCCTATAACTAAATCCCTGGGCTGGGTTGTCACCTATTGGGGAGAAGCTGACAGAGCTATTTTCATGAGAGACTTTGTCATCTGAACCCCAAAGTGGTCCCCCTTGTGCACACTGATGTGTGGCACAGAACAAGGGTGAGGTCCATCCACCCTTCCTGCTTTGAGGAACCCAGAGCTCTGGCTCCTTGTGGATTGGTGAGTTAGGGTGGTGTTGCCTGTGTTACATATGTTGTGTTCCTACCATGGGCATCAGCCATTGCTGCAGTGAAGTTCCCTCCAGCTGTGTTGTGGGTGGAGGTTCCAGAGCAGGAGTGGAAGGTGAGGGCTGTTTGGGGACTTGCATGACTGTTGTGTGAGCTAGAGAAGACGTTCCTGTGAACTCTCAGGAATATATTGGGAAAACTTGGCAGGGATGTTGGCTCAGGGTGGGGCCAAGAGGAAGAAATTTAGATGACGATGTTAATAAAACCTTATTTGAATGCACATACTGATGAGGTCATGGAGACATTTTAGTTATTTTATCATGTGGTTGTAAGGTCTGTTTGGCTCAGTCCCCACTGTCAATACCCAAAAAACTCTCTTGATGATGCTGGTGGTCGGTCTCTCTTCAATAGCATATTTGCCCTGATAGATGACCCAGCCCTATTGGAAGTAGAATATTACTAAGATATTGCCTCTGTGGAAATTCCACTGCATCACTTTAAGATGATAATAACACAAAGGAAAATGGAGGAGAGAAATCAAAGGATGAGTAAGAAAGGGTGGTGTAGTAAGTGGATCAGTAGATCTAGCAGGAATCCCAACATACATCAGGTGAGGATCTACCGAGTTCTAACAAAGGAGGTAGTTCCAGACTATACCTGAGAAAAGAGCTTTTTTTCTTAGGTGCCGGTCCCCTGAATTCTCTGTATTGCTTCCTGTATCTACATCTCACATTCCCAATGGGGTTATCATATATTTAGGAGAGTATAGATGCCCTTAAGCAGGTGGACATTGAATCCCAGCTCTGCCACTCACTAGCTTTATGACCTTGGGCAAGGCACTTAATTTTTTCCTCTTGATTTTGTTCATTCATCTATCCATCTATCCATCCATCCATCCATCCATCCATCCATCCATCCATCCATCCATGTAACACTTACTGAAATCACAGGTATTCTGTTAGGCAGTGAAACAAAAGATACACAACCTCTAGTCTCATGGAGCATAACATACTAGTGAGGGAGATGGCCCAAAAAAAAAAAAAAAAAAAAAAAAAAAATCCAATAAATGAACACAGAAATAAAAAAGTATGAGAAGTATTATGAAAAAAACAAATAAGGAGCTGAGTTGGAGAAAAAGGTAATTGCATTAAATAAGGTAATTAGGGAGAACCTTTTTGCAGAGGTGCCGTAATTTTGAGAATAATAATATGTTTAGGCATAAAATTGGTATAATAAAGTCTTCATTGGATCGTGGTGAGGCCTAATTATGTAACGCATGTTTAACACATTTAATTTAGTGCCTGGCAAATAGGAAGTGTTCAACAAATATCTACTACTATTTCTTCTATCGTGGAGTTAGCACATACACTTAGTATATAGTACTTCATACATAAACTTAACAGATAGAACTTAACACATGGCTTTGTACATAGTAGGGGCTCAATAAATGTATGCTGCTGATGGGTGGTGACAAGAATGTGGTGACATGGTGCCACCCCTCCACCTCAGCAAGGCCCACTGTTTCTGGAGGCATCAGAAGGACTAAAATTGCTCTTTTCGGCACACATGCGACAGCAAGGAATATATCAGCTTCTGGACCCCCAGAGGGGGTCCCTGCAGAATAATATTGTTTCAGGCAGAAATCAAGAGAAACTTGGTGCTGATTTGTGCCGCAGTTGCTCACAGTATAAACAGAAGCCTCCAGGGCTGTCCACTCAGCACTTCTTACCAGGCATGGAAAAAAGTGTTTTTCCTTTTGAAAAGAAAGATGGAGGAAGGGCATTTTTAGTGCAGGCTGCACTCTTTATAACATAAATGGCTCAGCCCAGGGGAAGTGAAATGGATAAAGCATATGCAAAGTCAGATAATGAATGGAGTTTGTGGGAAAAACGATAGAAGAAATTGCTTGATTTTATTTTTCTATCCGTGGTGATGTTTGGTTTTAAAGTGGTAAGTGGTTCAGGTCTCACTGACATCAAGCGTTTGGGGAAGAGAGCAGCAGTACCTCTGTGATCCTGTAATGGGTGTAATAGGATTTAGTATTACTAATTTATTTGTAAGGTGAAATTTCAATTGGGTACTAATTATATGAATTTCTACGGCCACCATTTATTAGACTCCAGAAGTAAAACTACCACATTTGCTGGTCTACTGGTAGAACTAAGGAGACGTTAGCTTTATCCCATCCTGTAGGACAGTATGTTGGCCAGATTATCAGTGGAGATGTACCTTGGAAAGGGGAGAGAATGCAGATTGAGTGGTAGACAATCCCGTTCTGATCTTGGCCTGTCACTTGCCGACCTGGGCCAGTCCTTTGCACCTCTCTGGGCTTCCTGATTGCTGTGCTTGAAGAGGTTACTAGTGTATTTTGAACTAATGAAACTTCAGCGCCTGAGGCTGGGGACAGCGAGGTCCCAAGCTGGTCATGAGTCCAGGACTCATTAAGAGCGGACTGAGGGGCTCTGACAGCATGACCCATAGTCCTTGCCGACGGCCGATATCCTGAGTTTCTCTGCAATGCACTGAGCACTGCCAAGAGGGTGCTTTTCACTATCTATCCCAGCAGTCACTGCAGAGCACGCTGCTGCCCACTGTGGGAAAGATGGCTGCAGAGATGCCAGAGATTTCTTGTTCCAGGGGTCCGAGGAGCATGGTGGGAGGTCCGAGCCTGGGCTGAGAGCGGGAGATGGGAAAGTGAGCAGGCCAGATGGGACCCCTGCAAGACGTAGCTCAGAAGGCAGCCTTGCACCTCTTTCTTCACATGTACTGGGTACTTATGTCCATTTGCATAAATGTGCCCTTTTAGTGGAGTCCACACAGGTGGCAGAGCAAGGGCTTTAGTACTGTGTGCGCATTCTGCATGTTCCAGCACCTTTCTCTGGAAATGCTCCAAATGAAAGATCTTGACTGGTTTGGAAGTCCATTTCCACTATTAAAAGAAATTTCAACATTTACATCGGTCAAAGAAAATTAAAAAGAAGAGCTCATAGATCCTTTAAAGATCATTTCGACTGTTGTAAATTTTTGAATGGCTGTAAAAAATGGCTTTAAATTTTTTATCACCTCCTTGTGAGAACAAAGTTTCTCATCAATGGTGACTATCAAGAACTTGAAGAGCTCATTACAAAGATTTGATCAGGACTTGCCTGTAGCCATGTCAAACATAAAACTTGGTATAAAGTACTTACGTGCATAGAAGCAAGCTCACCTTTTTCATTAAGAATTTTGGAAAAGATTTTATTTTGTGCTTTTATACAAATTCGATATTTAATATCTCTAACGCTCTGTATTTTATTTTTATTATCACAGTAATAAAGTATAAAGAAAATATAATAAACATTTTCACCTCACCTATATAGATGTCCCCAAGTGCCCTCCAGTTTGTTCCAGTGTGGTGTACAAATACTGTCACGTCATGACTTCAGGTAGACCTCAGAATACCCAGCTTTGCTGCTAACTGTGACCAAATCACACAAGCAACTTGGGCCTCAGTTCTCCCATTTGTAAAATGACTGGATTAGGTTAAATTCTTTTAAAGGTTTATTCCAATTTGTTTTTAAAAGTCTGTTTATGTCTATGGTCATGATAAGGATTTATTTTTTTTATAAGGATACATCTTAGTCATTAATCAGTAATTTTTGAATAACTAATACAAAAATGTCTTGCTACAAACCAAAGAAACTTGTATACATTACATAGATAATGGAAGTGGGTGAGACTTTGTGACCAAACCATTTATCAGCAAGGAACATTTAGCCAGCTCCTGACGCCAGAGAACTCAAGGTGCTAATATCACAAGTCAATGTGCTCAAGTTAAAAATCCCTCAAGCATTTTCCTCATCCCTTTAAGTTTGGGAACACAGAGCAATTTGAAGGAAGCCATGGTATGCTCCCCTTTCCCTGTGCATTCAGAAGGCAGTGCTGATACAAATTGTGCCCACGCTGTGATCGATTTTACATACTTACAGGCCTGCCCATTGATTTCTAGCCATGTCTCTTCACCTTTGAAAACAACTATTTCAGATGAGAGTGAGGCCGAGGATCTGAAAGTCAGTCATTACTTTTTAATCAATTCATTTTGAGCCAGAATCCTGCCTTACCTGCCTTCTCCTCCTCAGCTCCCTGCCCCTCTATGAGCAGACACAGAATTTTTTAAAAAAAGTAAATAAATAAAATGAGCCAGAAACATTCAACAGCCCAGAGCAGGAAAAAAGCTCTACATCAGACCCTGAAATTGACATGCTTTAGGATGAGGTCTGGAAAAGTACAGCTCTGAATATCAGAAAACTTTGAAGCATTGAAGTACCCATTTCAAGGGAAAGGATTCAGAATAACTGACACGTGCTATCTGATCAGACACAGCCGCTTTGGCACCAACCATTCGGTATGTACGTGCCTGACTCCTAACTGCTTACAGGCACTACTAAAATTAGAAATATGGGTCGCCTGGAGAAGTCTGAGTAGAAGGAAGAGCTGTAGGTATGTATCATGATGCCTTAACTCCCATCTGAGAGGTATAGCCAGTGTTTCTAGGAAGATTGAACATCAAAAGCTGTATGAAGAAATGATCTAACATTCGCAGTCCATTTGTTCTAAGGGTTAGTGTCAGCATCGCACAAAACAGGCAGTACGGGGTGGAAGCAAGAGTTCAGGGTTTGGTCTTTGAGTGAAGAAGATAAAGCAAAAATCAGGAATTAATAAGGACTTAAAAACAATGGGGCCTCTTGGGTGCCAGCAGGAACTCAAGTTGTATAAATGGAGCCTTTAGTAAAGATGAAAGACACCGTAGAAAACTGTCTAAAATTCAAGAGCCTATATTGTAAAACCATAGGAAGGGAATCACATTCATTAAGCACCATGTATAGAGCACTCTGATCGGTGCTCGCACGTCCTTCGAGCTAAGTATAACCATAGCATCAGTCCCCTTTCTAATCGGTGAGGAAACGAGGACTAGTAAAAAGACCATGAGATTAATCATGGGTCGTACAGCTGGTAGATGATCTGAACATGCTAAGCTCAACTTGACACTGACGTTAGCCATACATGTGATGGTGTGTCTGTTCCTTGGCTTCCTCGAGGGGAAATTCTCCAACATCTTGATATCTTTCCTACAGGTTCTATGGACTCACACAATTCCAACTGTATTCCTTAAATGTTAAGGCATTTTGTTTTAAAGAGTTCTGATCTGAATTCAGTCACCCAAGTTATGGACTATTTTAAGTGATTCCCAAACATTTGAAAGGGAAGCATTTCTTAGTGAGCTCTGCCAGGACGCCAAGAGCACGTGCCCGTGGACTTGGGGTATCTTAGGGATGGAGGTATCTCCTCTGGATTCTAGGACTGCTGAGGCAGCCACACTGCTACATCACTTTTCTTTTCTACACTGTTTTGGCTACATGCATTTTGGTTGACTACATATGAAAATTTTTAATATTTACTATAGAGAGCAGGAAAAGATAATTCAGTCTTTCCTTTAACGGGATGGATCAAAATCTGATAATTATTGACAGGTTAGAAAACTTCCTTCAAGCTTCAAAACTTACTCTAAATGCCCTATCTGTGAATTTCCACTGCAGCGACATTCCAAGAACAGGAAATGCTCCAACAGGAAAGTGAGGTCCTGAAAATGAGCTTTCTATTTCCCAATGTGGCCGGGGGTACCTAGAAGTGGAGTCACAGGGTAGCTGGAGAAGCTGAGAATTCAAGGTCTTTTCCAAGGCTCAGGTGTTGCCCTGCAGGAGAAAGCAGTCACCTGTGCTTGAGACAAAGAGCGCTGCCTCAGCCTGGGGCATCACCGCCCTTGCCCCAGGCAGTCTTGGGGCTGCTGGCTGGCTGGCAGGTTGAGCACAACCTCTCCGTCTGCCCAGGCCCTAATGACAGCTTCTTCTGGTGAGCCATGTAAGCGTCCTTTCCCATCATTGCCTTCAACGGGAAGTATTCGGACTGGACGCTGCTCATTATCCCTTTAACCTGGGCTTCACTGCCTCCCGACTCCTTTCAGGTGGTTATTCCTGGTGAGCAAAGGGGAAGTGAGGACCTGGGGCTGGGGGTGGGGGTGGGAAGAGGGAGGAGCTCCCAGCTTGGTCATAGGGCTACAGTCTCCAAAAGCTGTGGTCTCAGGTAAGAAACATCTCTCAAGCAAGAAAGTGCCGAGGAAATTACAGACATGGCACTGCCAATAAAAGGCTGAAGCAAAAAGTCACTTTTTGAAATCATCAGTAGTAGACACATTTTCATCAACCACGCTAGAGGAAAGACCTTGTTCTAGGAAATATTACAAAATCATTCTCATAGAACAAGGCAATCATAGAGTACGAAGGCAAAAAATGTGAAGAAGCCAACATTATAGAACTGTCTCAGACAATTAATTAAGATATAGTGTTATTTTCTCTGGATTTTTTGGAAACTTGTGATATTTGTCAGTTTTTCTCACATTTCTGATTTGATGCAATTTCTTACTCATTTAATTTTCCTGTTCATACCTGATTGTGCATTCATCTTTTTGAATTCTTAAAGAGTGCCCCATTAATTGAAGCTTCATGTGCCACAAACTAGGACCTGTCCCTGGCACTTCTGCTGGGACATAAAAAGCCACGCCCAGCACCCCTGTGTTCTCAGGCTGTTGTCTCTGCCAATAGGGATGTGAGGAATTGGTGCCTGTTTCACTTTCATGGAAAGAACAATGCGCTGGAGTGGGACAGAAATTCTATTTCTGGATTAACCTTGTTCTAATTACGTGCCCGTGGGCAGGAGACTATAATGCTCTGTGTCGGTGTTTTTGCACCAGTAAAATGGGATTCTGACTAAGAGCTGCCCCACCCCCGCCCACCATTAACATCTGGATGTAGCATTACACACAGATGTTAGAACCTTGGTAGAAGAAGACAGCTGACAAAAAGGCAAAGCCATCACTATCACTCCCTTGCATTTTTCTCTGGCTAGCAGCAAACAGGTGACTGGTAGCATTTTGGTAAAGCTATACCACCTTAATAGGCTGTTCTCACCCACCCTCGAGACCAACTGAAAACAGTCACGTGTTCCTTTCTAAATTTTCCCAAAGTGTTGTTGTTGGTAGTGAGCTTCCTTTTTGTCCTTTCTCTTTTTTGATATATGGAAGAAGTGGAAACACTCATTTCCCCCATTCCCATTTCTCTATCTTTTTACCTGACTCCAGACTTCCTCCTCCTCTTGTCATTAGCGTCTCACTCAAGAGCCCAAAGCCACTGCCCTCTGTTTCCCGTCAGATTCTGGCCTGGCATTATTCTCTTCCAGCTCTTCCAGAGGCTTGTGAAACATCCCAGAATTGGGCTAATATTCCAATCCTCCCGTCTGAGCAAGAGATAATGAAAAACTAGCAAAGGGTCAGTCTTGTTCAGATTTGGGGAGGGTCCCCTAGTGATGGAACCAATAGTGCCTTGTACTGCTCACTGGTCACCTCGTCGGACTGTCTGCGTTCTTCTGGTACCTGAAGAAACCCCTGATCTGTATTCTCTTCTTCGTCGTACCCTCACCCCACCCCAACCTACTTTTGGCTTCTGAATTGTGCAGAAAACGAGCAAATGAAAACAGGGGGAAATAATCCATAAAGTCAATGGCTGATCAGCTACATTTAAATATTGAAGAAAGGAGAATAGCACCCTCAAAGGTGTCATCAACTAAGGAGAAAAGCAATCAGTTGGTCCCATTTGGAAATTTTCTGTGTCTCTATAAATTTTTCTCTCAAGGTAAATCACCAGTCTGTCTAGCCAGATTTGTTAACAGTGCATGTAACTCTTAACGGCATCTCAAAAGCATACTTACTCTCAATTTTGCTTCTCATTCGTTTTTACGATGCTAGAGAAATTCAGATTATATAGGCTTTCTTTGTGCTGAGATGGTAATTTTATATCACTGTAGATTAATAGCAGTTTTAGTGATATTTGGTATCACTCATTTGTCTCCTGTGGTCGTAAAGATATATATTTTTTCTAATTTGGCTTTGCCAACAAATAAAAAATAAGAGTCTTTTTTCTGTTGAATGAGCGAAAAAGTCATTCTGATCATGAAGAATTAGTCCTTTTTAACATCTCCACAATCCGCCATCTAATTGTTTTTGTTATTGCAGCAGTACAGTTTCCACAAGAATGTGTGTGTGCGCGCGTGCCTGCGTGCCTGCACAGGGTTAGGCCTGCAGCAGAGGCTCTCCTTGTGGCTACTGGATCTTCATTTTGAGTTCTGATCACTGAGCCTCCAGCTTATCTATTTAGAGCCTGTTCATCCAGGCACTTGTGCTTCGAAGATGGAAACCTCCCTTTTTTTTTCCCACTCCTCTCCCCTGGTCCTAGAGTTTTGCAGATATCTTGACTTTGTGAACGTGTTATATGTCTGGAATTCTATTCTGAGAACTGGTCCTGCAGTGCGCACTTGGAGTAAGTACCCATTCCGGGGACGGTTACTATGGAAAGGAAAGGCAGTCAGCCTCGGCTTCGCTATCAGCTTTTAAGAGCTTCCTCCATCTGCTAAAATGTGCGCTGCAAAGTTGCACATAAAATGCTGATGAGTACCTCAGTGCAGACTCATATAACGATCCACTCTCTCTTGGTTTACACCACACTCTCCTAACTACCTATTCACCTGTTCTATTGGAAAATTTTAATCATCTCTCTGACATTAGCTTGGCAATTTCAGCGGCCACTTCACAATCTTTCAAAGTCTTTCTGCTCCATTTCATTCCTATTTCTTTTCTGCTTGTGTTAATTATTTTTGCAGCCAGCATACGTGTTTGTCAATAATGCATTACATTTTCCATGTGTCAGTTCCTCAGCCCATCAAAGAACCCTGCTTTTTACATTCTGAATCTATTTTCCCCTTTCCCGACTCAGCTCATTTTGCTCTGGGCCTGCCTCTACTCCTCATTCCAAATCCATTGGAAGTTGCATGAAACTTGGCACTTGCAAAGCCGTCCCCAGTTTAATTGGGTCTGGCTCTCCTCAGAGCGTTAAGTTTGGGTCCGCAATGGGCTGCAAGCTGTCTGAAAGCCCTGTGACTTCTTTGATACCCGAGATGCCTTAAATGCCCTCACCTTCTGGGATGTCCACTTCTGGAACATGCACAAGACAGTTCACCCATCTTGAATCAAGGACCAGGACATAAATCCCCTATTAAGCTTCAGGATCATGAAAATCATTCCTGACCCCACTAGCTCCATTCCCAGTGTGATGTCTTTGCTAAATGAAAAGGAAAAAAAAGTCTTCTCTTAATGGCCACACTCAGAGAAACATGTGGCACAGTGCTAGGGACATACCAGAGTTCTGTAAATACTTACACAATCAAATATGTTACAAAGGGCTTCAACCCCAAAGGCTGCAGGGTGGGGGGAACAGAGGAGAATTGTGTTGCTCCTCTTAAAAAAATCACTACCACTCTCCCCTCTGTCTTGGCATAGCCTCTTCTTGGGAATTTTCTAATGGTTATCATTTCCTTTTTCATGATTAAAATCAAGGGTACCTACAAATGATCATACTCCCAAGACTCTTCTTTTATCGTTGCTTCTGAGAATTCCCTGACTAGTTCCCCCTCCCAGGCCAAGGAAACGCCATTTTAAGAGAATTCTCTCTGTTTCTCAGAATGAATGCCCTTTGGTGAAGGGCACATGAAGGGAAGTTTCTTTTCTTGTTTGGCTTTTGTTTCAGACTCCCTTGGGGGTTAGACACATCCTGTTCTAATTCCCCGGGTCCTTGGGGAAGCGCTCAGCCTGTGACGGGAAAAGAAGGGATGTAGGCCCTGAGCCCCATGGACTGGGAGGAGATGAAGGAGGCTCCTCTGCGTCTGGGCGGCCCTCTTTGTTTTCTCTTCTGCCCACGTACAACACCGTGCTCCGGAACCACCCAGGGCCACACACTGACCCTTGATAAGATTCCATGTCTTCCTTCCCTTCACCATGATCTTCCTTTGCCAGCTCCTTCTGATATTTTTAACTGCCTTCTTTCACCTGGGAGCCCTCTACCTCCATGCTGCAAGAGAATGCAGGAAGGCTGGGCCGAGAAAACAGAAGTATGGGAAAGGGAGCGCTAACAGGGGTAGGAATACAACTCAGACTGAGAAACGATAGGCTTCTGTGTGATTCAGATTTTAAGTTATTGGACATTTCTTCATCATCCACCCTTTTCTGATCATCACAACAAATGATCATTTTCTGCTAATCGTCCCACGAGGAGCATTGCTTTTCAAATGATCTTCTGTGTACTCTCTGATGGTCATTCTAATAAGCAAAGGTATTGACAAAGGTCAACTAAGAGAGAAGGAGATGGGGACAATCGAGTCATGTTTCCTTCATCATTCCAACGTCCCTCTGATCATCTGACTACTCGCGTAGAGTGCTTCTCCTCTGCGTGGGTGGCCTAGCTCTTTATTTCTGGATATTGTTGGAAAGCCTTTCTTAAACGTGAACACCCTCTCCCTAGGTTATTTTCCCAGATGAAAGACTTCTGCTGGATTCTTTAATTCACAA
Organism: Rhinolophus sinicus; assembly: GCF_057876585.1. Lineage (NCBI taxonomy): Eukaryota > Metazoa > Chordata > Mammalia > Chiroptera > Rhinolophidae > Rhinolophus > Rhinolophus sinicus. The sequence goes on along the minus strand of NC_142517.1, from coordinate 164,665,545 downwards.
TAACAAGAAGATGCAACATTATTGTGCCACTTCTGGACTCAGTGACCTTGTATTTGAAGTTGGCACAGGATTGACACTGGAATGTTTACCTTTTCCACTGTTTAGTTCGAATGTTTAAGGCAGGTGAAGAAACTGCCTTTCCTGCTTCACCCAGATAAATAAAAATGAACTTTTAGTATTATTTGGTTGACTGACTCCATGGGTCAGGGTAAGCTAAAGAATAGTAAAAAATGTAAGAGGAAATATGGGCAAATTCTCTGTACTTATTTATAGTTAATGACTAAAATTAACCATGCTTTGAGAAAATATTTCATTAGAACAGTCATAGTGAAGGGTTTTGTTTTAAAAAAATTGAATGGAAGTCTTTTATATCACACCCTGTACTGAATATATATATATAAAAAGTGAAGGCTTCCATAAAATTCAGTAACTTTAGCTAGTGATAATCTCACCCAGTTTCCATATGTGTAAAATGGGGATTATAAAATTACCTGTCTCATGGGCTTCTTGGGACTACTTCATATAATTTTTAGAAGAGTACTTGATACATAGTAAGTAGTCTATAAATGTTAGCAATTATTATCATTATCAACTAATAAAATTCCCAGTTGCTCTTATACCATATGATCCATTAGGGAGAGGTTGCATACTAATAGGCCATGAATTGGACGCAGTCTGCATGAACCGAGTTTTAGAAATTTTTGTTTTAGTTGCTGCATTTAAAATTGAGATCTCTCTCTCTCTCTCTCTCTCTCTCTCTCTCTCTCTCTCTCTCTCTCTCTCTCTCTCACACACACACACACACACACACACAGAATCTATTCCAATTTTGATTTGAAACGGGAGGGCCTGCAACACGGAGCCTGCATGCCTGCAAAGCAACACTGGGCTAGAGCTGAAGGGCTCTTTCAGAGGGTGTCTCTTGCAAGTTTGCAAAATCCTCATGGTGCCCTCCTGTCACTCATGCGTGCTACTCAGCTCATTGAGCCCTTTGCATCTCCCTCTCCTGTTCTTAATTCTACAAAGCACTTTCAAATAGGCTCTTCTATTTTGTTTTACACGAACTAGGAGATAGGAAGTTAGGCAATACTATTTACATTTTATAGTTGAGGAAACTAATAAAAGGGTAGGTTAAGTGACTTGAAAAATGTTTCATAGTGAGTCTCTTGGGAATGGGACTAAAATCCAGACCACCCTCTTTTTCTCCAACCTTGTGAACAAATTCCTTCCTCCAATTTCATCAGAAGCTCTGTCAATTTCATCCGTCCTCTGTCAATTGCAGAGTGTTCTTTGCTGTGATTTTGAGTAGCGGGGCAACTGGATGTCCCAGTTTCAGATGGTAAATTCAAATGTGACCTAAGTTGTCTGAGGAATGTCCTCTCCACTCTGTTAATAAACAGGGCAGTCTCTAATTATTTGCATGGAGTTTGGCTCCCAAGATAATTCAGTGTCCGTGTGGTTCTGTTTCACCTCTACTTATTTCCATTACCTTGCATATTAGCTATGTCAGGTTGATGGGCCCGCTGTTCCCAAGGGTGGCTATTATAAATACTGGTGCTACAATGAAATGCTTCCAGTCTTCTGGAACCTCATTTGAACTAAGCAAGTTCTCCATAATGATCATTAATGATGTATTGCTTGCATATAAATGTTGGATATTAATCTTTTGTTTACTTTCTCTATGCCATCAGATTTTTTTAGAGGTTCTTTGTAATGCACTCTTAGCGGATGACCACGAGTAACTTCTCCATTTGGGACTGAGTGACTTTTTTTAACTGACCGTTCACTGCGGCAGGTGACGATCTGACCTTGGAGCCCTGGCCAATAGACCACTTTCCTTGGCAGCTATGGCTGCCTAGTGCTCTTGGAGGTTACATATCCTTAGTGCCCAGGTACAAAGCCTCACCTGAGCCTTTCTGTAACTCTGCCATGACTGTCTATTGGCTCATAAGTTTTATGAATTGGGGACAGGAGCCTGTCTATGTCAAGAAGTCCCTGCAAGGTGACTGGAATGTGTCTAGTCACCAACCCTGGAAGGAAAGATATCATGGGTGCTGGACATATTTTGATCCTTTCTCACAGGCATGGATTGGGCCCCTGAGGTAGTGGGTCTGAGGGTTCATCTGGTCTGGATCCTTTACTATATCCCCTTCTGCCAAGACCCAGATCCCAAGTGCTGAATTAAATCTAAGACTTGGGACAAACTCATCTTCCTATATTGAATTAGAGTGGAAGAAATGCCTACAGTTTGGTTTAGTTTGGCCATATACCATGGGTTGTACCATAAATAGATTAGCATCTGTGCAGGCAATTACAAGGTGCCTGGGATCTCCATGGCATTACGCCACCAAGCTTAAGCCCAGTAATAAGACACACCTGGATTTTATCCCCTGCTCTGCTACCTACTATGAAACTTTAAAAAGGTTTCTGTGTGCGTGTGTGTGTGTGTGTGTATGTGTGTGTGTGTGTGTGTGTTAGACGATGTGTTTTTTCTAGTCTTATTGAGATATAATTGACATAATAACACTATAAGTTTCAGGAGTATTTAAGAAGGTTTCTTAAACTCTTATTTAAGCCCTGGTTTTATCTTTGTCTAATACGAATACTAATAGTACCTACTTCATAGGGTTGTTGTGAGAATTAAATGACAAAAAATACATAAAACAGAGCCCAGACTTTAGTACAAAGCAGGGCTCAGTACTAAGTAAAAAGCTGTAATAATTACTTGGGTTTTTTTTATTAATCTGTGAATCTGTGCGGGTCTCATGTGAAGGCCTCTCCTGACCTTACTCGTCCTGAAAGACAGAGGCTGTTTGCTGGGCTGTCACCATGTGCCTATCCCAGCACTGCCCATCTTTGTGATCAGAAGTTTAATGTGATAGTGGCAACGCAATCTTGCTGGGTTTAGTTATGAGCAGGATAAGGAAATGGCTCCGTGCCCAAACCATAAATTCACCCCAAGTCTCTTATGGAAAGGAATGCACATTACAAACTATTAGAAGCAGACATGCTTATGACATGTAGACTCCTGTCTGAGGAAGGTGTGCAGGATCCCATGAGAGAAAGTGGGAGTAGACCCTGAGGCCACTGAAGTGTGCATGACACAGTCTGGAACCACGTGGAGGTCTGTTAGGCCCATGGTTACTCTTGACAGTAATACCTGTGGCCACAGGTGGGCCGATGTCATTGTCACGGTCCTCCTTCAAATTCTCATCATCTCTCACTTGAAACATGAAAAGTTGTGACTGTGTTCCTTGCTGTCATCTCTTCCTGTGGTAATTCATTTCTCCACACTGCTGCCAGAATGATCTTTCTAGAACACAGCTCTAGCCATGCCCCTTCTCTGGTCAGTGGTCTTTGCTGACGCTCATTGCTTACCCAATAAGTCTAGCAGCCAGAAACACAAGGATAACCCCTTAGACATATGCACACCATTGCCAATCCCTGGAGCCCCAAATCCTGGTGCAGTTGGTGGCCCTCACTAAAGGAGAGTGCTCCCAAGTGGCTAGAAAACTCAAGGAAGGTTTTTCATCGCTCTAAGCATTCACCCAGGGATGTAGATTGGAGAAAGTTTAAAGGGAGACACACATGAGTTTCCTGTGTGTCTGGAGATTAAATGTCTTCAAGACCAAGGAAAGGTTTATAGCTTCATATACTTGAAAAGCTGTTCAATACCGAAAGTTGATTCTGGAGTCTCCCTAAAGAGCCCCTTTAGAGGACATGGGACTCAGTTGTTTCGATTGATTCCCTTTTCCCTTTGGAACTAGCTCTTCATCTCTGCTGGCCCAGTGCCTCTAGCGTACTAGCCTTCTATAAACACCTGCTTGTGGTATCTGGTTAGAATTCTGTGTGGTTCCTAGGGGAGCCTCCATTACATGTGGCTTCTTAGTCTTCTCCGCATAGTCACTTAAACTATGTGTAAATAGAAGTTGAGGCTGCTCATTTTAAGTTTCTTTAGAAAAATGGAGTTTTCCCTCGACAAATAAAGCAATGCCTCCTTCAAACCCAAGAGGGCTTGACTTGAAGGCAAAACCATTCATTTTGGCAGAGATAGAAGGTATAATCCCTCCTGTTCTTCCCCCCACATTTTTCAATCTCCAAATACCCACATCGGCAAGCCGGAAAACTGCGTCTCTCCTGGGGATTTAGGGGGTTGCCTGGAGGATGACAGCGGGGGTTGCAGCAGCCTTCATTAGGCCCTCTGACTGCTCCAGACAGGGCCATCATTACATGACGTGTTCCCATTTCAGTACTCACAACCAAAAAGGAAACATTATATCCAGTCCTTTCCTAAAACCATCACACAGAAAGTATAGCTATTGGGAAAGCATGGGGTTTTTTTGTTTGTTTGTTTTCTTTCAAAGAAATGACCTCTGTGGGCCCAGATTTACCTGCCTGTTACAAATCAGAAAACCTCCGGCTCTGGTTTTGACTTGAGCCAAAGCACTTTGGCTTCTGGCGCACAGAGACTCAGGGCAGCCTGAGTGTCCCCTGACAGAATTGACTGTTTTAGTACCAGCTACTTATCAAAAAGCTTTATTTACCACAACTTCTTTATGAAATACTTTGTTTCAGGCATTGAATGAAAAAGGGTACTTTAATTCCATGTCATGACAAGCATTTCAGGAACATACAGAGATAATTATTAATTTTCTCATCAGAGAAGAAGGCTTGTGGGGTGGCAAAAGTTCTTCAACTACTTGCTAGGAATGAGAGAACTCAATGGTTCTACAGGCAAGATTTCCACTTATACAGTCATTAGCTTATAAGCCTTATCAATCAAGAGTCTCGCAAAATGTTTGGTTCTTAAAATTATTGAACTATGTCCCAAATCAGTTTTTTGAATACAAGAGTATTTTGCACCCATCACCCCTGTTTGTCACTAGAGACAGGACCTGAGGACTGCCCGTCACAAAAATGTGGACTGAACAGCATATTTCTTAAGTTAGCAGTGTGCAAAACAAAAATAGAAGTTAGTGATTTCCTACAGCTCCCAAACTGCTTTGTTCTTCTAACAGAAATGTTGCAACACATTTCTCCAAAATGTAGACTAGGACCCTTGGGTATTTTACAAGTGAACAATGGCTGAGTCATTTACTTTAAGAAACACAGCTAGCTAAGCACTCATTTATTTGTGCAAAACATTTAGAGGGCTTTTATCATGCTTGTACAAGATCCAGATATCTGAATACTCTGACATGATGGGCCATTATAGCTCTTAAAGACTCATTGCTGTCTGTTAGATCAAACTCGTGCTTCTTGTTGAAGCCTGGGAAAAAGATTTATATGTCGACCATTCCAAATCATATCTCTATTTAAAAGTCACTCTCTTGGGAATGAACTTCAAACTATTTTTGCCTGCTGGTATGAAGCATTAAGTTCTCCAGCCAAGGGAGTCTTAGGAACATTTCAATTCTCCAGGCTCACATTTGTACATACCTGCAACCAAATCTCTTCCCCTTTTTTTCTCCCCAGGGGATGGAACTCAGCTTAGTAGATACGTATCATGGTCTTGGACCTACCACTTAACTTAAACTTAACCCGAGTCATATAAACCACTTAATCTTTTAGAGAGATGAATGTTGGAATGAAGAGCCGAATTTCTTACAAAAGGTGATTTATTAAGATTTTGCCCATGACCAGAAGGGGAAGCAGGGTAGTATTGCCTCGTTCAAAGAAACACAAAGACGCTTCAAGCCTGAAATAGTAAGTATTATCACATGGGAGAGAAAGGTTAAAGAGAATGAGAACTCTGAAAAAAACCCTTGGGTTCTGTAAAGGTTCTGGTACCCACATTTTTCCAATGTGAGTGGAGGTGGTTTCCACACGACACCAAGCCGTTCTCAGGACACCCACTGGGTGTGTGAGAATTCAGCTCACTAATAACCCCATCTACCTGGAGATAGTGTCCGATCGCACTGACAGGGCTCCGTCCCACAACTGGCTTACCCCACTTCCAATGCCAATAGCAAACTCAGGTTATCATCTGTGCTTCTGACAGAGGTTGCAACAATCCCTCTTCATGGTTGACTAATTTGCTAGAGTGGCTCACAGAACTCAGGGAGACACATTTACCAGTTTATTAAAGGATATAGATGAACAGCCAAAAGAAGAGATACATAGGGCGAGGTCTGGGAGAGTCCTAAGTGCAAGAGCTCCTGTCCGAATGGGGTTGGGGTGCATCACTCTCCCAGGATGCATGTGTTCGCCTTCTGGAAGCTCTCTGAACCCCCTGCTATTGAGATTTTATGGAGGCTTCCTCACATATGCATGATCAATTATTAACTACACTTTCAGCTCCTCTCCCCTCTCTAGAGGATGAGGGGTAGGGCTGAAAATTCAAAGCTTCTAATCATGGATTGGTCTTTCTGGTGACTCCTCATCCAGAAGTCAACCCAGAGTCACTTCATTAGAGCAAGAGATGCTCCTAGTGGTCTTACAACTTAGGAATTTGTAAGTGTTTTTGGAGCTCTGTGCGTAGGACTGGGGGCAGAGGCCAACATACGGTTCTTATTCCTTCACAGGTTCTATCCTCTCCCTCACTCCCCACCAACTGGTCCTTAGGGCCACAGTGTCTCTCAGACCCAGCCCCTCCTTTCCACGCCTCCTGCTACAGCCTCAGTTCTGGCCATCGTCCTTTCTCCCCAGGACTCTCTGCCTCTCTGCTTGCTCCACATGCTGAGAGCAGTATCTGTGTAAGACGTAGAAGTGACCATGTGGCAAACCACGCCTTCCATCGGTGGAAGGTGTTCTCCCACTCTCCGAACCTCCCCACTACCTGTCATTTCCTGAAAACATCTTAGCTCTTTCCTATCCCTCTGCTTAGAACATCCTCTCACATCCCTGCTCTCGTTGTTGAAATCTTAAACTTGCATGAAGCTCCTTCAGTCCACCCAATTGGAATTCATAGCTCCTGCCTCAGATGCCATGTCCTCAAAGCACTATCTCAATAGAACTCATAATACTGACCTCCTGTCTTGCTCTATAATTATTTATCTGCACAGCTGCCTTTTGCCCAAATTGTAAACTCTCTAAGGACTGAAATCATACTACTCAACATCTAGCACAGGGTCCTATATGTAGCTGATGCTTAGTAAATATGCATTGAATAAGTGAATATGTACACAGGTAAGTGGATTTGGTAATCGATCTTTGAAAGAGGAGAGATATACAGTCCAAGAGACAGAACTCAGAATTTAAGACAGTGAAGTGCGAAATGGTGGTGCAAATCGTATTATGAAAATATGACATGCATGTAGGAATTTACATTTGTGGGGGTTGTTCTCATGTACTACTAGCTTCTCCCTTCCTGTTTCTCTTCTGTCTGTAGCTTAGAGAAATTCCATTTCTTATCATTCTCCTATCCAGCCCTGAAAAGTTAGACATATAGAGCAAGGTCTTTGCTGATCTCAAAGCCTTACAAATCTCAGATTTGATTAGTTAATGGGATTGGCATCAAAATATTTCTACAATCTGGTTTCATTTCTGCTTCATCCAACATTACTGCTGGTGCATTCTGACACATCAGCTATTTTTTCAATCCCTTTTATCTTCAGAACATTTTGGAATTATCTCTAAGTCAATTCAAGTCTCATATTTTCACTACGTTTGTTATTTTCTCTGCAAATTAAAATGCATTTCACTCTGTCACCTTAAAAAAATGAATGCCAGCCTCTGATGCCATTTATATTCATTCAGGCCCTTTGTAATAGATTCTGCCTGTTCCTTAATGTCACCAATTTCCTACAAGCACAAAACATTGCTATTTGTACCTTTATACACATGTTGAGACTCTGCAGATCCTCTGGTCTCTAAGGACCTTCAAATGGCATTGAAAACATCCCTACAATAACAACCTGGAGTTTTCCTCACTTTGCTTTTTTCCTAATAGCCAACAGTTACCCTCAGGACCACCTCCCCCATTTCCCCTGGCTTTACAGCCACATGTACCATGATAGCTATGACCCAACTCTCACCACTTCCAACAGCTGTTGGGTAAGTTGCCATACAATCCTCATTACTTACTGCCACCGAGCCAGCTTCCAGAATGGTTTCTGATTTACTCTCCCATACCCACCACTTGCTTCTGTTTATCCCAAAGGGTTCCCATTCCTTGGATGACACCCCTTAATAATAGAGAACCCTGCACCATAGGTGTTGAGTGGATCCATTCTAATTCTATTCCTCCCCACTGCACGTCCTCCACCCCCCGTGCTAGCCTCCAAGTCTTTTTCCTCTTATATTCCTTCTGATGCTTTACTATAATACCCCCAAAGAAAGCCTCATTTCCCTCTCCTTCTCTCTACACCTCTAATTCCCTTATCCTCATCTACAGTTACTATTTGTAAGAATAGCTAAAAATTGTAATGTGCTTTGCATTTTATTGTATTACCTTGTTTACTCCTCATTATAGTTTTATGGGGAAAGTGTTACATTTTCATGCCCACTTTGAAAACTTAGAGTGGAAAACTGAGGTTTAAATAACTTGTCCAAGGTCACTCAGTTAGAGTACAGCAGCAGCGGGTGTTAGACCCATCCACTCTCGTTTCATCCCTCACACTGGAATGGCTTGCTCTGTGAAGCCGGTGTGACTCCCTGATTGCTGAGGCAGCAGTGCAGGATGGAGATGCTGACATCTGGCATCCGGTCCACTAAGTCCCAGACAGGCTCCCCGGCAGACCACGTAGTAATGACCTTCCTCCACACCTGCTCAGGCTATTTCCGTGGACAGGGTGGGGTGGGGTGGGGTGGGGTTCCCTGCAACCGTGGCTAATTCTGGTCAGATCCTTTCTTCAGCTCTGCTTCGGCTAAGCCTGCCCTCCAGGTGGGTGACACACCAGTGAACATTGGGCAGCAAGCAGCCACCTGTGGCCCACCCTGCCCTTGGAGAAACCGCATTGAAACAGTCTCATACGCGTCCTAAAAGAACCCCTTACCTCCATACACTTTTCGCTCATCGCTTCCTAGAAAGGTAGAACCATCCATGTCGTCCCCCCATCCTTGCCTGCAGCTGAATGAGATTGCCTATCAGAAACTGACGGAAAATGTGAATAGAGCAAAAATTGAATCCAGACACAAAAGAGATTCCCTACACATTCTTCCCTGTCATCTTTTCCTGCCCTTTGTTTAAACTATTCTCTTAAATGCATTGCTTTTATTTGCCCTAATGCAATCTTTCAAATCATTTGAAATATTTGAGAGTGAATAAAACATTATTATTATTATGTATTATTATTGCCATCATCTTGATCAGTTCTGCATATGATGTAACAAGCCAATACCACACTGATTTTAGCCCCAGCTCAGCTGTTGAACTTTGAACTTTAGGAGATTTCCTCTTTTTAAACCTCAGTTGCCACCAACAATCCCCTCACCTATGAGAAAGGTATTTGAAATGCACAGGTGACTAAATTCTGATTTTCATTTTCAAGTATAATAATCCTGAATTTTTAAAACAACTTCCCTGTGGATGTCTTCAGAAGTTCTTGAAATTTATGTAGAGCTTTAGAAACTAACGTTTTTCTAAATAGCGTACAATTTTTCCACCAACGTAATATCATTGGCATCTTCTTCCTTAATAGAATTCGACGCCTAGAACCACGTTACCTGGACATTTAGCAGCACTGCTTTTGTGTTTTCAAGTCATTGTTCTGTCATCACCTTCCATCTGACGTACAAGTGCCTGGGCAGCCAGTGCCGCCTTGTGCTTGGGTAGGAATGGGATAGAAATGGCTAAGCTTTGATGGCGGAGGCAGAGGGATGAGCAGGGAAGAGCGCGTCTGGGCATTTGGGGGTGGCATGCGAGGACGGCTGGCTTAGAACGTGGGGGCAGAGTAGACGGAAAGAAGCACCAGGTCTGAGGAAAGCGATGGCGGTGGGAAGACAGGCCGATGCCTTCAGGATTCCTCTTTCCCCAGGATCCGGGGTCCATTCTCTCCTCGCTGCCAGCCGCGCCTCCAACAGTTCTACTTTTGGTTCTCTTCTTCCCCTACACAATCCCCTAATCAATGCCCCGCCTCTCACTCCTGCTGAGGCTGCACTAAGTCTCTTTTTCTCTTTTCCCTTCTCCCAGACCTCAGCTTCAGCCATGCCAGTGGTGCCCTTTGCCCTTGCTGCTGGCTCCAGGGCCTCAGGCATTACTCTTGCTAAAGCTACTGGCTTTGGGGGCTATGATTGACCCTATTTTGTTAAGGGAATAGAAGGTTTGTGTGCCTCTAGTGGGTGAGAGCTTAAAATGTGAACTGTGCATTTACTACACATCTGAACAAGGCAGTTAGTGCTCTGGGTCCCTTAGTTGCCCTTTAGCATTGAAAGTCTATGCTCTTAGGCATCAGATGGCTTGACTTGGAATGGAGCTCTGCAACACTGATCTGTACACGTTGGTTTGGGGAGCAAATGAGATGGAGTGGAAGGTAAGCTCTGTGCGAACAGCCACCTTGTTGATCCTGTGCCCCTCTGTGCCCAGCCTCAGCTCCAAGCATAGGCCTAATTAGAAGTTACTGGACAGAAGGAGGGGAGGGAGGGAGGGAGGGAGGGAGGGAGGGAGGGAGGGAAGGAGGAGGGAAGGAGGGAGGGAGAGAGAGAAGGAAGGAGGGAGGGGGGAGGGAAAAAAGAAGGGGGGAGGAAGGGAGGGAAAGAGGAAGGGGGACTGGGAGGGAGGGAGGGTGGGGTAAATAAGTGAATGAATGAGTGAATGGTTGAATAATGCTGTCTGGAAACAAGGAAGGACTAGGACGTGGAAGTAAAGGACTGCTTGTCCGAAACCATATGGGCAGTGAGCACTCATTTTCCCTGGCTCCTGCAGCCCCTGCCCGGGACCCAGGGAAGCCACACGGCCAGCACCTGCTCTCAGGAGCTAGAACACTGCACAGAAGGAATAGAAGCATATAAACAGGCTGCACTGCTCCATGGCTTAAGACAAATATTCATCCTGAATACTGGTTCTAGGGTATAAATTTGTAGACTATAATTCTTTAAAATTTATTAGAGTTTTAAACTTAATTGGGTGAAAATATTTATTGTTGGGGGAGGGGATGCAATTACCCAATTATCAAAGCTAGAATGAATCCTAGGAGGGGCACTAAAACTATCTTTAAGTACTGAGAAGATTTTATTACAGCAACTCTTAAAACAATAATGAATGTTACGATGTGTTCCTCCGTCTTTTTTACAATAGAAAAGGAACACACAATTTTCAAACAGAAAGCAGATTTGCATTTGTGGAGAAAGAAATAAGAAAGGGCTCCCTTCCAATAAATTCTCCCCACAGACCCCCACCACCTAAAATCGCTTTTTCTTTGAATATTAAGCAAAAGGAGGGCGGGTAGGGAGGGAAACTCTAGTGAGGTTCTCAGACAATGAAATGGAGATGTGGGAAGTAGCATTCAAAATATGTTGGCATTTTCCCAAACAGGGAGTGCTGACAAGTATAATCCTATTACTAAAATCACATCAGCAATGAGATAAATGAAACAAAAACATAGTCTTGTGCAACCAGAGTGGCTATTTGTCCACAAAATCTCATTGCATTGTGTCAGTCTGCACACACCTCACTCTGGCAAAGGTACATAGTAGGAAACAATGTTAAGGAGGCTTTTAAAACACATCATTGAGATTACAGCACCTTTTAAAATAAACAGCACTGAATACCAACACAGGTAAAATGTCATTGTGAGGCGGGGATCTGATATTCAGCGGCATGCTTTATAGCTTTCCAGTGTGTGATAAAATCTGTTCACCAGATGTACTATTTGTCTCCTGTGTAGCATACTTGAGCATCCTGTAGGCCTGAGGCCCATTTATTTCATGTAATTGCCTTTCCTGTGCACACCTTAGGGCACCCTAATTCTCCTTTTTATTTCAGGCACTGTACAGGGTACCATCTGGTACTTTAAAACTCATCCCGTTTTATTGCACTACCACAGTGGCTGTATTCAGCTGTATTGCAGGCTTTCGGTGGAGACAGATTTCTTACTACCAGCTATTTATTTTTGCCTGAAATAAAGTAGATTTGAACTATCCACATGCAGGATTCACACGTAGATCATCAGTGGTTCATACGAGCTTGACAGAAGTTTCTGCACAACCTGCAGACTCGAAGCAGTTTCGAATTGCTTTACGCACAGCTGTTAACTTACAGAATTGGGATGCTAAATTCTTTGCCTACTTCTGCACATAATGATATCTTTTTAGTATCTCATTTGTATTATTTCAGTTCAGATGAGCACAAAAATAAATGTATTCCATCACATCTGGAAAAGTACCACAGAGAAATCGCTTAATATACAAAGCTGCACACCTCATTACAAGGTTCGCCACTCATTTCAAACCCAACCTTACCTCTGTCCCTCATCAACGCAGCTTTTGTTTCACTGTTGTTTTCATTAAGTTGTTAAATCATTTTTCGGGGAAATTTGCAAGATCTTGAAAAGGCGAGTATGGAAATAATATACTTGGCAGAAGGAAAATAAATCGCAGAACCACGCAGCTTTTCTGCAGCAGGTCCCCAAAGAGAATGCCTTCCCTCAACTTGTGCACAAATGACATAGGAAGTGACTCTGCTCTCTGCGAGCAGCCATCTCCCATCTCAGACCAGCCCCCCGACTGATGCGCCTACACAGCTGGGCCAGCGCTTTAACTAAGGGTCCCAGATATGCAAATAACACACGCCCAGCCGCAGGTTTCCAAATGAGTCATTGTTCACCTGCTGGTTCCTGCCTCCACAAATCCCTCTAGCTGCTAGCGTGCGTTATGCATTCCCCCTTCTCTCCCTTCACTCCCAGTCTAACAGCGAAGATCCTGAAATGGCACTGAAAAGGCTGCAACAAGAGGGGGCCAGGCGGGGTGGTGGGACAAAGTGAGTGATGAGTTGGCTTACCAGCCACTGCTGCCTCTTGACATGTGTTATCTCGGCGTTGCCCAGGTCTTTGGCCTGAGATACAGAAAGACTTCCAGTGTACAATCTGCTACCTGGCACCAATGACCTGTGTAAATATACAAACCAATTAGGAGATATTGCCATTACTACAGGCACCTTGGCCCTGCCTTATGGTGTTGGGTGACACAGGCTCAACCATAATCAGGGATGAAGAACATTTGAGGTCGGAAAATGCTGGGTCCAGAGACCCGGGTGCCGCAGACTCTTTACATGTTTTGCATTCGTGGCAATGACAAATGCAGCCAAATGCACCTGGTTGTAGCTGTCTGCTGTGATCTAAAGCCTGTTTGAATGAAAAGAATAACACCCTCTGTTATTTACTGTTGGAAGCAGAGTGTACTTTGCTGTTTTTAACCTCAGCAGAAATCAGAAATGCCAGTTTGAGAGCAAACTGATGAGTTCTAGGTAACAGAGCAAAGAATAGTTGGTTGGTGTCTTGTAAATCAGTAAAAGGAGACCAGTGACCAAATAGATGCCTATTTATTTCCCTGGAGTTTCCCCCTTCTTTGACTCACAGGCAATCTCATTCTATAAAAATGTTAAAGTTAATATAAAGGGTAATTTTTCCCCTACAGTTCTGTCAAACATATCTTCCCAATAATTAAATGTGCATCCTTGGGCTCTAAGAGCATTCTTGTTGAACAAAGCAACCACAAATCCAACTAAACTTTGAAGAATGAGAGTGTCAAAGCATAAGCAGATGTTTTAATTTGCACAATGCTGGAATTTTTTGGATACCAAATGTTCCTAAAATAGTTATTGTATATAGACAGAAAAAGAAAGATGCACTCAGAAATAACTTACATGCATCTCGGTTACAGCAACATTGTTACCTTCAGCAGAAGTGATATTAGAAGTGTTAAGAAAGCTGTCTGATAAAGGGCACCTAACGAGAAAGTATCATAATTCTACAATTAAAATGTATGACAAGAATAAAACAAGAGAGCACAGCAAAATTTTAGTGTGTACACACACACACACACACACACACACACAAACACACACACACACACACACAGTCTCTATAAGGTCCATAGCTAAGTTAAATACAGGGTAAAATAAAAACACTCAGGCTATTCCTTATGTATGCATTAAAGGCTTCTAAAATAATTTCAGAGATACATGCTATTGTGAAAACAAGGATATGTACTTTAGCCTTGAAATTACAGCACCATGTTGTCTAGGGAGTTGAACTTGCATTGCTTTGGGGAAATGTTAGCACACGTTTTTCACAAGTGGATGTATGCAGGGAAGATTTATATTAGACATAAGAAAAAATGTCCTGACTTTCAGAGGAGTTGTGAGAAGTCCAAATAGTTTACCCAAGAAGACTGTGGAATTTACCTCCTGGAGATTTTTCGCAGCAGACAGGAGACCCATATGTTTGGATTTATCTCAGAGTAGTTTGAAATGAATAGAATGGGCTCATCAAGAGTTTCCCAGTCTTCCTCATTCTGCCACATGCCTGGGAACAGGCTAGCAGTCCAGCTGCCATCCACCAAACCAGGCCTCTGTCCAGCCCTCTTCTGAATCTGTCTTCTCTCAGTCCTGTCCATTGCTTACCAGAAACTCCTGAAGCAAAGGTTAAGCTAAGGCATTCTAGTGCATTCCTGGTGGTGTGTTGGAGGGAGTGAAAATGGGTGCAACCTCTAGGGTGAAAAATTGTTCAAAAGCTACCAAAATTAAAAGCGCACACATTCTGTGCCCCAATTACATTTCCAGAATTTTATCTTATAGATATATTCATATGTTTCAAAATGACCTATGAATTAGTGATTTATTGCAGCAATGTTAATAATAACAAATCATGGAAACAAATATCCATAAAAAGAAGACTGATCAAATAAGTTAAGGCACATACATGTTAAAAGAGGCAGCTGCGTATGTCCCTGTACAAAGGATCTCTAAGATGCTAACAAATGGAAAAAAAAATGAGGTGCAGAATATCATGTATATTATACTATTGTTTATTTTAAGAAGTAGTAAAGAGGCTTAGTTTCCACAGTATAAATCATAAATTTGAACTATGACGCTTTTTGAATTTGCATGTAATACTTAATAAAATTAAGTAAACTAAACGAAAATAAATCACTTGGGAAATAGGAACCCTTTTTCCAGACCCAAATTCCCCAAATAAAGTAGGGGATTTATTCTGCCTTATTTCTGGTTCTCCCTTGGTCCTTGTCAGGAAGCCAGTAGCATAAGGTGGTCATCCAGTGGGGACAGTCCTGTGTGACTTCGGTTTTCTCTTCTCCTTCCTGCAGCTGTAAATTTCAGAAGAGACAGAAAAGGAAGGAGGTAGAGCCTGATGAGGGGGCACCAGAGAACATGTCCTTGCTTCACAATTTGGTCACATTATAAGTGTGAATTGAGAACTCCCTGAGTTTTCACAGAGGAGAAAGTTCTGCCTACGACCATGGGAAAAGGCAGGAGGGGCCAATGGCCAAGAGATAACCAGTTCCATAGAGGAAAAGCAGGGCCACTCTCTGACTGGCCCCACTGGGTACTAGGAGAGCATTCAGCCGAATGATTGGGGCTCCCCTTGATAAGATCTATGTCAATGAGGCCTAGTAGAAATGTAACTCAGTGACATTCATTCTGCAAAGTCTCACCTTGAACTCTCTGAAAATTATTGGAAAACACAGTTGTGGAATCATTTGAAGAATCAAGCACCTGTAGTTAACACTATTGTTGGATGCAGCAGTTGAAATATGGGAATTAATAGGTATGGGTCTACCTCTGAGAGAAGACAGGCCTGGCAAGTGTTTGACCTCTCTAGACTGTTTCACCATAAGGGATATATATCTACCTCATTGAGTTATTATGAGGGTCCTTTGTTTAATCGAGCATCCACCACAGCACTGAGCACAGAGATGGCACTCAAGTATCAGTGGCCAGTGGTCTTCTCTGCTCAAGTGTTTGCCAGCTCAGCCACCTTGCTTCTCTTCCGGAAGGCGTCTTCACTAACTAGGAAGAGACCCTCATCCTGTTGCTGAGGCAAGGCAGATAAATTAGAGATACTTCTCAGCCTGATCCAAAAAGTCAGGACATCGGTCCACAAAAAGCCAGAGTTACTTTGAAGGCAACTGTTTAGTGTATTAGATCATTATACATTCCACCACCTGAAAATATCCTACTTAAAAGAGGGAGAGTTAAGTTCCAGGCTCCTACTCCTCAGATTTTTATTTAAAGAACACCCCATCTTTACTTGCAGCTGAGAGGCGGAAGATTAAAAATTAGCCACTGTATAGTAGCTGAGCAGTAACAATTTTTCATAAAGGTTTTTAGTACACATTTGGGATTATAATTTCAATATTATGCAAATGCATTTTATGGATCTATAATACAGAATGCATACTGGCGTTAATATGCACTAGCAAGCGCGCACAAAAAGGCTCCAAATGAGCCATTTTGGTGTCTGCTTTCAACATGTATTATGAATAATAAGTAAAATGTTCTGGTTTAGAACAAATAATATAAAATCTGAATTCCTCTTGATGTACATCAGTGGTACAGCCCTACGCAACTCCCAAAGAATTCTTCCATTGGACACAATTAAAAACTGGCTCTTCACCAATATATTTCTGTTTATGGCTTCTCTTCTTGAATGGGGTGTGAAAGTAAAACAAATATGTTTAATATGAATAACTCTCCCTATTGATCAAAATCAGGCATTAACCAGATGAGTGAGTTAGAAAGGGCGTGACCCGTTACACGTCAAGACAGTGGCCCAGGCTATTTCTATTTTTAGATGTTCTGAGTGTTAAAAAGTGGAGAAACATCTAAACAGAGTTACAAAACATGTGGTATATTTTCAATTCATAAAATTGACGCGTTTCATGACTTTAGCACAAAATA
This sequence comes from Rhinolophus sinicus, assembly GCF_057876585.1. Classification (NCBI taxonomy): domain Eukaryota; kingdom Metazoa; phylum Chordata; class Mammalia; order Chiroptera; family Rhinolophidae; genus Rhinolophus; species Rhinolophus sinicus. Next base: position 164,648,750 of record NC_142517.1, on the reverse strand, counting down.
CTTTGAGCAAAATAATTTTGTGGTTCGAAAGATATTTAAATGGTGGTTTAATATTTAAATAATGTTGTGGTTCCAAAGATTTTTAAGTGGTGTTTCTTAACAGGGGCTGTAAGCCTTGAGATCCAACATGGGGACCCAGGTGGGAATCTGATGGGTATTTTCCTTCAACCCTGTCAGTGTGTCTTCATGGTTACAGATTAGAAAAAATGCTCAAAAAACCAATTTGAGGCTCTTCCTGAATGCAGAGGCCTGAGCCAAACTGCTCTCCAGGCTTCTCTAAGAGCCTAAAAAATGTTTCTTTCCTTTTTAAAATATTTCCACATCCAAATTTTGCTTGATCAGAAAGAAAACAAGACTAAACAATATCACATGTACTATAGGTGGTAGCTGGTTATTTATAAGAAATGTGAAATTTCTGTTTGCATTGATTTAGTTAGGACCTTGGGTCTATTGATCTCGTTTCTTGCACGTGTGTCTAACACCTGCCCCCTTCTTTGGCAGTGTGGAGGAAGGCAAGATTGTACTCTCCAATGATTATGAGCTGGGCATTCAGTGGAGTACGAATAATATAAAAATCTCCTCTCTCAAACAGGCATCCTTAACTTAATGTACTTTAAAATGCCACAGATTCCATAACTTACCTTCAAAATGATAATAAAAATAGCCATGAATTGAGTTCTTACTGTGCTGTAAGCATTACCTCAATTGACCCACAAAACAATCTCCCACCGTTATTTTTGCAAACTCTGTGAAATGGCTGAAGAATCTGGAGTTTTAAAAGATTGATATGTACAAAATCATAGAGCTATATAGGTCTGCCTAACTCTTAGCCACTGTAAACCCCTGGGTCCACTGTTAATAAGGTAGATAGTAGTCTTGGCTCCTTTTAGCATGTAAGTTATAGCAGTGGTGTTTGGTCCTTCAATCTGACCTAGGCAATAGAATCAATACTAACATCTGATCCCATTTCATCACTTCACTGTTGCCTATATTGCTGCAGCTGGTGACTGCTTTCCCATTCCCCATGACATCTCTCTGTTCTGGATAGAGGTCTTTGGAAGGAAAGATCGGTGCAGCAAGAAGGTCTATACAAGAACTCAGTAAATACATGCTGAACAAGATTTTTAAAGTTCTCCAATTCAAGTTCAACAAAACGTCTTTGCCTACCAGCAGAGTGTGAGCTGTGGTTTCTGTCCTTGAGTCCTTAAAATTTCAAGGTAGTCCTTCCCAGTATTAATTTACAATCCATTTTGAACGGAGATTGAGGATATTGTGTCTAATTTGAAAACCAACTATTGGCCATATGTAGATAAGGCTCCTACTCTAAGATACCTTCCCAATAGGTGAAATATGAGAGGCTGAAAAATAAAACGTGAAGTTCAGTAGAGCAGGCCTCGGAGATCAAGTAGAACATCCTCTAGAAATAATATTCCCAGCACCATTTGCAGAGCCTTTTTCATGCACTTGGCCTTTGCATGATCTCACTTACCCCAATAAGGTAAATATTATGATATTCATTTTACAGATGAGGAAATTGAGGCTTGCCATAGGTAAAGTAAGTTTCCCAAGGTCACATTGTTCATAAGTGGTTGAATGAGGATTTAATTTCAGGTCTGCTTGATTTCAAGGTGAGTGAGAGAGAAACAAAGAGAAGATAATGATTTTTAAAGAATGAATCTCAATTTTCTGAAACCCTATAGCAAGTCTTGCCTCTCTTATGGCCCTTATCATATTTTGCTTTGTTATTCCTTGGTTTCATATTTAATATATACTTAATTATAAGCTATTATAGTTAATTATAAGCTATTCTATTTGAGAGACGGGAGCATGCACAAACCATTTTTGTGTTCTTTGCAGGGCCTTGTTCAGTGCCTGGCACAAAGTAAATACTCAATAGGTATTTCCTTTATTCCTGGCGTATTGACAGAGTGTCTGCTCTGTGGCCAAAACCAGGAAAGAAGACAGGTCTTACCCTCCAGGAGCTTCCAGCCAGTGAAGGTAGCTAAAGAACTAAGGCTCTGGTTGGGTATGGAAGTCGGTGATGGGGAAGCAGGGGCAGCTGACAGCTTGGGAGCTCAGCACACATTTCCCAGAGATGTCATCTGAACCTCCCATCCCCAGGGCATCAGTGACAGCCAAGCAAGGAGAGTGGGGAGGGCGTCACAAGCAGAGGGGACAGGGGTATGCCAAGAACCCTCAATTAGAGATAAGCATGTGGCCTGTTCCAAGGATTACAAGTTGTCTGGAGCTTATGGTTCACGTGTAGGGTGAGGGGCTGCTGTGGGAGGGGAAGGCAGGGACAGAGGGGACTAGCAGGAGGGGTGCTGGAGAGGTATCCGGGTGAGAAGAGTCGAGTGCACTGTGCTCAAGTGTTCCTGCTTGATCCTGACCATTCAGGGGACAGTTTTCAGCAGGAGAGAAGCAAGGCAAGCGCAGTTTAGAAAAATGACCAGTTAGGTTGTGGAAGACAGACTGGAAGGGATTCAGACTGATGGCAGGGAACAGGAGGGAAAACCAAGGAAGTCATTGCTACAGCCAGAGAGAAGGAGGGTCATGCCTTTTGGAGAAGAGAAGGCCATTTTGTATATAACTTGGAAGGATACACAAATATTTTACTGTTATTCTTAGAGCACCCCCGAAATCCTCTTTCTCTCATCATTAATCTGTGGAAGCCACCTGGACTAAAATACTGACGGAATCTTCACTTTGAATGTCCTTGTATTTAGACAGCGCAGTATAGTTCTCAGTGATTTAATTAGAGCCGTTGAGGCACTTTTTATCTTAACAATCTTTCTGCGGGCAGAGGTAACAGAATAACAGGAATCGATATAAACAACCTAAGAGGAATACTTCAGAAAGAAGTAAATATTATTTTTGCTGATGTACATTCTTTATTTTGAAAAATCATGAATATCTCCATTAGGAAATCATTCTTCCCTGGCATTGTGTTGCATGCTCAACAAATAGAAGGTAAATATGTTAAATTTGGTGTCTTTTGCACGAAATCACATAACTATAAAGCTCTTTGTTTTCACCCAACTGCTGAAAACATTTGTGTAGGCAATTTTATAAACATTTAGAGAACTGGAAGTGCTCGCTCCTACACATATGGTTCTTTATGAAGAGGTAATTTTTATCTATGTTCTACTCAATTGAATATGTATAAGATTGTTTGGCCTCAAAAGTACCTGATCTCCCCCCGAAAATACAATTGCCCTAAAGTGAGATTTATTCAGTTACCCTTTAAGAACTTTTTGAGTTATTTTCATTCTGTCCCTATGAATTCATTCCCAGTACAATCCTAAATTTGTCTAATTTGCTGTGTTATTGCAATTAGTCAATTCCCCCTAAGTTACACAAATTATAGCCTTATAAGTTTGAGGCTGTAAATCATTCATCCATTAAAAATGCCATTTCCTTGTACTGCAAATTCGATTCATTTAGAAGAGAAAAATCAGGGCAGGGAACAGAATTATGCAATGTCATGGACACATTAACATTTGGATCAAAATTTTACATTGTGTCAGCCAGTAAGCAGTATAAATGGTTCAGATTTGCAATAAATAATTGTCTATTAATAGTCGGGCATGCTGTAGCAAATTACAGTCCCACTTCAATAAACACAGCTGTAAGTGCGTGCCAGGGCCAAGGGAAGCAAGCACCACAATTGGTTTGAGTGGAAAGAGCCTTTCGCGCGGGGATGCAGGCAGCTCTCTTCTTTAGCAATGGAAGGCCGACTGTGGCTTGAATGCCCGTGTTTGTAAATGCAGGAGGGGGACGCAGTGGGCCCTCATTGTAGCAGGAACAGAGATAGCAGGATGCAGCCCTTTGCTATAAAGCCTGTAGAAAGCATGGATGCTGAACTCAATGAAGGCATATTTTACGTTTGCTGAATGTGAAAGGGATGATGGCATATTTTATTAACCAGCAAAGTTCTCCCTTTGTGTAGGACCGACCTTGGCAGGGAAATTGGCTTATGGCTGGAGCAGCCACTACATCCGGTTTTGATTATGGAGCCATTAAGGGACCACCAGGAAGTCAGCCTCTCCCCAGAGTCTGCTTTATGTGTGCAGGCGTGATTTAGGCCCTCCTTCCATCTCTCCCCTCTAGGATCTTCCTCACTAGCCAGTTGAAGAATGTAAAATTAATACAGTTTTCACTGTTTGGCTTATGGCTTTTAAGCCCTGTTAAAATGCAAACAGTGTCTGGTAACATTCATTGGTATATTAACATTCTTTGACATCTTGGCAGGTCACAGGTTATCAAACGTAGCCAAAATTAGGGCACGAGTGGGATGAGTTGGAATTCAGGAGAGGTAACCTTTAATATGGATGAGGGGAGAATAAAGTGTTACCCAGATGACCTCATGAAGGTAACAAGCACTACAGGGTATAGGGGGCACAGAGGGGATTAGGAATGGATCACAAGAGTGACTAACATTTGTATAGTTTACCTGTGAGGGCAAGCACTACTCTTATTATCCCCATTTCCCAGGTGAGAAAACTGAGGCCCAGAGATGTAAAGGAACCTGTTCATCTTGTTTACCCAGCCAGTGTGACAATTTCTACTGAAGAATCAGTTATCTCTAAACGCTCATTTATCTTATTTCATAATTTAGCCCAAGGCTCTCTAGGAATAACAGATTTTATTTAAAGCTATGTGGTGCAATAAACTGAAATTGTGGCCCTTAGCAAATAACAAAGTTATATGAGATTCTTTATAACAAAGATTCTAGACTCAATTCAAAATATTAAATTTATTCCTACTACTATCAGTTCGATGTCACTCTGCTCATAAATAAAAAGAAAATAAAAAGTCTATTGGCCTCCAAATTTAGAATTCACTTATTTTAGATCTATACATTTAAAATATTTAGAAGAATTAAAAATAAATCATATTTTAATAAGAAATATTGGTATCTGAAAAAGCTGGATATCTAGAAGAATATGATTTTTTGATTGAATTGAATAATATTTTCATCACAATTACAAGAAAAATTTATTGAGCACCTATTATAGGGCATTGTCCCAGATTTCAGATGATTGCCTAATTTTGCTCTTCATGTCTACTGAAAGCCAAATTTAATTTGGAGCTATTGCTCAGGAAGGGGGAGCAGCTGTGACTGATTTATTTAAATACTTTAGAACATCTGAAAATTGTTTTTCTAATTCACCAGAGAATTGTTAAATCCTTGTGGTTGTATACTACACTCTTTAGCAGTATTTCTCCCTCATACTTGGACAATTGCTGTGGTCGCAGAACTGTGGCTTCGCCAACAATAGCTACTTTTTCTTGCACACTACTAGATTAATCCTCATAAAAAGTCCCCTTTATGACATCGTTCTCCTGCTCCAAGCTTTCATTAGTTCTTCACTTTCTTCCAAATAAACTCTTGAGATTGCATTCAAGGCCTTCACCATCTGGGTACTGTCTACCATTCAGTGTGTATTTCCTACTGTTTTCTTATGTAAATCTTCTGTGTCTGGCACATTCTGACCCTCCTTCCTCCACCCTTCCTCCACCACACTTTCTTCCCCCTGCGCCATTCCATCAGCTTGAATGTCTCTGCCATTCTCTCCAGAACCCCTCCCAGAATTCCCCACGTCTTGTCTGAAATCTTTTTTGATCATCCTAGTTCCCTTTTCTCTAAAATTCATAATTTGGCACTTAACACAGAACCATGAAAAGTCAGAACTGGCAGGGACATAAGTAAGGCCATTTGTTATTTTTTATATAACTCCTTTCAATCTTTATTTAGTGGAATTGTACTGGGCTAGGCATGAGATGACCTGACTCTATCATGTTCCCGAAAGATGAGCTCTTTGGGACTCAGTCACCACTCTATAATATGGATTTAATAATTCTCTGGTGAATTAGAAAAACAATCTTCATACCTACAAGTTTGTTTTGAACATCAAATGTGATAAAGTGTAAGTGATAAAGTTTTGAACATCAAATGTGATAAAGGGATTCGTACATTCTAAAGTACTAGGTGTTGTTACTGTCTGTCAGATGGCCCCATACACAGCAAAACCCTCCGTCTCCCCGTCCCCACCCACCTGGTGCCAAAGAGCACTGTGTCAGGATGCTCCACAATCCAATGGTGTGTCTCTCTGTATTTAGGAGAACTACGCGGATCGTTTGTTTACTTCAGATGGCTTTTTGGGTTGTAGAAATTTCTGCCACCTCTTTCTGCCGTAGTGGAACTGGCAAGATTTCTGGGGTCATCAGATTCTTTTTTTTTTTTTTTAAGGTTATTGAAAATGTAAGACCAAACACATATCTAACCACTACAACCACTGCAACCACTTCTCTTTCTACAAAATGCCAAAACAACAGACGTAATTATTACCTCTTTAATCGAAGGATGTTTTCAATTTGATTCTGCTGCCATAGTTCCTATTTTGTCAAGAAATGTAAACAACTACTTGATAACTTTTAAAAATTTTGCAAAGCTCTTTCATGTTTGTCATTAAGATAGTACATTTGAGAGAGAGTTGTGAAAATACCCGGCCTGGGGCTGAGATCTTGGTCAGCTATTTCCCACGAGCATTCCTTGGCGTTGGTCAGGCTATAGCTCTGGCTCCATTTCCCAAGGTGGATTGTTGCCCCCTCACCCTCACCTGCCCTACAGAGCACATGATAGTGGGGGTCAGGGGTGGGGGTCAGCAAAAATGCCCTGACAGGTCTCTGCAGCCAGAATTTGTAGGCCCTCAGCTTACAAATTTAGGTCCTGCTATGCGTGTGGGTGGGTGACAGAGACCTCATGTGGCTTGGAGGAAATCTTTATTTCTCAAGTGAAATGAAAATAAAATCCAGTGACAGTTGTTACTGTGCTGTGTCTGAGGCACTTTAGAGGCATAACCTAAATTATTAGCTAACTATTTCCCATAGAAAGTGGTCAACAAATCTTTTTTTGGCAAAATAAATGAATATTCATTTCTTATCTTTCAATGAGAATGTGATAACGTTTGGTTATTGATGTTTGCACTTCCAAGCAAATTTTAATTAAATTCCTCAAATACAACTTTCTTCAATGCTAATTGTTCCAAACATCTAAATATCTGCACAGATCTGGAAGCCACTCGCCATTAATACTTTTTACATTTACTTGCTGAGTGGATGCTTTAGACAGACTTAAAAAGACGATCTCTTTGATAGAGGCCCATCGGTCCTCAAAATGTCTTCATCTTTTAGTGCCGAAACAACAATAATGATTTGCTTCACTCGTGCACTACACACCAATGACATGAGCTAATTGCATATCTGCTCTGAAATAATGTCTGTTATTACATGGATAACTACACATTAACTCCATTGGAAATGCTGGTAATTACACAATATGTTATGTTAATGCACCTGTGTTATCTTCTGGTTGCCATATCATTAATTCAAGTGACCTCTATAAATCCGTTTTCTACCATCATTTCCTTATTCTGGGCCTCTCCACAACACTTTCCAGGATGTTAGGAAAACAATTAATTAATTCACTAAACTATGCAATTAAAACTATTTTTAAAAAGAGTATCTGAAGTGTGATCCTATTGCATGTTTGTTTTTCATCGCTTCTCCTTTGCTGGACATACATAAACAACTTTAGAGCTACATTCTATTTCCTTTTTGTGTGTGTGAAATTAGAACTGTTTTCACTTTGCAGAGAGTTGCAGCAAGGTTTTGATTTAATTTTTTTTTTTTAATCTGTCTGGTTCACAAAGAGAATCACAGCTCAAAAGGGTCTGAGTTCACCCTAAAAAAAGTCGATCAAGTTTTCACAACACCAACCACTTAAAAAAGCAAAGTTCACATTGGTGGCTAAAACCTGGGTTGACCCCCAGACAAACTGCATCTGGTTACACCAAATTTGACTTTTCTACAGTCAACCTAGTGTTGACTATCCCCTCCTTACAGACCCCCATCCAACTGCAAAGAAACTCCAGCCCAAGAAATGAAAACCACGTCAACATTTTCATAGTTAACGACAGGGCTACAAAACAGATGATAACAGCAGGAATCTGAAGCCAGTGCTTTTATTGGACTAACTAACGATATAAATAAAATGGTCCCTGACTGAGCTTCAGAGAATCACTGTCTCTTTATCAGGCCATAGAAAACAGATCCAGGAGGGCAATAAATACGGCACGTAACAGAGTGGAATTAAATGATTAGGCCTGAATTAACACCCTGTTTCTGAGCCTCACTTAGTGTTCCACGGCCCCAATGAAACGCTGCAATTCACAAAAGCTCAAGGCCCATTTAATTTTTATTTCAAGCTAGTTCAGAAGAAGGGATTACCTATAACCATTCCATTGTATGACTCGAAGTAACAACACTGATCCTGTCTAGATAACTGTTAGGAAAATAGACGGTGCTGTAAGAATCAGAGTCTATCCAGAATCTTGCCTCTGAGAAGTCACATTAATTAAAAGGGACTAATCTCTGTCCCTGTGAAAGTGGCAAGGCTGCCCTTGATGGGAAAATAATCAATTATTTAAACCAATTTGATTATTTTCCATAGTATTAACAATAGAACGCAGCAACTGTTAGTCAAATCATTTTTGCTTTTTGAACAAAGTTCCTAAATTTTAACTGCAAAATGGAATTTAATATCCCCTTGGAGGATATAATGGTGGCTCCATTCCCCGTTATGCCAGGTGCTATGATAAAGTGAGTGAGTCAGCTTAAACCCTATTGGAGGGAAGTTAATACTGTTCTACACCTTTCCATTTATACAATGGCTCTAGAACAAGAAATCCAAGAACGATGTTAAAAGAAGACTTCACTATACCAGTGAAGTACTTAGAAATTTCAGATGAAATATGCAGCCAGATGAAACTGAGACACAACATCCATTTTGTATATCTGTGACTTGAAATGATATATGAGATTGACGAATATTTATAAGGCAAGGTCCTTGAGAGCCGAGGGGTAAGGGAGGGAGTTCGCAGTTTTGAGCACTTACTAGGTGATTAGTGCCGGGCTGTTTCGTCATTTACTCCTCACAACATCCTATAAAGTGAGCATGATTGTTCCCACTTTACAAGTAAGGAAACAGAAGCTCAAAGACTAGTGTGATAACTCCTCAAATTGACACAGAAGGTGGTAAGGCTTAGATTCACATCCAGTTCTACCTGATTCCAAAGCTAGACGTTTCCATCAATACTATGGTATCATCTGCTTAAGACCCCACTTGGAGCTTTGACTTAGGACCTTCTAGGATAACTAAAGAAGCCAGCCATTATGTCGATGAAGGATGAGACTGGTTCAGTTAGTCCCAAAGGGTAGAAAAAGAACCAATGAGTTTTGGCTCTGTCTGAGAACATCTTTTATAAAGGCCCAGGAGATCCAGCCATTCAACCAGTTGGGAAGCTCTCCTCTAGAACGTAGATGGACCTGCCTTTCCAAGATGGCTTCAGAGCATGAGTATAAGTGGAGTCCAGAATCTGTCATCTCCTGAGGGAGCACCAGAAGCCCTGACTGGAATAGAGCAGGAGGATTCTTCCACATTCTCAAGAATATGGGGTCTGCCCATACCCATGTTTCCCCTGACGGCTTAATATAGTATATAGTTGTGTACACAATAGTTAAGAAGGAACACCTATTAGATCGAACCTTCTGCTCAATATTTTTTGACAACAAAATTACTGTAATCCTAATTCAAATTTATGCTTAAGTACCTTCAATGAAATGTACAAACTCTCACTTACACACACACACACACACACACACACTCCTCTCATAAAGCAATCTCTGAGAGGTTAACTAGCCTGGCATTGAAGACTACATTGTGGAGAAATTACAATGATGAATTTTTTTAAAAAGGTGATCACTAGTAAGTTTACTGGTGATAGATACACTTCAGCTTAAGAGTGTTGAGTTGTGCTGTTGAATTAGGATTGAGGACTTAATAGATTGGAATGTGCCTACTTTTATGTTTTATGCAATATCCTTGTATATTATTAGTACCCAATAAATTAATTTAAATGCTTTTGACACTCTATTAATGTTATCTGGTAATAATTACATCTATTCCTTGGTAAGTGATAAATTCCTTGAAATTTTTTGTCTTAAGAATAGATCTTTGTGTACCAAAAGGGGATATTAAGATGATTTAAGTGAATTTAATTTGAATTATTAATTTTTTATTTCTTTGGCCGGTAGTTCTTAAGCAAAAGTCTAGATTGTAATTGTTCATATGTGAGTGTCAGCTTTAGTGATTGTTCTTGGCTATGGTTTTTAAGAGTAACAACAAGGCGCTGATATCTTCTAGACACAATCCCAGGCTTCCCTTTGACCTTCCCTTTTCAGTATAAATTCAAGTGAAGTGAAATCCAGCTCCACTGCGTCATCAATAAGAGCCAGGCTATATCTTTGAATTTGAGTCCTTGTCTACTTGACTCCACAGCAAACCATGGCTTCAAATAGCTTGTTTGGTAGCTTGGACCAACCTGAGCATTGTCTCACCAATTTGCTTATTTAAGTGGTTGTTTTCCACTTTGAAGACATATCTTCAGTTTAAAAAATCCACATAAAAATGGATAAAACTGAACTCCCAGTGGACTACCAGAAGTTTTCGTTTTCAGCTGGCTATAGGGGCAGTGTGTAATATAATTACAAAGAATGATTCCTTTAAAATTATGCAGTATCTGCATTTATGAGTGAATGCCTAGCCGTGGTAGAGAGAACAGTGTCACTATTTTTAAGCTGTATGACTTCTGCGACTTATTTTCTTCATCTAATATGAAGACTGTAACACCTTATGGGATTGTCATGGAAATCTAAGGGCATAAAAGCTGTGAATTATACTCTGAAAAAAAATGAAGTGACGTGCAAGTATAATTCTCAATAATTCTCAATAAATATAATAAGATTTTCAATAAAGACAGATGAGAATCTCTAAGTTCTTATCCTTGCTGTGTCACTTTTTATTACCCACTGATAAAAACCCTGCCCCTCTGACCTGATTGTAAACTTGAGCCTCCTTAATAACAATTGATCACTGATCAAGTAAAGCTTAAACCTACAATGCCAAACTGCAAAGCCACTTGTAGAACCATACTGCCCGACCACTTTGGTCTCTTCAACTCCCATCTCTTAGTCTAAACCCTTTCATTAGAGTTTGACAACACATTTTTCTTTCAACCTGGATTTTGCAGAAGTAAAATTATCCAGGAAATTGTTTTGCCAGAGTCTACTTTTCTGATTTGACATTAGAGGAGCCGTCTTCTCAGGTGGACACATAAAGTAACTGCGCCTCCAGCAAGTCTCAGTTCAAAGCCCCTCCTTATTACATAGGCTTAACGGTTATTGTGACGTGAAACCATGCTGTTCACCTACAGTATTTATTTACCTGTTTATCATCCATCTCCTTCCCCTGACATGTTGGTTTCAGAAGAGAAGGCACAGGGCCTGTCTTTTCCACCACTGTCCCCTGGGCCTAGGATACTTCTTGGAACATAATAGAAGTCAAAGGAATTGTTGAATGACCAGATGACTTGCTGCAAATAGAAAAGGGCACATTTGATATCACTAAAGCATTTAAGTCTGAATACTTTTTTTTTTTTTTTTTTTTGGTTTTCCAAATGAAGCCTTAACATTTTTCTAATCGCTCACAATAAAAATTTCACCAGCTAGGTCCTTAGCCATATTAATTCCTTACCGTTCTCACTGTATTTCTCAGGGCCTGAGGCTGGGCCAAATATAACTGATGTTTTCAAAAAATACATTTTTAATATAATTTTAAAATATACTCACTAGGGGAAGGCTCATATAATTCAGCTTCAGCCACAATCTGGACTATGGGCTGCCAAGTGCTGCATAAATAAATCAGCAAGTCATTTTGGCATCCTGTGGGCCAGAAGGAATATCTTCCTCAGTAGATTTAAAGAGACATGTTTCTGAAAGAAACAGGAGCAAAGTGAGTGATTAAATATGTACTCTCTTATTCTTTTAGAGTTTAGACAGGTTTCTTGAAGTGGTAATTGTCCATTTTATCAAAGGCAGATTCTTTGTTTTTTTCTCTTTATTTGGAAACTACTTTGGAGTTTAAAGAATCCATTCTATTATGTACAACAAATGACCCAGACCCACTTTGCAACTGTTGTAATGAAAGAAAGAGAAAAGTGCAACACAACATTCAGCAGAGCAGGTTACAAGAACAGTTTGACCATGTATGTGCAGCATACATGGCTGCTCTGTGTGATGCAGGAATCTGGAGGGGCTGCGTCAGTGTCCCAGAGTGGGTGTCCAGACTGAAGCTCACCTGTGCATATCACACACACACACACACACACACACTGACCGTCTGCTTCCTGGTCAAGTCTCCCTGGATAATCCGATTCAGCCTGCTTAACTGCTCCATGGCCTTTGGAAACTTGCTGAAATGAATAGCATTGAATAAAAACGATGTGATGTATACATTTCCTGTGGATTCAGAAGCCAGGCCAGGAATCTGAATCCTTCTCTTGACCTCAAAAAAGAAAAAGGAAAAGCAAGAGCAGATCCGAGTTTTGCAGAAAGCTCATTTTCAAAACTGTTCGTAAGAAGAAACTGTATAATAGTCAATCAGGGCCAGTGGGGGCAAACATTGCAGAATGTCTTGTCAGAATAATTGATTAAAATATGGTGCTATTGATGTAAGAACGTACAAAACCCCACACCTCAAGATTTGATGTATGAGGTATCTGTGGGAACACACATTCAGACACAGAACTATTGGACAGACCCACTAATACTCCCCATATTTGAACACACACACTCACACACACACAGACACACACACAGACACACACACACACACACACACACACACACAGCAATACCCTTGTTGACAAACACCCATTGTTTGGGGGTTTTTTGCTGCCTTGTCTTACATGTAACCATGACCAAAAATTTAAAATTGTGTATAGTTCCTTTTGTGCTTTGTTTTTACTGAAACCCAGGCCAGTTTGGTTTTTGCTCGCAGAAAGAAATTCCTTATCTGACTACTATCTGTATCTGTCTTAGTCAGTAGTTGATAGACCCTCCTTGGGTTATTAACCAGTTAGTTTCTCCAAGAAAAGAGGTCATTAGCTTCTAACATTACTCAGGGTGTCAGGACACACAGGTACCAGATCCTCTCATCCTGGTTTATCTTTAATTTAATCTCCAGATTTTTCAGCTCTGGCTGTCAACTGGCTTCCACTTATAACACATTTTTATCTGTCGGTGGTGGTGGTGGTTTTTTTTTTCTTTTTTTGAACAACTCAATAACCAATATAATGATGACAGAACTAACAAATTCTGCATTAATGGGTTTCCTTCCCACATCTAGGCTCCAAGCTGCCAAAAGCTAGAAATGACAAAATAGATTCCAGGCAGTTACAGGTTAAGGATCATTTGCATAAATTAGCAAGTTTTGCAAATGAATTCATCTAGTGAGAAGTGGGACACGGGACACTGCATTTTAATAATTGACATTCCACATGAAATGCTATGTTCTTGAGGAGGAAATTGAGCTCCAGGTTGCTATTAGAACCAGCGGAGCAGCACGAGTGGAAAGAAATGCCATCCCCCATTATGTGAGTTACCGCTCCTGCATAACAACTACCCTTATTCTGATGGACTTCTTTTAATAAAAGGACCAGCGAACGCTCCGTAAGAGGGAGAGTCAGGAGGAATCTACTCATCGGGAGTATTGAACAGGAAATGAAAATAAAGAGTTCTTCAGGATGTGGGCTTAACATGCAGCCAATAACTCTTTATATTTTCTTTCTAAAGGAATCTTTCATTTTCCATTTGATTTGGCAGCAGTTCCCCCCACCTACTTCCTTTTCAATTTTATGAAACACTTAGGAGATTATTTAAAATATACAGAGTGTGAGTAAAAAATTTTAATTATCCAATTCGGAGGTCACCTCTGATAATGTTGGTTAAATTACAAATAAAGATAAGTGGGGCATTTTGCTGTCTCTTCCTGGCATCATTTGTTTAAGAACATTGCAAATATTGGTGAGGATGCCAAATTAATGCCTTTCCTAAGCTGTTAGCCAGTCAGTCAAAGTCAGGGTATCCAGAATGTTGGAAGTACAAACTGCTCGCACATGCAGTCCAAGAGCTGGAAACAAGTCCACCCATAATAGTGTTTCCTGGCATAATTTATAATTAACATAAAATGAATTAAATCACTCACTCGATAGACTTTTTTTCAAGTTCATGTAGAGTAAGTGTGTCATATCAATTAATTCTCAATGAACTGCAGTAGCCAATAAAATTTCTCCAAGACACTGGTAATAATCCAAGATATTGATGGAAGAGGTATCATTAATATGAGTATAAGCCTCAGATCATGTACAGGAAACAGGCAGACACGGGTTCCTTCCTTGGAGGGGGAACATGATTATGGCTAGCTGCCTGTTCTTTTCAATTTCTTAAGCTTTCTGCCTGCTCTCACTTTTCAGACTGATAACCTTTTAATTTTGCCTACACCAATATGAACAAATTAAACAGATTCAAATAAGAAAGGCTGGATTGTATTGCCCATGTAATTGAGACATTTTCAATGACTTTTCTACATGTTCATAGTCTCAAATAATTGATACATAAAAAAATTAATGCAACTAGATCTTTGGTCTGTAGAGTTCGAACAGGCGTCTTAACTGATTTTTTGGTAGAGTCTTTTCCTTTAACAGAATTAACCGGTTGATTTTGGTACATTTTTAGACAAAGCTACAAAGCCCTACATTTCTTTGTTGATAATATATGATTATACAACAAAGGAACTAATGGGCCATTTGATTTGTCACTTCTGAGCTTGTGTTAAATGATATTGTACTGATTCACCTAGCTTTTCCTAAACAATAACACCTGTTAAACAGAAATGTTTATCATTTTATACACATTTTTCTTTCACTGAGGGAATACTACTGGTCCTGGGGTTAAATACGTTTGAAAGCCTGAGAGGACACTCTTTCGTCTATGTTTTCATCTGCGTGCTTACGGCAATATCAAATGAAGGAATCCTGATGAGCCTGTTGGTATGTGTAATGAGCTGCCGTGGCATTTCTCCCAAAAAAGGGTGTGTTCAGACTTTGCTTATTTATAGACCAATAAAGAGAAATTTTTCCACTGTTCTTTTCAGCAGTCTGAGGATAAATAGCTCTTCCGTTTTTAACATTTAATGTTCACAGACACAAAATAACAACTGCTATGAATATTAAGCCAACATTCGTATTTTTTTTCCTATGAAGGGGAGAAATCCTTGAATATGAAACAATGGAGGGTTCAGATATAATCTTTCCCATTTTAGAACTGCTTTATTGCAACCTGTTTTCCTTAACAAAGGGGCATTTTAGGCTTACTTTGGTTACTGGATGAAGCATCGACTCCTGTGCTTTGACAATTTTCTCAGTGACCTGAGAGCGTAGGGCTCCATGGAATGAAATCTCGTTCCTGAAGGCTATGCAGCCATAACGCCAAATGCCCTCTGACGAGGCAGTTACTGCTGGGTAGAGCTGCTCTTCGTAAGAATGTGTGTAGCAAATGCTTTCTATTTTCACATTCTAGAGCAAAGAACAGCATAAATTATCCCTAATTCTTGCTTCTGTGATGAAGTAGCCATCTGGTCTGAAAGTACAGTGACAATGATATAGGAGTGAACACTCTATGCTTGGTCTACTGCACAGAAAAGGACACTAGGACATATTTTAAAATGTCAGGATCCATCAGAGCCATATTCATGAAAGTATGCATTTATGAAAATAGATAGTATTGAAGATACATCATGATGCAAACCTAATCGTGGCTGCCGGGCAGCTGAATTAAATTAAGAGTAAATCTGAATGTTTCCAATTAAAAACATGTTATTGCTTTTCCTGCTGTGTTTTCCATGTCTGTAAAAAGATCCTTTATTATACTTCTTTTGGGAAGATGCTTCATTATGCTTCTTTCTGTCACAATGGCTGTTGACCTGCCTGTTACTCTCCTTTGACACACGCAGGTGGAACTCTTCGGCTGTAGATGTATGATGAGTTTAACCATTTCCAGTCAGTTATTAGCGAAAATTGTGTTCACCACTAAATTTGTGTTCACCACTAAATTTGTGTTTGTCACCAGATAAGGCATCTGTATCATTGATATGGGGGTTGTTGTGAGCACAAGGTGTATTGACAGAGTTGCAAGAGGTTTATTTTTTTAATGGCCTCCCATTTAATTTATTTATCATCCATTTATTCATTCAACAAACATTGATTGAATACTTTTCACGTATCAAGCACTGAATTACGTATCTCATTGAAGTTTGGGGGAGGAGAGCAATAACCTATTTTGAGGTCCTAAAGAACATTTCTTCAGCAGGAGTCACGTGCAACCACGCAATGATTGCCCAGAGGTGGTGTCTGTAGCATTGCTATAGGAAGCCAGTCAGGTGACGATCAAGGCTGCAAGATCTTAGGGAGGGACAGATGAGAAACTGGCTGACGCGAGGTAGAAATCCTGCTCCTTGGGTGGGTGTTGTGGGTGCTAGAACCAGCTTGCAGACGCCGGTGTAGGCAGAATCCAGAGGGTCCAGGAAACACAGCTATGATTCCAGCAGGCAGAACCAGGACGTCTAACCCAAAGGACAGAATACTGCATCAATATCTGAGTAATAATGAGTGTCTTCAACTCCTAGTAGAGGACAACTATGAATAAGAATTGAGCTTTCATTATCTTAATTTCTAATCGATACATGACACTATCAGAAGACCTCATCACTCTTTCTGTGTGGGGCCAAGATATTGGGAAATAGTCATTATTTTTCTTTCTGAAGGTGTAAGGAATTTGCATATTCAGAGAATAATTATCGAATATCTGTTCTGTGCCACAGTTAGCTCAAATTCACCATGTACAGAACTGTCCCAATACCTTTTCTACACTCAGTCTGCTTCTGCTCTCTCCCAGTGAATATGGTGCCATCATCTCCCAGTTTCCCAAGCCTGAAACTTGGAAGTCATCATGATGCACTTACAACTCTCTCACTCCATCATTAATAGCCCTCCAAGTCCTGTAGAAGAGCCTATCACAAAATATTTTATCTCTATCCTCACCACTGCCATAATTCCCCAAATCATCAATAGACTACAATAGCTTCTCAGCTGATGCTTCAAAGATGACAGCTATTCATCTATTTTCCTGATATGAATTCTGCAATGACTACATTGACTCTGGAAGCATAGCTTTGATCCAGCCACTGTCCATTTCCCCAACCTCATCTCCCACTCCTCTCCCTCCCCGTGGTGTATCAATCATAGTTATACTCAACAACATGCACCCTGCTTTGTCTCCCACAGTATGGCCTTCCATTGGGGTCTTATCACTTCCTTTTTACTCCAATCTCCATCTAAAAAACAACAAGATTTTCTGCTTCCTTTCCAAAAGTTGGTCCAAAGATAAACCTTGGTTCCCTCAAGAGTTCTGAAACTGATTTCACCAAGTGCTGAGGTAGTGAGCAAGGTCCCAGGTCCTCATCAGTGCCCACCACTCTATGCTCTTCTTTTAAAGGGTCAGTACGTCCTAATAGTTCCTTGCCTACAAACCTTGCTCCCAGCCCTTGGTTTGCTTATTGTTGTCCTTCGTCTCTACACACGGGAGATAGGCTCTTGATAGTTTCACCCACTTTAAGAAGAGCATTCTTACTGTACGGCTTCCCTGAGCAATGCCTCTCAACCCTGGGTTCCCTTTGGAGGGGAGAAGTTTGCTTCTTCCTCAGAATGTTGCTAGAATTCTAGTGCCTGGCACAATGAATAACCTCTTATTTGAGTGAAACCCTACTTCCTGCCTATATGGGCATGTCTTTGACCCTTATCACCCAAACAATAAAACAATGCCTTTACCAAAAAATGATCTTAAATCCATACAAGAATCACTTATAAAAAACAAGGAAGAAGGAGTTATTTTATGAAACAAAGTTATATTCTGCTTTTAGATGTATATTTATAAGCATAGATGCTGTGTATTCATTCAAATATGTCCCATTAAACAAGGCCTTATTTAAAAACAGTGACATTGATAAAACCTGCCTTTTTACAGAATCAGATGCAACAAATTTGCGCATTCCCTCAGAATGCTGAAAATTTCTTGAATCAGAAATGTGTACTGTTCACTGAATATCCATGTGCTCCCAGGTGATTAGAGCTGGGCAATGGGCCATGAACAAGAGTCGCTCATGGGTTGAAGCATTCAAGAGTCAGTGTGCAGCTCTCTAACTCTCTTTTCTCCTGCCATGAGACAAAGAAGGGTGTGTATTGAGATGGCGAAACTATAAGATACAAATAATCTGGATCTCTTTGTCACAGCATGGAGGGCAGCTACCCTGAAGAGTTAGCTGACTCACATTGGGACTTAGCATGAATAACAAATAAACTTTTATTGTGTTAAGTAACTGGAACTGCAGGGTTATATTTTTACACATCAGAGCCCATGCTATCTTGACATATCCATTCCGTTATCTCAGCTTCCAATATACACAGAATATGGAAGGCTATTTAAAAATTGATTACAATATTGATATAGGGAATCATAACAATTAATGTCAGTTTTTACAAAGAGTCTGCTCGTCTTATCTGAATATGCAGAAGACCTGGAGAGCATTGGGAACTAACCTGAGAGTGTTCATTGCTGGCAAATTATTTAAGTTAATGTGAACTTTTATCACTGAAACTCTAGACAGGTTAAGAAGTTGGACTCACACCAAAAACACGTGCATTGCAGCAAATCATTTTGAAGACTCAATAGAAACTTTAAATGTAGGTTATGTAAAATGAAACCTTTTATATCTAAATTTGATTTAAGCCCAACAGTTCAAAGAAGATTTAGGCCACAATTTGTCTGATGGAACTGCTTGAGGCACAGATCTATTCAGTTTTGGAAAATGGATTCCATACTGAAAAGACTGTTTTCCTTTCTTTGGTGGATATATAACCCGTATTCAGGCACTTATCATCAAATTCTTGGTCTTTGGAACGATGTTGAACTTGGATTTCTCCTCATTTCCTACTTATTAATTGCTTATGATTTACCTGTATCCCCCACATCAGTTTTAAAATATTGGGCCAACAAGACAGAAATAGTTACAGTTTCTAGGATGTTTCTTGATCTTCTGTTTGTTTTTGTTGTTGTTGTTGTTGTTTTTACCAGGGAAAACTCTTAAAGATATTTTTTAAAAATTATGTAGTTGTTGTGTGTTGGGGAGATAGAATGAATATGAGGTGGGAAAGAAAAAGTGATTGTATCAGAAAATCTATGCGAAGAATTATTATAATTAAACACTAATTTAGCTCTGAGTTCCCCAGTAGTCAAGGCAAGAGGGCAACCTAGGAAGTTTTACAATTCTGTTTCAGTTTTGACCAAATAATGTTAACAGTAAGGATTACTGGTATACTATTGAGATCATTTAAAAATTATTTTTATGGTCTGATTTTGAGCAGCACTGCATCCTGCCAGGCCAGAGAAATTTGCTATAAAGTTTATCTTCATGAAACTAATTTACCGGTTGAATGAAATCATTTTATACTGTAAATTCTTTTTGAATGCTGAAGTGAGGACATTATGTCTGAGAAGTAGAGAAACCAGTTTAACAAAATAGAGACCTACCATCCATTCACGATGATATTTAAAGATTTTTCTCCTGGAGTCTTCCCACTTAAGTCAATCATTTGCATTAGTGCAAATGGTAGTGTAGATGGTAGTTAGCTGAGCCTATCTAGAGACAGTTCTGGCTGATCTGCAAAATGTGGAACAATAATTGTAGTACTGGGGAAAATAGTTCACTCTAATGTTAAAGAAAAGGGTCCCCTATGTGAGCGATTAAATCCGGAAGTCTTTATTGACCGAGTTGTCCTGCTGCAATCTGTTCCAGTATATTTTTCATGAGAGGGTTGTTAACAAAGAGATAACACATTTCTTTGTGGTATCCTCTGAGGCCATCTTATCCTTTTAACTTTGTCAGCTTTTGGGGGTTCATGGTAGCGTTTGCACCCAAGAGAGGATGCCAAGTTACCCAGTCACCGTACCCAGAGCAGGCAAGGTCTACAGTCATGTGCCATGACATTTAGATAAACGATGGACCACATGTGCAATAGTGGTGTACCATACAGCCAAGGTGTGTGGTAGACTATACCATCTACGTTTGTGTAAGTGCAGTCTATGATGTTTGCCCAAGGAAATTGCCTAACATTGCATTTCTCAGAACGTATTCCCGTCGTTAAGTGGCCATGACTGCATTTCAATCCCGTGATTCCTTGTATGTGACTAATGGAGGAGCCCAGCCCAAAAGGCAGGCATTGGATCACAGAGGGTTCCCTGTGAAGTGGCGTCCTTGCTCCATTCTAAACTAGAGAATTCTGTTGTACCACCGTTACTACAGTTTGGTGGCACTACAGAAAACTCTCAGCTATGACCTAGCACTGCACCCACAACGTCCACATTCCAGGAAAGCAGCCAGTCTTAGAGCTTGGCTGGATGCCAGTGCTCACTTTATCTGCATCTGATAGGACTGTTGGCAGTGAGATGCTAACAAGCAGTGTAGCTCTAGGCTCCAGGGCGTGGAGAGCAGGGTTTAGAGAACTTTCCTGACCAACTTGCTGTGTGAGTCTGTCACTAACTCCTTGCTCAGTCTCTCCAAGAAGAAGGGCGATCCATGCACGAAACTGCCTGGTACACTTATTCACTGAGGTATCCACCTTTGGATGCTTCTCTTTTTGTAGCTCACCTGGGGCAGAATGGTGGAGTGGAGGTTGTAGGAAATGCAAGTAAGTCTTAGGTCCAGTTTTCCAGGATAGAGACTCTGAGACAGCACTTTACATGGAGAGGGCTCAGCGGTGAATTATCTAAAGAGCAACGCCTGTAAGGATAGAAGGCGTGGGCAGAGGGAGAGTGGAACTGTGACGGGATTGCCGCAGGCGTCTCAGATGATCCTATAGGAAGGTCTGAAGCTGAGATGGCCTTTCAGAGACACCCCCAAATTAGAACAAGGGTGCTGGGCTTTGTACCCACTTATAGTCCAGGCATTAGATATGGGCTGTCCATGAGGAAAGCAGGTAACCTTGGGCAAGGCAGCTTCGTTTGGTGAAGGGCGATTCCTGAGGAGGATCTCAACCGTTAGCTTCCGGCAGACAATACTCCAATAGCTGGGGAAATAACACCTTGATCCAAAAGGAGCTATCTGGGTGGCACACCACAGCATCTACTATGCCTTCCTAGCTGATATTTCTATCCCAATACCATCCCGTGGACAATTAGCTGCAGAAATATTAAAGAGAATGATACATTCAAGAGGGGGAATGGTCATATGATTCTTGATCCGAACTGTTTCAAGGATACATACACAGTAAAGGTTATTATTAAATAAACAATAAGATCACACTTTACTAGAGAAGTAAGTGAAATGACTCCATGATTCCCATAGCCATTAGAGGAATTTTTCTTTTTAAGTGGTGATAAAGAGGCAGGAATAATTTTTGCTTACAAGACCTAGTAATAATCAAGCCATCTAAGGTCCACCCACTAGAATCTTCCCAGCTTGGAGTGAAGTCCTGAACTGGTTATCTTTTCAATCAAACTTGACCTTTGAGGTCTCTGTGAGAGGCACACTATCACCCATGGTCATCAGGCCCCTAGCAATAGCCTCATACCGCAGGCTTTCAGAAGACTACCTGCCTCAAACTTCCCTTGTCAAGAGACGTTATACAAATATAGTCTATGGGAGCTCTTGCCATTAATAATTTCAACCTAAATGACGTCTCAAGATCATTTCAAGTCCTATACTACATTTAAATAATAAGTATGAATACTTATAGATTATCAAGAATTCAGAAAATACAGAATGAAGAAGTGAAAAATTACCTTAATCCCACCACTGCTAACATAATGATATACAGTCATCTTTCTAGTCTTTTTGTTCGTACCCATATGCAAGTCCTATTTTTAAAATTTTTACTATGGAGACATACAACTCTAGCTTCAAATCCTGGTTCCACCATCATTCATGGTGTGACCTCAAGTAATTTACTCTTGATTTGTTTATTCATGTATACAATGGGAATAATTACACTCACCTCATGGAATTTCATTAGGCTTTAAAACAAGGTGATATATGTAAACCATCTATTCCATTGCCTGGTGTAAAACAAACATTCAATAAATATATCCTTTACTTTCCTACTCGAGGGGCTACATTGGAAAAACCACAAAGGACCCAACTTCAAGAACTCAGTTATGATCTGAGAAAAGCCTCCTTAAAAAGATCTCAAGCTTCGTTGCTTAAATTAATTCCTAACTTTTTCAAGCTATTAAGAGGCAATGCACAATTTGATTCAGATATGTAACACGAGGCTATGTAATTAAATATATACATCCTAAAATTAATTTTACATTCACTTTTATATTACAGTACAGTTATATAGAATAACACATGGCTCTTGATTAAACAGCAGACTGCCATTCAATCTAACAGCTCAAGATAGATCATAAAAAGTGAAAATGCAGCATCAGCACCAAAATATGGTTATGGGATTTTAATATTCATTTCCACACTCTTACCTAGGCAGCATAAAAATGAATGTTTCAGAGAGAAAATGTTAAGAAAATGTTAAGCATTAAGTATATCACATTTCTACTTAAACGCTATTGGGTCACCTAGATTTCTTGTAAATCAGACAAGAAATCTAAAGATTTGTCTCAGTAAATTGGGACCAATCTAATTTTGGTTTAAAACTTTCAATTACAGAAATTAAAAAAAAGCTTTTAAAGGTATTTGAAATGATTATTGCCTGCATTTTTAAATTTTATTTTCAAAATAAAATCTACTGACCTGTGTACATATTATGATGAAAATGTTTTCTAAATCTTAACTCTAAATAATCTAAACTTGCACAGTTCGGGGAGTAGGGAAAAGGATAAATGAGAGCCACAGATGATCCTTGAGGTCTCGTTTCATTCATTAATGTGATTTTCTACCTTTCTACAAACCTTCATCTGAAGAGTAAAAAAGATGACAAAATTGGCCATTTCATTTTACTCACCTTCCCATGTTGGAAGACTTTTTAGGTAGGCAAAACCCTATCCTCTACGCAAACTCAACTGCTCACTGTTACTTACATAAAAGTCATTTTCCCTCAATCTGATCGTGCTCAAATAAGAACTAGGTAAAATACCACATAATTTTCAATGCAAACTTTTTATGAAGTATGCCATGTTGTGAGATAATCCTCCAGGAATCTGTCACATTTCTGCATGTCTGATGAACAGAAAGGCACTGGTAACTTTTGTGTCCAACCATTTATTCCAAGGATGGTTGTGTAGAGAACAGCCTTGGAAGACAGTGTCTTCCTCCCAAGCAGAGGACAGGTTTGTTTACTGTGTACTATAACAAAAATACTGTCTCCCTTTATAGCAAATGTGGGGCCAGCTTGCTTGTATCCCATTATGAAAGATTTGGGTTCTCTAAGCTTGGGGTTCCTCAGTTGACACAAACCAATTGCATGTGCAGCATCCATCCGAGCCTCCCCTGGGCAACTTTGAGGAGGGGGAGCAAGAGGAGCCCGAGCAAACATAAAGCTCATGCTGCTTGTCTTGCTGTGAGCAATCAATTTCTTTGTTTCTGACCCAGGAGCATTATGTCTTCTGCCAGCAACCATAAAACTGTGGCAGGTTTGCAAGTTGGATAAATCTCAGACCTTTCACAGTTCTTGACACATAACACATTCTAAAAGTATACAAATTCTAGGTCTACAGATAGATGAACTTTTACAAAATGAGCACTCATATAAGCAAAAGCAAAGAAACAGAATGTAATGAGAATCCCATAATTCCCCTCATCCTCCCTACCAGTCACAACCCCCCAACACAGGGTAACCAGCCACTACCCCAACTTCTCACAACATAAATTAGTTTTGTTTTTCTGGAATTTTATATAAATGGAATCATACAGTTCATGATCTTTTTTTATGGCTCATTTTACGCAATATTATGTTTGTGGAATGTAGTTGCATATAGTTTTAGTTTCTTCATTCTTATTACTGAATGGTATTCTGTCATGTGCATATACCACATTTCCTGAATCCCCTATCTTTTTTTGAAGTCCCACAATCCTTTATTGGTTCCTTCCCTGTTCAACTCATCAGCTTTTACTTTGTATTTTAATTATTAAACATTATGCATTATTTCCTACAGTAGACTACTCTTTGGAGCCTTATGCCTCAGGAGAACCAGGGCAGTATATTCATCCATTCATTCATTCTTTCACTTGTTCTGCGCACATTTGTAGAGAGCCACTTATGTCTAAAGTATGTTAGATGCCAGCGTTGTGCTCATCCACAAAACACATATTAGAAAATATTAGGTGAACGAGTGAGTAGTTAAGCAGGAATCAAAGGGAAATAAGGCCATAAGAAAATGGCTCAGGAAATTTACCAAAGACAGAATGTGTCTTGACTAATGTAGAGTTGATTATATTTCATAAGGAATGAGCCTGGTTCTTAACAAAGATTCAGGGACTTGTATGGCCAACTGCCTAGTAAACTCTTCACGTGCTTATCTTATAGGCATCTTTCAAACTTAACAAAGGAAAACTTGTAATGTGCACACCCCTAAATTTGCTCCTCCGCAAATCTTTTTCATCCCATTAAAATGCACCACAATCCACTCAGTTGCTCAAGCCAAATATGTTAGCATCATTTTCTCTCTCCTTTGTGCCCCACATCCAGCGCCTGTAGTCCTGTGGACACTATCTCTAAAGCACATCCCACATCTGTACTTGCCTCCATCTCCCCTACTATCCATCTAGTGCTGATAGCTTCTCTGCTTCCAGTCTGTCCCTGCCACATGGCAACCGCGGTTCTCTTTCCAAACATAAATCAGATCATGTTACATCCTCGCGTAAAACCCTCTGATAGCATCTCTTGCTCTTAGAACAAAATCTAAACTTTTTACTCCAGTTTTTAAAGTACATTCTTAGCTATGACTTTATCTCATCTTCACCCGCTAAGTTCCAGCCAGATGGCCTTTTCCTTGCCAAGCCGTCGTGCCTGATGCCCTTTGCACATTCTCATGCCCTGTCCTGGATGCTTTTCTTCCTTATCTTCACATGACTGACTCCTTCTTTTTGATCAGATCTCAGCCTAAACGTCACCACGCCAAAGAAGCTTTCCCTGACTTTCCAATCCAAAGTTGCCATCTAGTTACTTTTTTCACATCACCATAGTTTAACGCTTTGCATTAGCACTCTCTTTATCTGATGTTTTGTTTCTCATTTTTGTGTTTATTGTCCGTCTTCCTCAATTGAAATGTAAGTCCCATGAGGGCAGGGATCTAGTCTGTCTTGCTCACCAAGAAAGAAGTGGGATAAGATTATGTAAAGGCATATGGGGACTTTAACTGACAATGTCCTGCTTCTTAAACTGACAGGTCCGCTGATATTCATTTTATTACTCTTTGTACCTTATACATACATTATATGTATACTTTCTGTGTTAACTACTTTATAATTTGAAAAGTAGAAATATAATACAGTAATCAGCTACTTATAACTAAAACTTCCATATTCTGTATTATAGTTTTGGTAAATATTTTGTCTGGTTTGTAACCTAGTAGCTTTAGTGCTATGAGCTCTAACGTTTTCTACTTGGATATTGCTATGGGTTGAAATGTGTTTCCCCCATAAAGATATGTTGAAGCCCTAACCCCAGCATCTCAGAATGTGGCCTTATTTGGAAATAGGGTCATTGCAGGTGTGATTAGTTAAGGTGAGGTCATACTTGAGTAGGGTGGGCCCCTAGTGCGATATGAGTAGTGCCCTTGTGAGAAGATGGCCATGTGAAGACAAAGACGTGGGAGGTTTGGAGTAATGCATGTACAGACCAAAGGAAACCTGGGGCTACCAGATGCTAGGAGAGAGGCATAGAATTGATTCTGTCCCATAATAGCCCTCAGAAGGAATCCATCCTACCAATACCTTGATTTTGGACTTCTGGTCTCCAGAACTGTGAGACAATACATTTCTGTTGCTTGAAGCCACCCAGTTCATGGAACTTTGTTATGGCAGCCCTAGGAAAATAATATGGATATGTTCAAAGGGAACATGCAGGTGGATGACTTGGGGTCTTTCTATGACAGAAGAGTGAGATCATACTGGACCCAGCAATGAAATCAAGTTGCTCCCTCTACTTTTAGTTTCTTTTCCTTCCGTAGGCTCAAATAATGCATGTAGCAATAACACAATAAGCCTGAGAGCCAATCCCAATTTAAAGGTGCTTTAGAACACACTAGGCTATATGACAAAATTAAATAGCTCATTTTCCCCTGGACCTTCATTGTCATCGGTTGAATCAATCATTGAGCTGCAGTTACAGTTTTTATTCATAGCATGCCTGGTACTATTATGACCTCTCAGGTCTTATTAGCTTAGTTTCAGTTGGTAGAATTACATTTACATTGATTTCTAAGGGTGATATGTTTGAGAGCATGCTTGGGTAGTGTTTACCAAACAGGGTTGACAAGGGGTGGGGGAGGTAAACATAGATAAAGAGTTAAGAATGCTCCAGAGTCAGTCAGATGATAAAGCCAAATCTTATTTAAGAATAATTGGTTTATGTTACTCATAAATATGAATTATTTCAGAGAAATACTCATTTCTATCCTATCACTGTATGGATAGGCTTAGAGTAAGAATAGTATCTAACCTCTCAAGATGACTACTTGACCATGGAGATTCCTGTTTTGTTTCCAAGACAGAAACCCTGAGAAATGCCGGGGTGTGACCATGGCACATCCTATGCTCAATTCACAATGGACATTCAAAAGACATTAAATGATGTCACTTGGACAGACGTTTCTGACAATATGGGAAGACAATCCTTTAATGTTCATATTATATGGTTTTTCTTTCTACGTGAATCATCTTGACTTGGTCAAAAGATTTTATATAGTTGGGAGTTTGGATTGGTGAGGGCACACATGATACACACTCAGACTTGAGTGGCTTCTGAATTACACATGGCCAGGTAACTTCTTTACAGGAGGCCGATAGACTAGTGATTTAGGGCCCAGAAGTTGGAGGCAAACATACCTGAGTTTGAATCTTGACCCCATACCTTACTGGTATTTAGGTAACTTTGCTGCATTTCAGATTCCTCCCTGTAAAATGAGAATTAATGATAATACCTACTTTCAGAGGTCTTTGAGGATGAGGTGAGAGGAGGCATGTAGAGAAGTGAAAGGGTTATTGCTGGTATGAGTGCTGCCTCTACCCGCACCACTGCTAGCTAGACTGACTGACACAAGAGTTTCTTGTAAGTAAGCTTTGCCAGCCCACCTGCATCTCCACAGTTAGCATCATCAGATGGTCACTTGCCCTGGCACCTCTTCTGGTCCAGTAGACAAGTTTGAAGTCAGGTCCTGGCCAGTCTCACCTCAGCCATATCTCTGAGCTACTGGCTCTTCATGTCCTGTGTCCTCTGTGCCCTCTTTCCTCCCCTTTCTCCTACTACTGGATCAGTGGTAGGTTACTAGGAAAATGACAAGAAGGCCAGAGGCATTTTTAGGTAAAACAATATCTCAACTGTACGATAACAGCTGCAGTGGGCCCCTTCTTCCTGGCTCTGTTTTCTCTCCTACTGCTCTGATCTCTTGTATGTTTGTTTCTCTTTTCCTCCCTCCAGCAGCCTCTAGTTTCACCTCCTTCCATGGCATGTTTTCCCATCATTTGCAGAAAGATGCCCTTTACCGTAACTCAAATGCACAAGGCTCTCAGTCAGAAATAACATTATTGGCAACTGGTCCTGGCCAATCATAAGGGACTGTGGCAGAGGTAGCCCTAGGGCAGAAGTCAGAGACCAATTCTCCGCAGTATCAAGAGTCAACCTTTCATTTGCTGGATTCTGGGGGGAAGTCGTAGAGGAGCACCCTGGGAAGGGACAGAGCAACCAGGCGGCAGAGACAGCCAGAGGCAGCTGGGGGTGGGGGGGGTGGTGGGAAGGGGGATGCTCAGGGCAGTGGCTATTAACACGTAACTACTTTAGCTAGCTATTAGGTTATACCTATGCATACCAATTAAATATCACCCCTGATCCCAGCATTTCCTGTGTTCATGATGAATTACCACTTAAAAAATATTTCAAATTAAAAACACTTTTTTATTGAGGTATAATTGACATATAACATCATATTAGCTTCAGGAGCTCTAAGGTGGTCTGCATTAGTCTGTATTAGTCTGCTAGGGCTGCCATAACAAGTACCACAACGGGGTGGGTGGCTTAGAACAACACAAATTGATCATCTCACAGTTCTGGAAACTGGAAGCCCAAGATCAAGCTGTTGGCAGGACCGTGCACCCTCTGAAACCTGTAGGGGAAGGATCTTTCCCTGCCTCTTCCAACTCCTGGTAGCCCCGGCCATTGTTTGGTTTGGGAAAGGATAATCTCTGCCTCCATCTTCACATAATGTTCTCCCTTTGTCTCTTCAGTTATCTTCCCTCTATGTCTGCCTCTGTGAAATTTCCCCCTTTATACAGGGACAGCAGGTATATTGGGTTAGGGCACACCCTAATGACTTCAGCTTGCTTAAATCTGCAAAGACCTGATTTCCAAATAGGGTGACAGTCCTCAGAATGGGGTTTAGAACTTCAACATATCTTTTTAAGGGGACATTATTCAACCCGTAACAGGGATCCTTCCCAACTAGGTAGTCCCTGGGTGAAAAACTCATGAGATTCTCTGTCTGCATGCCAACACCAAAGCCATGATTTAAAAACTAAGAGCCTTTGCTCTCTACTCGAGCACAAACACACGGGGCTGAGGACATTTGGTCAATTTCAGAGGGCAGAAATTCTCAGCAAGCTTCAATGTACAAGGCACCTGAGAGATTTCTATGAGCAACCTACCCCCTTTATATATGAGGAAACAGAGACAAGAGTTACCTAAGATCTCAGACCTGGTGAGCATCGTAGCCAAAAGGAGAACCCAAGTCTCTTTATCCCCCTTTCACTATTCCACTCTCACAGTAAGGCGATGTTGAACAAACATTGCATTTGCCTTATTTGAGGGCCTATTTTAATCCATTTCTTTGCCTTACCTAGTCTGTAAGATAATCCCTAAGGAAATACTTCTCAGAGGTACCAGTGTATCCAAAGAGTCTCTGAGAGTAATAATGAGAATCAGTGGGTAAGGCATTCTAACAATCCCCAAATGTGTTTTTAACACTGTTATTGTTGTTTTAACATTGAATACACTTAACCAGGAAATCCAAACTTCTTTCTGAAGCATTCCAACTGTTGTGTTTATACCCAGTTGCCACACAACATTTGCTCCTACTGTGTTTTAGTTGGCAAGCGCTGGAGGAAGGGTTTTTGGAGCCAAGTAGCCTCAGATAGGGAATCTTTCCAATCCCCAGGGACCTGGCACAGCCCCAGAATCAATAGTCACAGGGACAGATGCCAACACTCATCTCATCCAGCACTTTAGCTAACCTTGGACCGAGACCCCATTTAGGCCCCATACCTGGGTAGGAAGAACCAGCTGAAAAAATAGAACCCTGCAAATGTTATAGATAAATAAGTAAAAGCTGCATTTTTTTTTTCCATCAGGGAAAAAAGGGGAATCCTGCGGAGAATATGTTACATTTTCACTCCCCATGGCCAAAAAATAACCCCTCAAATGCATATGTTGCCAGTCTCCTGAATTAATAATGGGTAAACACAGTCAATGTTTTACTATCATTACATATTTTCCAGACTACAGAATACAGAATTCTGTCACCATCACAGAGCCTTTCCTATTTTCATTTACACAATTTGGAGATGGTGAAATGAAAATATACATGATTTAAATGGCAGCGTATAAATCTGACATCTTTCTCCACAAGACATACCATTTATTTATTCGGCAAACTTTGACCGAGCACCTACTATATTACATACCAGCACGTGCTATGCCCCGCGGTTCTCAGATACATGACTATGGACCCCAACCTTGCTTACAGATTGTCAAGGAAGACGTTGTCCACCATGGCCCACTGTAACACTGGCAACCCTATAAAGGTGTGTGGGCAGCTTTATAGGCGTATATATGAATAATTAATTCTGCCTTAGAAGGAGAAGTAGAAGACGAGGGACGTGTGCCAAGAAAGCTTTGGTCCGCTTGGTGCTTTAGATAGATGACCACAGCCTGCCACGGCACAGTCAGGCAAGCAGCTCAGACCGTCTGGGTACCTACCCTGGCCCTGTCATTTTACACGAATATTTAACAATTTCTCCCGCTTGACTTTCTCAGAATGTAGATGGGCATGGTAGGTTCCTTGTGAACATTCTAACATATCCTGCCATGAAGTGGATGGGGCTCTGCAGGAGGCAAGTCTCACCTTCCCGCAGATGTGCCTGCTGCAGGCAGGGCTGGAGCACTTCTGATGGCCCCTGGTCTAACATCCCGTCCAAGGAAAAGCTCCGTTTGTTCACTTTTCTGACCCAGCACCAGATTATACCCTCCAACTGAGGATATACTTGGAACTGGAGTTGTCCTAGAGGTTGGGGGTGTGGAGTGGACAGGTGAGGAAGGGGGCAGAGGGGAGAGTGGGACCAGAAAATGGGAGGCTGCAAGTGTGGAACTCACCTGGCTTTATTTGGATATTACTCTCCTGGACTCTAAATGGAAAATAGAACTGAACACCTATGATTAAAAAATGCAATACATGCTAAGGAAGTCTAAAGTAATTTACACCAGGCATTAAAGTGTTTTGCATGAGAATATAGTATGATGTAGACAACGCTAGAATTATGTCTTTCATTAACAGGTTTGCAACTCAGTGTGCTGTGATGTAACTATAGCAGTTTTTCTGTCTTGGTGATAGTTTTTTTATTTTAAACATTGCCTTAAAAGCCAAGGAATGTAAATGCATCGGGAGCGCTTGGCCTCTGGGTTTTAACTTATTGTCAGCTCTTCCCTTTAATACTAATCACTTCCCTTTAGTATTTTACCTGTTTGTGCCAAGGTGAAAGGTGAATAGTTATACCGCCATTGCCCCTGAACCCCACGTATCCTGAACCCAGCTATAAAGTAAACTGTCATTTATTTCTTCATCATTCAAAGTCAGTGTTCGCTAGTTCAAAGACCATTTGAGATTATGCATCAAGAATGATATACATTAAGGTTGGGATTAAAGGAAAATCAGTTACATGAAAGAAAGGTGTTTTTGCCACAAATCTTGTGTGCGCA
Source organism: Rhinolophus sinicus (assembly GCF_057876585.1). NCBI lineage: Eukaryota > Metazoa > Chordata > Mammalia > Chiroptera > Rhinolophidae > Rhinolophus > Rhinolophus sinicus. The sequence goes on along the minus strand of NC_142517.1, from coordinate 164,617,536 downwards.
TGTCAAGAAGTATATTCACTGCGTAATTTGAAAAGAAACCAGGACATCTCCCAGAGATATATACCTGCATCTGGCCAGTCTTTCAATAAGGACACTTGCTGTTTGAAGTTTGACTGTGAAGTTAGAGGAAAAACATCTCTCCCGGGCTGGCACATGCAGCTTATTTTAAAAATAAATAAATAATATGAGGTGTAGTTCTGAGTTTAGGCACTCATGAAGAATAAAATGAAAAGTTTATTCACCCTGAACATGCTTAGATAGGGCAAGCAAACTGGGCTTACCAATAATGCTGAGAGGTTTAGGGTAGCTATCAGAAGAGATTGGAAGAACTTTCCAAATTCCTTCCAATCCAGTGATTCTATAATTTTATCGATCATTGCCGAATCATGTTCATGATCTGGCTGGCCTGTCTGCGGATTTGATACAAATCTTGATGATGCCGAATGTGAATCAAGGGACCCACAATGCGCCAGGCACTGAATTGGGTGCTTTTCATGAATCATTCCATTTATTTCTCCACTCAGTCCCTGGGTTCAGCTTTATGTGTTTCTACTGTATACCATCCTCCAGCATGATTTACTGCATACCTTGGATTGTTTTTAAATTGGGCAACTGAGGTCTCAGACCTGCGGCAGTGCTGAATTTGAAACTGCTGTGGTTAGATTCTGTACCTGTCTCAGAACACTGAGCTCATGCATGTAAGACAACAAATAATAGTGATGCCTGCCTGCTTTGTTGCTGGACCAGTTTTACAACATGTAAAGGGAACCCAAGGTGCAAATGAAATGAGCGAATGTGCCCACTAAGATGCTGGCACTCGGGAGCAATTCTGGCTCCAGAGGCGGAGTGCCTTCTGGTCTCTGTGATGTTCCTAATTCCACCCCAGCTCCCAGCACGTCTGGCCTATAGGGCTGGTTTGATAAATGTGTGTGGAACTGAACTTAGGCACACTAACTCTTTTCCAGGCCCCTGCTCAAGTGCCCTGAGTCCTCTTATTTTCAAATATTATGAGGGGAAGGTCAGAGGGGTGAGACCTTTCCATGTGTTTCTGGCATCCTCTCTGATCAAGGCTTGATAAGCAAGAGTGTTATCTGAGGCCTCCAGAGCAGATGCTCAGAACCCGTTTCTCCTTTTAACTCAAAGTCAGATTTTGCTAAAGGACTTAAGGGGTCTGGATAGGGGCTATGTGATCTGTAGACTTGGAGTGGAAGCACTCTTCTTCTGTAACATAGGAAAAGTACAGAATATTTCAGTGAGTAAAAGCTAGTGGGAAACATACCTCTGTCTCACATTTTTGCACCAGCTTAGCTATTTCATCATTTCCATCTGGCTTTGCTCTTTTATAACAAAAACATCAAAGTGGGCTTGGCAAGGATCATCCCCCAAATATGCTTTCATTGTCTGTGTTAGGGAATCTCTGTCCAGTCTATAAAGGGGAATGTTTTATTGTGATGAATGCCCCTAGCTTCACGGAAAGAGCTCACGTAGCAACTGTACCAAACCCTGAATAAATCGAATAGTTTTATAATTAAGGAGAAAGCAAACATTGATTGAGTCCCTTAATTTGGGTGTTTTATCTAATACAGCTCTGTTTCCAGCTATCTGTCTTACTGGTGAGGAAACTGAGGGAAGACCTCAGGAGCAATTTGCTCAGGATCGTGTAACGAATTAGTGGAGTTCGTGACTGAGTCAGGATTTGCCCTCAGGTCCATTTGAGAAGTGAGCCCCAGTTTTTTCTGCTAGACCAGAAGATCATTATGAGAGCAACAGAGACACAGAAGTACTGAATCCTAACTCTGCCTCTGTGTCCCAATGTGGCATGTGTGACCCACGGTTGTCTCTCTGTTCTAAGGAAAGCACAAGAAGTGCTGCCTCGGGTCCAGCCCGCCTCTGTGAACATAAACACCGGGGGTTGGGTGCGGGGTGTGCATGACGGCTTGATGAGGACGAGGCCGGCACCCCGGGCCAACTCCACAGCCCTGAGAGCCTGCATGGTTGTTGGGATTCGTGTTCCTGTGCAACACAATGCCAGACGAAGACCTGAGGTTCTAGACGGACATGACTTTGTCCAGTGGACTGACCGTACTGGGCGCTGCTGAGCATTTTGGAGAGGCAGCCCTGATGTGCAGTCACACGTCACAAGGGAATCCTCATCTTTGTCAGCGAGTTCTTCCTCAAACACCTGAAAATTATAAAAACTTATAAGTCCATAGCATGGGGCTGACCATGATTTTAAGGTTCTCCACTGCACACAGTACTATCTTTAAATGAACATAAGTGTCTCCACGGAGGAACTCACACGTGTTTATAAACATCCACTCTCTTGCATGTGGAACCAAGTTAATGGGTGCAATGAAAAGAATCAGCATGTTTTCCTGTTCTGCTGGCATACATTTTAATCAGCTTGGAAGACGAGGTGAATGTCTATTTCTCAGGTTGATTAAAAATACAGTTAACAAGTGTATATAACTACACAGTTACTATGTATATATAACTGAATTACTTAGCACTTGGTTGGCAGAAGAGTGCTTAGTCATCATTTTTGTTAATTATTTTCCACAGGGAAAACATAATAAGCAAGCTTGAGTTTGTTTTCAGACATGACAAAGAAGCTACAGCACAGAGACGTCAACCATTTGCTTCAGAGGACACAGCAAGGGACAAATTCTAACACACACACTGGGTTTTCCGCCAGAGCCACCCTGCTAAAATAACCAATAGGAGGCCAGTGGGCAGAGACGTAAAAAGAATAATGTAGCAGTACAAAAGATTTTCTGAGACATCCTGCCTATTTCCACATGAACTCTTGAATTCGTTTGGAGCAAAACATAAAATCTAACAGCTCTGTGCTGCACAAACTTCTTAATTCGCACTCATTTAACAGCATCTTGATAAAAGTTTTTTGCCTGTGAAAAATATTTCAGTTTGGTAGCTAGAGATATTTTTCTTTTCTTTCAATGTCCACATTTCCTAAACATTTTTCTCTACGGCACCTTATTTAATTTCTGCTCACAGCCATTGTAAGAAATGGAACTGAAGTTCAGGAAGGGAGGTGGTTTGGCTAAAGCCCCAGGGTCAGTCAGAGGTAGAGCCAGCATTGGGGCACGAGTCTCTGACCTAAAACACATGCTCTTCCCAACACCCTGCCTAGAACCTCTTCAGTTAGGTTTTCTAGAGGGGTCTCCTACTCATGTGGCTTGGAAAGGGCATGGAGAACATGAAGAAGACCCGATCCAGACTCTCACAGAACTTCTTACAGGCCCAAGGTAGACCCACAATAAAATGGTGAAGTGTGCAGTGGGTTTCACTGATGGTTCAGCTTTCCCCTGCTCCAGGGTCACCTGCACTCCATCATTATCACCAGGAGCCCTGGAATCTCATTTCTGTCCCCTTGACTTTTTTGATCTATATATTTTCTAACTCTCTCCATCCTCAAAATCTTCCCCCTTCAAAAATATCTGTAGTCCCATAGGTAAATTAGTAGTAAATCTGATAATCCAGGACCGTTTTTGACGGTAACCCTATGGAGACATTCTATCCACAGGCACAACTGCTATATAGTGGAAACTTCAGACACATCAGCAGATTAGTGGAGAAATCTTATAGGAGGCTTGAAGATCTCATAGAGCCCCAACAAACACTCCGGCATCCTGCATTGGCTATGGCTGGCCCTAGAGCAGCTACAAGGGTGTATGTATCATGCCCTTGTCTCAAACTCATCAAATGTTAGATTAGGGAGTAGTTTGGAGGATACGTTTCGGTTATACACAATGGAAACTGACTTAAATTAGCCTAAGGGAAAAATTACTTTAGGTATATTTTATATTTCATATACTTAAGTATATTTAAGGAGGTGAGAACTCGAGGAGAACCAAGGAAAAGTTGCACAATCAGGTGTCGGGAAGAGGCAGAACAGGGGCTACTCTAGGGATGCAGGAGTAAGATTTTTAAAACTTTCTCTTGCTGTTAATGTGACTTGGTTCCCAATACCCAGACTGAGTCTCAGCCTGAAGTTTTGAAGAAAAGAGCCAGACTGATCCAGTCTGAGCCGAGTGATCACTTTGATCAGTGAGCTCTCGCCTGAGGCCTGCTCATCCTGGTCATGAGGTCCAAACACAGTGTGGGGAGAAGCGTTTTCAAAGAGGGATGTCCGCTAGGAGGTCATAGTGTTGTAGTAACCACCCTTGCGTCAACTCTCCTCATTTTATAGGAGTGGAGACAGGGGCCCAGGAAGGTAAAGTGACCGCTACAAGGCCAACTGACTGGGAGTGAAAGAGCTGGACTGAAATATAGGTCCCTCCTGGCTCTTGAGACAAGGCTCTGTGATCTGTCCTTCTGCTTTTGTGACCTGCATATTCTTGGCCTCAGTCTGTCTTCCCTCCCCACTGCCCACAGCAGTCTTCCCAAAGCCCAAATGTGATCATGATACTGCTCTGCTAAGGAGCCAGCTATCGTTCCTGGTCCGCACTTCTTGGCACTGCAGGCAAAGGCCTTTTATTCCTGCCCCGTGGCGTGTGTTGAGCATCGCAGGCTGCCATCACAAGACACATAGACTGGGTGGCTTAAGCAACAGAAGTGAGTTTTGTCACAGTTCTAGTGGTTGGCAAGTCCAAGAGCAAGGTGACGGCAATTCTGATGCCTCTTCTCTTGGTTAGTAGGTGGCGGGCACCTCACTGTGTGCTCACATGACCTCTTTGTGCACTTGAGGAGCGAGAGAATGCTAGTGTCTCTTCCTCTTCTTACAAGGACACCAGTCCTATTGGATAAGGACCTCATCTTTATGACCTCACTTTACGTTAATTAGCTACATAAAGGCCCTCTCTCCAAATACGGTCACATTGAGAGTTGGGGCTTCAACATGTGAATTTTTAGGAAAAATAATTCTGTCCGTAACATGGAGCTTTTCCCATTCTTCAACACAATCTCTTTCTTCCCCATTCCCTTTGCATTTGGCCACTGGACCTACCTCACTGCAAACCTACAAGCCATACTCTTTTAGGTTCCCTTTCCTTGGAATGTACTCTGCTCTTTCTTCTCTGCTTGTCAGTCCCAATTCAATGGCTGTTATGCCACAAAGCCTTAGGGACAGACATCCTCTGAGTTAGATGCGCCTTTAGCATTGCTATGCCTGTGTGTCACCTATGTGCCTTGTGTATGAGCCACCTGTAAATATCATTGCATTTGCCACATTCTATTTTAATTAGTTTATACATCGGTCTCTCCAAATAGAATGTGAATTCCTAGAGTGCGGGAACTATCATTGATTTTAATCTTCTCTCCCTATTTTCTACCCAGCACATGGTAGGTACTCAGTAAGTATTAGTTGAATACATAGGTAGAATGACTATAGAAAGGAAAGACTGGTTACCCTATTCTTTGCCTCCATTTCATCACCATCTGTTTCAGAACATTATTTCATGAACCAATGAAATACGTGTGTATCAGAAATTGAAGAGGAAAATAAAGAATAGAAAGTAGAACATTTTTCTAAAGTGATAAGGAAAGCAGAACTTTGCTTATCCACTAATGACAACGGGGAGACCCACTTCAGATTATGAGATTTTGCACAGTGGATCCCTCGTACATAAACAGGGGATGAATTCATCATACTCCTTCATATTGTTCTCTAATATTGCTACCAGTCTATGCAGAAACTGCAATGGGAGACCCCATGAAACACCCGATAGGCAGATGAGAAACAAACATGATGAAATATAAGAGTACTACACCATAAGACTCACTTTTTCATTCATTTTGACAAGGGTAATGTAGTTTTAATTACTAATGATAATATATATTGCTTTCTAGTAAATGGCTTTGGTGTGTTTTGTAAACCTTTCATCTTAAACTACCACAGTACTCCCAAATTTGTTCATTAAATCTCTGTTACAAACCAAGAGGTTATTGGCTGTCGGGGAGATGGGAGAGTTTGTGAATTAGCAAAGACTCATTAATAACCTCCTACTGTAGCAATTGTATTCTTTGAAAATTAGCAAGATGCAGGGGTCTTTTAAAATGTTTTTATTTAATTAGGATATTATAATTTCAAAATTAATAAGTTGAACAAAGGCCATACTCAAATTTGTTTCAAAATGACTGAATAATTGATTAAAACCTATTTCAAGGTCAAAGAAGTAGTGTATAAAATGTATTTGCCAGACAAGCTACCAGAGATAGACAATTGTTGTATTTTATTTATATTTATAATTTGTAGCAGTCAATGCTCCTATTGATGTGTGTTTATCCTCATAACAAATCATGCACAATTATCAATAAGAATTCAAAGAATGCAGCTAAGGTGTGAAATTATACAAATCATTCTACTGCAAAGAAAAGGCCCTGGAGGTGAACAGAATGATTGAATTTTTCAAAAGAAAATTATGTGTTTGTAAGTGTGTATCTTTTGATGAAATGATTGTCATGGAAAATTAAATCTCACCTTGAAAGAAATGAGTAAGAATGAGAAAAATCACCATAAATTCTCTCTGTATGAGGGAATTATATCTTTTTTACAAAGGAAATTTTCTCTAAACTTCTAATCATACCGTGTTTCCCCAAAAATAAGACCGGGCCTTACATTAATTTTTGCTCCAAAAGACACATTTGGGCTTATGTTCAGGGGATGTCATCCCGAAAAATCATGCTAGGGTTTATTTTCTGGTTAGGTATTATTTCGGGGAAGCACAATAGTACATAATACCTGTCAACTACACATATGTTTACATATGGGTTAATGTAAATACATAGTTTTACTCATGCTATATTCTTTGGGCATAATTCAGACTCATGCCAAGGGCAAAGAAAGAACTTCAGTGTTCTTTCTAATTCTGTGTTTCTCAAAGTGCGGCCCATGAACTATCTATATCAGAATCCTCTGAGATACTTATTAAAAATATACCTCCTCACGTTCTAACCAAGACCTACTGAATCAAAATCTCAGAAGCAAATCTTATAACCAAGGCAAGTTAAGGAAACACTTGTCTAGCTAATTTGAGCAAAACTTATTTCCAAACCATCCAATTGGTTTCAATACATCAGTAAAGTGACATAGAGGGAAGCTTGACAAATTCATTGAAGGTGAGAGACTTTTGTGACTTGGACAAAAGCTTCCAATACAGAATGCTTTTCAAAGAGATGGGCTTTTCATATTTTTAAGTGCTGTGTATATTATAAGTGAAGACATAAATGAGGCTTAACTCTCCTGGCATTGCCCCCAGTTGGAGAGAGTCACCTCATCCAACATACAACTCCTTTCTGGGGCACCTTGCATGCGTAACTGGTCTGTGGAGACAAGGAAGGAGAGATCCAAAGGCTTGGCCCTCTTTCATCAAGACAGGGCGACTTTGAAGGGCCATCCCAGTCCAGAGCTCCCGGTGGGAACCACTGAGGCCTTTGTCATGACTGTACGGCTGTTCGGCTCCTCCCTCTACCCAATCCCGCTGCTCCTGCTCCTTCACCGGTGTTGCCCTCGTGGCGTTCCCCAGTTAACTGTCTTCATGCAAATCACGATCTGAGTCTGTTTCCTGGACAAGCAACCAAAGACACCGGGCCCCTTCTGGTAAGAGTTAGCACCATGCACAGCCGGTCCCATAAGAGAGAGGGTGCCACAGCCACCACTCTGCAATGACCCAAGGCAACAGGATAATGTCACTTGGCTGCTGTTCCAGTCCCACTGATAAAAGTTCCGTTCTTCTTCCCACTCAGCTTCCAGGGGACCCTAGTGGGAACATTCTGCGCATACCCCGTCTCTGCCAACATCATGTGCTAATTCCTGTGCTACTGATGACAAATAGTGAACCGTGACCATTAACTCCCCTCTTAGGGTAGAACTTCTCCTTCTCCCCCACCAGGTCTTTGGAGGACCCAAAACATCAAAGGGCTGTCTTGTATTTTTTCCCCACTCATCGTGTTTGCATCCTTATGTAAAGGCCAACTTGCTCAGAGCAAAAAGGGTTTGCTTTTAATATCACATCTGGACTAAAAATTAGTCCTTAGTCCTACTGAGATGGGTACCCTCCTGAAAACCTGACCACCTAGTCTGCTTGGGCATCAGATCTGCCCTTGGCAGTGCAGCAGAACTTTCCTCACCCCTCCTCTGAGATCCCAGGAACAGGAAACAGTCCAAACCCTTCACATGACAAGTTGTGTCATTCTCAACTCTCCACCATCTGCCCCCAAGCCACATCTCCCTGTTCATTCTCATCCATAAACACTTTCATCCAACAACACTCAGCTGCTCATCCCTCCCTAATCCCAACCACGGTTTTTGGTCTATGAGTCTTTGTCCGTATCTCCCACCATGTGAACCATTATTCTCCACATTCTGTGCAAGCTTCATTCACCCAAACTGAAAAGGCCAATTCAAGTGCCACTTCCTCCATGCAGCCTTCTTGGATTCCCAAGAAGTGACATCTGCCAGCTCTGAGCCCCTGCCAGCTTTGGCACAGCATCACCACACACTGCCTTGAGGGTGACTGTACACGGCTTCTCTCTTCTGCTAAATGACAAGGTACCTGAGTCCTGGGGTCATGTCTCGGACAATTTCGTAGCCCCCATAAGACCTAGTACAAGTGATTTCACATAACGCTGAGAGGATCCAAAATATTTGGTATATTGCTGTCACGGTTATGGAGAAATACAAGTATATTATTACATCTGAGGCATTTTTATAAACACAGTTCTACCCTTCTCTAAAAGAAACATGAGCCTTAAAAGTCAGTAAAAACAATATTCCTAAGAATCAGGGCCCGGGGTGAGCACCTGTTCAGTTTTGCCTCATAGGACAGTCCTGATTTCCTCCTGCTGTTCTGGTATAATTATTAGTATGAGCCCCTTTCACTCTCTAAAGTGTCCAGATTGGCTGATAAATATTATGGTCACCCTACTTACGTAACTCATACCGTTAACTGACAGTGAGCTCTTCTGGTAGGAAAATCACGCTGTAAGAATTTCACAAAGACTGTGTGCCTTGCACATATTTTTACACGCCTCTTGTTGTATTCATACTTAAACTGAATTTTTTGCTAAGGGCCAGTGTAGAGAGTTATTTCACACCAGGGTTTTGAGGAACACTCTCCAGCAGATGGACACTGGAGTAGGCCCGGTCAGATCCTCTGTTTAGGGTGTAGGGACCAGTCTTCTCCTCTGTGCCAATGACAGAAGGTTGAGGCCATGTGAGGGTCCCTGGTTTCTCTCATTCAATTTAACCAAAGCCCAATGATTTCCACTTGAGGGCAGTAGATGATACCCTCCAAGGCTTTTCGGCAAAATTACACAGATTGGCATTGAAAGATCAGGGGTGGATTGTAGCTGTATTTTCTCTGCTCTCAAGATGCCAACAGCTGCTGCCAACAGAAAATGTCCCAACCTCACGGAAATGGTGAGGGGTACCTTATATCTCTTTCTTTATATTTTTTCAGTTAATCGTCAAATAAATAGATAATAATAAATAATTCACAACGATGTGCTTCATTTAATCCCCACAATAGCCCTACTGGTTGCTATTACATTTACCAGTCTACACGTTTTCATATTTATAGTTAATATTAATAGTAGCTCCCATTACTTAGTATTTACCACGTATCAGGCACTGTATAAGCAATTTATAGATATTAGCTTGTTTCACTCCTGCCACCCTCGCCTAATGCAGGTCTGGTTATTGCTTATTACCTGCCATGTCCCCTCAAATACAAGCTTCATAAGGGCAGGAGACTTTCTTTTCTTCACAGCTGTATCTCCTGTAAACGCACTGAGAATTGTACTTGGCACAGAATAGGTTCTCTATAAATATTTTTCGAATGAATAAGTAAATCAATGAGTGAATGACTGAATGAAGGAGTCAACAGACCTGTTAGAAAAGTGTTCTTATCCATGCTTTGCAGATGAGAAAACCAAGGCTTGCAAAGGGTAAGGAATTTGCCAAGATCTTACAGGTCACAAATTGGGATCTATGAGGTTTCAAAGTCTTAAACATGACAATGTACCCTAGCCCTTCATTTTCCTGATGAGAAAATGATGGCTTAGGAAGTTAAGTGAAGACTGGCTAAGCATTAAGTTATTAGAACTCAGGCCCAGGAATTCTGAGTCTGACCAGCACTATTTTCTCCTTGTCAAACTGATGGTTGGCAGGGTCTAATCCCACGTGCTCAGCATGTACAGCCACACTTACACAGGTTCTCTTCAGGGGAGAAGGGGGGCAGTTTCCCCAGGTAAAATTCAAATCCTTCTGGCAGGAGGAAGGTTAATCATTATCTCCTGACTTACCCCTAGGCATTCGTGTTCAGGGAATGAAATAGAGACCCAAGTTTGTTACCTGGGCTAGGGTAATGCTAACTGCTCAGACAAACCTATAGAGTATTGTATGTGGAAGGGTACCATGTTGACTAGGAGTTTAGTCCAGATCTTCAATTTTCCTTAATTATAATTTCAGTGGTTTAACACCATGGCTGCTTATTTCTTAATCATGTCACATACAAGATAGGCATCGTGGTGAGTGGACAGTTTTGCTCCATGTGGAGCTTCAGAGACCCAGACTCCTTCCACATTGTGGCTTTAGCATCCTCAGGGTTCGAATCCTCTGCTTTCAGTGGCAGAGGAGGAAAGCGCAGACATGAAGTTTCTTAAACACTTTGGCCAAGAATAGACACAGTTCTCTGCTCACAGACCATTGGTAAGAGAACCAGTTCATGGCTCTGCCCAGATGCAGGTGGGGCTGGGAAATGTAAACCCTGGGCAGACATTTCCCAGGTCACTCTGGAAGGGGGAACATAACTTTTTTGTGGGCAGCTAACCATCACAGCCATTTTGAGAAAAGAAGGGGCCCTGGAAGAGATGGGAGGGAGGAATCTGGGTTGCCATTTACAGAAGGAGGGAAGTTAAAAAGAAGCAGTGGGGAGAAGGCAGCAAATGCCAACTTTGCCAGCCTTAGAAGATTTTGCAGACTTTTCCTTTTTAGTTGCAATGGAGGTGAAGCAAACATGTCTTCACTGCCAATTTGAGACACACTTGGAGAAGAGCTTGGACCCTCTCATCTTAATTATTATCAAGGCTCTACACTCAGAAGTACTGCCCAAGAGATTTGCAATCCACTCATGCCCACCCAGCCTTCTCCATTTAAGTTGTAAATTATGAATCATGCAAAATTGGACAGGATCATAAAAGCCACAAGATGTATCAAGTACCATAGCCTTTAGTTACCTTAGCTCATTAACAGAAAAATAGGTGTTGTACTTTTTTCTCTTTTAAGGAAAACAGTATCAGGTAATGTCACATAATATTTCAAAATAGAATTTGTCTTTTTGTCAACCAAGTAGTGAATAACAAGGAAACACTAAATGTTCTTTTAAATAAATGATTTGAAATTAATTTCAATCCATTCTGATGGTTCAGTAAAAAGAGAAATACAGACTTTGGTAGGTCTCTTAATGCAGATTGCTATAGTAATTTAAAAAAAACAAATAATGTAATAACAAAGTAATGATTCGATCATGCTGCCAGCGTGCTTGACAGCAAATAGTATATTTAAAAAAAATAAATTTGCCACTACAGTATATGCCGATGACTATACTCTAGACATTGTTTTCAGATGTGAAAGATTCATAGGATCATATTCATGTATTTTAGAGAGTTATTTACTCTAACAGAGGTAAAAATATTAAAAGTATAATTATTCACAGTCTTTCTCCCCCTCCTGCTTCCTAAGAGGGATATTTTTGCAGGAGTAATGGATAGGGTGGGATAATGGGTAGAGACAGACCTGGAGAAACTGAGAGGCTTACTCATTCTACATGTGCAGGGACATGAAGCTGCCTGGAGAAAACCCAAACAGTTGAAAGAAGGAAGGAGGTGAAAGGATTTTGGCCAGAAAGGGAAGAACTGAGAACTTTTTGGAAGCTGAACTGAGCAGCTACAATGAGGAGGGGACTGTGGGAGGGAGTTCAGGTAAAGAGGAGCATCTGAAGCCTCTCTCTGTGTTCTGCACAGTTAGGCGCCATAACTGTTGTTGCTGGAGAGAACCTCTCCTGAACTCCCTCCGCAGCTGAACTTCACTTCAGACAACCGTTCCTAGCAGATTGAGACAGTAATAATAGCAGCTAATGCTTACATAAACACACTTCCTCTGTGACAACTATCAAGCTAAGCTTATGATCTACATTAACTCTTTTAATCTTTACAACTTTATGAGGGAACACTGTTATTAACCCTTTTTTACAGAGGAGAAAACTGAGACACAGAAATGCTGTGTAACTTTCCAAGAATACGCCAGCTAATATGTAGTAGAGCTGGATGCAGGCCCACACAGCCTGGCTCCAGGACCTATGGTCTGGACCACAATACTCTCACTTCTCAGTCTGTTAAAAAGTCAATCTAGTTAATACATAAGCCTTACATCATAAAGGTGATTAAAGATCAGGACTAAACTCCTAGTCAACGTTGCACCCTTCCACACACAGTACTGTATAGGTGAACACCACAGTAGGAGAATAGCATGCAATCGTAGGTGCCAAAATGCCAAGTTATTCATGGGCTCACAATATTAAGTGTTCATTATTTGCTAACTTTAGGAAATAAGACGAGGAAAATGAAGGTATAAGGAATTAGTCTTTTTTCAAATTTCATTTGTCTCTGGCCTATATTCTATGATTATATGCATTTGGTAATAACTGAGTAATATTACAAAAGCTCTCCGCAGCCTTCAGACAGGCTCTTCACTTTAAGGGCTCCATTTTGACTGGCACTGAAACGAATTCATAAGAAACCAGACATTCTTATTTGCCCAGTTCCTGGTCTCTTCAGCTCATTTTGTTGTTGTTGTTTTTGTGTGTTTGTTTATTAATTTTTATAAAGTTACTGGGGTGACATTAATTGGGTTTAGTAAAATTATATCGGTTTTAAGAGTACATTTCGATAGTACATCATCTATGTGTCAGTCACATTGTGTGCTCACCACCCAGAGTCAGTTCTTCCATCACCATATATTTGATCCCCTTTTCCCTCTTCTACTCCCCCCCACCCCCACTGTTTTTGTCCTTTTTTAAGGGTAGTTTCCCACATCATCCCTGCTGGGTCTACATTAGGACAAGTATCAGGGAGAAGGCCCATTCCATAGATGGCCTGGGCTACTTATTGAAGTTAAGGCCATAGACTCTTATACCCAATCTGGAAATTGATCATTCTTAAGTTGATTCTAGAACCAAATCATTCTCCCATAGTTCATAATGGAATAAGATAAAAAAAAAACACACAAAAAAACACAGAACCTAGATGAAAAGATGGGTATCTGGGGAGATAAATGAAGAGGCAAGTTACTCCATTCCAAAGAGAGTGGGATAGTCTGGGAAATACTAATGTAACTGACGATGAGCTCTGGGAGGGTTAACTGACTGTAGAATCAAAGTAATCCTTTGCTGTATTCCAGGTAGAGTACATGACTATAAAATGGCCTGTGTGTCTTAGACTATTTTTTTCACATCATGTATCATCACTAAGAAGTAAACTACAGTTTATTCGCTAAACTCCCAAATGGTTATGACCCGTATGATGTGTTTTTCATGGATTTAGCCAGGGATAAGGACTTCCTTTACTCTCTTCTAAAAGTGAGAAGAGCACAGAATTCTATCTTTCATAGTCTGAGAGACAATGATGGTTTGCTCTGCAAAACTGGATTGGAAAATTGGGTTTCTTCCATTAAGTTATCTTCTCTGAAGTGACAAATCATACTAGGAGTGACTTGCCCAGTGAGTTACTGGCTTAAGAACTTGACTTTTGAGTGAAGCGGCCTGGATGACCAATGGTAGCGAACGAAGATAGCTTCAACTTGGTCAGTCTGCTCTGGAGTCAGGGCTGCTGCTTCCATCTTATGATAAATTGCATTGATCATGTAGGTTACAGAACCCCTGTCATGATCAAAGAAAAGACATTATGCTTTGACATTGTCAATTTCTGGAGGTGTCATACAGTGCTACGAGGAATGGCTCATTTAATTTCACTTTATAAATTAAACAAAGCAGAAAACCAAGATGATAAATCCAAAATGATCCAAATATTATATTTAAACTTGAAATATATCAACATCATAGAACTGGAGCTAAAATTTATGCTACCAAAACTTCACCAAGACCACCTTCAGATAAAAACGTTTAAAAAGCTCAGAGTCAGGAAGTTTGTTATACTTGTCAATGAAGAGGATAGAATCTGGCCTCTTTTTGGAGCGGGAAGAAGGGTTGGTAGGAGTACAATTACAACAGGTAATTTTTCATTATTTTAGCTCATTTTCTCCTACTAAGGCCTTAATTTCATTTTCAGCTCTTCATTTTGCAATTAACATCTTCTTTTCAGAAGTTCAGAAATAAATTTGAGGTTTGGAGACTAACGAGTTCTTCAGGCCTTTTGGATAGTAAGGCAGGAGGAACCATTGCAAACACAGCTCTGAGTGTTTGTGGCCATTTTTCCGAGGAGTGTGGCCCATCTCCACGTCTACATGCAGCCTCGGGTCTCACCTCTGGGCTCTCCTCACAGCAGCCTGCTGGAGCTTCATTTGTCTTAGAGGAGAGACAGTGGAGTGGAGCCTGCCTTAGTCTGGACCTGTGATTCCAAGGTGGAGAGAGTCCAAGATTATCATTCAGTCCATTAAGCATTCCCTTTTAGCTGAAGGGGTTCATCTATCAATCTCGCTTTTCAGCCGGTAACCTGCTTATGTAGAGGTTTAATTACATTTTCAGGTCATCCAAGCACTTCTCCTAGATATTTAATAAAATGAGTCCTTATTTTATTTATCACATGGTTTATTTTACATGAGCCACCTAGGACTGGGATGGAGTGAAGGGGGGCAATTACTTATAGAAAGATAAACAAGTGAGATTTCCACCTTCAAAGTGTCCAGAATTAACAGAGGAATTATTTGGGTCTCGGGGCACAATGACGATAGCAGATTGATCTGAAACTGCATGTAGCAGCCACCATTCCCAAAACAGAAAGTCAAATATTGATTTCCCAGTGCTTTTATGACCCATTTAACAACAGGCATTTTGGATTGGTTATTTCTCAAGGCTGGAGCGAATTTTCCAGCCAGCCGCCTTTTGAGCTTCCTCTTAATTATCTTCTCTGAGAGATAGGTGAAAATTGATGTTCAGCCCTGGCCCTGAAAACACACACACACACACACACACACACACACACACACACACACTCACACACGCTCCATAAAGGAGGCTGACATAACCTGTGGCACCTAACACTATCTAAGTTAACTTGAACAAAGGGTATTTAGATATTTTCCACAAAAACCACCAAATTGGGTGATGGGGAGGTCCCATTGGGTATGTCTGCTAACAAATTCTCACTAATTGACATCAAGCCAGTTAATTTCTATGTAATGAGTGTTGAGTGATTCAAGGGCCAGCCGGACCAGCCGAGGCTGGGTCTATACCAAGACTTCTTCTACCTGCTTGGCTCTAGGAACGAAACATTTAATGTGTTGCCAAATTTTCAAAAATGCTGGGAGTAGAAAACAACGTTTTTAATCTTTTGCTCTTTGGGCTCCTAATTATGTAGCAAAGGGTATAAAGAGGGCTTTACAAATCATTATTTCCATTAGGAAGGTGTTAGAATCAATTCCACCGAGGGCTCCCCTCCTATTTGGGCAGCTGCTATTCCCAGGGGTGGCGGCCACTGTGGTGCTGGTTGAAGCGGGGCTTCTGTTCTGTTTCCCCAGCACTTGGAAGAAAAACAAAACAGGCCTAATGAAAAACACACACGGGAAATGCTTTATTATTTCATCATCCTCACCTACTGCGCTCTGGCACTGCTCTATGATTACGAAGGACTTCTCCCTCACGCTGGCCTGCTCCCTCTCCCAGCATTGGCCAGTGGGGTGGTAGGAGGCCGATACTGTGTCATTTCCTGTCAGATCGTTTAGGAGGAATTTGCTCTTATTTCCTCCCGGCCACTTCCCCCCTGCACCTCCCTGCCCCCCAACCTTCACTCCTCCCTCTCTAGGTCAGCATTTGGCAAATGCCCTGTGGTAAAGTTGTATTAACTTCAAAATTCAGTGTTTTAGGGTTGGGGGAGTTCTGGAAACTCTGGGCACCAAACACAATTAATCTGTAACCTTTGAAAGCTGAGAAATGGGTCAGAATCACTGAGCAGACCCCAACCTCCTGAGAGGGCAAAGGAATGCTACTTAGTTGGGAAGCTGGTGGGTTTGGGGAAGGGGGGAGTGTACTGAAGTGAGTCAGAATATTAATTCAAACTGTAATCTTCCCGCATGCATTTCCTTGACTTTTCACCAGAAAGGAGAGTCAGAAAGCAGACATTCCCCAAATCTCATTGGACCATTAGCAAGTGAATAACTCCTTTCATAAAAAATGTCTCCATTTCTTTATTCCACACAGGGTGAAACCTGGATACAATAGACAATGCGTTTATTCACATGGTACTCAGTAACCCCCTACCCCCAAATAACCCAGGCGTGGTCAAGCAGGTATGGCTACCCAGGAAATTGGAATGCTTTAGGTCAGACCTCAGTGGGGCCACCAGTACCAGTCTGTGGTGATGCATCAGTGTGACTCTTTTCCATTGTTTCATTTTGGCGGCTTGGAAATGGTACTATGCCCTCTACATAGAAAATGTTTAATAAATATTTTGTAAATTTTCAGTAAATATCTGATGAATTGCGTTGGGACTATATGTCAACGGATAGAAGGCCAAGCCATCACCCATTTTCTGGCAATGGAAAGTGAGTGCCTATGTGCTATGCCCCTATGTGCTATGCCACACCCTTGGGGGTCAACAGAAATATTAACATCACTAAATAATAAGAGTACTTTGGGCAATTCTTCCTTGATGAAATTTCTACCAGACTGGCTTATAATGGGTAGCTGTTTCCTAATATCTGTTAAACTTACAATGAGTAGTTGTTTTCTAATATCTATTATGGCATGAGTAATACAGTACTATTACTTACTATTTAATTCAATGTGTGGTATCTTCTCAATGAATATTTGTTCAATAGATCAATGAGTAAGTGTGACATTGGTATAAATACCAAATGAGTTTCTTGGGGGCTTTAGGGTGAGAATTGGTCTATGCATGTAGGTCTACCTAAATGTATGATAGTCCTAAATTTAATTCCCAATGGAAATGTAGAAATAAATCATATAAACTAGCCTGTCTAGTGGGAAAATCTAGAGATGAGAACAAAATGATCCTCCAAAGCAGAAGCAGGTCAACATGTCTGCCACTAATAGATGGTAGGAAAAGTTATATCTATACTTCATTTTGAGGCATTTGACAAACATTATTAATCCCATCACAGTTTATAACCATAAAAGCACTGAGAATCCTAAAGATGTTAAATGTATGATTATGTTGGAAACAATAAACGTTTTTGAAAAGCAAAAGGCCAAACAAAAATGAAAGTGTTAAGGAAAAGCAACCCTTGCTTATAGATATGGAATGCAACTTTGACAGTAAGAATAACTCAGAAGTACAAAGAGTACTAACCTTCCAGTTTGTGGAAAAGTATGGGCCGAGGCGATAAACTATTGTTGTCAAGAGATTGATGAATTGGGAGACATTTTTGTCTGGGCTATCACTGTGGTTTTCAACCCTCACTGCACATTTGAATCACCCAGGAACCTTTAGCAAACACATGTTCTGGGGCCACACTGCAGACTAATTAAATCAGAGCCTGTAGTGGTGGAGCATAGGCCTTAGGAATTTTTAAAGCTCTCAATGAGATTCCAGTGGGTAGTCAAAGGGGGCCACAGCTACAGTGCTCAGATGTTAGCCTCAGAATCACTTTGAGGGCTTATGAAACTGTGTTTGCTAGGTCCAACCTCCAGTTTCTAGTTCACAAGATTTGGGGGCAAGGCTAAGAATTTGCATTTCTAACAGGTTTCCAGTTGATGTTGCTGCTGCTGTTTGTGGGGGCCACACTTTGAGAACCACTGGACTAGAGGCTCAGCCTCAACATTTGGATCCTATTAACCTGATTTAATTCAAGAAAAACCTAAGGGTTTGTTCCTGATTTTATGGTGATAATGCTCTCTAAGAGATTTTTTTTTTTTTCACCTATGATTGGTTTAAAGGGTCATGTGAATCTACACATGATACAAGTTAAGTGCTAGAACGGAGTGTGAGATTCTGCAGCTGCTATGCTTTTTCCTAGATGTTTGGGTAAATCATCAAGGAATGTGACCAGCCTCAATGTAGAGAGAACTGTTCTGAGTTAGAAGAAGACACCAAAATAAAACATACATAAGCAAGGAGAAGAGAATGGCTGGGTTTAAATCATGGCAGACTTTCACTTGGGATTTCAAATTCATACCCGTCCTTCACTGGGTTTGGCATACAAATGCATTTATAAGCATTCCTTTGGACCTTCTATAGTAGCAAGTACACATTTGCTGTGTTTGTAATACTAAAATCGTGAGAAGCACTGTAAATAGAAACAATGAAAAATATTCAAAATCAGTTCAGAAAAACATCAGACTTTAAGAATTTGGCTTTGAAGAGTTAGGAAGTCAGGAAAGACTATGAATCAACTACCATATCAATTATTGTTAATCCCTAGCCAATACCTATTTTAAGGAAGAACTCAGGTTTCACTTCTATCTCCGTCTCTCCCTAGCCACATGCCTATCTTCTCACTCCCTCCAGTTAGAGATATAGCACGTGGAACCATCATACGGGTATGGCAGGAGTGACCATCTCTGGTGCTCTAGTGGATGTGACCACCATCTCTTTCTTCTTCCCTCACACTTTCCATTCACTTATAATCATCTCTGGGTTCCCACAATTCCATAGTGGTTCTAACCTAATCTTTTCAAAATACAAGTTCTCCAACAGAGTTACACAGGCTACCATTTCTAAAGCTCTACATTAAGAAATGTAACCGTGTCTTCATGTCTTGGTTTTTAAAACATATTTTTTAATGACTTGTGAAAATAGTGCAGTAGCCAGTCATATTGAAGGGAGATTAAAAGCCTATTCATTATTTACTTGGATGTCCACGTGTCCACGTGCAGATTGCTCATAGCATTACATCCAAAGCAGCCTTATCCAGTCTTCTAATCTTCCCATTAAAACTGATCATGGGATACTTATGTTTTACATTTTCAATAAGTGGTGGGCATATAGAGAGTCTCTTAACTTGTTCTTTAAGAACTTGTAATACTTACAATCTTTGAATTCATCTTGTATTTTGGAAGTTAGCTGGCTTTTGTGTGGAAAAACCTTTCAATGCTTTAAGCCATAAAGCATTACAATTCCAATTAAAGGTAAAATGAGGGGTTGTGGCTGCTTCATAGAGGGAAGACTGAACCACATGTGTGAGTGAAGAGCACAAAGAAAATATATGCGTTTTGATGGTTAGATATTATAACATTTTTAGAATATTTACTCAAATATATTTGATCTAATTAAGTAAATCAGAATGTTTGGAAATAAGACTGATTAACATTTCAATTAACTGAGTATTGATCAGAATTTTGGGAGTAGGGGAGAACCAATCCTTATTTAAAATTTTTTAAAAGAGAAAATATTATACTCATACAATTTCTTTATCTTAATAAATGGAGTTCATAAAATATATTCTTTTACAATTGTCAACTTTGTCTTCTGGTTAGTGAAGGTCTACTAAATGTGGAGTTCAATTTAGTTGTTACTTATTTAGTTTGATGTTCATTGTCAAGTTAACCTAATTACCAACTAATGACTTCAATTTTGGGGTTATAACAAAGATGAAAAGCAAACGTCCCAACCACCTTAGTTATATATAAAAGGTGCACGGATCCTTTTTATTGTTTAAAAATGTTAGATATTCATAATGTCAAAATATCCTTTTAGTGTCAGTTTTTGCTTGAACACATTTTTCTTCTAAAAATGCCTTTTTCAGTAAAGCTGTGGGAGATTTTTCTTTTCTGGTATTTAAAGTAAGATAAAGTTTAGCTGATTTCTTTCCCTGACTATCCCCTTCCCCCTCCAAAGGCTTAATAACCACAACCCTAAGATTTATGGTGAGTGAAAAAGAAAAATAAGTAAATTATCTGACTGAGGAGCCATTCTTCCTCTCTCTGTCCATACAGACTATTTTAAATGCTGCTAGCAGCAGTCTAATTAAAATAATTTCTGTCAGAAGTCTGTGAAATATGCAGCCACAGCCCAGCTCAATGTTCTCGAGCAGGAATGACAAATCTCTGCTTAATTGGTACTTAATATGGTAGTACAGGATTAGTAATTCTCCAGGATAAAAGGAGATAACAAATAGAAATCTCTTGCTTGGGGCAGGGAGCCTTGGAAAATGAACAGACCAAATGGTGCTTACCCCCAAACTGTTCCTATCAAGGTTTGTTATTTTGACCATCATTTATGAAATAACAGACAATTAATGCACATTTTATGGCCAGTTCTAAGTCCTAATTAAATACAACTATGTACAAAGAATGTGAACAGCCTGACTTACAGAGACCAAAATAAATACTGACAGAATTATGGTGACCGCTGCAGCCTTAGCTCATCTTATCCTATCTTGGGGATAAGCACCTTGGCAGAAGCATTAGCTACCTCTGAGGCACAGCCATTAAGCTGAGATTCATAGTGAATGAAGAAAAAAAAAGTTGAAGGGGGAAAATCATCCATAGTCCCATTGCTGATAAGTTGGGGCCACTACTAATAAGCTAGAGTGTTTCCTTCCTGTATTTTCTTTTCCAGTGCATAGTTTTTATGTTTTACTTAATCTACAAATTGTTGCAGGCTATTTTGTTTGTGCTTTGCTTTTTCCACTTAATATTAAATAGTAACACTTATGTACTCGTATATATGTGCATATTATGAATGCTTAGTAGAAATACTACTTACTGTTGACCCAGTATTCTATCAAGTAGATAATATGGATCTTGTGCCATGTTGCCAGGTGCTATTCTAAGGGCTTTGCATGTACTGAGTAATTAAATCAACAATAGCTTTATGAGTTAGGTACTTCCATCTTCTTCATTTTCTAGATGTAGATACTGATGCATGGAAAGATTATGTTAATTTGTCCCAGGCCACATAAAATTGTTAATGGAGGCAGGATTTGAACAAGGGAAATCTAACAACAAAAAGTGCTTCTAATCACTCTACTATATCATGTCTTAACACATTATCTCAACTTCACCAGACAATGCTCTAGATCAGAGTCAGTAAACTTTCTCCATAAAGGATCAAAGTGTAAATATTCTAGGCTTTGTGGGCCACATACAGTTTCTGTGGTATGTTCTTTTTCTTCGTCTTTTTTTTTAACAACATTTTAAAAATATAAAAGCCATTCTTAGTTTACTAGACATACAAAAAGGACATGGGGGCAGATTTGGCCCATAAACCAACCTCTGTTTTAGATTAAGTGTGAGTTAAATCTAATAATGTGAATAGCAATTAAGATAATTAATTTTGTTAAGTTTTTGACACTGGAGAAACCAAATAATTGATTTGATTAAATGAAGTATTATTTCAATTTGTTATGCTAATATTATGACTATACTGCATATACATTTGTGCGTATACATATTTATAATGGCAACTGAACTGACTGAAAACATTTAAGCTTTCATCAAAACTTGAAATTTAAAGTAATTGTGGTAAGAAGTCAACTCAAGGCCAAAATGAATTTGTCTTTCACAAATCTCACAAAGTCATTAGAAAATCACAAATTTCAGTTTAATCATCAATTTATGCCTTTTGATGGGCCACATAACATTCTGGTGTGCACTGTTCATTCCTTCATGATAGCAGTTCTCAAGGAGAGGTTCTGAAACCAGCGACATTGGAACCATCTGGCATTGTCTCGTTAGAAACGCAAATTCTTGAAGCTCATCCCATAAATACTGAATGAAGTACTCTGGAGTTGGAAAATATTAAAGCTTAAGAACCACTGCTTTAGGGAACTCTAGTTCCAAGCAAATTTTTTTGCAGAACAAAGTGCTGTGTGTATGTGTGTGTGCACACATGTACACACACGTACACACGAACATAAGGATTATTTGTGAACTAAAAATACCTCACATTATGAGACTATATTATGATACATTATGGAACCACCATGTAGACAAGACAGAAGAATCAAAATGAACAAATTTTAGGGTTGCATATGTATCTTATGCATGTTTATGAGTAAATTTATACTGTCATGCCTACCTTGTTACATGATACTGTATTGATTTTGTCACAGCTATTTCCTGGTTCATTACCTAAACGTGCCATTTTTTTTATAACATTAGAGATTTAAGACTTAAATATCTTAAAACTTCTTTTTAAATTGAATGTCCTCAATTATTGAGGACACTATACCTGAAATTTTAATTGACAAGTTTATTATAACAAAATGTGTCATTTTAAAATGTCACTCTCAAGATTCAGTTTCTGGGTAAGAGGGAGAAAACACACTCCTGACTGCTCTTCATCTGACTGCAGCTATACAACCTGGACAGAATGTGTAGATGAGTTAATTGAGAACTCTGAAAAGTAAATAATAAACAGCAAATTGGGGAAGAGAACCAAAATTCAAAGTACCACTGAACTGGTGCGAGTTTACTATTATTTTTCCTTGTCATCTAGTCCTGGAGGCAGGCACAGCTGCAGAAATGCATGGCAGAATCCCAACTTTCTGACTGGAGGCTTCCAAAGGACAGTCCCAGGAAACAAGAAAGTACTTGGAAGATTGTGGAGAAGGGGGAGTTCATGACAACAACCCCATGAAGGTATTTATAAACTCGGAGACTCCCAGATTTTCACATGAATGGATCTCATCTTAATCATCACATACAAGACGTTGAAAAGTGAATAGATGAACTCTCACCCAGGTCTCATCTTTACCACTGGGTGGTGTACCCATGACACATTTCTGAATCACACTGGACTTTAAAACTTGTAGCCTGAATATAATCAGGTCAATTACCTGCTAAAACAAAAATATCAACATTCTCCATAGGATTTCAACAAGACCCAGAGTCTCAATATAATATTCAAATTTTTAGGCTACAGTATAAAATTACTCAGCATGTGAAGAACCAGGAAAATTCAACTCACATGGCAAAAGACAATCAACAAACATCAATGCCAGGATGACATGGATGTTTTAAATTACTTAATAGAATTTAGAGCAGCTATTATTAAAAAACGCTCCAACAATCAATGACAAACTTTCTTAAAGCAAAGAGAAAAATAGGAAATCTGAACAGAGAAACAGAAAATATAAAGAAAAATCAAATGGAAATTTTAGCACTGAAAACAAAATAACTGAAATAAAAAACTCATTGGATGGGCTCAATAGCAGAATGGAGATGACAAAGGATGGAGTCTGTGAACATAAAGATCGATCAATAGAAATCATGCAAACTAAATAACAAAGAGAAAATAAGATTTAAAACTGAGATCTATGGATGGACCTAGAGGATATAATGCTAAGCAAAATAAGTCACACTGAGAAAGACAAATACCATATGATCTCACTTATATGTGAAATCTAAAGAACAGAATAAACAAAACAGAAAAAAAAAAATGAACGCAGATTCAGATATCAGTGGCATAACAGTAAAAGGCCTAACATTCATGGTTATTGAATCTCAGAAGAACAGGAGAAAGTGTGGTGATTAAAAAAAAAAAAAATGAGGAAATAATGATTGAAAAGTCCCAAAATTTGGTGAAAGACATAAACCTAAAGACTCAAGAAGCTTAGGAAACCTCCAATAAGACAAACTCAAAAAAATCCATGCCTAGACACATTATAATCAAACTGCTGAAAGCTAAAAGTAAAGAAGAAATCTTGAAAGCAGCCAGAGAAAAACGGCATGTTATGTATACGAAAACAAGGATTCTAATAACTGCAGATTTCTCGTCAGAAACCATGGAGATCAGTGAGAAATGGCACAATAGTTTTCAAGTGCTGAAAGAAAAGAAATATCAATAAAGAATTCTATATCTAGAAAAAATACCTTTAGGACTGAAGGTGAAATAAACATTCTTAGATGAAAGGAAATTAAGATAATTTATTGCTAAAGGAAGATTTTCAGAAAGAAGGGAGGTGATATTAGAAGGGAACATGGAACATCAGGAGTAAAAGAAGTGCAACTGAAATTGTAACTATCTGGGTAAATATAATATATTACTCTCCTCTCGATTCCTTTAAAAAATATTTAATGGTTGAAAAGAAAAAATTATAGCATTGTCTGGTAGGGTTTTCAGTGTGTGTAGATATAATATATGGCAATTATAACATCTAGAGAGAATCATTATGGTGGTAAGTTTTCTACACTTCACTGGAAACGATTAAGTATTGAGTATAAGTAGATTATGAAAAGTTAAGTATATCCTTACAGCAACCTACAATCCTTACAGCAATTACTAAAAATCTATGCAAAGAGATATAGTAAAAAACACAATCAATTAAGATCGAATACTAAAAAATGGTTCAAATAATCCAAAAGAAGGCAAGAAAGGGAAAACAGATGAATGAAAAAGAGAAAATAAAAAATAAAATGATAGACCTAAATGTAAACATATCAAAATTACATTAAATGTAAATGGTCTACACACATCAATCAAAAAACAGAGATTATTAAAATGGATCTTCAAAAATCATGCCCTCCACTATGTGCTTTCCACAAGAAACTCACTTCACATATAATGATATAGGTAGGTTAAAACTAAAAAGGAAATGCTATATATAAATAATAAATGGAAAAATAAAATAATAAATGGAAAAAGATATGCCACAAAAAACACAAATTAAAATGGCACTTGTCTCTACTTTTCCCAGGAAAATATTTGCCACTTCAGAACCCTGACACTACAATGTGAAATAAATTCATTTGATTACTTAAGTGAAATTGTTTTGAGTGATCATCAGCTCTGCTTAAGCTGTTACTTATTTTCAAGTGGCTAAATACAAGCTTCATTAGGAACGAATTAATCTTTCTTCTGTCATTTCAAAGGGAGCCTCACACTTCCACAGATGTTTTTGTGTAGTGACAAAACCACGGAGTACAAACATTGATTTTAATTCTAAGGCAAAATCAATCTGAATATCACATCTAATCTTTTAAATGAGAGAAGCATAGTCCCCAAACTCACATGTGTCTCTATGTGTTTATTAAACATCATAAATACATCAGACTTGCCATGAGCTCACAGATAGACATGCACATGCAGGCAGGTCACAGCTCCTTGGAAAACCACCCATGTTCTCTTCCTCAGCTATAGTACATAACACATATGGTTCCTGTCAGTAGCACTCATTTAGAGAGATAAAAATCCTGCAACAGCTAAGTTCAGCCTCTCTCCAGTGGCCTTTTCCTTTGATTTCCAAGATATCAAGTGACTATTCACTAAACCCTATAATTGCAAACCTTACCCAGTTCCACCTCTAAAAGAAGAGGGAAGAAGTGGCCCATTTAAAAAATCTTTCTCCAGTACATCACATAATTAATCTATCTTAATTCTTTCTGATAGTAGCCTTCTTTGTTACTTTTTGAAAGAAAGAAAAGACTATTGAAAGATTCATGTGTTGAATAACTATAAGTAAACATTTGAAAAATAATTTAGGGACATATAGAATAATTTTCATTATTAATATACAGTATTAAATATATTTGGTAGCATAATAATTAATAATAGTGGGCAAGTTTCTTTTTTGAAAACTTTTACAGATATGAAACTAGCATTGTTTTCTTCAAACCTGGCTTGAATTCAACTTGATACATTGTTTTTGTTCTTTTTTGTTCTTCCTGTCCTTAACTTTTCTTCTGCAATGTGAAAATACAAGGCAGATGTCTTCATCTCACTGGAATGCTTTTAACCTTAATGAAGGGTTGTAATAAATCAGTGCTTTTAAATCTGCTTTCTCTCATCAACACATCCATACTTTTGAGATATTAGTCTCCACAGAGATTATTAGAAATAATTAGGACAAGTTAGAACTTACAGTTATTAGTTTGTTAATGGGCATATAGTTGCTTTTTGTTAACTATCTCTAATACGTAGAAAGTTATCTTGTTCATATATCTACAAACTATAGATATTGGACAAGATCTTTTTTAAAAATTCATCAACAACTCATTTTATGCTAGAATGTGTATGGAATATGTATGCATATTTGTATACACACAGATATAAAGGACTATTAAAGTACAATTGGGTGATATTTGAAAGTTACATGTATAGATTATATCAATTTACAAATAAACTGGGAAATTAAGACTATTTTTTACTTTAAGATTTTCTCAATTCATATTATAAAATTAGAATTTACCAGGTAAGTTATTTCATTATTTCACACTTTATATTTTTTATTTACTCAGGATTCACAGATGCCAGTTTCTTCAATAAACAAAATTCAGTACTCTGAACTCCTCTCATTAATACACAGAAGAAAAATAACCTGCAAAACTGCAACCCCAAAAGAGAGAGGTGGTATAAATAACCTCATAAAATGTGACATCTTGGTGACCTATTTTAAATGGATGAAACTTGGTGATAGCAAAACAAATCACTACTTTTCACGATCACATGAATTAAGATGCAGCTAAGATTAATGCTAAAACCCTCAACTAACAATGACTGAATCTGAAAATGTAATGGGTTTGAATAAGCTTGCAGTGTACTAAGCTAAGATAAATGGTTCTGATAGTGACATCTATAAGAAAATTTTATAAGGCAGGCTAACTACCTATCTTAATTCTCAAATGTTTGAAAAAGCTGTTCTGACTTCCAGTGAATCAAACCTGTTCATTCGTCTTTCAAGAGGCTGTAAAGTTTCATGCATGAAACTCTGGATCGGAAATTACAAGATTTAGGTTACGGGCCTCCTTCTCAAGAGAGGAGAACTAGGCCAGCCCAATTCTTTGGAATCCTTCTGCCACTTTATGTTTCCCTCCCACCTGGGTGACCAGGTTATAAAAGCTTTTTATATACTGGAGTCCACAGGGTGATGGAGTCTGAGGATTCAGTTTCCAATGTCAGCTCTGCCACTTGTGTGACATTAAGAACATCACTTGCCTTGCCAGACCTCAGTTTTGTCATTTAGAAAGTGGGAGGAAGTTATTTTGAGGAGGTGTGTGAAATGGCTTGTGAACAGCAAGGTGATACTCACCTTTCCAGACAGTCCGTGCTGGATATTGTAGATGCTGTGGGTGGCTTAATCTTTATTGACCCGTCTGATCTTCAGCATTTGTAACTTGCTCTTTCCCTCGCCGACTCCTTGCCAACACAGCATACCTTTTTCTGATCATCCAGGCAGAGCTGGATGGGAATCCCAGAGGCCCAGAGAGGAAGCCAAGATCCCTCAAGGAATCAGGATTTGAACCGGAATCTTTAAACCGCTGGTGCAACACTCTTCACTCTCTCTTTCTTTTATTCGTGAATTCATTCAGTCCACAAGCATTTATTAAGCATCTATTTTATAGTCTGTGATAAAATATTAGAACCTCTTTCACTGCTGGTGTCAGTGGCCTAGTTAAGATTCTGGTCCTAATCGAATCATTACTAGACCACAGCTTCACAGTTATACTGGTCTTTTCCATTATTGTTATTGTTATCACTATTATTATTTATAAAGAAGCCTTCCTTCAAGCGGCTACTTAGAAAGACACCCAAGGTAGAACTCCGGGTGAAGCAGGAATACTCCCACCCCAGACCTGAGGTGCGTCAGCCACACTCTTGGAGCTTCAATGGTATCAGAGTCTGAGAACCACGGCCTCGCATGTTTCTTTTTATTGGGCTCAACTTAATTAGAGGTTTCATCTCTAGATAGTGTGTAGAAGTATTTACTATTATTTCAAGGAGCCAGGAAGCTTAGTTCAGCCATATAAAGTTAAACTACTCTCTTTCCATCCTGGTGCCTACCTTCTTGAGATACAATGGATGAGAATGTTGCATTTCCTTGTTTAGAAAGATTCTTCCTTTGGGTATCCGTATGTTACTTTGGCTCTGACTGGCTACCATTCTCAAATACACAAGCCTGTTAGGACCTGTCTAAATCCAGATGAGTGAGGTTGTTCACTGGCCTGGTTATAGTCTGTAATAATGTTCCAGTGATAGTAACAAACTCATTGTCAGGGTTTTGCAGCTCCAAAGCCTTCTTTTCTTCCAGGGGTGTGGGTGGTGTGTTTGATTTTTTGACAAAGTTCTTCCATCACTAAAAATATACCATCAGTGAAGACAATTGAGTTGGGAACACACCTGGGCTAATTATGGTGAGCAAGTCAAATACTAAAAATACATGTGAATAAATCTTAGGGAATCTGAAATAGTTGTATTTGTCCAAATTAAGAAGAGGTTATATGGCATGAAAGACATTGACCATTTTGAATTAGGGGTTTTGGCCAAAGGTTACATTTAGAACACAGTGTAATTTAGTGGCACCAATTTCTTTTATGAAGCATGGATGTAATAGAAGAAAACCTTGTTTTGAATAATTGAGTTTGGAATGCGCATCAAGCCAAGCCACTTTTTGCACATTTACACTCAATCCGTAGGCTAAGTGGCTTCCAGTTGTCTCTAGGATTAATGCATGACAACTCTGACTTACACATGCCTTGGACTAATCCCGTGTCTGTCAACTGCTTTGGAGGCATATAGCCAACAGTTAGGTTCATATTTGGGTTATGAAACGTACTTTTGCTGTAACTATACCCATTTGCTAGATGTTTTATTGTCAGAGCTCCACTTTCTTCTTTGTGGTCAATGAACCATATCAGCTTCAACTGATCTAATCCCCAGGATTTTTCACACTAAATCACTCATTTTGCTTGTTCACACGAAGAAAAGAAAGGAAAACAGTCTTTCTGCTCCCTGTGACTCTACAAGTAAATTACGTAGAATTAAAGCTGTTTGCCCCGTGGTTTATTATGCAGACATAATTAGATAATGAAGGGCTGGTGCTATAAAACAACACCATTTTTATTCAAAATAGACTCATTTGATTAATATTTTTTTATTTTTAGTATATTTGAGATAGATCCCTACAAGTTTATGTTTTCCTATTTTATTCATATGTGATGTATGTGGAAAATTAAAAAATAATGTGTCATTCCAAGTATTTTCTAAAAACAAAAAGTTGGAATTTCATTTTTTCAAATCCCTGTTTAAAGACAAAGTAGTCTCTTAAGAGTTGAGGGCAGATAGCATCCTTCTAAGAGTTCAGCTCAATTTCTACAGACTTTCTCTGTGGGTTTAAGGACCACAGTCATTCTAGAGTAAGCCACCCTTGACCACAGATAAGGAGCAGAATCTTGCAGAGGGGGCAGCCCAACCCCCCAGGCAACTGACGTACTAAGTAGGGCAGAATTATGAAACAACCCAACAAGATTTTTTAAATGTTTTAGTTTCCTTTGACACACTATAATAAAGTGTTTCAGATGATGGTTACTAAATAAATGAATAAAATAAGGAGAATCTTTCTTTGCCCCTATTATAAATCTGTCACGAGGAAAGCACTACACCTGAAAGAGTCTGGTTTAGGATAGTGTGTTTACTTCTTTTTTCACCCTGCTCCCCTAACCATTTCTCTCTATCCTTCACAACAACTGTACCGAAGTGCAAGAGAGCAAAACAGAAAGCCTGAGGTAGAGGTGGAACTGAATGGAAAGCTGACTGAGCAACTATCTAAGCTCATCCACTGTCAGCTGGACATATAGATAAGGGGTGGGGAGTTTGCTGGTACAGAAATAAGAGCTCACTGAAATTACTCAAAAGAAAGATTAGAAATGCCATATTGTGTGAATGCAAACTGGTGCCTTTCTGGAGGAGCACTTGGGCAGTATATTTTCCAAACACTTGGTGACCACATGTCCAGATATAGGAATTTATCCTAAGAAAAATAATCATGAATGTATACCAAGAATTAGCTGCATTGTAGCATTGTTTATAACGGTACAAAACTAGAACAAATTTCAATTTCTAACATAATGATTTGGTTAAGATATGATATAATCATCATTAAAACAATGCTATAAAAGAATATTTAATAAGATGGAAATATTCTGTGATATATTGATAAGTGACGATAACAGATTACATTAAAAACTCTGTGTGTGTGTGTGTGTGTGTGTGTGTGTGTGTGTGTATAATAAATATTGGAAGGATCGATACTAAAATTTTAACAATATATATCTTTGTGTTGTGATATTTTGGGTTATTCATGTATTTCTAGATGTTCTACAATAAATGTGTTATACAATAAATTACTTTAATAACAAGAAAAAATTTTAAATATTAGAAAAAGAGAAGTGCCCTGAAGGAGATGAATGAAATGGCTTTGTAGAAATTGACTGATTAATTATTTAGAAATCTGCATTGTACTTTCACATTTTAAGCGCAATCCAAAATAAAACATGATTCCTTTGTAGAAATGCTTAATTGTTTCTCTAGGAACACTGTCTTCAACTTGACAATTTAGTGGCCTATTCTTTCACATGTTTTACTTTTATTCTTTTTCTTCCCCCAAACAAAGTTCAGATTTATAGCACCTGCTGTTGCTTTTAGTGTAGTAGTTGCACCTAATTTCGATAGCACAGTGAAATTCCACCACTCTCCAGTCCACATTTTGCCTTCAGCAACAACCAGTCTGGGAAACATAAAACCAAGATATTTTCTAAGGGCAGGTAGCAGACACTTTTACTAAATGTGAAATACCAAAGCCATCCCAAGCCAGAAGGGCATTTATTAAAAAGGTTGCAAGTAAGCACCAGATAATTTTAAGCTACTCAGACCAGGCAACTTTTAAAGTTTGATGTAAGCCCCTAAGTCAAAGAGGTCTTTGAAAAGAATCATGAACCATCCTCCAGCTAGAACCACAAAATGCCCATCTGGAAGAGATGTGAATTTGACCTTTGAATAAACAGCATGAGATAAAAAAGAATAATACAGAATTTCATTTTCTCTTGCCAAAACCTGGCAGGCATTATAAAAAGATGGTTAAGGGCATGGGCTATGAAGTTCCTGTCCAAATACTAGCTATGGGAGTTTGGGAAAGTTTTTGATCTCTCCATGCCTCAGTTTCTTCAGCCATTAAAGGGATATTAAAATGTGCTAATCTTGTAGGGTTAAAAGTTAAATAAAACAATTTCTGTACTTTGCATATGTCTGACAAACAAAAACAATCTATAAATGTTACTGTTTTTATTTTTTATATTATTTTAACTTATTATTTTTATTTAGTTCAGTCCCATCACCAATAAAGGGATTCATCTTTTATGAAATAAAAGAAATTCTTTGGAAATGTTTAGAAAACAGAGGCATATTCCAAAATCTATTTCAGATTGAAAGATATGAATGAACCCAACTGATTTTTGGCTGAATTCATAACTACCATTCATAATTGCAGTTCATAACTTCTAAACTGCTCTTTGCTTCAAATTACATTCCTACATAGCTCTCTATCCTGGAATGCATATATGTGTTAGAAACAACTGACTGCCTCTTTAGAGTGGGATAATGTGGGGCAATCACAAGTCATGCTTTAAAAAAACTTCCCTTTAAAATAGAAAAGAGCTTGTGTGTTCCCCATTTTTTGGAACCTAGTCAATTAACAATGATTTCTCCATTTCCTGTTAATCTCACTGTGGTCACAGGGATGAACATATTATTAACAATTCTGAGAATAGCTTCTACGTGGCAGAGAAATCCTACTTAATTTTAATCACTATCCCCACCTTTCCCAATACTTCATCAAGTCACCATCACAGGAACAATTAACACCTTAAGATGCCCTGAGTTCTGTTTCGCTGAGCACAATATATGTAAGTTGTTACCAATTTTGGTGTGCAAACTGAACCACACACTCTGTTAACTACCCTTGTAGAGAGTCAAAAATGAAGCTGTGATTTTTACAGTTTGCCCATCACTCATATTTAAACATATAAGTCCATGCCATGACCATGAGACTTCAAATGCTATTGTTAGCATATATTATAACAGCAAAGAGAAGCATCCGTGGGCCAAATGACACAATAAATGGATTCTATTTTTGAACATGAAAAAAGTAAAAGACAATTTAGCACAAACAAAACAGTAGCCTCTGCAAAACATTAATGGGCCCATCAATCCATTAACTAATTGTTCAAATATTACAGACACTCAGGCACAGAGGTTGCATTGAAATAATTCCAATTCCCTTCATACAAAAAAAAAGAAAAGAAAAAGAAAAGAAAAAAAAGAAAGAAAGAAAGAAAGAAAGAAAGAAAAGAAAACACTCCCAGTGCAAAGGCTGTAAAGAAAGAAATTATATCAGATTTTAAAAAGTAATTATTATATGTTTGGTCTATATTTTAAGAATGAAACATGTATAGTCAATATAGCATAAAAACAAGTAATGCTAAAACCAAAACTCTTCCTGGCCACAAGAATGCAAAGAGTTATTTTCTACTCTTGTCAAAACCTAGTAGTGAAACTGAGGCAAAAGAGCAAAGCACCAAGGACTGAGAGGCTCGAGAAAAAGAAGTTCTTAGAATTAGGCTCCATGAGGGCACGGGGTTTTGTGTTTTCTTTCCTGCTGTGTCCCATCGTGGTACAGAGTAGGTATTCAATCTCTGTGGAAAGGATGAACGATTGAAGCAAAATGAGAAGATAATACCATAAACCCCTGTGTGTTACTGATGGCTCTGTGGTTATGTGAGTGTGCATTATTCTGACGACGGCAGGTGAACACTGGCACCCTGGGTAAGCAAACTCAGGAAGCAAAGCTCTGTCATGTGGAATCCCAACAAGTCTTCTGTCTGCCAAGCACAGTCACGAGCAACAGAAAGGAGAGGAACTACGTATTCCCTGGCTTTGTTTCTTCTGGCACTTAGGATATCTTGGCCACAACCTAAAAATTACACAAAAAGTAAATGTGTAATGCCTAAGTTAGCAATGAATTTGTGTGAACAGGAAAATAATATTTATTATTTAAATACATCACAAAATTGGACCAAGGCCGTGAAAAGGTTAAAGTCTGAATGTAAATGGCAACTGTCCAAACAATTCTATATTCTTCAATGTACTTGAGAAAGATCTTTTGTGAAATGGACACTAGGTAACCATAACATCAAAAAGGGAATGAAAATATTTCAGTAGAGTATCACCATATGTGGTGATTTCTTGTAAGGTTTGACAAGTAATCGCTGTTTGTTTCTAAGTTATATAAAAATACATATTTATGAATATGTAAAATGTTAACTGTAAGTCTTATCATTGCTGTTGCATATTCTTAATGGCTCTGCTACTTCCTGGTATATAAAAAAAGTATGACTATGAACATGAGCTGGAGCTATGATTTTATATGTTCTTTTTGGCCTTGGGTCATTATTTCATTCATAAATCAAAAACAGGATTTTGGTCTTGATACTAGATTGCACGCATCATAACAGAACTGAAAGGAAACACCCGATTTCCAGAATTTGGATTATAGTGAAAGTCATAATTCCACTCCAGGCAATGTTTTGGATTTTTGTTTTTGTGTCTTGTATTGTTTTTGTTTTTCTTTGTTTGTTTGTTTTTGGCTACAGTGGTCCTGTTATATAAAATATTTTTAAAATGTGATTTCATAGAATATCTCCATTGAAATAGTTCTCCAGCCATCATTGGAATCAAGACTTAATATTTTGAAGTTTCTCTATTTTAATTCTTTGGTATAATGATTTTCAAGCATTTGCTGTGTGTCCCTCACTCTGCTGGGTCCTATTAAAGATATAAAACAAATACATTAGATTGCCCTTGCCTTCTGAAAGGTTACATCAGATGAAATAATTAAATGGCATTGTAAGACCAAGAGTAAAGTGCTAAAATGTGTACTATGAGCTGTGTGTGCCATGGACAATCAAGTGGATGAGGGGTGTGTGGAGGACAAAGTAGGTCATGATGGAGGGGGCTGGCGTTCAGAGGGGTCCTGAAAGAAGAGGAATGAGTAGGGTATTGGGGCACTGAACTGTATATACAAAAATGTAGAAGTGGGAAAATCAGGTAAAATAAAATGGAGGTGTTTTTTTTTGGTTTTTTTTTTTTTGAAATTCTGAAATGGTCTATTAGCTAACATTTATTGAATATTTATTAAGGACCAAGCTGACTTGACTCACATCATTTAATTAAAACAAAAAATGAGGTAAGGCACTAATATTATCCCTATTTTTCAGATTAGGAACCTGAGATTTATAGTGCAAGTAAGTCTGCTGCATAGCTCGTCAGTAGTGAAATCAGAAGTGAACCCAGACAAAGCAGCTCCCAAGCCACATATTATACATTACAGGGATTCAGAGTTCTAAATGCAATATTACTAAGAAGGGAGACAGACGGGGCCTAGCCTAATGTTAGTGATACAGACTTTGCTGTGGGGAAACTATCAAGAGATTGGAAACAGAATTTCAAGGACTGTAAAATCCTCTAGACACGGAAGAGCATCTTTAAATGGACTCCCCCATTCTATAGAATGTGCACGTGCTCACAAAGGACACATTGGTGATATCTCTTTGATCATAGAATCTGCTGTTATCACGGAGTTCAAGAAAGGCATCCAAATTCTACTCAAGAAGTCAGCCAAAGAAGTTGAACCCTGGGCAAGTCACTTAACCTTTCTTGATCTCCGTTTCCTCATCTCAAATGAGGGGGAAGGACTTAGTGATCTCTGGGGTCCATTTTGAAATTCTGCAAGCATTTTATAAATGTCACTAACAATTTCAGACAAACTTTAGAATTCCAGAAATGGAAATGTCAACTGAATAATGAGTAGCAGACGCCATGTGGAAGTTCTGTCATGATCGTTCTTGAAAAATAAGCCTTCTTTGTTTCATTAGCGACACAGGAAGGCAAGTACCCCAAAGACTTCCTTTAACAACTTGAAAGTCTTTATCATAAGACAAATGCAAAAGAACTGAAGTGTATTGTATGAAAAATGGGAAATGTGTACTTAATATCATCTTTTGTCATAAAAACACTGTAGCTTTATACCTAAATTAATCTAAATGTTCAAAAGAATGAAATACATTTTAAGTATGCTTGAGGCCAACAGTATCATTAACTAATTGATCTCTTGCTAAGACAAGTGATGAATCAACCTAAAATATCTATTTCCTGACTGTTTATGTTTGAACAACACCATTTCCTAAGGAGAAACTTGCAAATGAAGCACTTCCTCATTTAACAGGAACATTCTGAAAATAAGCCCTTAAAAGAACTCTCGGTGAATGCCTCAGCATATCATATAATGATTTTAGTTTCCAAAGCCCCAGCATTTTCATGTCATGTGATAAAAGTGAGAAGAGGTGAAAGATTCATGTTTTTTCACTTATCTTTTTTTCATTTACTCTTTAGAATGTCTTCATGATTTTATCTCTGTTCATAATTGTTCTTACAAAGTGAGCTTTTTCTCCACGTATTTCTTTCAGATAGCTTTAAATTTTTTAAATTTATTAAGCTATAAGTTATAAACAGTACAATATACAAATATTAAGTATACAGCCCGATGAAATTTTTACATATTATATACCATGCTAAGCACTGCCCAGATTAGGATATAAAATATTTTCATCTCCTAGAGGAGAGTTCCCTTGTGCCCCTTTCTAGTCAATAACCTTCGCCCCACTGAAGTATTTGGTTGGTGCAAAAGTAATTGCAGTTTTTGCAATTATTTGTAACCTTTTAAACCGCAATTACTTTTGCACCAACCTCGCTGGTATTCTGATTTCTATTTCCATAGACCAGCTTTGCCTGTCCTTGAAATTCATATAAATGGAGTCACATGTTATGGACTCTTTTGTGTCTGGCTTCTTTCACTTAATGTAACATTTGTTTGATTCATCTATGTCGTGTTGGATATCAGTAGTTCTTTCCCTTTTATTGCCGAATGCAGGGATGTAGGACAGTTTGTTTATCTATTCACCTGTTGATAAATATTTGGGTTGTCTCTGGGACTGGGCTGTTATGAATAAAGCTGTGATGACTGTCCTTGTACAAGTCTACTTGTGGACATAAGCACATGCTTCTTTTAGGTGTATCCGCAGAAGTGGAGTTGATTTGTCATAGGGGAGGTATTAACTTTCTATGTATTTTTATGAACATTGTCTGTGAGTTGCCGTATTAAATATCTATTGTGTAAGTACACATAGTTGAGGTCTGCAGGTAGGAAAAAAGTGGAATTTCTGGGCATGCTCATAGGAATCTCCCAGATCAAGCATTCAGACAGTTGCTAAATAAAAGACCCAGCAATTTTTCAATTTTATCTGTTCACACATAGAGGGTGGATGCAGCCTGCCCCTTTACCATCAGGGAGATTGTTCTCTGGAGACCAGGTGATGTCTCAACACTCAGCTTTCCTAGCGGGAAATACACCTCAAAACAAATCCTAGCCTGTGAGAATCCTGGGCAAGGCCAACCTGACATCTCATTTGACCCCTCAGGCTTCCACGGAGTTTGATAACCCAGCAGGGCTAAGATTTCCCTATGTCCCTGAATCAAGCAGTAGACTTCAGCCTCGGGAAGTCTCAGTCATTTTAAAACCCATCTCCCTCTGTTCAGATAATCATCTTTCCTCTGATTTATAGTAGCTGGCCTGCAGGTGTTGAAAAGGTGCTCTTCATTTAGCCAGAGAGCAATAATCCCAGAAAGTATATTTCCACAGCCACATCACCCTCCCCCCCATTACCCACCATCAAAGTCAGCCAGCTCCTCACTCCCTCCAGCTGTGAATCTGTAATGTGCCTCGGGTCATATTTGTGTCATGGTAACAAACCCTTATAATTATGCCCCCAAATCAGAAAGAAAAAAATGTCCACAGGGATCAAGGAGAGTGTCTCCTTACACAAATCTTTTTTCTGATAAGAGGTGACCCATAGCCAGAACTGCAGATTTATACATGCATTTTGACATAAATCTGCATGTGTAATTATGAGTCATAACGATCTTTATAGGCTGCACTAAATTGGTGAAGAAGAGTTACTGTTATTGACAAAGCATTGACCTGAACATTCATGGAGGAAGAGCTAATTATTTTTTTCTTCCTGAGGAGGGAAACTTCTTTTCTAGTTGTGAATCACTTTGAACCAGGGCATTTGTTAAATTTTTTTTCATATCTGAAAATAAACATAACTGTGCCTCCCATACGCACCCTAGCTCTTCACATAATTATAAGTGTATGAAAATTTCAAAACACATTCTAGAAGCTTTTTGATCGTTTCCAAGACAGTGATCAGGGTGTGTGAGGTGACTGAGGCGGCCGATCTATATTTTGTGAAAGCAAGTTGTCTGTAAGATATGCTGCCATGTCGGAAAGACCAAAGCCTATTTTTAGTGGGGCATGCTGGGATTCAAGTGAGGCTCCACCATTAGTGTTAATAGAGCTCTGGGTGGCTGACTGCTGTGTAGGCGGCCTGGAAAATGTACTCTTTAGAGCAATGGAAGGTTAAAGTGAGCTTTAAATCACAGCCTTATCATACTTGCATGTTATTGGCAAGTCTGCCTAAAAATAGAATCTCATTACTTTAATTCTACAGTATTCTTAGGTGAGCCAACCTTTATTATTAATAACAGCATTTCACATTTATATAGCACTGTCTGCCTTAGAGAACTTCACAAATTATACACATAAAACTTTCTTCCCTTAATGTAACAAGCTATGGGTTAGGAGGGCAGCAGCTGGGTGGTAAGTAGCGGTTCCCCTCTCTATCCAGAGAGGAGGACTGAGGAAATACCGCCAGGTGGCTCTAAACGAAGCCTCTCTTTGAAGTTGAGCCATTTTAATTCTTTGAAAGTATGTTGTGTTTTGCATTGATGATTTGCAAGGCTCTGGGCATGATCACAGTAACCTGAAGAACAATAGGCTGCTTCTTCAATACATTTTGTGTATATCTATTCAGGTGTTAGCCAAATTTTGGAAACAACGTGTGTAACAAAAATGCACCTTTCCCCAGCTGCCAACCAACTAGGTGGTTCTGAAGAGGCTTTTGGTTTCGGTGGGCTCCCAAACCCAGCCTGGGAACCCAAACCTAGCTATTTGCAATGGAGAGAGGCTGGATCGGGATCATTTACCAAGGTTGTGTAGCACAGTCAGTAGATTAAGTAGCTATGCTGTCTGGGTAAATGCAGTATGGATGTGTCAAGCGTGCCTCCTGGGCATAGAGCAGTGTTGTAGGCAAGATTCTAGTTCAACAGTGGAGCTTAAGAACCATGTGAGGGTGTGTGTGTGTGTGTGTGTGTGTGTGTGTGTGTGTGTGTGTAAGAAAGAAAGAAAGAAAGAGAGAGCTGTTTGGTGGCAATAGGTATTCAGACACACTACAGTTCAGTGAGACAAACATAGGAATGGGATGCTAGTATCTCTGTGCAGGTAGTGCATTTTAGTGTAAGCACACATGATGTAAAGCTGCAGCCTGAGTCAGGACTCCACAACAACAAACACTTGTGAAAGGCCTTCCTAATGCCTCCATTCCCTGAATCAAGCACTGAATGGGCATGAAAACACTGAATAAGACGTAAGTCTCTACCCTCCAGCAGCTTGCAGCCAAGGGGGGAAACAGATAAGTAACAGGGAATTCCTATCAGCAGGAAAAGCACTTGGATAAGAACAGAGTACACAGGCTTTTATAAGAGCCCATGGGAGAGGAGCATGACCAGGTCTTGGGTCGTCAGGGGGTGCTTCCTGGGAGAGGTAGCATTGAAGGTAGCCAAGCCAGGGAGGAAGGAGGAGAAAGTCCCTAAAGGCAGAGGAATCAGCAGGTACAGAGCCGTTGAGGCAAGAGAGCTGCACAATTTTAGAACTGGAAATGGACCATTAAGATTGGAGTCTATCCTGTGAGGGGCAAATAGTGTCTGCTGGAGGAAGGAGGAGCGTCCGGAGGGGCTGTGTGTGCCACATTAAGAAGCTTGGGCTTTATCCCGAGAACAATGGCACTTTACAAAGAAGTATTTTAATGGGGTAGGACTATTTCTATTTTGAAATGCAGCAGGTAAGATATTTCAGCTCACTCTACCTCATCCTTGTACTTTTGAAGCTGGTCTGCTGCATTTCCCCCCTTCATTTCCCATTTCTTATGTCCACACAGACTGTCCTAAGGAAACTACATCTCAGCATTGAGTCAAAGTAAACACACTGGGTCTTCCTGTGAACTCAGGAGTAAAATCAATGGAAAGATACCCAGGACACTGATTGGTTCAGGGGCATAGTCAATACTGCCAGCTGCTTTTGTGACACTGATCTAGAGGTAAGTCTTACAAAATGTCACAGTCTTGTGCTCTTTCAGTGGCCTAAGGCCTGGGAAGAGGGACAAAGGGGAACTGCCCCAAAAGAGGTATTTCTCACACATTGACCAGTATAAATATGCTTGTTCAAGAAAGAAAAGGTGAACTGGAAAAGCTCAGTGTCTCATCTAGACGAGAACGTGTATGTGTTATGGTTCAACTATGGAGAAATGCTTCATGAAAGGCCAGCCTCGTGGCACGGTTAGGTCCTATCACAGGACCGGAGAATGTTGGCACAGTGTTGGCTCTTTCCATCCTGCAAAGCTTCAGGGGATATTGCTGGCCCAAAGGATCACAGGTCATGGTGGCATAAACATCTCTGAAGGTTTCTGGGAAGGGAACAGTTCAGCTGCCTTTCTTCTTCCTCCCTTTCTTTCTTGCTTAACCCCATGGGAGATGCTTCCCCCATCCCCACACCTCACACGGCTTTTGGAGAAAGTACTGTGATTCCTAGTCTGGATGCAAAACAGGAAAAATTTGGGCTGATTATTATGGACTGCCCCATCCCTGATGGAAATGTTGCTTTCAGATGCTAGTAAAGTTTTCTCAACTGTAAAATGGAGATTTGGGGAGGATTTGATGAAACAATCCATGTCAACTGCTGAGCACAGACCTTCAATCTTAGTTACTGCTTATGTTCTCAGGGTTCCTGTGAGCCAACCTGGTTTCGCTGCTTTTCTTCGCTCCAGTCTATAGCTTCTGTGTCCAACATGGCAATTCTTCCTTGACTGCCAGCTTCCAAGGATGCTTGGGGGTTTGAGTACATATTTCATTATTGTCTCCTCCAACAGGCACTTACATCACTTGATACAATGTTATATTTTAAGAAATATTTTTGAATTGGAGATTTTCTATAAGAGAAAAGAACTCAAGCTTATGCTAGAGATTGGTAAAACTCTATTCACGCAATGCATTGTCAATTAGAAAGCAAGTTGGCAATATATTAGTTTGGTGTGAAAGTAATTGCAGTTTAAAAGGTTAGAAACAATAGCCGAAACCACAATTACTTCTGCACCGACTTAATATATCAAGGTCCATAAAAATGCTCACTTTTCTTAACCCAATCATCTATCCTATTCTAGCTCTGGGAATGTTTTCTGAGAAAACCAGCCAGAATGTAAGGGGAAAACATAAATATAAATATGTTAACCACAGTACTATTTAAAGTGTTTTAAAATTGACCACAACCTAAAAATCTACCCATAGAGTTGTGGTTAAATTCATACTGGTGTGTCCAATCAATGGAATTATTAGCAACTCAGCTCTGAGGATCCATTGGGAACTTGCAGAAGGATTCTGTAGTGGCATTCATTCACCTGGGAGAAGGTCTGAAAGAGCAAACTTAACAGACTCTTTCTAATAGAGCTTCCTTTTGAAAAAGGTGAGTTTCAAAATGGTCAGCCAGTTTTACTCTTCAAACATGAGCATAATGGGTGGATGACTTTTTTTTTTGGTATAGCCATAAACTTTTATTGGTTGGTATTGGTATGATATATATATTTCCCATCATATTATGTTTTTTAAAAGATATGTCCTTTTTCTCCCCCCGCTTTATTAAGATATAATTGACATCTAACATTGTGAAATTTAAGGTATACAACATGATGACTTGATATACATATATATTGAAAAATGCCATAATTTTATTTTTATTCATTCTATATCCTTATATTTGAAGTGTGTTGATTGTAAGTAGCGTATGGTTAGATTTTGGATTGTATCCAGTCTGTTAACTTGTTAATATATATACTGGTATATCGTGGTTTAGGTCTACAATCTTACAATCTTATTATTACTTTTTTTTTTTTTTTTTTTTGAGTGTAGCTACCAAACCCCAATAGCACAGGGACAACCACCTCATATTTCCTGATAAATGGTTACAATAGCACTGTTTATTGAAGGCTACAGGCTATGCTTTTACTCAATTTACATATATGACTTCATTTTATCCTCACAGAATCCCATCAAGTATTATTACCCCACTTTACAGATAAGGAAAATAAGTTCCAAAGTAATGTAACTGACCTGTCTGACTTCAAAACTAGTCATAAAATTGTCCTGTGGGTTAGATCACATTGTGTGTAGGTAGGAAGCCATAGAAGCCTTTCGGTAGGTAGCAGCTGTTAGTTTCATAAACCACTATGCAACATTGCCTCTAGCAATGTTAAACACTCCAAGGTTTAAAAAGTAAAAAGTAACTTTCTGTCTGAAACAGAAACCACTGATTCTGTGTAGACAAGTTCCAGGAGAATAATTTGGCCAACACCTTTAGCCAGCATAGCCTTTTAGTACTTACAATTCTTATTCCATCTGTCACTTTAGTGCCAGTTTCTTGCCAAGCTGGAGGTAAAAGGAAACAATGCTTTTGGTTACAAAGGTTCTTCAATATTGGTCATGTGAGAGCCTTCTGCAATGATGGGCAACCAGAACAAGTTATCCTTGGGGAACCATGTTATGACACTTTAGAAATGGGGAGAAAGGGAGGGAGGGATTGAGAATATAGAAGAGTGGAGCAAATTTGCTATGAGAAAGTATTCTCAACAAATGAATTCATCAGCACAGACATGTGGATTGTCATTTGATGGAATTAAATGAAGCAAATATTTAATGGTGTTAGGTTGTAGCAATCCAATTAAATAATCAGTTTTCCTTAGAGTAAAAGCATTGTTCTTAAAAACGGAGTCATTTCACACAACATATGGGACTATCCCTTGATGAACATAATGTTCACCTTTTATTACATTCAAAAAGCATGCCTTTTATTTTTAAAAAGCGTGTTGAGCCAAGTGCCCCTTTTCCTACCTCACATGCAATTGTTGTTGCATTGTACCTTCAGGCAGGACTACCTGATCAGCCTGGCTTCCCATTAGATCTTCAAATAGCCTACTAGTCGTGTCTGAGCTGAGAGAAAAGAGGGAGAAGCTGGGCTGCCCCACAGTTCTGTAAGCAGCTTCCACTGAGCCAGTCCGGAAGCAGCAAGCAAGCTGATACTCATTTCAACAGAAAAACCCCATGTGAGAAAGCCCTTGCTTTGTTTCTGACAATCATAAAGGCTTTTACTCTATTAAACGGAGGATGTGCCTTATGCCATTCTGCACCATTTTTCTACTTCTTCAAGTTCCAAGACAGACTCTCCTTACCTGAATTTGAAATAAGCATTATTTTGCCTCTCCATTTGTCTTTGGTTGTTTTTCTGAAATGAGAATAATGGCAGAAGGAGGGAGCGAGGAAGGGAGGGAGGCAGGAAAGAAAAGAAGGAGGAAGGGAAACGGGTGGGGAGAGAGAGAAATGCCATTCAAGCTCTCTTTTTTTCTTTTTGGTGTTTTTTTTTTGCTAAGGCTTATTTAGAAGAGGTGTTTCTAAAACAGGTCAAGTTCAACTTGTTGGCCTCTCTGGCATAGAATGTGAAAACTATGGAAGAAGGCCAACATTCTAACTGATTCCTGAGAAAAATTGCATCTCCAAGTGCTTGGAAGAAAAGCCACAGAATGGAAGGCACCAAATAATTGCATAACATCTCAGAAACCTTGCTCTGAGCTGCTTGATGAGCTCTTTGTGTCTCTTCATGGATTTTCTTCTTTTTAAGAAAAATGAGACGAGACACTTTTTATTTTCCCCTCCTTTGCAGTCTTGGAGGTTGTTTAATCTCCAGTGTACTCAATTCACATTTTCCTGGTAGTGTTAGCTATCAGCTCAAACCATTTTACTCATTGCATCACACTGCCAGTCAGCAAGCAGGGACCTAATTAGCTCTTTGCTTTAATGGCAATAGTTAAATTTACATTATTAATTTAAATATTACAGACTCCGTGGACTTGAGCACATAGCTGACATAAAGATGTGAAATGAATAATAAGGTGCTGAAAAACACCAGACCCTTTATTCCCATCATGTTCAAACTTTTAGCTACAATAATATCAATTAAAACCCCAATCCTAGCAAAAAACTGCGCTGGTTCTCTTTTGTTCTGAAAGCTGCAGTTATGTTTAAATGTTGGGTATTCAAGTTATACTTTGCAAAATAGAGCAGTCCTATATATCAAGAAACATAATTACAGTTCTAATTATATTTTAGCTTTTGAAAAACATCCAAACGGTACAAATATAGCAAGTTCGTCAGTGTCCTGTTGTATATCTCTGCCTCTTCCCACATCCTCAAGTGCTGCAATCACTCTGCGATGTCAAAACCTGTTTGGGCTGCAAGACAGATGGGACTTTCAAAATGAAATGTACCTATGACTGTTTGCTACTATATATATAAAATGTCTCATTTAGTCTCATCTGTGATTTTCCAAGAGGAAAATGTTTCCAGGAGCAATTTATCTCAGTCCTACAGGTTTGTATCACTGAATGACCATCAGAAAAACAGGACCAGAATCTTTTCTTAAAGAGAAACTGCCTATGTGTGTCGGAGATGTTTCAGTGCAGGAGTTGAACAGCATTGAATAGCATTAAAATGAATAAGACGCAAAATATGAAATAACTGAAAATATGAACTTCAAATTTTTCACTTGAACTCTTGCATTTGAGTTCATAAAATACATCATTCTGTATCTGTGGGAACAAAACAACTGGTTTAGAAAAGATAAAATTAATAGACAAAAACGTTTTTCATTTTAGTGCCAAATTTAGCTGTTTAGCCTCCCAGTTATCTAACCAGCACTTTACTAAGTAAACCAGCCTGGCACTTCCTTGCCATGAGCTCCCTCCCCTGCCAAGGCAGCCCTCTCATTTGACAGGGTTGCAAGGCCAGCTACAAAGAATCCTCAATCCCCTGATTCCAATTCTTCTTTTATGGCT
The DNA here is from genome assembly GCF_057876585.1 of Rhinolophus sinicus. NCBI lineage: Eukaryota > Metazoa > Chordata > Mammalia > Chiroptera > Rhinolophidae > Rhinolophus > Rhinolophus sinicus. The sequence continues at coordinate 164,573,503 of NC_142517.1, read as the reverse complement.
ATTATTATTATTATTATTATTATTATATCTTCGATTGGAGTTTCTAATTTCCCCCTTCCATAGGTTTCTTGAAGTCCAGCTCTGTGTCTGGTTCCACCTAGCATTTGGGAGGAGCTCAGTGATGTTGGCTGAAGGAGCGAGCTATAGAAGGATGAGGCACCAGCTGACCTTCCAAGTGTAAAGTCACTTTTCCTTTGGATGCATAAAATGCATTATTCCAATTTTAAGACTAACAGTGATTTCATTATTTATTTGGATCAAAAGATCTGGGTTCAAGCTGTACTTGATTTTCTCATCAGTGGAATGGCCAAGGCCTAGTCCTGTGCTCTATCCTAGGTTCAGCCTCCTTAGCAGCAAAATGGAGCTGATGGTGACCTTCCAGCGAGGATTACTTAAGTGGGAAACCTGCAATCCTTTGAGTAAGACAAAGGGGTCTAAGTAACAAAGCATATAACACCTCTCTATAAACTGGAAATTACAAATAAAAGTGCAAAGGATCCTGACTGTTAAGAAATGCAATTACAACTGTGTTTGATTCAACACAACGTGGTGACAAGAGACAAGGGCTCAGTCTTCAAAAGAAACCAGGTTGTACTAGAGGAGTATCTAGTATTTTTTAAAAATAGGTTAGCAATCAATATTAGCTCATGACATAGTTTAGGGTAATAGTTAAGGGTACAGACTCCAGAGTTAGAATCCTTGGGTTCAAAGGTTAGCATAATAAGAGTGTCTGCCTTTTAAGATCCTTGTGAGGACAATTTATAGAAAGTCCTTGGCACAGTGTTTGGCCCTTGGTGAGCCTTCAATAATTGTTAGCAATTATCAAGGAACCAAATTGTATAAAATTTAAAACTAGCTCATCTGTAGTACAGATATGCTTTATATTATTTTTAAAGTAATTCCATGTATTTTTGACATTCTGGAAGGCAAGTACTCTCCCTTTGGTTCTTCAAGGGACTGGCAGAAGCTGCCCACAGGTTTCCCCCCTCAGTGCCCTCTGAGTGAGTGGGTGAATGAATCCAAGTTAGTGTGCAGAACAGAAGCTTCAAAATCAGTGGACCAATGAGGCAACAGGAGCCATAAAAAAATGTCTACAGTCCATTGTTCACATGTTAGGTACCTGAGCCAATGTCTACCAGACTCTCCCAGACCACTAAAAGCACCATCTCAAGCCGAGCAGAAACTTTGGATAACACATCTGAAAAGTCCCATCCAATGATAATAATAACAGTGACATTTAGTGGTGGTTTACAATGTACCAACCACCATGATCAGAGCCTTACATGCATTATCATATTTCGTCGTATCACTGCCCTCTAACTTGCTACTATTCTTATTCCCATTTTATAGAGGATGTCACTGAGGCTCACAGCGGTGCAATTAATTTGACCAAAGTCAAGCAGTGAACAATGGTGGCACCAGGGCTTGAACTCAGACCACTGGGCTCCCAAGTATGTATGTATGTATGTATGTATGTATGTATGTACGCATGCATGCATGTATGCATGTACGTATGTGCCTAATGAGCTAGAAATAAGCTAGCTATGGAGGGATGATGCAATGGTTCATCTACCCAGTTTAAAGTCACTTTTCCTTTGGATGCATAAAATGCATTATTCCAATTTTAAGACTAACAATGATTTCATAATTTATTTGGATCAAAAGATCTGGGTTCTCATATATGTATATATTTGACATAATATAATACTACCTCTGTGGAAATGCTTAGGGATAAAGAATCTCAGATTTTGGAACTGCTGAGACCAGGCTGAATCTACTAAAATACCTAGAAGCAAGTATTAAGTAAAGTGATTCTCCTGGTTGTTAACTCAGTGCCTCTGTTTTGACACCAATCCTGCAAAACAGGCTTCCACAGAATTAAGAAAGTGACACAGTCCAACAGGGCAAAAGACTGAGCTCTTTTCCCTCGTCCTTGTCCTCTGCCACCTGCCGTATTTTCAATGTGTTAAACCTCATGGGACAGAAAATACTTAGCAAATGAATAGGAGAAAAATCCTGACTTTCCTAGCTTATAAAAGGTTGATACCTTCCAGCCATGCTACTGAAAAGAATGGGATTTATGCTGCAACTTTCTTCCCAGATGGGAAAGTGCTTTACAAATAATGGAACTAATGCAATTCATTCGTAGTAAGTAAATTTGTCACCGTGGATGTTACATTAACTCTCTAAGGCCAATTCAATTGGGGATTCAATAAATAAGCTCTTTCAGTGTACCGCATGGTGCACCACTGGTTAGAAAGAGTCCTAGATAAATAGCAATTTGATCTTTTGCTGCCTTGAATTCTTTAATCCTGGAAACCTGCTTTTTAGAAATGTGAAAAGGATTAATGCCTCCACTTTCCTGTTGGAAAAGCTGAGGAACGTGTTCAACAAGGAATGAATCAGGCGATCTCAGATCTTCTTCAATTCTATGACTACTTCAGTGCCTCATATTCCTGGGTCATGTTTTTAAAAGGGATCAGCAAAACTGTGCCTGCCGAAACCTCCCCGACTCAGCCACAGTTGTTGCTGTTACCTCAGGTGAATTTCAAATGCCCTCCTTTTTTGGGAATCTGCTCTCAGGAGCTTCTGTTTTATTCTCATCCTTGGCCATCCTGAAGGGTTTCGTTCTCCGAAGGGGCACCGCTCCATGCATTTTGTACTGGATGCTTCCTTCATACTAAGCTGAAGGTCATTGTTTATTGAGACAAAGTTGGCACTGAGAATGGAAAGGAATGGGAAAAGGATGTGTATTTGAATTCACATCGTGTTATTTACGCTCACGGACCCATGGCATGGAGCACGTATAAGGGTTGTCCACTTATTTATTTATTTTAGAGAATTGAAGTAGTCCTTCAAGAAATGAATACGTATAGCAGGGAATTGGATTTTGGAAAAGAAAGAAACTTGTATTAAAGAGCAATGTATATCACCATGCTGCAATATCATTCTCTAAACAGAATTCCTTTGGAAAGGTAAACCTGACACATCTGGCTTTACTAAACTGTTAAGATGGGTTAAAAGTTGATAGTGGGGGGAAAAGAAACAAACCCTGAACTAGAGGGGAAGCCATTCCTTATAACTCAATGGATAATAATTCTGTAGTTGTTCCATTCAAAATTTCTTGTAATGCTCTTTTATTCTGGTGTATCTCATGTAGGATTCACAATGTCTTGAGGGATTTGCTAGGAGCATTGTTTTATTTTGTTTTAAAGAAGAGATGTTTTATGTAAGAAAAATGGATCAGAATTGATAGGGTATATTTCTCACCTTATATAAGAAGGCCCATTTTTAATATGACCTCTAATTTATTTACTATGTTTCCTTTATTAGTAGTATTGTTATTAACTGAGTATTTTATTCTCATGATGTCACCAGACATAGCTCAGTATTTCTGGGCTTTTTTGTACTCTTCCCTTTGAGTAATTTGCCTTCTTTGGATATTTGACAGATGGCATTGTATGAAAAAAATATTAAAATACTCCAATGAACAATGTACATACCTACTCTAAATTCTATATTAAAGTGGTCTAGAAGCTGGTTACGAATACAGAGGTTTGGTTCATTTGCTTTTTTCAACTTGCTTTTTTCCATATTGAAAAACATGCTGAATGTACTGTTTGTCTTTATGTAGACTGTGTTATTTATGAACGGTCTGCATGGAGGAAGAAAACATAGGCAGTATTGTTCAAAGAATCATTCAGGGGATACTATTTCAGATAATAATGTAATTAGACTCCCTTGGAGGGAAATGTAAGTATTCATATTTTCAGTTTTTATATAGGAATGTAACTGTAGCTAATTAAGGGAAAAGTCAACTAATTTATAATGTTTAAATTTAGTGTTAAACCTGATAATATATCTGAAATTACAAAAACCAAAACAACTTCAGTACTGGCTGAAAAACAGTTCTTCAATTCAGGGTCAGATAAACAATGTTTATAGTAACCAAAATTCTAATTTTGTAGAGCTTTCTAAATCTTAAAAGGACTCAAAGGCAAAGGAAAATTCCCTACAAATCTGCCACGTTCAAAGTATCCACTTCAAAAGAGAACTTTTTTTATCTCTAATTTATCTTGACGAAAATTCTCTTGGGCTTTTATTTCAAAAGATGAAAAATGAGCCATGGCAGTCAATGGTGTATGGTGACTGTTTATCTGTTTACACCTATCCATGTGATTGCTAGAAAAACCAGATTAGATTTTGAATGTGATATGAAGAATGTACGCTGTTCACAAGCCCATATTCCTCAGAGGAGAAATAGGTTAAACACTCAAAATTAAGTTTTAGAAGCCATACATTTTATTTTGAAGAACAATAACTCAAGGCCTGATTTTTTTCAGGTAAAATATATGTGCCCAGTTTTTAAATAAACATCTCATGCAGCAAATTAATAAATGGTTTGCAATTTTTCCCAACAACAAACAAAAGCTCATGAAGCTTATTATTTAATAATGTCTATGTTTTAATTTGTGACAACTGTCTATCTAAAAAATACATATACATCTTTTTTCATTAAAAAATATCATAAATTCACTAGAGAAGCCTTTTGTTTATAAACTATGGAAAATACCTTTACAAAGCAAAGGGCACTTTGTAACATTAATAATAGCCCTGAGTCATTCTCATTTTTAGTTCTTGATTTTCATAGATTGGGCTTTTTTTTAAGAGGGTGTACACCTGTAGGAAATTTTATATGGCAGGCAGCCTCACTGCCATAATCAGAAATCAAATTCATTTTTGGAGGAAAGGTAGGAAATACACAATGGTATACGTGCCTTTTTCATGGCCACATCTGCACAGCTCAGGGAGAAGTATGCAGATATGTCAGCAGATCACATGACAAAGCCGTTATGAGAGAATAAAGTTGCACCTTTGATGGGCTATTGCAGCTGAGTTAGAGGTCCCCAGTCATTAGAAGTTTTGCATGTCACAGAACAGAGCAGATTGGAGACCCAGAAATATGTTATGCAACTAGCTCAATTTTGGTAATTTCCTTCAAATATCAGCGGACCCGTTAAACAAAAATGAAACACACACACACACACACACGCACGCACGCACACTCACACACACACACACACACACACACACACACCAGCGGTAAGGACTACTTTAGGTTATCTCTCACTTTCACCTCCGAGATAGAAAGTCCATTGTGTTCATACAATGCCTTTAGGACACAAGCTGAGAACAAGCTGCCTTCAGAAGCAATAAGTGACTTCATTCTATTCACATCCAGGTGATAGTGAAGCCTATTATCACATCACTAATGTGGCAGCAGACATTTCCTGGGCAACCCAAGGTGGCTCAAATATTTGTGAAATGTGTGACTGACTGAAAAAGGTAGTCCTTAGATACCCTTTTTATTTTTTATTAACATCACTGAATGCTACACACAACGAAAAACCTACTCAAATTTCAAAAGATGACTAAATTGAACACCACACGAAAGATCATAGGAAACATTTAAACAAAGCAGTTTGCAGGATTTAATTGCAGGTTTTTAGTGACATGTTTGTGGTCCAGGTGTCATGTGTGCCATGTTATTCGAGAGAGCCTGGAATATGAAGGGGGAAAGTTATTACTGTAAAGAACAGGTAATTCCAGTTCACTGTCCTAACATGTAGAGTGAACAGGAATGATCCCTGACTGTCCACTGTTTTCCTGAGGACATCTCATAACCCCTTGGGGGCCAGCTTGGTGGTCTCCAGTCAGGCAATGTGCCTTGTAAAACTAGTGTAAGTTGTGAGCAGAAGAATCAGCTGCTAGATACATCAAGTATCCTGAAATACGGAGATAAATAGCCAGGCTAAAACCTGAACCCACAATATAATTAAAAATAATCACTGCTACCTAATTTTGAGAAGGTATTAGAAAATGATGCACACATTCTTCTTTAAGATTTTTCCAAATCCATATTTCTGAATAAAGAACCTATATCACATAAGTGAAAATTTGTCATTTTCCAGATGGCAATGAAGGTGTACCCAGTAAGCCTGATTTTTTAATGAGATATGTTACTTTAAAAAACAGTTAAGATTTGAGTTTTAGGTAAAAATTTTTTAATCTAAAATGAATACAGGAAAATCAATATTGATTATTAGGAGTAAAAGTGCTAATTGAGGCTGTAAAACCTTTTAAGAACTAAGAGGAGAAAATTTCCAGTAAAACTACAATAAATTACTATTAAATAACCAGAATATTTATGTAGAATTTAATGTCAGTATTCCTCAGCCTCCCTTTAATTTCTGTTTCAGTCAGGAAGACTATTCCAGTAATATTACAAGAGCAGTGTCACTTTGGCAAGTTACCTTTCAACTTGTATTTCATTATGTTCTAAAGAAACCTCCCTTTTAGATTTCTTATGCTTTTAAGAATTCATTTTTAATTGTTGCTTGTTTTTTTGGCCTTCGGTTCTTTCAGAACGTAATGTATACTGTTCTCACACTAAAGTGAAAGCAAAACCATTTTATTGAGAGACTACATTTTAATATTTAACACAACATTCTGACAGCAGCGATTCTTGATGACAAGTTTAAAAGGATGACAAGAGCTCTATCCTTTACCATGTTCTGCTTATAAGACCTGACCCAAATTTTCAGTAAATTGCCTTGAATGAGCAAATGCTGGCAAGGTCCAAATTCCCTGTACAAGCTGCTTTAATCAAGGTAGAGGCTAGTGCTGCTTTCAGGTCAAAGAACCCAACATTAAATCTGTACGCTAGCATTTAAACACTCTATTTAAGAACTTTTCATTCCAGAACACTGCAAAGACCCCATCAAGGCTGAAATTCTCTGTCTAGAGGAACATTTAAATGCCCTATAACATATTATTGTTCCCTTTAGAGGCAAAAGGAATTCTGGTACCTCTCAACAGCTGCTTCTCTTTCCCCCTCTTATTTAGTCCCATGTTTTCTGTTTAATCTATCTACTTCTTATTCTCCTAAAAAAAAAATCTATAACCAATTCACACTTCCGGCTTTCTATACATATGTGAGGTTTTATCCATGCATCCAAGGAAAACGAGGTAGAAATGGGGACATTTTAAACTGGGCAACAAACTGTTCCTTATAATCTTTCCTGACTGGGTCCCCTTCCCCATCTTATAGGTGACATGGAGTGACAGTGGTGTTCCTGAAATCACCTGGAAATATTGTGGGATACCCTGAGCTGACATCAAGCATGTTTCACCTTCCGGGTTGGTCCCTATTGGTGCTTGAAGAGCCCACAAATACAACAGATTAAGTAAAGACTCACAAAAACCGTATCAGGAATCTACCTCAAAGAATATCTCTCTAACTAGATAATTTTGCAGATGAGGAAATTCAGGCCCAAGAAAGTGAAGAGTTAGCAGAGGATTGGGACTAGAGCTCTGTTCCCTAATTTCCATCCCAGAGATCTCTTTTCAGAACACAGGCTACCCAACAGTTTTCATGGGCACCTGCAGTTTTGCTGGTTGCTTACTTCTGAGGAGACTTTTGGTGGAAACTCTTTAAGAGGACCTTAGAGTTCAGGTATTATGGACAGTCTGTAGTCACTCAGAGCTCCAAAAGGCAGGGAGACAAACCCCAATATTATAAGGTATATAAGATGCTTCAAACTTTTAGGACATGCACATAATTCCAGAATCTATCAGTCATATTGTCAGTGTATTACAACTCATAGAATGCCAAATTTTCTGCAATGAACATGTATTATTTTTATAATAAAAAGGCTGCATATTATCAAAATATTACCTCTGATAATAACATCTGTTTGACATCCCTATATAGTTTACAAAGACTTTTCAGGTTGTTGTTCATCATATTCTCACAAAACCTGCGACATAATATTAGTGTCCCTATTTTCCAGATGAGGAAACTGAGGCTCAGCGGGATTCAGTGATTTGCCTAAAGATGCTCAACTCCTGCTAGGTGGCAGAACAGCAACCTGGAACCCAATTCCTCTGATTCTAAATGTTTCTCCTACCAAATCACAATCCCCCTTGGCATGAGCTTTAGAATGGCTTTCTTTATAAGTTTTCAAGAGCATCTTGATAAACTCAGGTGTCGGAGAAACCCAAATGGTTTTTCCAATGACTATCTGGCTTCTGTTTCTCTTTTTGGTCTCCTCTTTTTAATCTCTCTTGGATTTATGAGTTTGAGAGAATATGATCCCGAGCAGCTGGATTGTGGCCTGGGGACGTATCAGGATTGTGACCTAGGAAGCCCACATGCAGAGCATCTGAGGCAGGACTTAGAAGGTTCATGCACACAGTTAGAAACACATCTTTCCAGGGACTTAGATACTTTCTGTGCACCCTTTGTTTTTAACCATCCTGGGAATTAGTTATAATCCCATTTTACTGTAAGTATGTTTAACAAATGAAACTGTCCAAGAAAATAAATAAATAAGAACAACAATAACAATGACAAAAAAGGCAAACAAGGCATTCAGTAACTTACTACTAACTTAACATTCACCATTGCTCATGTAACATCTATTAGCTCGTATAGCTGAAAAGCTCTTGTCGCACAGCAGTTTACGATCGGGGCTGATGTCCGAGCTCTTGGGACAAAATTGAGTGCTGAAGTGTCTGGGAACTTAAAGTGAGCTGCCATCTGTGTGGTTATTTTTTATTTTTTATTTTTTTAAGTATGTTTTTCCAGGACCCATCAGCTCCAAGTCAAAGAGTTTTTTCAATCTAGTTGTGGAGGGCGCAGCTCACAGTGGCCCATAGCAGGGATTGAACCAGCCACCCTGGTGTCATGAGCATTGTGCTCTAACCAACTGAGCTAACCGGCCATCCCTGTGGGTTTTTGTTGTTGTTGTTGTTGTTGTTGTTTCGTTTGTTTGTTTTGTTTTGTTTTTGCCTCTCATTCCTCAAGGAAGACTTTCTATCAGCCACAGTGTTAGCAAGGAAGGAGGGTTGCATGAAAGGGCCAGTTTTGTGGTCCTTAGACAGAGTATCTGGCAGCACAGCCCCCACAACATTTATTGACATTCAGCTGGGTTCAAGGAAGGAAAAAATAAAAGATTCTACTGTCCAGATGAATGCATGGCTGCCATGTACTGAAGATCTGGTGAAAATACTTGTGACTCTAGTTTCTCTGGTTATATTTCTAGAGAGAAAAACAGAAAAGCTACAATATATATGTCTGTGCATGTGTATGCACACACACATACTCACACATATGACAGTAAACATTACTTGGAGATGGAATTCTAGTTCAGGGATCAACTCTACCTCAGTGTGTATAAAAACAATAGTAGCATAATCTTTTAAACCACAGTTTTCCTTCCTAGTTTATTTTCATTTTGTTTATTAAGCTTTTTGAATATATTTTATTGTTTCTGTTTTATTTTGTTTTTCTAATTATTCACACTTCCTAGCATATTTCTACTATAGTTTTCACTTTAGACCAAGTACATACTCTGTGACTTCAAAGCTTTCAAGTAGAAACCGACATGCTGAATTAATTTCTTCTTTATTCAAAGTGTTATTGTGAGGATAAATGTGAAAATGCTTTAAAAATTGTAAAGCATATACAAATGCAAGATGATATGATCACCTTTTTAATTCATAAGCTTAATTCATATATTCATTCATTAAACAAATATTTATTTAGTGTCCATATGATATAGTACACTGCCAAGTGTTTGATGGATAGTGTCAGAGTTGCCTAAAGACTCATATGATTTTTGGTTTAGTATTCTGGACAGTAACTTAACCAGGGAGTTATATGCCTTTGAAATTGTTTCTAAACAAAACATTAACATACAAAGTCTTTCAATTTTCAATTTGCAAACAATTGAATTTAACTGAATAAGACTTTGAGTATTCACCATTATATTCAAAGCAAAGGAATTTCTTAGCCTCATCAGCCGCAAGAAATTTTATCTAGCAATCAAAGGCTGGTTCTACAAAGGGCAAAGTAATGTAGCTATTTGGCAAGTGTTTACTTAATTTTTTCATTGCTTTCTGCAATGAAATAGAATAACTTACGCTTATAACTTCTTTCTCCCTTTCCTTATTATTGTTATTAGTGGTGGGATACTTTAAGAGGAGAGGTGCTGCATAAGCACTTTGGTAAACTCCATTGATCAAACGAGTAGATTCCATGGGCTGGGAATCTCTAAATGTTCTTTGGCTTTTGATGGCCCTAAATCACATTAGATTCTGCTATTCAACTTTCATTGTCAGGATTTTATCTAATTGAATAAATTCTACCTAACTTTATCAAATACTGGGTGTCTTTGTGTAGTACAGAGAAAAAATAGAGAGGCAGAGAGATGGTAAGCAGAGAGAGAGAATTGTTCTCCAATAATCCTATATTCAGGATCTATAGACAAATACTCATTTCATAATTTCTTCTTGTGTTCTAGTATATAATGTGCCTTTTGTGCCTCATGAGAAAAAAAAACATGTATATTTTTCAATAACAGACTCTTGAAAAGGAGTTTCAAGATTGTTGGAAGTAGCGAGCTCATTTTATTTTATCTACCCAGCACATAGCCTAGATCTGTCTGTGTTTGTTAAATGAACAAATGGGTGAATGAATGAATGAAGAAACTACAAATGAGGGAAGCATGACTTTCTACACACGCAACCTAAATAATAATAATAGTAATAATAATAATAATAATAATGTAGTCTTTTTCTTGTGTCCTGAGACACAGCACAATACTTGACCCATATTATACTTTCAGTAAATTTTTGGTGTGTGGTGACTTCCACTGGCAAACGCCAGCAACCTTCCTAAGCAAAAAAAGACCTTCATCATTTAGTCACACACATTCCCTCAATGTATAGATTAAGAACATTGAGGCTTCTACAGTACTTAGTAAGTTACAGTTAGAACGTGGCTGGTGGTGGTGTCTCCATTTTACATATCAGAAAACGGAGACCCAGAGAGTTTAAATGAGTTTCTCAGAATTCCTAGCTCATTGGTGGTGGAACATTAAATCACAGCCCAGGTACCTAATTCCTTGTAGAGAGCTTTTTGTGACACCTCAGTATGTCAGCCTCGTAGTTGGCCTCCAGGAACGCAGGCCTTATACACTGAATGGAAGGTGGGAGCTTCTGGAAACAGAAGGGCCATCCAGGATTCCACTCTTGTGCTATGGAATTAGTTGTTGAGTCAGAAGCTGCATGTTTTTCGAGCATTACTCTGAATGAGAAGAGTTGTATATATTTGTGAATGAATGAATTATGATAATACCTGCAGCATCCACCAAAACTAGTGAACGAGGCTCCAGCCAGTACTAAGTGACATTCAACCGGAATCTTAAAAGGAGCATTAAACACACAGAAAGTTAGCCTGAGCTAGAAACATAGCTATGCTATGGTCATAAACAGTTTTGTGATGTTCAGAGTACAACAGTGATTTCTCAAAGGCAGAGCTGTGTAAATACAGAGGTCCACAGCAAAAGGACAGTTTTTTGTTTTGTTTTGCTTTTTGTTTTTGTTTTTTAAAGATAAACAATATAGGAACTCTTTCCTAAAATTAAGTTTATTTAATTTGAAAGACTTAATTCTTAGATTATGGTATTCTCATGCTGCAGTATTAAAATGTCCCTTTTTGTATGAAACAAAGATACAAGGAGACTGGATATGTTCAATGCCTTTACTGGGCTGATAACTGGAGGGAGTTGGCAATTCTATGTTAGTCCTCAAATTATTTTTGGAAACTTTGCTACTTCGTGACGTCCCAAGGTAAAGTAACCAATGGACCACAGAACTTTGATTCTCCATCCACTCTTGTGAATGTATGTGGAACCTGTGACCACAAATCACAGTGACCTTTTGTCACGCTCATGACTGCCTGCAACAAAGGTAGTGAAACCCAGACCATCCTCTCCCTCTGGTATTTGCAACTTTCTGGGTGTGTTCTGAAATGATTTCAGAACCACTTGGTCCCGAAATTCAGGTAACGGTCTAATGTACTGGGGTCAGGAGAAGCAGAAGCAGTGCTTGTTTCAAATGACAGCAAAGACCTCAGCCAACCTCCCACACACGGTCCTACTTTTCATGATGGGATGCTAATTTCAAATGAGAAAGTCTATTTAGTCAAGACATGGAAACTTCCCATGTGACACCAAGGCTGTTTAAGATCACACAGTCTACTCTGATCGCACACACATGGGGCTCTGAAGTCATTAAAGAAAAATCACGCTGATTCTGGGCATCCCAGCTGTCTCCGAGTTCAAAAGCTTTGATTGTCATGTGCTTTTTGCTATTATTCGTGCTGAGAAGATTGTTTCATCTCTTTTTTTAAGTTGGTCAGAGAAAAATGAGTGGTGATTGTCCTTAAAATAACTTGAAGAAAAATTAGAAACCAGATAACATCTGTCACAAATGAAAACTCTATATTGTACTTGTTCACTGAAAACTCCCCCAGCAGTATTGGAAAAACCAGTCAGGCCTGGAAGGCAGCTTCCCTGTCTGGGGAAATACCATGAGGCTGGACACATGATGAAACTGAGCTTTGAGCCAATATACCCCTCACTCAACATAACATGTTGTTAAGCAGAAAACTCAAGGAGAACTTCGGTTTAGCAGAGAAATTAGGTGATGTCACAGAGCTCCAGTCTTGCTTAGCTGCATGTCTGAGAAGGCTTAAAATGGTCCTTCCAGACCAGCTGTTACAGATGTGCAATTCACTGACCTGGTTTTCCCAACTTAGAGTTGTAGTGAATGGTGAAGACTTCTTTCCCAAACCTTCCACTTTGATTTTCTATAAGGAAACTAAAATCACATGTTTGAGAGAACGTAGAAATACCAGGATGTTGTCAATTAAATTCCAGAGCCACTGGCTGACATCAGAACACATCTGTGGCATCATAAACTGCCACCAGTCTATGAACATACAGAGAAAGAACCCAGGGCTGGTACCTCTAATGAACAAACCTAAGGAGGGGTAAATGCATGATGTTAACATCAAATGGCATGCTAAAAAGAGAGTTCGGGACCTGCAGTTAATGAAATTGCAATTCTGGTCCACATTCTGTCATTAACTAGCAAGGTATCGCAGGCAAGTGATTCTGCCTCGTTGAGTCTTACTCAGTTTCATTATATATAACACAGAGATTAGAATAGAACTCCAAGGTCCTGAGCATCTCTCACATTTTCTAATTCAAGTTGCTGATCAAATACCAAGAGAGAATTGTTTAGGACTAGCACGGTTTTCAAGATAAATTTACTTCATCATCCTCAATGTGTAATGATTGTCTTCTATGGTAGGGTCTGCGGGAAGTGGGCCGAAAGGATTAAATCCAGCCTTTGCCTGGGAAGGGTCTGACACTCTGGTTCAGGACATAGGACACATGCATAAATTTCACCACAGGGCAACCCATGCTAAGTGACAAATGCCCAGCACAGATACGACACAAAATTGAAAGGAAGGAAAGCTTCGCCAAGATTTGGGGCACCATGAATCATTTTCATGGAAGAAGTAGAGCTTTCACCTCGTCTTCTCTGAGGGTAAGAAGCTAGATTGGATAACTTCTAAGGAGCCTTGGAATTTTAAGATTATAATTTATTAATAATTACTGTTAATAGTAAATTAAGGCTCCACCTTTAATAGGCATAATTATTAGTAGTACCATGAAAATTAGTAACATTTATAAAGGACTTGTTTTTCTACTGCAGGTTCATAATAGTTAATTACAAATTCCTTTGACTAATTCTATCATGCACGCTAACTACCTAATAGGTGACTTAATAACTAATTCTGGTTTACGTAATTGTTTCAAAACGAACTGAAGAGGACTGCTGGAAAGTACTGCTGCCATACTGCTAGGATTTCTTTCTTGAACTTCCAATAACTACCTCCTCACCACTGGTAAATCTAGGTGGCACACAGGCAATTGAAAAGAATTAAAACAGTTATTTGGCAACTATAAAGAATTAGTCTCTTGCCATCACCGACCTTTTCATTTTTAAACTGGTGGACAGGGAGAAGAGAGTAGATTTAACAGTTCTGCCATTATTGTGTAGCTTTATTACGTTGTGCAACTTTGCTCACAGCAGAAAGAAATTCAATAAGGACACAAACGCAAGCTTCCCCATGGCAAGTGGCAGAGATGAGTGTGGTATATTCTTCCTTTTGGTGACCCTCAAACGTTACAGCGCCCAGAAGAGAAGAGGACTCCCACTGGCAACATTCAAGATAGAATTTAAAGTATATCAAATTTAGAATTAGAGACAGAGGCAAAAGGCTAATTTTACAGAAGTGGGCCATCTTGGGTTTGCAGCTTTGATAATGACTAAAAAGGGAAAGGGGTTTTTTTTATAAAAATGAAAAGAAAGCAGAAATAAAATGGGAAAACACTTATTTAAAATTAATGTCATGCCTCATTTTCAATTATTCTGTCGTGAACTTTGTCTCACTCCCACACCCCTGTTGTATATGCTTAAACCTGTAGACAACCATAAAATTAGTTTACATAAAAACACTAATTAACATACACGGCTTGGGGATAACAAACCAATCGTTTCATCTATTTTTAAATTCATATTGTGAATCCTTAAAATATGCCTCATTTTAAAGCATCACTACTCAATTTTAAAACATTGCCAGAACCTGTTTTGCTAATCTGCAAACTCGATAATTCTACCCCAAACCTCAGCACACTCAGCAACAATTTAATAGCAAATATCTCTAGTGGGACCTCATATTACTAAGATTCTATTACTTTTTATATTACAAAAAAAGTGCTAGTACACTCTAAAGTATTATAAATAGTTCAGACCAGGCAATGCTTGTCAAAATAAGTGAAAGTTTATTTTTTTGCACTCAGGAACCTGGGATTTTTATCTTGTGTATTTATAATCTATAATGTGTTTCCCATAATTAGTATAAAATGTAGATTACTAATCAACTTCCCAAAGTTTCTGAGCATTTTATTTCTGTTAATATGATTACTAAGGGTGATAAGTTGTGTGGTTAATAACCCAATCCTTCTACTAAATGCAAATTCTAAACATATCTTAAAATAATTGCATAGATGCCTAAAATGGGCTTCTTTAATTATATTCTTCTTAGACTGCTAAGCAGCCCTTTTTTGATTGAGGGCATTTGTGTCTATGCTTCTTGAAAATTTTCAGTTTGAGGTTTAAGAGACAGATATAAATCTAGATACTTATTGTAATACATTTCAAATGACATATAAGAAATATACGTTCCCCTGTAAACTAGTAATACTTCCTATCTTGACAGAGGTCTCTCTAAAACCGTTCAACTTTCAGAATGTTCAAGTTTTATTTGTCATTAACATTAGTCCAACTAGAAGTATGTGGAATTATATCAATATGTAAATAGAGAGATATTTCCAAATAGAAGAGACTTTATAATGCTCAATCAAGGTATCTTTTCAGGAATATCATGCTAGCTCAACTTTGAAATCGACCCTTACTCATTTATTTTGGGACTACTGTGCTATTTATTTATTTTTTTGTTTATTTGTAATGAATACTATTCATGATGCAGATCAGCCTTTAATAAACGATTCACATTATTACAGACGAATTGCAAAATGCCATCTTCGTTGTAAAGCAAATCCACTACTGACATTTGCCCCATGTGGATTGACATGTCGGCAGCACAGACATAGAGATAACCTCCAACCTGTATTTCCATGCTCTACAAAATGTCTCTAAGGGCCACAGAATGGCCCAACTCCCTGCCCCCTTCACTGTTTCTCTAATATATTCTACTCCTTTAAATTCCCTCTCCACATTAATACTGTCTACTCTTTTTTAAACATTTACCATGAGCTATAACTGTTACAGGAACCAAAATATTCCAGTTTATTCTCTCCCTGTAGGCAGATGTGACCAGCCAGCCAAATCATAAGGAAAGGGCTCCTTGATGAACTCGGAGTCAAACAAAGGAGGGCTAACTGGAAATCTTACATTTAATACACTAAGTGCATCCTGACCATGGGATGGTCTTGCTCACGGGAATGGAATTTTCCACTTCTACAGTGAAGGAAGCATAAAACTGTCCCGGGTTCTCCTTGGCAAACATGCGGCCCTACTCCCTTAACATTTCCGTGGTATCGTCTGGACCGTGCCCCAGAGCGGGACGGATTCCATGGCAAAGCCAGGATGGCATACTTGGTCTCTGATCCACTCATCAGCTGCCTGGAAGTGACGAAGGTCAACACATCTTTTGTGAGTTGACAAGCAGAAGTCACTTTATCAATTTCTTATTCACACACAATTTCTGACAAACCCAGAACCCAGTACTGTTCCAAAAATGCATTTTTGCTCCAGGTGTGGTAGTCGATAAGCTTAATGCTCAGCTGCTTAGAAGCATTGAAATTTCAAGCTCTTTTTACAGATGCAGAAAAGAAGGCCCAGAAAGGTCAGATGATTTTCCAAAATTAGACAGCTGGCTAGAATGCTCCTGCTTTTCTTTATAGGCTTTTTTTTTTTTTTTTTTTTTTTTTTTTGATGAGACTTAGCATTGAGCACCAACTTTATAGCTTTTACATCTATTAAGTAAACTAGACCATAAGTGACAATTGCAACGTGGCAGGCAGGGGCAGATTGAGGAGCAGTGTGCTCAGCTTGGGTTTCAGGAGTCGTCGCCACTGGGGTGCCTTCATGTTAACGAGAATATCTGCAGCTTAAATAAAAATTGTTCAACTAAGGTTAGCTTCCTCATCGTGAGGGTCTCTTAATTCTGACTCCAAAAACAAGGATAACTTATGTAGGGACCCTGTTTCCCCGAAAAGAAGACCTAGCCAGACAATTAGCTCTAATGCGTCTTTTGGAACAAAAATTAATATAAGAATAATTAATATATTAGATATTATATTAATTATATTATATTGTATTATATTATATTATTATATTATAAGACCCAGTCTTATTATAGTAAAATAAGACCAGGTCTTATATTAATTTTTGCTCCAAAAAACATATTAGAGCTGATTGTGTGGCTAGGTCTTCTTTTCAGGGAAACACGGTATAGATCATTATTTGTGGGGAATAGCAAAGAGGTGGCACATGGAATAATGAATATACAACCAAACTCCCTCTAACTCCTCTCACTCGTTTGTTGCCTCAAAGGCTTACAACCTATGACAGTTTCTTCAAATTCACTCCTCTCCCTCTAAAACTCCTCCTGGACTTTTTCCCACTCTCCTGATGTGCTCTTCTCTCCTCCTTAACCCTCCCCAACCATTTTTATCATATAAGCTATTTTCCTCTGGGCTTCTTGAATCTGCATCTCTACTTTCACCTTTGTGTGTGTGTGTGTGTGTGTGTGTGTGTGTGTGTGTCCCCGCTACCTATCTAATCTTGAGTAGAAAGAATATTCTTAATATTTCCAAGCTTCTCTAACTGGAGCTGATGTGAACTATGACAATAACTAGAATGGATGGGTTGGCTGTGTCATGGACAGACGTTTGACATGGCTGGAGGGCAATCTTTTGCTGTTCTGGACCTCAGTGTCCTCCTCCCATCCTCCCCTCCCCCCAGCTAAACAAAGGGCATGTTAAAGTCATTTCCCCACACAAGTGACATCAGGAATGGGGGAAGAAAGTCACACAGTTCCTACAATGAAAGAGATTAGAATCCGCTGCTCATGTTAGAGGATATTTATGAACTTAGAGTCCTACTAATTATACCATATATACAATTCTACATGAATGAACCAAGCTGTCAAAACCCGGGATGACAATATAACTGGACAACAAGCTGTTCACCTTTACGTGACTCTTCTTTACCCTGGTAGCAATGCCCAGTTCTCTTTATTGCCCCCATCCCAAAAGCTTCACATGTGTCTGCCCCTTCATGTTCTTTCTGGTTAAACCAGTCAACTGTTAGACCAAGACCAGTCTGTGAGGAAGTTGCTCAGGAGCTAAGTGTCAATGCCAGACACACAAAAATAATGAAGACATTTTGCTTGTAAAAAGACAGTTGGCTTTTTGCCATTGGCTAATTTCCCCATTCATTAGTGGCCTTTTAGCTTTCTCCATTTCTCTTCCTGGGTTTTCAGAAATTATATCATTTCTGACAAAAGAACTCAAAAAGCCAGTGGTCTGGAGGTTGTTTTAGGCCCTGAGGCCATCCCTCTTGGTACATAACTCAGCCACAGGGGTGTGTTTATACCCCTGATCCTGGCTCACCAAGAGGAGAGTCAAAGTGTTCTGTCTACACTGTTTATGACAGCAGACGAGGGATAATATATTTTAGAAAGGTCCCTTATGAAGTATTCAAAACCAAGGTCGAGTTTTCAAATCTTCTCTTCAGGAAATCTAAATTCAGAAATCCAAGTTTTTCAGGTTCTGAAAAGATCTTAGAGACCATTGCATATTGCATATTACAGATAAGCAAACTGACAGCTGAAAGGGCAAGAATCATTAGCTTTCTGAGATTTTTAGAGACTAAAATGATAGAGAGAAAGAATAATTGGCATCATTTTTTAAAAAGAAAACTTTTGTCTGCATAGACCTTACATAAACCTCTGGTTACTATATAAATAGTAATGCCATAGATCTATTCAGGAAAAGAACCATTCTAAGTTACAGAGAATATCTAATAATAGTGACTTTTTTTCAATACTAAACTGTCAACATTTAGGGACCAGTGGCTCTACCACAGAAATCTTCTGTGCCCCTGAAAGAACAGGGAAGTCTGCTGTCTTCTCTGATGGTCCCTACTGGAGGAAGCAGCAGAATCCTAGGAAATAAACAACCTGGGTTCTAGTCTTCAATCTGCTCTTAAGCAGCTGTGTGGTCTTGGACGAGACATCCAGGCTCTCTGGGTCTTGATCTTTCATCTGAAAATTAAAATCTTAAAAACTCCTTAACACTTCCTTCCAGCTCTGAAGTTCATTATGTAAAGCAGACTGATCACATGATCTCCATGTGTGTACTGGGTGCAAACACTGCAACAGCAGAGTTAAGTGGGCAGAAACGGGGTAAAGATTTAAGCATGTGGGCGTAACAGCTGAACAAAGGAAGTCCCCAGCTCCTGCATATTCCATGTAGCCATTTGATTGACAGGAGAGGTAACAGAGAAAGGAGTGTCTTTTTCCCATGGAAAATCAAGAGAAACCAGAGTATCTTTCTGACTCAAGACTTTATCAAGATTGGAGAGAGAAGATAGGCAGGGCGAATGTCTGGTCTCATATCAGACATTCACCCTGCCTATCGTCTCTCTCCAATCTTCTGATATGAGACCAGATAAATACATAACTCAAGGATTATCCATGAATAGAAAGATCAGGTCAATAAGGTCATGCCTCTATTAGCTGTGACCAGCGTGGTCTGCACTTTTTAAATTTCTTTTAACTCTGGAATCCTTTGCGGCAGCCATATTGGTTAAAGAACCAAGAGTCATTCCCTTCATTCCATGCTTCTTGCCTCTCTACATCACGTTTCAAGCAAGCATGAGCTCCAGGTAGACAGCCCCAAAGTCCAAAGTTGAAGAATTCCTTTCAGGTGTCAAATACAAACACCTGAACCAATCCCTAGATGTTAATTTTAGTGTCCTACCAAGGCCACAGCTACCTAGACACAGAGTACACAATCAGCTTTCCAAAGGGAGTTACCCTGATCTATGTGCAGGTAAATAAATTACTCTATTACTGCATTTCTACTTATTGTTTCAACACAGAAGTGTCAGAGAATGGGAAAGTGAGATCCAATCGCAGTGAGGAGGAAAGATGAAAATGTAGCTAGCTAATCATGTACTCCTACCTCATTCTTGAAAGGACGAGCCCAGGGTAGCAGATTCCAGCCAGAGAGAAACCCAGCTGGACCACCTAAGCAGCACTCAGGAGATGGCAGGGCCGAGTTATGTTTTTTGTTTGCTTGCTCACTCTTTAATGAAAAAAGTTGTGTTTTTCACAATTTCTGTGTTTTCAAAGCTTTTCAACATTAAAAACATATTACTTTTATTGTTAGAAAAGTAAACTGTAAATATTTTAATAATCATGCAAAGTATGAATTTCATAGCTACTACTTCTAAGAATACATGAATTTCTTTTAAAACATGATATATAAAGTAGTATGTGTAGGTATGTGCATATATATTTTTAATATATATATTTTAAAGGAACCAGTAGTTAGCATAGTACTCCAGAGAAAGAAATTGTGAATATTGATTTTTTTTTTCTAGTGAGATATTACCTGGGAATCACAGCCAAAGTAGGACTATTTAGACTACTTAACCATTAATACCTTCCTCCATATGTAAATTCACAGACATCAGACTGTAAAATGTGCTTGCTACATTGCCAAAGGGATCTGAAATCTGGTACAAGCCCTTAATTTGGAAATGAATAATTCTATCTTATTTCTAAAGTACTCCAAAAGTTCCTGGGACAACCCCTTCCTCAGTTCAGTCATACTAACAGATCATAAAGTCTTCCTGTGTCTAAAAACACACTCTCTCCTGAGCTGTCTAGTGAGACTCACTTTCTTCAGCTCTGTCCAGTGAGATGGAGAAGGCTGGCTGGTGTTCTCCGCAGTTCCACCTCACTGCCCAGAGGTTGTTAATTTTGTCTCCCCTCAGCCTTCTCTTCTCCAAGACAAATAGCCCACCTTTTTTTTGTATGTACATAGTTTCCAACCCCTGTCATCATTTTCCTCTTTTTATACATGAATTCTATTCAATTTTCATCCATATGTTTTAAGTTACAGACCCAAAGTGTAATATTCAAATGAGAGGTGGACCTATGATGACTTTACACGAGGATTATTTCCTAGATGCACATGATACTCGTCTTAACACATCTCAGGATAATATTGCTTTCTTCGTGCCATCACTAGGTTAATGACTTGTGTGTTTTTAGAATGCCAGATGTTCTCCAGCCAAGTTTATGTCAAATTATACTCTCTATCTAGCTCACCACCAACTGCTCCCCAAAGGAAGTCACTGTTAATAAACTTAGATTTTAGTTCTTCCAGTGATTTCTACTGTAACTCTAAAGAAAGAATATGTCTGCACCCTTCTTTCTTGACTTTTCAACCTTAGGCCATCAGTAGCATTTACTTCTCTACATGAGAGCCGAAAACTTTCACTCATTTATATGAGTGAAACTTCCTTCTCTATCTTTTCTTCAATTTAGGTTAATTCATGATTTTTCAGTTCTTCAGCGGGGAGCTGTGTAACTTTAAATGATACAATTATCCTTCCATTTCTGGATCTAGCAGCTTTAGAAAATATTTCTTGACCTTAGCACCATAAGATAAGAGAGTTAACACACCTCCCCACCTTTGGATGTCAGTCAGAATATAGCTTTTAGACTGTCAAAGCTTATAATACATACATTCTGTTTTATAAATATTTTTATGACTTCTGATATTGTTATTATAGAAATATTATTTATTGCAGACACAAAGAAAAGGAAATTAATCCTATGTCATCAAACTCATGCTATTCAAAATATAGTGTTCCAAACAACACAATCAAATGGATTCTCTGTTATTATACGTCACCAAATCTCAAGATCATGCCACAATTTAGTTTACTTCTTATTTGAATGCTGGCTTTTTAGGCAGTTTTATAAATATTATAACTGGTTGCAAGCAGTTAAAACTGATTAACCTAACACATTTATTGGAAGGATATAGGGTAATTCTCAAAATCAAAGGGAAGGCTAGGGATGAAACAAGATATTGGAATGTGAAACCATAGAGAGAGCCCCTTCATTCTGACAAAGCGCATCTGATTGGTCTACCTTGGATCACAAGCTAGGGGTGAGGCGCTTTGATTGACAGTCCCAGCGAGGTTGCATGCGATGGTGAAGGGTATTTCTCAAAAACAAAATCAAGTTACTGTGACCAGAACAAGAAAGAACAAAAACAGGGTAGACAAAATGATAGTCTTTATCATGTACAATAGCATTTGTCACATTTTAGCTAATAAATAATTTGGGGAGTTATCTGATATTGTCCTTCCCCATCAGATTTTATGTGTTCCACAGGGAAAGGTTATATATCTTATTTGTTCTTTTAACCCACATGTCTAGCACAGTATATGGCACTGACTAAATATTTGTTGCATGTTGTTAAAAAAAGAAATGCGAAGGCTTTCTGGGATGTTCTGCATAGACTATCTGTATTATTAATAGTTTATTTTAATAACAAATATTTTCAGATGGCTGAATTGCATAGTAAAGAGGGATTATTCTTTCCAATGGCATATTATCATAGAAGAATACAATCTAACTTTTCTATTACAAAGTATTGTATTTTACAAGAACACCTCTCAAAACTTCTGGTTTGTGGCAAGATCCCATGGTCTTGTCTACATGTTCCCCAAACATCTAATGGTGTTCAATTACCTGATCCAAAGAACTGGTCGGCAATTTGAATTTTCATTACTCATTCAGGATGTCACAGCCTGTGGGTCTCGGCAGTTAGGGTTCAATACAGCCATATTTAAGATCTAATCTAATATCTCCTCTGTAAAGCTCCGTGTTCTCCCAAGGAATCATCCCTTATCTTTATGCCACTTTACCCACTTCTTAACAAACTGAATGAGAGTTATTTATGTACCTGCCTCTCCAGCTAAACTATGAATCTTATACAAGAAGAAAGTATGTCTGATTCATCTTTGTATCCCCAGTGCCTAGCACAGGGCTTGGCAAATAGGAAGCATCCATTAAATGTTTATTAAATCTAAATGCCATCAAGAAAGAATGTCTTTGACAAAGAAATATAATGAGTTCATAGAAACACCAGTCCAGACTCTAGCGGGAAAAGATTTTTATCTTCATCTAAAATAATAAGACCAAAAAGAAATGAAAAGAAACAAAGGAGGGAGGGAGGAAAGATGGGTGGGAAAAAGGAAGGAGAGTTTTAGTTCTCTAAGCTGTAGAGAAATTTTAAGTTATTTTTCAAGTGAATCCATTCACGGATTGACTCGAGGGGTATATTTGTAAATCCAACAATGACAAAAGAAATGGCTAAGAATGCAGAAATTGTCCTCTTTAAAGTTTCTATTCTTTTATATCAATCAAGAAGAATGTTAGTGAGGAAGGTTCAACATGAGTCAGTAATTCCTCACCAATGTCAGAAATTTAGTTTCACTTTTCAGAGGCTGTTTATGGTCGTGCTTGCGAAATCAAAACTATAATTCATCTCTAGACAATAACTAATTATTACTGATTACTAAGAAATAAGTCAACAAGGATATTTTCCTGTTTACATTCTTATCAGACTGTATCAGAACCATCTGTTTTCAAGTTTGTTGTTGCTGGGTATTTTTTTTTATCCCGAGGGATAAATACTTCACATTGTTCTTGGAATATATGCATGTAAAACTGACTCTTGATGCACAGCTGCAATGTTCACTGAAACATTTGGGTAGGGAAAAAACACATATTCTTCTGGGAAAGAAAACGAAAAGAATTATGTACCTCACTGAATTTACTCTGTCTTCAAGTGAAGAACACATTGAGGTCTGTCTCGTGTCTAATTACCATCTCCTTATTCGCATGGGTCACTACTGATTTTGCTAAAAGTATATATGTGGAGCTTTATGACACTGAAGTAGCTCCAACCTAGAAAGCATAGTAAAAGCCCACTAATATGAGAAAGATTCTACAAGTTTAAAACAAATAATATGTGACCTCTGTTCCATTCTTCATCAACACCAGTCTCCTGTGATATAAGCAATACATTTTCCTTCTTTGAAGGAAATAATTTTTTCATTGACAAGGAAGCAAGAGTAGGAGAGTTAAACCGTGGTACTGATGGAGTTGCTACATGGCTTTAGGCAAGCAATTAACCTTTGGTGTCTCAGTTACCTCATCTGTAAAATAGGGATAAGGGTTTTGCACAGGTGTGATGCTGGACTAATTACTATAATTATCATTATTGATGGGAAAATAATGTTGGTCACTGATTTCACATTTCGTGTTAACACCTGGGAATCATCTTTATCTCTTCTATTTGAATCATTTTTTTAAGGAGTCTGTCAAAAAAAAAAAAAAAAAAAAAAAGCCTCCACATATGGAAGCTGACACAAAGTTAAAATGGCCCACATCCATGTAAGTGCATATCCTTAATGAATTATCTTTTGATCATTTCTATTTATCATGTAGATGTTTCCTAAATTTCAACTAAATATGTAAACTACAAAAATAAAAGGAAACTTTTCAAGGCCCATAGTCAACCAGTAAGCTGCACTATAGCAAAATGCTCTCCAGTTCAATGATAGGTGACATCATGACAGTACTACAGTAGTTTAGGCTTGAGCCATAGAAATTAGGGTAATCAAAATCAACTACAAGTATACACTTAAGACATTGTCATGCAGGGACTAGAGTCCTGCTCCCCGTACAAGAATGCAGGACATGGTGAGGCCAAAAAGGAACACCCACGGAGCCATAGATGGGGAGTCACACCACTATAGTCTCGCTGGCAGCTGGGTTGGAGACACAGGAAGCAGGAGCCACATGATCCACTACTTACCGTCCACTTCTCTGCCAAGCAACCCCACTTGCTAACTGCAATCCGTGCTTGCTAGCTTAGCCACTGCAGTTATATCAGTGGCTAATGGCTAACCGGTAACAGCTGATGGCCAACCAGTTACAGCTGACGGCCACCTAGTAACCGAGCCAGCACCTTTCCACGTGAAGCTGAGAGCCTGGAAACTGCTCTCTGGGACTCTGTCCCCACAGACATTGTTTTTGTAACATCTGATATCCTCCACTTCCGTGTGCATATCTGCCCTGCAAGAATCTCAGCTCAAATAGCCAGGGACCAGGACAGACAACAGAATACCTGGGTGGGAACACTGAAGCTGGGGCAGGAGGGTGACCGCCTAAGAGAGCATAGGTAAGGACTCATGAATCAATGAGAGAGAGAGAAGTTGAGGAAGAAAAAAAATGGGGATTCTCTCAGTTCTCATCTAGGATTCCTACATGTTCTTACTATGTTTCCTGAGTCAAGGTGAAATATCTTCTTTAAAAAAATTAACCTTTACATGTTGGCAAAAATGGAAACCACAGAAGGACACATAGAAGAGAGAAAGTGCTCCAAAGGCGGGTACTGGACACCATAACCTCTGCATCCTTTAGTGTAGACACGTGCTGTGTGCAGGTCCAAAATTTCTCCCTAAGAGATTTCCTCACAGCAGAGAATCCTCTTTTCTTGACCTGAGTAGACATCAAGCCTCAAATCAGCAGTGTCTCCGAGGAAATTAGCCCCTTGACAAGTCATTCATACCAAGCAAGCCATCCCTTTCCTCCATACTTGCCTCAAAATTATAGGTGCCAACTTCCAGATTGAAACACTAAAGCTATTGCCATTTCCATATTATCCTTACCTATCATACCAAACATAACAATTAGCATCTTTAGCAGGATTGAAACTGCTAACACAACTTCTCTTTGTCCTACACCATTAAACTTGATTAGAAATCCCTTCACGATTAACATTCATCTCGCTGTATAGTACTTGAAGGTTAATAATATCTACTATCTCCTGGGGGGGAGGGGCAGGACGGGGGCGGGGAGCATCTTTATTAAATGAATTGCAGCGGGAGGCCACCAGGATAGGAACTTCCTCTTCGGTCCACTAGAGGGTGGATCGTCGGCAGGGTGGGCGACAGGACTACTGAGACTGAGAGGCACTGCGCCCTGTCATTGTCGTCTGCGCTTCAGGTGGCACGACGAGGCAACATTAGTATTCATCGCTCGCTTTTCTTCACCCTCCGTAGGTTTTAATTTCTAATAAAGCCCCTTCACAAATGCCAGAAGTCAGTGTTGGCTGGGCCATAGCGTGGTGGGTAAAAAATATCAACCTACAACACTAGACTGCTTAAAATAATGCCTAGCCTAATCCTTCTAAATCAGCTTTGGGTGAGATAAAATACATAACATGTATTAACAGATCCTAAATTGAAAACCTTCATACATCATGGAGCAGTAGGTGCGTGCTGCAGACGTGGGTATGGAGTGAACCGCGCATGTGCGTTATAGAGAAAAGCATCCACATTACGTACAAGGCATAAAGAAATGTACCTAGCCTTTAGCACACCAGCTGTTTCTGCTTATAGGACTGAGTTATGAAATGCAGTAAGACATTTTGTAGTAAATATCCTACTTGATGGACTTTTTTAGACCTAAACACCAGTGCGGATTTATCTATTTAAGGAGGAAATACAAATTTTAACAGTGAAAGACAAACCTTAAAAATGTTCCCTCATCAAAACATGTTCTAAGAAAGACTGGATGGGCAATGAGTCTGTTTTGGTGACCCTCCATAGATGGTAAAGCAAAATATAACGCCTTTTTTCTATCTGTAATATTGTTCAGTGTAGCAAACTCTTTTGCTTGTTACAGTATAGTAAATGGGGTGTTTAATTTGGGATTCAATGTAGTCTAGAGTCAAGGTGCAGCAGTTTTATTACAGAAATACAATTTTATTGGAGGCTGAAGATTTAATTTCCACCTTACGTAGAGAGCCATAAACGGCATGCCTATTTTACATTTTGCATAGCATTTGATATATGTAATTCCTGGTCTAATTTTAGAGTTTGAAAAGGTGGAAGAGTAACAATGCATAGATTCAAATTCTTTAACATTTAAGCCACGAATGCCATTTAAAAATGAGGAATTTTCTGTTTCTTAGCCATGGATTTGAAACTATTTCGTCCCTCCCCCAATTAAGTTCTGCACCGCGTTCTTTTCAGTCCTTCCTAATTAGGCAAGCCACAAAGCCACCCAAAGAACACCCTTGTGTTGAAGCAAATGCTTCCTTTGTTTAAATTTGTCTGCTAAACTGTATTCTACTTAAAAGTAACATGACTAGATGATATGGATAGTTTGCCTTCTATTGTGCTTAATATCTTTCAGGGACATATGTCAATGTATGATCCAGTGGATGTATTTGGAATAAAATAATTTGTAAATGTAATTGGAAGGATTGGATTTGAAAGAAATAATCAAATGCTGTTAGCTGTAAAGCTATATCAACATCGATGTCCAAATTTGGGGGATTGTGTCATTTCCTTTTCTTCAAATGTATTCATTACAAGACACACACACACACACACACACACACACACACACACACACACACACACACACACACACACACACACACACGGCTGCCCTTCCATCTGTTTCCCTTTGCAGCATTAGTTCTCTTCATCAACATTTCATACCTTCTCTTTACCACCAGGTGGAGCCCTTTGTTTATGGACATCTGTCCATTTCCTCTTTTCGTAGCTGCTGCCCGATAAATAGCTCCAGTGCTAAAATACTGTTGCGAACACGAAAATTTAACACCCACAGATAAAAATAGTAAAGCTTTTTCAGGCATTGGTATAATAAACCTTCCTTTAAGAGTCCTATTGGTCCTAGATTTAATAGCTTACACATTTTCCTATTTACAACTTCTGCACACCAAACAGCAGAAAATAATACTGTTGTGTGTGCCATAAACAGTGTTGCTGCAGGTCTATTTTATATAGCACCATCGTTTTTTATAATCTCAAATGTTTGGCAACTGCAGTCAAAAAGAAAAAAACATACTATAGACTCTGAGCCTCAGCTTTCTAGTGTTAAAAATGTATACCTCATCGAGAAGAAAATGTTTTCCTTCAGACAATAGAGAGTGGTAATTCAGCCGTAGGTAATAAAGGCAATGCCAAATTCTTCTCTTAGTCAAATTCATCTCTCTTCGATTTGAGATCCAGTTAAGGGTAAGTCAAAAATCTATCTTACCTTTGGTTATATTTAGGAACTAATACATACGAATATTATTAGCCAAGTTCAATTATTACATTGTTCAATTATTTTAATAATTAATTTTAAGAAATTAATCAAAGATCTCATGAACAAAAGGCGGTAACATAAAAAAAATAGAACCCCGATTTGCATGTGCAAATAACTGTGGAATGAGCTCACCTAAACTAGCTTGCCAATGACCTCAACCTTGATCTGGAAAGATCATTTATTCACAAGTAAAACATTCCCATTCTCTTTGCTAACTGCCTTGGATCTTTTCTCAAGGTAGGATACTGACTGTGCTGTTGGAGGGTCTATTAATAACACATGCACTGATCAACACCATGGAGTTACATATTTAACTGAAATAGCGTTTCTGTTGCATTTTACATTTTAACCAGGAATTACTCTCTTTGTGTGATATGTCTAAAATTTTGCTGCGACATCTACAAAGCCCTGAGTGGAAGAAGATTTGTGTGTATGCTTTATTTAATCAGTCCCTGGGCCTGAGAAATCTGGGTTTTTCCATTGGTATACAAACTGGTTCTGGGACCCTGTGCGAAGGAGCCCTCATACAACAAAATGCTAGAACCACCATTTTGCTGTCCGTTTGCACACAATAAAATGGTGGCACAGAAAACAGTTAACACATTGTGTCCAGGAGAGTTGTCTTTGAAAATATTCTACTCTCTGATCCAAATATTGAACTGTGTTTTAAAATATTGTTACCAAGGGGCTAAAGAGATTCATTTTCTTTAAAAAAAAAAAAAAAATATATATATATATATATATATATATATATATACACACACACACACACACACACATATATATATATAGCGTGTGTGTGTGTGTGTGTGTGTGTGTGTGAGGGAGGGAGAGAGAGAGAGAGAGAGGAATGCTGATAACAGAATCAGCTGTGTACATTCAACCCAAGGAAAAAAACTGGTCAAAAATGAGCACTCAAATTGAGAGGGAAAGCATTCTTAAATAAAAAGTACAGATCCTGAAAATTGCTCCTAACAGTTCACAAAGCTGTATGGTGAATTTGGTGACTTGGTAACTCCTTTCACTTTAGCCTTCACTTTGTGCAACTTACAGTTAAGAAATTAAGAGAGTTTTTTAAGTCACTTTTTATTTGTTTTTCTTCTTTTTAAAGAATATCCTATAAAAATTAAAAGCAAGCTTATATTTGACTCTCACCTGGCAACCCCACACTCTCATTTTTTATAGGAGGGGGGAAAAAAACCCAGGACCTATTGTCCCCTCCTCTTCCACTTTTTCTGTTCTTATTTTTAATCATTAAAAACACTGCCTTGGCTCTGTTTAAGTGTGGAAATTCTCATTTTTCTGCAGTGCTTCAGACTCACATAGACTCCTTGGGGATGCAGTGAGGAGCTAACCAACTGCACATGGGGAATGAGAATTTTCGTGGTTAGAAAAACTGCAGTGTTTGGTAATTTTCCACATGGAGTAGAAGTCGTGAGTGACTATATTTCTTTGAAACATAATGACTCTACTTGTGCATTTGGTATAGAGTTGTAGGTACGAATTTGAGCATTTGAATGCAGTAAAAGTTCTTACAAAATTTAATTTGACTTCTTCCTATAAACATTTTCACTATTTTCAAGTGCATAATAAATAGGTCAAAACAGGACCCCTCCCCTCTGCACCCCTGACAGAATTATAAAAGGCTACTGTCTGTTAAAGAGAAATAGCCCTAGAGGACCCACCAATGGGTTATGCAATATGTGACATAGACCACCAGGGGCTGAACTGAAACCACTAATACTTTTTTCACAGGCTCATTAGCTAGAGTTAAACAAGGTGTCAGAGTGAAAAGATGGGGAGGTTGACCTGGCTCATTTATATTTGTATGCCTTCCCTTTAATTATTTTTTTGCATTAAAAATTAAACACATATTCAATTTTTTAATTTAAACACATTGCTATCCAAATACACTACATTACTTTTTATATTTGTAAAGGATTCATCATGTATCATTTGTGTGATATTATTTACAGTTGGTTTTCAATAAATACTAAAACTCTAGTGCAAATTTAATTTAAATTTACAGCTAAGGAGAAGTTATTAGTTAAATTTTTCCTGTTGTACTTTATGAGATAAAATTGATTGATTTGTTTTGAAATTTAGATCTTAAATTAGAACCTGCCTCCAACCAAGATGAGTAGGTCTGGGGCTCATGGAGTGAGTTTGCGTGCATTCTTGACCTTGTGTTGACAGTGATCAGGAAAAATATGTTCTCTTTATAACAGCAGCTTTACAATTTTGGAGATATCGCAAGGCTTTTACATGCACTAATATTAGTTGCCCCACATACCTTAAATAAAGCCAATCCAATAAATTTAGGGTTGTGGTTGAGAAATAAATGTCATGTCAGTAACCCTCAACTAGATATCACAAGAAGGAGTATGTGATTGTTTAGTCCAAAAATTAAGTTTCATGTTTTTAATTGGTGTCATATCCTGTCCTAAGTCTATAGTGCTTAAATCAAAGGCGACCACATTAACCTGGAAAGGAAACATAATAACAACTTCTTTCATCCCCTGGCTCAAATGTTTTTATGCTCAACCCTAATTTTTGTTAAAACACTTTCAGGCAAAGACAACAGGAAACAGTAAACATGGCAACACCATGAAAATAATTTTCTGATGTACTATTGCACTCCGTGTTCAAAGACTGAGGGAGTTGTACAGACTGCAGAGGAAATGCTGTATCATTAAACCCAAGGCGGACGAAAACAGCCACCCTTCCAGCAAAATGGATACCCCTCTACATTTCATAAATCTTGTTTCCAACTAGTCTAAAGCCAGGAATTGACTGTCTCTCACATCAGTGGCCTGAAACTGGAGTAGCACAGTAGTTATGTTCAAAGGGAATCAGAAGTATCCAACAACTTCAGGGGCAGGGATGCGATTATAACTGACAGCCAGGTGCTTGGCCTGGCTGCTCTAACACCCAGCAAGACTGCAGAGGGTCTTGAGACCTCTGCATCCAAACATCGAACCCCAGTGAATGACAGACAGATGAACAACAATGCCACAAATCGTCAATACAAACCGACAAAGTTGCTGTGACTGATCAAGATTTCAGATGTCAAGAGTTGCTAATGTCTCCCCCTCCTACTCCCCATCACCCCTTCCCCGCCCCCTTTCCCAAACAAAAATCTTGTTAGTGGTTGAGGGCCCAGCAGGAAATGTTTTTACACCCAGTGCCAAATGCCAATCCTTCACTGAAGACTTTAATATATTTAAATGTTTAGATTACTGAAGCAAAAGGGATTTCAATAGGAATTACTTTACGTGTAGGACATGGAGATTTAATAATTTGACTAAGTGTATGTTACATTTATTGGACTTCCTCCTCCATTCAGGATTACCTTAAAGGAGCACATTAAAATTCAAAGAGAAAGGGAATTTGTTTTAACTATCATTTAAGCAATAACCAGCATGAAACTTTTGTTCTTGAAATATATATTTGGAGTAGGGAAAATGAGTAAATTCTCTTAGCAGATTATATAGCCTTTCTTAATCTATCTAGACATAGATACACACATTTCTTCATTTTCTCAGATTCCATGTTGTGTTGTTTTGAAACACTTTTTTTGTATAACTAGATTGGACATGTATTGATGATTCATAAACTACTATAAATATCAAGCCATCCTAATCCAAATATGGATAAAGTATTCTGGGGGAACTCAGTAAAATTATCTTATTTTGTAGAATGGTTTGAATTTTTAATCAACTTTATGGTATTAAGTATTTGCAAAAATAATAATCTATATTCAACTATATTCTTTTAGTGAGTATCAGTGGATTTTTCAGTGCCATGAACTAATGTGTCGTTTTTTATGGCATCTCTTAGCGTGACTCAAAATGATATCTTTGCAAGCCAATTCCTTTTTATGGTGTTTGTACGAGGTGTTTAGATTTAATATTTCAAATACTTTTTCTGACATTTTTCTCTAGGGCTCCAGGGCACCCTTCTGTAGTCATCTGTCCCAAACCTATTTTGAGGTATCAGCTTTCTCAACAAAAATGTCAAAACCAGAGGTCTATCAGAGCAGCTGCTATGGACATGGAGGCCCTTTCTGCCAATCTGACAGTCTCCTTGCCTCCATCAGATACTTCTTCATGTAGATACACATAGCAGTTCTCCAAACAGAGAAGCATCTCAGGCCCTTTCCCGGAAACAACACTTCCAGAAAATATGCTGACCAAGAAAAAACAGCAGGGGCGAGAGAAGTGGCCAAAGCACTCACAACATCTTAACAAGCACTAATTAAATGTCTTGCTTAAAAAATATGGCTTAAGAAAGCCAAATACAATAACTTCTTACAGATGGTTTTAGGAACTAACAAGACCTGTAGGAAATGGTGCAGTCATTAAGATTAGTGTCCCCAAAGTCTCCTCCAACCATTAGTGACTGGAGGTGCTGTGTGCTTTAGGAAGAAATGAGGAGAATCTGTCTGATGTGAAGCTGTTTTTTTTTTCCCCCTCATTTGTCTCTGAAGGGAACTTTGCATCTGTTTTAGTGCATTACACAGTCAATTACTGAAACAGCTAGTCAATTGAATATAAAAAGAGCATTAGCAGCCTTGAAATCTATTTTTCTGGTGGGGTACATAATCATCCTGAAAAAGAATTGTGAACACCAAGAAAGCAGGGACTGTGTCTTGTCTTATCAATACCCCCAGTTCCAACGCAGAGTGGGCATTTGATAACTGTTCGTTTATTTATTGAACAAACATTCCTTCAGTGGTTACCTTATGCCAGACTTGGCTAAGTTTTGAAGATACAGCAGTCAAGAAGACAGAAAAGTTACCTACCTTTTGGAATATATAGTCTGTGTGACGATGTTGGTTGAAGGAATGGATGAATGGATGGATGGGAAAATGATTCTTGAAAAAAGTGTTTCTCAGACACAGGTCTAATATTCCTTTAGCATTAGACCCTTGGGCTGAGCTCACTCAAAGAATTGTAGAACCGGGTCCCCAGGTGAGATGGCTCAAGACTGGGCAGTGACCGGCCTCAGCATGGGCCTGAAAACAGGTGCTGCCCCGGCAATCTGAGCTTCAGGTGATGGCGCAGCTAGAGCTAAGGGAGGTTTCTAGGATCTTAAAAACCTGTTCAAGATTACTATTGACATTAACATTCTCAGTAGAATCTGAAGAAGTGGTTCTGTTAATAAAGAAAAATATAGGCTTAATACTTTAAAAAAAAAATTTTCACCTTAAAGTATAACTAAAAGACTAAAAGAGGGTGTATATGTCTGATTCTATTATTAGGAAGCGATCTCTTGTTTCCAGTGGTTTGTATAATGCCCTTCAGGAAAGTATGTCTTGCTGGCCCCAAACTGCGTTTCATTCTGGCATGTTTCTTGATCTCCTTGCTGTTTTTTAAATCCTATTCCCATTTGCCATGTGTTAAACTGCTTAATACTAATGTCCCACATCTTCTGTACTCGTCATACAACCTGGGGTTCAGCAGCAAAATGACTATTAGAACCAGTGAGACTCCATGGAGGGACTGGAGATTGTCACACCTACACTTTCCAGAGCAGTTCACTGACCACTTTGGGACGAAAGGAGCATTGCGCTATGGGGCCCTGTCACAGAAGTGTCAGGTGAAGCTGGTCGTTGGGAACAATGAGTCAATCTAACCAGACCATTGGGGAGGTAAGGGGAGGGATTCAGGGGAACAAAATCCTGCTAACCTGGGTGTTTTCAATAAAAGAACTAGTTAACTGAATTGTCCTTCTCAGTCTGGTTGCTTTGCAGTATGATGAAAAGGGATTTCTGAATGATTGGGTTGATGGGCCAGTACCTGACCCTACAGAACTCCTGTGCCATGTCACTCCTGTTTATCAACAACACTTACCAACCACCACCACCGCCCTTCACAAAGAAAGAATCCTCATTGGAATCAATGGGAGAAAATAAACTTCCTCTGGATGTGGTGTCATTCATTTCATACATTCACTCAACAAACATTTACTAAGAAACACTTCAGTGTCACTTGCTGAACAGCTCTCTATGAGCAACTTGGCAGAAAAAGAAAAGAGCTGCCAAAGGAGCTATTAAAGGAAAAAAATATTGCATTAGAATATAATCTTCAGCCTTGGGAGAGTGCAACAGCTAAAGAAAGCAAGGCTATCTTTCTCTAATGCCATCATGGGCTAAGACAGAATGTTTTGGGTAATGCAGGTGATGAAGATAATGAGCTGATGATGATGGTGGTGGCGGATACAATTCACAGGGTGATTCCTCCCTGTAAGGTTGGCACTGTGTTCAATTCCTTATGTTCATTTTGTTATTTAATTGCCACAAAAAACCTATTAAATAAGGCTCTTTCCCATTTTGCAGATGAAGAAACTGAGGCTCAAAGAGGCTAAGTACCATCTAGCAAATGGTGTAACATGGATTCCAACTTTAGTTATCTGCCTCAAGCCCACAGAACTATACTGTTTCTCTCATATGGTCTAGTTGCTTATATTTGAGGCCATGTACTATTCAAGTCAAAATCCAAATGATTTTCACTCATACATGTAAGAGTTGGGTGAATGCTTTCGAAACCAGGTCTGGAAACCCATTAAGATGATCTTTTAAATGCAACATTCATATATATCGTCCAAATGTTAGTAGTATTTTTATGGGCTCCAAATCTCATTTTTTGTGTTCTGTTTAATATTGGACCTCTTTAAGAGGTTCCACAGATAATAATGTTTCAGATCCAAATGGCGGTGTTCTTGAGGGCATTATGCTAAGTGTTCAAGTCAGAAAGAGAAAGACAATACTATATGATGTTGTATGTGAAATCTTATTTAAAAAAAAAAACAAAGATCAGATTTGTGGTTGCAGGAGGGGAAATTAAGAGAAGATGGTCAAAAGGTACAAACTTGCAGTTATAAGTTTGAGGGATGTAATGTACAGCATGGTGACTATAGTTAACAATAGTGTATTATATATTTGCAAGTTGCTAAGAGAGTAGATTTTTAAAGTTCTCATCACAAGGAAAATAATTGTAACTACGTGAGGTGATGAAGGCTAACTAATATTATGGTGATCGTTTTGCAATATATACATATATCCAATCATTATGTTGTATACTTTAAACTTATATGTATAATTGCTATATGTCAATTATATCTCAATAAAACTGGGGGGAAAGGTGTTGTCCTTTTCTCTCC
This sequence comes from Rhinolophus sinicus, assembly GCF_057876585.1. Classification (NCBI taxonomy): domain Eukaryota; kingdom Metazoa; phylum Chordata; class Mammalia; order Chiroptera; family Rhinolophidae; genus Rhinolophus; species Rhinolophus sinicus. Next base: position 164,538,606 of record NC_142517.1, on the reverse strand, counting down.
AAGACAGTACAGTATTGCCCCAAAGCTGGCCCTATAGCAGTTGTGGCAGTCAAGGAGCCCGCATATGTGATGCATAGCAAGAATATTCCTCAGAGGTATGAGACCCTGGTATGGAAGAACAAAAATGGGGAGGAAAGGCAAAGCTAGTGGAGTATAGGGAGAAGCAAGGGAAAAGGCGAGAGAGAAAACTGATCTCCCATCTTCCTCTCCAATGCCCATAGCCAGCACCGTGGTAATCTCACAAACAGCCAATATGTCACTGCCTACCAGCTGGCCTCCCTCACCATAGGCCAGCCTTGTCTCAAGGTCCTCAGCAGAGGGCTATGTCATGCAGGGTGTCATGCGGGGTCTCTAGTCCCGCTCCCCACACATGAATGCAGGATATGGTGAGGCTAAAACGGAACACCCATGGAGCCATAGATAGGGGAGTCACACCATCATATTCTTGCTGGCGGCTGGGTTGGAGACACAGGAAGCAGGAGCCACACAATCCGCAACCTGCCACCCACTCTCTGCCAACCGACCCCACTTGCTAACTGCAATCCGCGCTTGCTAGCTTAGCCACGGCAGTTATACCAGTGGCTAATGGCTAACCGGTAACAGCTGATGGCCAACTAGTAACCGAGCCAGCCCCTTTCCATGTGAGGCCAAGAACTTGGAAACTGCTCTCTGGGACTCTGTCCCCACAGGCTACTTCTGGAAAAGAACAAATGAAGTGTGTGGAGGCAGAAGACACAGAAGTCTTGGCTTGTTGTGGGAAACACACGAACTGGGGCAAGCCATGAGTCTCTCTGGGTCTCAGTTTCCTCATCTGTAAACACGCAATAATGATAAGGTGCATTTCACCAAATATTGACCATCTACTGAGATCATGTATTTTCAATAGCTTTATAGAGCTATAATTGACATATAATAAACTGCACATATTTAAGAGAGCATACATTTGAAAGAGCGTTTGTAAACCATAGAACTTTCATCTCTACTAGGCTCAGAATTTCACAGGACATCCTCATTTTTTAAAATCATTTTCTGCTTAGTTGTTAAGGGCTTTCATGACTAGACTGCACCTTAACTGGCCAACCTCATTTCTCTCCATTCCTGATGCAGACACTCTGATACAATAAGACCAGCCTTCTTTAGCCTTCTGTCAACTAGCTTTTCCCGGGAACACTAACCGTGGTCTGCAAACTCCCACCAAGCACGGCCCAGCGCGTTCACTCTCCTGCATTCATTCAGCCCTTGAACACTGAGCATATATTCCGCCAACCACTGTCCTAGGTGCTGGGGGTGCGAATGTCAACAAGAAAGACACGTTCACTATCCCGAGGGGCCCTGCGAGCCCTCGGCAGTCGCGCTGGTATTCACCTGCCAGAATCATCCTTCCCCAGGCAAGTCCTCCCAGCTCTAGTTCCCTCTCCTCTACCATATCTCTTTCAATTCCTATTAACTAATTATCCTATCCCTCTTTTTCCTACAGCACTTGTAGGTTGCTTCAGATAATTTAGTGTGTGACTTTATTTTGTAAAATTCTCACAGGTATAAGCACCGCACAGGAAGCTTTTTTTTTTTTTTTTTTTTTTCTCATATCCTCATAGCCCAGAGTAGACATATCAAATGCCTGCTGATTTCAGAAGAGTGCATCAAAAAGTCAGGGCATGTGTGAGAAACTTTTTGAGGGACTAGAACCCACCGTTGCCCCTCCGTGTCACCGGCACCGTTGGTTGGCTGACCCTGTTGGGAGGGCAGCACTAGCAGGGAGGACAGACTGATTCACGGCTTGTCCAAAGCCAACCCAAGGGAAGCCACGCTCAAGGACATCTTCCTGCCGCCAGCAAAAGAGGAGCGTCTCCTAGCAACCAGATTCCAGCGGCTTCCTGTCTTCGGGAGCCAGCTCCCGCCTCGCCCCCCCCCCCCCCCCCCACACACACACACACTGCCCCCACTGTTTTGTTGCCTCACTCGGGTTTTGCATTTGGGGACTGCTGATCATTGCATTTGTTCTAGATTCCGAAACTTTAGGAATAAGGTCTGATCTGCCGGCTAGCTGACTGGATTAGACCTGAGAACGCTTTCATGCACAACATGCTTTCAGAAATCATTCCTAAGGTTCCTGAGACAAAATGCTCTGAGCTTACAAAGGGTGAATACAGTTTTTCAAGGTTTTATTTATGTCAAAGCAATTGGTTCGAAAGATACATAAAAAGGAAAAAGCATACATTCTTTCCATCAAATAATCAAAAAGTACTCAGACCTTTTCAAAACAGATGCACTATCATTCCAAACCTGTTATAGCAATAAACTTTCACTTGGCAAATTCACAGATGCAGAAAGAAAGGTAAGTCAAATTTGAAGAAAATGACTCAAGGTCCCTAAACGTATTGGTGGCTTAAAATTATGTCTGGCGTGAACATCAGTTTTCTCAATGTTCTTTCTAGAGATTTCCAACCTCAGTTGTATATGTATTTTTATGTTAGTGGTGTTAAATTTAGCAGCTGATATTGCTTTTTTGTTGTTAGTTTTCTCTTGTTTTTATCAAATATTCAAAGCACAAGTTACTCATCTATTTTAAAAGAATTATTCAGACTTTGTAGTGAAGAGCTCAAAACCAACTCTAAATATAGTTTTAAACCCCAAAGCCCTATAAATCGGCATTAAAATTCTGATTACTTTTCTCTTTCAAAAAGGAAACCTCAGAAAGAGGACGATGAATGAAGTATCCTGAGTCCCTTGCTCAGAGACGGGTAAAACCAGAGCTGGTCTCCAGCGAAACCACTGATGCCTGATTGCCCTGGGCTCCTGGGCATCACACTTGGCCTTAGAGAATTCGCTGCTTCTCTCCATGGAGTGAGCTCCGTCTCTGTGGAGCCATGAGTCCCTTGGAGGCACCCCTCATTTCTTCTCACTTCCCCTCCCCTTCTCCCAGCATTCACAGTCACAGAATCTCTAGTCAAAGATTAATTGTGACTGTTTTGGTGGTGGTGGAATCTCACTAAACCTAAGATTGAGCCTTTTCTTCTCAAGAAACGTATAGGGTTTACCAACTAGCTGCCATTGGCTTTCATCTTTTCATCATCCACTTCTGACATCCATCCTTGGATGGGTTTTCACTAAGGGGGTGTTGACTATTTCCCAGAACAACTCATGCATGGGCTCTTGATGTCCTATTTTGGGGTTCTACATATATTTGTTTTAAGGGTGCAGAATTAATCCTGTGGTTAAAGCAGAGCACCCCTCATTACTCTTTGTGTGTGTATTATGTGACCTTGTACATGGATCAAGGCTTTTCTTATTGCCTGAGGTTGTTCTTTGTTTCCTGAAATGGTCGGGACACCCATTGACTATTTTAGGAGAATGAATATCATTAAAATCCATGAAGAACTTTTGGTGAAATGGAAAAACTGCTCTGCCACATGCTTGTTGGAGTTCTGTTTTTAGTCTTTTTCACCATGCAATTCTGTTCACTTATTTTAATACTATTTCAGGTAAATTCAGCTTAATTTTATGTTTCCAAGGGGGAAAAATTAACCCTGGTTTCTCCTCTGGCCCTTTTCAAATATCTACTTGTAGTTATGGGAGGAGCTGAGGATAGGCAAGGCCCTGGGAGGCAGGCCTGTGTCTCACTCTCCTGAGCCCAGCATTTAAATCACTGCACAAGACACAAGTGAGTCAAGGCTTGGGTCCCAGCCTTCATCATTTTCATTATGGTTTATACAATAATTGTAAATCATCAAACTGATTAAGGGCTCTATAAACCCAATCTGATTGGCAGGCACTATAGAATAGTGGTTGACTAACTATGTAAGTTTTACATTCCCACAGAACTGGATTAAACTTCCAAATGTGTCATTTACTATCTGTGTGACCTTGGGAAAGTCACTTAACTTCTTGAGTCTTATATTCCTTACCTGTAAAATGAAGATTGTGATAACTACCTGTATGAAGGTCAGTGTCAGACTGAAACAATGTATCAAATAATTTAGCATAGTACCTACAACTACTGTTCATTGAATAATAGATTATAATACAGAGTGCTTTGATTTATGTTGGTGTATTAGATTATCTTATCAGTTATCTGTTACTTCTATACAAAGCACTGTGCTGACTACGGGGAGCTCCACCCCCATATTTGAACTCTCTCTTTCCTTAAAAACTTAAACAACCGATTACTAATTAAGAGACAACATAGGAACTCATAGAAAAAGTAGAACAGAAGTTGGACACAACTTTTCCTGGAGTGCTGTCCATTCTGAGTCCAATCGAGACCTGAGGCTTACACTGCCTTAGCTACACAAGTATTATGCAACAGAATTGGATCAGAACCAAGCAGCTGTCCTTAGCACCTCGTGCCTTACTGCTTTCTGACAGCACTTGGTCGTACGAGGGGACCATTTCATGCCTCTGGCTTGGTTCATTTAATCCTCTTTTCAAAGGTGGATTCCTTACACGATAGGATTGGGGCTTCATTCTTTCCTTTCCTTTCAGCACTGAACACTTCAGAAGGGACTGTAAAGTCCTCATGGGCACTAGTTAGGCCCTCCATTGACCAAGCTAAGTGTCATATTTAAGGTAGTATTCGGTCTTTCGAATGAGAATTACAAGCATACTTTGATGCATTAAAACCATCTACCTTAGGGGAGGTTCACTTCATAATCTAATAAAACAGATTTCTAATTTGAAGGCTATTACAGCGTTTGAAGTATTATTTGCATTGTCTTAAACACAAATTACTTCTAAAATTAAACTGTCACTTTGTAGCAGAATTAAAATTAATATGCTCCTCTTGATTTCCTTGCTTGGGCATAAATTCCTTTATGTGAAATGCTCTGAATTTGGAGGGCGAAAATCTGAACCCTGTTCTCAGTTCAGTCCTGTGTTTCTTGTATTAAAAGACAAAGAAAACAAATCATCAGTAACAACCAGAATGGAGGGATAATGTTTACTCAGAGCCTAATATCACTTTCTTTCCAAGTTCCTCAGCTATGTTAGCAAAATTATTTGAAAAAGAGAAAAACTGCCTCATATTTTCAATGGAAAACACTGTAATGAGAAAAATGACTGCCCAAATTGTCTCAGGACATACATTTTTCTTAAGCGCTGGGTGCTATCCTTCATGGGCTCCTTTTAGAACCTAGAGCATCCCACACACACAGTAGACTATTAGACCAGGAACTAAGTTTTGTCCATGGTTAGCAAATGACATACAAAGAACAAAACTGTTCCCTTGAAGTTGAAATCAAAGAGCCCTCATGTGCAGCCTTATGTACATCAGAACGGGAGAGTACACACATGTGTGTGATGGAGGCAATCCAGAGAGAGGAGCACGCTTCCCAGGGGTTGTTTTAAACAATGACAGACTGCAAAATCCGAATGTGATGTTGGAACATGAAACACACACACACACACACACACACACACACACACACACACACACACACATCTTGTGAAAAATATTGCCAAAGTCCCTCAAAGCCAAAGTTTAGAAGAACACGTGCTCTGTACAGAAAGCAACAGTAATTTCAAAATCACCCCATTTAGGATTCCATTCCTCCTCTCTTTGATCACTTTGGCACACTGTATAGGAAATAACAGAAATATGATGCTGGAGACAGAAAATTTGATTATAAAACAAAGCCACCCACCTTGCTTTCGGGGTCAGGAAGTACAATGGCCTTCTTTTGCAGCAAGAATGAACTTAACACCAGTGTGTTAAATGATCACATATAGATTTAAAAGAACAGGAAATGGTTCTTTAACAAAAAGACAAAACAAAAAACAAAACAAAACTGCAATAGCTCAGTCCTCATAGTAAGTCTTACCAAAAAAGTAAAAATAAAATAAAAGCAGCATACTGTGGTTCCTTGGCAAAGGCAGAAGGCAGAGTCCTCAAGTCACTAGTCCCCCCCACCCCCTTTTTTTTTTTTTTTTCAAAACAAAACAAAAAGCAAGAGCAAAAGGTGCTGTTTGGTAGGAGGGGAAGGACCTGAAAACACCTCGCACCCTCCTGAGTCCCTCCCAGCGCCTTCTCTCGGTGTGGGCTGTAGAAGCGTACTGATCAACACCAGTGTCACCATCCGCCGCTTAAATGCCACAAAAGTACACATAGAAATGAGAAGAAAGTGACTGACACGGATATGCTGAGCCAGCCTCACTTGCCACTAGAACAGTCTTAAATGCCCACACAAGGAGAATAAAAAGAAAAGCACATTTTGCAATAGAATAAATTCTTTTTTTTTTTATTGAGACCGCGGAAAGTCACATGACCCTGCATGTAGCCTTTTAGGAAAGCAACTGAAATGGTAAAGAAAGGAGCGGGGGGCTGCCTCCTTCCTCCCGCCGCCTCTCAGCCCGTCCTGCCGCGTGTCCGCATTCTTCTGGGCGCATCTGTGGAGCTATTAAGTGGGATAATCCCTCTGGCCTTTGATACATTTCTGGACATGATTATTTCATTACTCGCAGTATATCAGTAGGATCATAATAAAAAGGACTTCTGACAACCTGCCAAGAGTTTTGTGGCCTTGTAAACACAAAAGTGCTCTAATAAAATTTTATTAAGTGTTAAAAAGTCATAAAAAGTGAAATAACATAAACTACAAAATTTACTGTCCTCAGCAAATGCTGAAAATATCGTCCACAGTAAAATTAAATTAGCATGTAATAGACAGAGAAGCAGTGTGGAGTGGATTTAAAAGAGGATCCAGGGAAAATGACACTGTAACCCAATCTGAGTCACGGGGATTTAATTCGGATTTTTCTCCCTAAATGGGAATAAATGTGCTGATTACAGACAAGAGCTCCGGGGTTACTGGAGTCTCACACATTGTCAATACTTTGGAAGAAATAATATATTGCAGATTGGAATGAGTTTAGGGAGAGGAGCGAGCGTAGCCAGGGAGCCCGCGAGCGGAAGGGCGTCCACTAGGGCGCGCTGCGAGACCGGGAATCCCCGCCAGGGCGCCCTCGCGCCCGCGCCACCCGGGGCCGGGCGCTCACGCCTTGCTCTCGCCCCCCTCGAAATCATATTTACAGTACTTTCTCTCCCCCCTCACCCCCACCTCCTGTGACATTTTCTCCAAATCGGAAAATGATGTGTAAGTCAAGCTTTGCCGCAGGCGGAATCTCGGTCTTCGCTTTTGGAGACTTGGGGTCCGGGAGTGGGATGCGCTGCTCCTGGTGGTGCTAACCCCAGGGGACAGGGTGGGGCCCCCAGCCCAGCGCCCGGCACCCGGCCGCTCGGACAGAAGAGATCGAGGAGCGTACAAGGCCCACGTCCGGCTCCGCCCGGGACGCGAGTGCGCTCGGAGTGCGCGGGTTGCCGGCCTCGCCGCGGGTTCAAGTGCATCCCCGGGGGTCGAAGCCTGCGACTCTGGGGGCGAGTTCTCCCTGCTCAGGCCCTTCTCAGGGGTTCAGGGTGCCCCACTGCTCCCGGAACCCTGTCGCCAGCCCTCCCGGCCTTGCGAGGCCGCCAGCCTGGGGCGCGACCCCGGGCGCACGGGCGGAGCGGGCACCCGACTCGCGCTCCTCCTCCGCCCCGCTCGGGGCCAAGGTCTCAGGGCCCCCAAAGCCCAACGTGGAGGCTCCGCTTGGAAAAGCAGTCCGACTTCCTCTCCTCGCTGCTCCGACTGGAATCTGGATCGGCAGGAAATAGCTGGAACGCGCAGCCTGCGCCTTTGCAGTCAACCCTCGTTTCACTGAAGAGAAGCAGCTCCCACCAAAGTCTTTGCCTCCCCCTGCCCCCCGAAAGCCCCGCGCAGGTTTGTAAAGAGGGGTGCGAGACCTGAAAAGTATTTGTCTTCCTGGGAGAAAGATGTCGGGAACGGTACCCAATGAAAGAGGGGCGCTTTTTAGCTGGAGATAATCAACGCGCCACGTCTTGTTTTGCAGTTCTAAAATGATGCAAATGCTGCCATCTGCGGAGTCCGTTTTAGGAGTGAATTAATTAGAAGTTAGTGAAATAGGAAATAAATGGACAGTGACACATTTCGTGGTTTCATTTTTCCTCAGGGATGTCCAAGGTTTTAAGCTACATTTAAGAATTAGCTACATTTTGCCACAAAGTCAATATTTTTAAGTAAACCTGTTGCTAAAGCCCAGAACAGGTAAGTTAGTTACCACATAAGATCCTCCAGCTTCCTATAGAGGCTTGCACAGGTTACTGGGATGAAGATGCCTTGCATTTTTCATTTTCCAGATGGCAAGAGCATTTGATTTTTATGTGACAAGGTAATGGTCAAGGCAAATGGAGCACCCAAGGATATTTTGATAAGCCATGTTCACTTGACACTTTTAGCCTAAAATAAATATAATTAATTTATAGTGGGAATTATAAATTTCAGATATTTTTTGTTATAAGTTATATGAAAAAGTGTTCTTTAACAATTTATGTATTTTAAAAAACCCTGTTTATGGTCACTTGCAAATGATTGAATTTGAAATAGCCTGGCCTGGAGCATTGGAGTTAAAAAAGCAAACAAGTCAACTTAAATGTGGTTTGACATTTTCTATCAAAGACTTGGAGAGCTAATAAAAACAGAATTAAAAGGAATGGATATAAATAACAAACTTCCTTTTTGACTCAATGTGCCTGCCTGGGGGGAAGGTACAGATGACATATCTGTGACTCATTTTTCTGAGCCATTCCCTGTAGATAGCAATGGTGAATGTGGTGGGTCAGTGTTGCCTTTGAAAATGAAGGGCAAGTTTATGTTTATGAAAGTACAGAAACAAATGTTTTACTGCATAGGGTTTTCTCAAAAGTTTTGTATTGAACATTTTATGATACACATTTCTTCATGACTTATGAAGTTCAAAGGGAAACTTTATGCTTGTATTATTTTGTTCTGTGTTCACATTTCAGATTGGAGTTCATCTGTCCTTCAGAAAAAATATTTTCATAACTATTAAAAACAACATCATGCTAGTATTTTTAACTCTTCAGGTAGCTATATGGTTGCTGTGAGTGATTTTTTAAAAATTTTAAACAAGATTAGTACAACTTTATTTAAGGAGTTTAGTGGTGGGAAGAGGATTTCTAAACTTACAGATGCAGTCTATATAAAACTGCAGTATCAAAGGTTTGTGTAAAGAAACTTGGGAATTCATACATTTTAAATGAATGTAAAAGCGTATTTTAAAGGGGTGTTCCCACTCCCTTTCTCTCCCTTTAAAAAATCAGAGACTATTTTCCATTCTATAGAAATGCTAGAAAATTATTACCATAATAACAGTCTGTCAATATGGTGGATACTTTTGAGTGTATTATAAGAAAAAAGAATAGACTCCACCCTTTATATGTTTGAGGTACTTGAAAAGGCAAGAAGTTTGTAAAAACATTTTACTACCATTAAAATGTGCAAGTAATTTATTCTAAGTGACTGAAAAGTATTTTTTCCAACTGCTTTTCACACTTTGACATTTTTATGTGTACTTTAATTAGTACCTTTCTTTTAAATGTTCCAAATATTTTGTTATATTAGCTATATGAGAAAAGCATTATTGGAATTTGTTGTGTTTTACTTTCTGCATAAACAGTTGAGAAATACTTTATTTTAATCTTTTATATTTACATGGGATAAATTTGAACATGTGCCTTGTTGGAATAAAAACAATCCAAGTTCATTTTTCTCTCTAAAATGTGACATTGATTCTGATCTCATAGTTTTTATGCACACAAACTGCTATTTTGGACATGCCAGTTTAAGGAAAATTTTAAGAGAGTGGTGGTTTTATATGGAAGAATATATATTAAGGTGTGAAATTGCTAATAGCCAAAATTAAGTTGGGGTGTACTTGTAGCTTTCACTCGTTTGGATGATAATTGTAAAGAAAGTTATGACCTAAGGAAGGATTTCCTTGTGCCCTCTATATTTATGAATATCTAAATTATTCTACCCTGCAAGTAAAAAGCTCAATAACCAAATATCAAATTTATGTATTTTTAAGGTGACTAAGAATAAGGATATGAGAAGCAGATTGGCTTCATGAAAGAAAGTAAGCATTTAAAATTGTTTTTTAAAATATAAACTTAATTTCAGTTTCTGACAGAAATGTTGTGGCCAGCTCATCAGTTTTCCAGATCAGTTTTAAAGCCGTAAGTAAAAACTACCTTTTCCACATTAGAAGTTCATATTTAAATTTCCTTAACTACAAAATCACTCTAAAACAGAATGTTTTATGTTAAGGCCCATTTCATCTGTTGGTCCCATTGATTACATATGAATGTATAAAAATCTTGTTTAAAGACCAGTAAAAGTGAGGAAATTCCAAGTCAGGCTGGCTAATTCCATTCATAATTCATCCCGAGTACCTGATTTAGGAAACTTGCAAACAGTTTATAGCTATTCATACAAAACAAGCTGACTTGCTCTGAACTGAGCAGCAGAATCAACTTTGACCTTGTTCGGAGAGGCTTCAGTTGATAAAACTGTGGAATGTAGGTTAAGCTTTTTGGTTCCCTAGGGATTTTCCAGTCTCCACCCTTTTTTGGATTTTTGCTTTTTGAAAAATGTAAACCAGGAAGGACAACTTTTGTGTTCTGAGATGGGGTTGGCTTTCACCCACCCATTTCCTTCCCCTTACACATTTGTTCAGTAATTCTGGGGAACGACAGAGGCCCTGCAATGAGAAAATGGCATATGCCATGTCTTGGCTCCCTTCAGCCATTTCTGTCCCCAGCCCTCCTTTTATTCTGAGTGAATTGGGCAAGAATTTAGTACTTACACTCACATGGTTTAAACTGCTACATCTACAGCCCAAAGTACTTTTGAGAATTGGCAAGAAATCCACCTAGACTGCACGTCCTGAGCTGGGGAAACTATTGGGGAATCCTGTGCCTTGACTGGGAAGCGTCCAGGCTGTCTTTCAAGCCTGAAGAAAGCCATCTGCTCATTTTTCCAAGGCTGCTCTGTAGGCGGATGCCTTCCCTTAGTTTTGATGTTCAGGAAGACGTTAAAACATTTTCATAGAGTTTTTTAAAAGCATTCGAGTAATTGTAATTTTAAACCAGACTAATTTTAAGGGTGAAAACTGGCCCAGAGAGAGACTGTACATAGTAACTTCAGTCTGATGTGAACTCGAGTGACTTTTTAAAGTAAGCTCTTGGAAACGTGGGTTTCCGGTGGAAAAGGCTGCCGTCTGCGTAAAGTAGGAATCCTTAGTACTAGTTAATAACCACCAAACACGCTTCATTAAACTGGAACAAACATGACGCTGAGTTACTGCCTCCCTGTTTTCTTGAATGTAGGTCATTTTGTGTCCTTACAGTTTAACGTTTGAAGGGATTTCCTGTCTTTGAAGTACAGCAGTCTGTCACCTGTTTGGATAGCCTCCTTAAAAGTTTGGGCTCTGCTCCTACTTTGAAAGACTTAGTGACTCCATGTTCCCTGGCTCGGGTTTCCTCGCTCACTGAAACCTGCAGCTGTGGGCCTTTCCTGACAAGTCGGTGCCTGCAGATCCCATATCCCAGGCTTCATTCCTCTAGTTCAGAGCCCACAAGAAAAGCCCGGAGCCATACACTCACCTAGGTGAAGCCATAATGAGGAGCCATATGTCAAAATTCATAGCTTTTGAAAACCGGAGTAACTAGTGCTCAGGCATCAGAGTCTCACACCAGTGTAACAACTGTGCTAAGTGGGCCGCAGTGGGTGAGACCCATTGAAGTAATGACCCACATTTAAATGTGCCTTTAAAATATGTGTTATTCTTCTTTAAGTATGTGTACTATTTCATCTCTTTTTATGATATTGGTCCTACAGTTAAATATTTCTGGTGAAAATTTGCCCATTTAATAGGAAAATATTCACAAAAGAACAATCTTAGGAGACAACTGTGAATTATTTCTAAGAACTGTCAATATAATATGTTTTTACCAAATAATGCAACACATGCCAAACTTCTTTGTCAATACTAACATATACCCTACCAATGAAAGCTCTTCGCATATATTTAAATGACTCTTTTTGCCTTTAGCTCACCACCAACTTAATCATTGCAAAGACTCAATTTATTCTCCTTTAGAGAGGTTCACTAATTCTTTGAGACTGGGCACAAATAAGGAATCTTCATAGTACCCCTCCCCAAGAGTGTTTTCATCTTAATAGTAAGTAATCATTTAGAAGTTTATTAGTTGGGGAGGTTCTTTTCAGAGAACTTGACTCATGTGTCCATGAAATTAAGATGTTCCATAAGTGAGGGGGAAGACATTAAAACAGATGTCAACACGGTTTTGGTTTAGGGTCATGATATAAGATCATGATCACACAGAAATGGAACAAGCCAAAGGAAGGGGTATGGGCTAAATTCTGTAGGTGAGTCTTTCATAATGACTTGGAATGCAATTTTGATGACTTAGCATTGTGTGTGTGTGTGTGTGTGTGTGTGTGTGTGGCTATATTAATCATCACTTTGACCCATCTAATTTCTCTGGAAGAAATTGTAGCTGTTGTGACTGAGTCTGTCCTCCTCCTGGGTTGCTTTCTAGCTAGTAGCATGGGAATCATCTAGAAAAAAGCATCACCTTCACAAAGCTTCTGACCGAAGGGCACACCTCTTTGCTTCCTCACAAAGCAAATGGCACTCTGTCCAGCTAAGGGGGGAGACTCAGACTCAGGCATTTGTCTCTGGTTTTTGGTCATCTTCCTGGTTCCTGTTCTTGGCAGCTATAAGCCACGTCTGTGAAAGTACCAGAACAGATTCTATAGTTACCAAGTGAAAATTCTATCTTTAGTCACACACTCCTGCACCTTTCACATGGGTAAAATGTTCCAATTTTTCCTTGATTACATCACAGATGATATGAGAACAAGACGGTTGGAAACAGCGCTGAACAGCTGAATATCTCCGCAAACTCGGAGCACTTAAAAATGCTTTGAAGTCATGCAGCTGCTCTTTCTTTTTTTAATTGTCTTCGATGGCACTCCAGAAACCCCATAATGTCTACCTTAAAAGCATCAAGACTATTTTAATTGAGTAGTAACCATCCATATTTTCCTTCTGATAAATTAAAAGGAATTAAGAATGCAATTTTAAGATGATTATAAACTGTATTACTGACCCAAGGGAGAGGACAATCCTGAAAAATATGTCCTACGTATTTGACATGAATATGGATTTAGACTTTTAAATGCTCTTAAATGCTCAAGCAACTTATTAAAGTGTATAAAATAATATTCACATGGTAACAGGATATCTTAGAATCATGATTGATATTATCAATACTGTAGCAGGCTCCATGCCACATAGTGAAGCTGACTTGGCTTTTGCCCATTGGGCTTTATGGTAAAAATAAGTACGCTGTGAAAAAGATGAAAGCCGGTAACCGATATTGGGTAACTGAGTATCTGAGATCCCTTTTTGGTCAATGACTCTTTTAAAAATACTTTTAATAGGCATCATATCCCTTCTTCCCCATCCTCCTCCGTATTCTTCCTCTTGTGTTTTTCTTCTTCCTTTCTCCTCCATTTAAGTTACAAATCATGAAAAAGAAAACTGGTTTTTGAAAAACGTGAGAAACCGGTTAGTTGGACTTGGACTACTAAATATTGGCGTAGACATAATGAAAAAGAAACTTTCATCACCACCAACTGTTTGAGGGCGAGTTCAGCCTACATGACTGTGAATCCTCATTTGAGGGAACCGCTATGCAGGGCCCAGCTTCAGCCAGGGCCAGGATGGGGGTCCGCTTCAGAAAGCAAGAGCACTGCCGGCTGAGTCCATGCTCCCTGCCCGCCCTCGTGGTCACTTAACTCTTATGGTAAACTTTTATAAGGAATTGAAGATGCCTATGGAAATTGCCAAAGTTTCACAATGTGGGCAAAAATGGGGAGGCTAAATGAAGGCACTACTTAATATCCACATTTTCCTTAGGCCCAGCCTTGCAGAGTCCTAGCATTTACCATTTAAACACCTACGGTATATTAGCAGAATTAAGCCACTTAGAGTCTATACAGTATTTAACTGTAAGGAGTTTGTTCCACTTAAGTATTGGTACTTTTTAGCATAATTTGTCTCTGTTATTACTAGAAAGAATACCCCAAAATTTAATCTCTGCCTATGGGTCCCACTTCACTCTGTGACCTGTGGCAATTTACTTCACTGGTCTGAGCCTTGGTTTCCTCATTTATAAAACAAAGGCAATAATGCCTCATTGCCGTGTTAGTGTATTACATGGCCTAATAGCCATAAAGCATCTGGAATGTAGTTTGCAGTCAGTAAATATCTATTTTTGGAGTTGCAAGGAAAAACAAGATTTAATCTTTGATCTCACGGTTTTTCATTACCTAAAATTTTAAGATCTTTCAAAAAGAGAGAGCATCTAAATTATACTAGCATCTTGTTTATGCTCAGAAATACAGCTCTGAACTCAAACTTGAGATTTCAATGTTTGCCAACCTTCCCTTCTCCCATCACAACCTCATGGAAAATATTTTTGTGTAGCACAATAGAACTTAATTCTTTTCACTCCCAGTGATAACTTTTACAAGACAAGTCAGGTTAAAAACTGACTCAACGGCCCTGAAATCCACAATTTCCTTAGAGAAAGGAAAAATAAGGAAAAAGGATTTGCTCATTCATTTTGGGGCCTGTGGGTAACATGAGAATAGCAAAGCTGTGGACCATTTTTCCAGTTTGTATTTTTTAAGAATTCTTCTGGGAAGTGGCTTTTATATGCCAAGATTCATTCCATGATCAGTTTTGAAACTCTTGACTAGAAGGACCTAGAATAGAAATGTTGACATACCTGTAATGAGAGCTGTGTGCCTGGCATTTTTGTCATGTAACTGATCAACAAAATCAACATAGGCTCATTGCTGCATAGTTTAGGCAACAGAGGTCCGGTGGTAATTTTCATGTATGAGCGTATTATAGCAGTTTGACAAACTGCTTGATCTAGATTGTCTCTCTCAACGTGGCCTCAGTCAATCATCATCAAATCTTTACCAAAAGATAGTTTCCTTCAGCACACCGAGATTTTTGAACTGAAATCAAGAGATACCACACTATTTTATGTTGATCTATTCAGTGGTCCTTGAAAGCCGATGGAAAGACACTGGAAGAAAGCATGAATAAAGTAATCATTAAAGCATCTGTTCATATTTTCTCAGTAACAACAACAACAGAAAGAAATGCTGTGACATCTTACTCCAGAAAGAGAGCTATTTCTGCACATTTCACTCCATTACTTTGGTTGTCAATGCTGACCATACTGAGGTTTGTGGTCATTTATGCAGTTGGCCAAATTTCACCGAATTTTGGTTTTCATGTCCTACTGGATATTCTTGTGGCAACTGCCTGATTTAGGGATATATTTGAGATGTGCTTTTAAACTTTGGATATTTTGCCTTTGTTCTTTACAAGTGCCCAGGCATTTTAGAAGGCTTTCCAATCTTTTTTTTTTCTTTTTATCATGAGTTCAGTTGACTAAATTATAGCCAGATAGTAACTCTAAAGCTTAGCTCTTCCCCCCCCCCCGGTTTTCCCTGCTGACCTACACATGCACAGATGTCCTCATATATAAAGGTGACTCTTCAAAGAGTCATTCTAAGATCGCAGAATATCAGTGTATATTCAATAATCTGGACTTAAATCAATTGGTACATTTTGGAAGACCCTAGTATGTTTTCATCCTTTGTCTAGGTAGGTGGAGAGAGGGTGGGTGGGATGTGGGGTCCTTGTTTGCAAGGAGAGGACATTCTACTTGGGGTAATAAAGTATCAGGTTATTCAAGAAAGCAGACCATTAAGAACTAAATTGTGTGGTGTGTACCTTAGTGCTTTAGGAGATCAAAGGAAAGAAAGATCAATGAGGACAGAAAGAGCTATGAAAGTTTCTCCAGAAGAGGTAGGCTGCAACTATGTCTGAGGGTGGGTAGCTTTAGATGGATGAAAAGAACGTTTCCAGTAAGGGGGACATGGTGGGTGAAAATGCTAAGGCAGGAATGAGCTCAGTATGTTCCAAGAACTGTAAGGATCCCAAGAAATTGTTTCATTTGTACCGTCTGTGCTTACTATTTTTGTTTGTTAAGAGTCAGCAGTTCTCAGAGGGACAGCTTGACAGTCTGTGCACACTGAAGTCTACTTCATTCTAGCTTTTCGTCTTGCTTCTCTCAAATCCGATTCAAACACTATTCTGGATCATGTCATTTCTCCATTTAAAACCCCTGCATGGCTCCCCAGTGCTGAATCTCCTGTAGATCGCTCGTAAGGCCTTCAGAACAACTCTTGCCGCAGCTTCATTGCACCTCTGGACATTCCTCATTTCTCACAACCCAGCTTCAGCCACCTGGAACCCACCATATTCTCTCTTGTCTCTGGCCCTTCATATAAACTCAGGGCTCAGTTTAAGCATCACTTGTACGGAGAGACCAGATTAGGCTTCTCTGCCATTCTCTCTCACAGCTCCTTGCAGTAAGCATATCTTGTTTTAATTATGTACTTTATATCTGTCTTTCCCACAAGACTATAAACTTCTTGCAATGAGAAACCATCGGCTTGCTCATGAGTGGCCAGTACAGAACTTGGCCCCAGTCATTAATGAATTAATTCAAAAATTCCTGTGAAGCACCATGTGCCAGGGCCTAATGCAACAGGGAGCAAAACAAGCAAAAACTCTCTTTCCTTACATTCTGCTTGGGGAGGCAAACACTGAAACTAGCTAAAAAATATATATATAGTATGTGTATATTTATAGTTTAGCAATACATGCTTAGGAGAAAAATAAAGCCTGGGAAGAAGACAGAAAGTGTCTGGTATAGGAGGATGGCCAGGGAAGGCCTCACTGAGATGACGACATCTGAATAAAGACCTGGAGGAAGCTAGGGGGTGAACTGTGCAGATCCTGGGGAAGAGCAGCTGGAATCAGGAAACAGTGGGTACACAGGCCGCGACTGACATGTCCCGCGAGCATGCAGAGGTCAGTGGGCTAGAGCGCAGACAAGACAGCAGGAGGCAGTGGTAGGACCTGAGGTCAGCATGAGGAAGGCAGTGAGGGAATTTATTTATGTGCATTAATCATGCACATAAATAAATGGGTGTAGGACTGTTGTTTGTTATTATTGAATGTGTACATTTTGGACTGGGAGACCCAAAGAATCTAGGCTGTGCCCTTTTCTGCTTTAAAAATGATTTAAATGACAATTTTAATGACTTAAAACAATGCTAGTAATTCAACATGGAACGAAGCTCAGCTATCATAAGCTTGTTGAGTAAAAGGATACCAATACAATCAAGCACCCGGGGGTCTTCTGAAAAATGCAAAAGGACAATGTGTGATGGTGATGAGCACATGACCCCAACTCATGTCTTTGGGGGAGATTCATGTGTGAAGGTGAAAACACAAAAGACAGTAACCAGTTACCAAAGAATTCAGTTTTAGAATCCACCTTCACAGGAGAAGGCAGGTGAGGGAGTACATGATTATCTAATAATGACATTGAAAATAGTTGTGGTTTTGTTATTGTTTTGATTCAGTTCGTCAGGGGCCTTATTCCTTGGCTCCTACTGGTGTAATTAGCAATTCAAGTAACCGTTTCACCAGGCACCAGTGTAACTGATGAAATACGTAGATACTCCATGCACAGGGAGTATTAGACATGCCAGGGGATGCAAACAGAAGGAATTCCTTCTTTGAAATACCTCCCCATAGCTGCAGACTCCAGAGTTCATAACGTGGGTGGGTCCCGCAGACCCCTCTGTACAGGACATCTGGCCCAGGCTAACGGTGCGGAATATCACTCAGCACGTCTCACGGGCTCCCCACGCCCTGCGCTATATCAGCACACACCACACACCAGCTTTCCTTCTCTCAACACTTGGCTGCCAGCTGTTCGGACCCCATGAGTGGATCCTCCTAAGAAAAGGGTACACAAGAAATAAGGGCTGGATATACACCACATCTTTTTGGAAACTGGCAAACTCTCATTGTGAGAACAGCTTTCCAAAGATAGGGCTTGGTTTCAGCTCCACATAACAAAGACAGACAATCTTCATAATGTTTGCCCAGCATCTAGTTCACATGAAAATTCTCTGACTGCCATAGCACACGACGTGGCGTAAAGAGTACAAATTCACTAGGGAAATAAATATTACTATGCACAAAGCTGCATATTATGATGCAAAGGACTTCATAACCAAGAGAAAGGTGAGAAGACGGAATATCTGGAAGGGAGCTAGAGATGCCTGCCTCTGTTCTAACCCGAGGCTCAAAGCACAGTTTGTGAGGCACTGACTACTTCTCAGTATAATGTTATCTCCTTGGCTTGTGATAACAAGCTGTCCTTGCTTTTCTCTGATCTCCACCTTTTGTCATTGTTCCTGAAGGTACTTGAGCTTCAGTTTGGTCTGAAATCCTATGGCACTTAGAGCTACAGGATCAAAGTCCATTGCAGGCATTTGGGCCAGGGCCAGCGGAGTTCAGGTTGTGCTTCAAATGGGGCTTCAAGTGCCTATCAGCCATGAGTAAGGGCTGGCTGGGTTTAATCTTGAACTACACACATTTGGGGAGTCTCAGGTCCCCTGTGGATAAGCCCTGCTTGGCAGAGCTCTGCTTTAATTAACATGGCCCTTGGGTTGGTTCGATTTCCTATGTTTCAGCACCTCACTGGGTGTAACTTTATCTTTCCACTTCACACACATGATGGATCTGAAACAGCACAGATGAAGTTTGTCTTTGACTCGACAGCTGGATTATTTCCAAGATTCACAACCACAGAAGAAAAGTCCCAAAGCCCAGCTCTTCTTATCATTTGACATTTTATGGAGCAGCCATAGTGGGTGAGATGCTAATATGGTTAGACACGGTTCCAGTACAATGAACTAACTGCCTAAAAGTTTATTCATCTGCTAAGTGTAAGTGTTACAAGCAATGGAAATAAATAAATGATAGATGGTACTTGGAGGTGACTGTGAAGTCTCTCAGAAGCTTGGAAAAAGGACAAGTGGTTGACCTTTGGCAGTAAGCTACGTAAGTGAAAGCATAATTGGAGACTTAAAGTTTTGTTACCTTTTTGGGAAAAGTGATTACAGTGGAAACAGGAGGTTAGCCCAGCGTCCTTAGGAATACAAGTCCTGCAAGATACTTCTCAAATCAATTTGGGACAATCTTTGACAGCCATAGTGCCCATGTCACTTTGTTTACATTTGCATTTCTCGCAAATATATTTTTAAGCCATGAAACTCCCTCACCGCTGCCAGCTTTTTCTTTTTTTTTTTTTAAGTCACACCCATTAACATACTAAGGAACTGATTTGCAAAAGATACCTACTCTGGGAACACAACATGGTCCAAGCTAAAGAAAGAACGTGCCCTCGGATGAGGTGCACCAGGACACAAAAGTAAGCAGACCGGCAGCGTTTTGTGATTTGTCTAGAACTGCCCCTAGAGAGAGGTGATGATAGGGGCAAGGAGAGGAATCACTCCAGTCATCAGAGATTGTGTGTGTGTGTGTGTGTGTGTGTGTGTGTGTGTGTGACAGAGAGACAGACAGAGAGACAGAGAGACAGAGACAGACAGACAGACAGACAGACTTGAAGTGTTATCTAGACTTGAAGTTCCATAGTCTTCATGGAACATCCTTCAATACTATTCACTTTTCCTTTGCAGTTTTTGAATAATGACACAGCTTCTCAGACAACGCGATACCAGGAAAGCGTTGTCATGGATAGGAAAAAAGGTATTCTGTTATTCGGCATTCTGGAACGGTATCCTCCACTACGGGTAGTCAACATGTTCATTTATCTATCCGTTTCTTGTGTGTTAACTAGACTATGACTATCTCTGAATATCCCCCAAAAACTTGAGTCCAAATAATAGCTTTGCCACTTACTAAATGTGTAATATTAGGTTAGGCTCTATGCCTCTATTTCTTCGTTTGTATATTGGGCTTGCCCAAACATCATGGGATTGCTATAAGTATTAAATAAGATAATGTGTGCTTAGTGCCTGTAAAACCATAAGCATTACACAAATATATTTAATATTAAATTTTGTTTCTATCATGATTACTTTTTATTTTTTGAAGGAGGGCACAGCTCACAGTGGCCCATGCAGGGAATGAACCGGCAACCTTGGTATTATTAGCACCACGCTCTGAGCTAACTGGCTTCCCCATGATTACTTATTTCAAAGATCAACAGACAACACAATTTTACAATGTGCTAGAGCTCTTTGAGCTTGTTCCTCAAAAGGCCATTGTGAAGGAAGTGCGTGTTATACTTTAATTCATTCACCATTGCAGAGATAGAGTCAAGCATTCACAGCAGTCACTCACAAGGTACGCATCTTGCAAAATCCAGAGGATATAAATATAGTCCCTGCTTTAAGAATTTAACTCCCTGGTTGTGGGTCTGTGATGTCAACGTCATTCCCTAGTCGATGACGGCCATAATGAATTTTGTTGTTTTTTGTTTTTTTGTTTTTGTAAAAGATGACTTTCAAATTTCTAGAAGAAAAGAGGAAGTCTGAAAATATAATCAAACAAGTCTCATATGGGGGAATTCATTGAGCTAGGGTTGGTTAACTGAAGTCTAATTACACATTCAAGAAAATATTCAGAGTTCTAGTTTTCTTCTACCTACGACTATGGGTGACACCACATATCTAAGTTAGAGCTTCTTTTTTTATTGAGCTATAATTGACATACAACGTTATTTTAGTTTTAATGTACAGCACGATTTGATTTATGTATTTTTATGAAGTGATCATCACAATAAGTATAATTAACATCCGTCACCACACACATTTTTTTTTTTCTTTTGGTGAGAACTTTTAAGAGCTACTCTCTTAGCAACTTGCAAATATGCAATACAGTATTGTTAACTATAGTCACCATGCTATACAATACATCTCCATGACTTACATATTTTATATCTGGAAATTTGTACCTTCTGACCTTCTTTACCCATTTTGCCCACTCTCCACCCCCCATAGCTTCCTCTTCTTGACAGTGAGTTTAATAATGCTTTCTCTACTGCACATAATATTGTTAAGGTAAAATGAGAGATACACATAAAAAGCAAAAGAATATCTCTACATATGCAAGATGTCTATCTTTCCTCCTAGACTGTGAGCTCCTAGAGTGCCTGTTATAGAGGGGTAGGCACTTATAGTGAATGAATGCTTGTGTTAATTATCCACTGGTTGGTCCTGAGAAGTTGCCATGGGAGGTACTAAGTAGACCCAATAGTAGAAACTGCGTCTGGAAGGGAATACCAGCAAAGAGCACACAAGTAAGAAGTGGGCCCCTCAGAAGCTCTTGCCTATGGCTATGGAGAAAAGGGAAGTTAGACTGAGAGAGGGAGTGGCCGAAAGGATTCCTGTCCAGGGCTTTATTCTGACAGAAACTGGTGGGAAAAAGATCCCAGCTCTCTGTACTGTGAATACCCACCTGAGTGAAGCAGGCAGGTCAGGTGAAAGTGGTTAAGGTGTTCTGCTCAGTGTGGCTGAGTGTGATGGATGGCTTGGTGTGCTGTTTATCTAGTGCAGGTTGGTATTTCACCTCTGTTTTCATTAGACTGATGGTAAGGTAATAAGTCTTTCCTCTGGCTGAAAAATCTGTCTTCAGCCATTTGTTGATCTTCTTCAGGAGCACAGAAGTCACCCTAGAGGAGATTTTGAATGAAAACTTAAATAATGCTGGTCGGCGTCCAGCCCGCTCTCAAGCAGCACAGGCATCTGATAGACTCGCTGTGATTATTAGGCTCCCAGAGTCACATTTACCCAAAGAGCCCACCTAAGGAGTGTGGCGAGGTAACCACACTTGCAGGAGACAGACAGAGAACATCATACTTCATTTCTTTGGAAAAGTTCAAGCTTACATGTAGATTAAATTAAGACAGAGCAGCCTTCATGGGGTGTTTCCATGAAGTAGTACATTGCAGCGAACCACAGAAATCTCCTCCATGAGTCTCCCTCTGGAAAGATCTCTTAAAATCACTAAGCCTCACTTTCTTCATCTCTCAAACGAAGACAGTAATGGTACATGTGGTGGTTTTCGTTGAAAGCACTTATATCAAGCAATTATAACGTTGCTTTTAGTTTTTCTCCAAGGCTGGTAGAACAAATTGAAAACAATGACGGAGACATGTGGCATTAACAAATGGCAGGGCCACAGCTCATCCCTATTTCCAACCTCTTTGACCAGGAGCATAGCAGGAGTTGGCTCATTAAGCGTTTGTCAAGGAAGCAGTCCCTCCACAATTAACAGGACAGATTCTTCCAAACAGTTCTGGGTTTGTGAGTTGATGAGCAGGTGATAGGACTTCTACACTCAGAGGCCATGAAGTTGCTCCATCTAGAAACTGCTGAAAAGTTTCATCCACTCAAAACAGTGTAGTTGAGTCATTGGGAGAGTGTCATGCAGGGTCTCAGCTCCCGCTCCCTGCACAAGAATACAGGATATGGTGAGGCCAAAAAGGAACACCCACGGAGCCACAGATAGGGGAATCACACCACTACAGTCTCACTGGCAGCTGGGTTGGAGGCACACGAAACAGGAGCCACGTGATCCGCAATCCACCGTCCGCTTCTCTGCCAACCAACCAACTCAGCCACGGCAGTTATATCAGTGGCTAATAGCTAACCGGTAACAGCTGATGGCCAACTAGTCACAGCTGATGGCCATCTACTACCTGAGCCAGCATCTTTCCACGTGAGGCCGAGAGCCTGGAAACTGTTCTCTGGGACTCTGTCCCCACAGAGAGATAGTAAAAATCTTGGACTGCTGGTCTCACCTCCTGGGTCTTCCATTCAGAGCGAGGGTCCCTTCTCTCCCATCAACATGTGGGGACAGCCCATCCATTCTGCCTGTATCACAGGCCACTTGTCTTGAAAAATGTTTCTTATTTAATATAACTAGGGTGAACATATGTCCTGATTTTGTCCGTAACAGTACAGTTTATGCTTTTTGTGCCATAGTAAATATTATAGCACTCCCATTGATTTTCAAAGTGTTTGAGTTTAGACAATAAATTATGACACCCTGAATATAATGATTCGTTTTTCTGTAGGCACCTTCTCAACCCTACAATAAATACCTTATGCATATTGCT
The DNA here is from genome assembly GCF_057876585.1 of Rhinolophus sinicus. Taxonomy (NCBI): domain Eukaryota; kingdom Metazoa; phylum Chordata; class Mammalia; order Chiroptera; family Rhinolophidae; genus Rhinolophus; species Rhinolophus sinicus. Next base: position 164,515,568 of record NC_142517.1, on the reverse strand, counting down.
GATATCCTCTCTGCCATCAGCTTAGTTGGTTTACGATATACGAATACGAACAAATTGTTACTTTATAATTTTCACAATCTGTATTCATCAATATCATTTTTAGGGCACTCCTGACTTGAGTTACTATGAAGAACTGTAGTTAATAAAATGTGATGATTCTAATGAGGAAGGATTTCCTCCCAAATACTTCTGTGAGGATCAACTAACATCACTTTATTGAGGTGCCAATCAAATGTCAGCTACTATTTTTAATAATTCTAAAATAATGCCAACTAGTGAATTATTTTCATTCATTCATTCTTCAATTAAGCAATTATTCAATAAGTATTTGTGTAATGTTTTTAGATACTGTACTAGATACTGGAAATATAAAAATGAAAGACAATCTCTGACCTTAAGGAATTTATAGACAGTGGGTGAAGAGATAAACCAGTGATGACAGTCTGGCTATGCAAACACAGAAGAGCAGCACCTATAGCTTATTGCCAGGACACTGGCGGGGGGGGGGGGGGGGGGCCGGGGGGAGGGAGGGAGGAGGATTTCCAAACGGCAGTGATGTGGAGTGAGTCTTGAAGGACATGAGCAATTAGCCAAGGGGGAGAGAGATGAAAAGTATTTCCTTTCAGATCTGTTCTAATATTAGCAAATAAAATAATAAAAACAAATTCAAAAGTCAGGAAACATTCTTTTGCTTGAACATTGATGTCTTCCTGTTGATTCTAAAGGAAGCTGTTGCTAACAGTGGAGGATTTTGGTGGTCCGGGGACTGAGTGGTTGAACAAACTTTCATAGTTAGGAGACTCTTAAAAAGCTAGAACTCAGTAAAAGTACCTTCTGATAGAAAGTTGTGATCCACATATGGAATTTTAAATATTCTAGTAACCACATTATAAAAGTAAACACCAGTGAAATTAAATCTTAATAATATGTTATATTTAACCCAATATATCCAGAATATTGTCATTTCAACGTGTAATCAATATAAAAAATGAGATATTTTGTGATCTTGTTTTCACATTAAGATTTCAAAACCCAGTGTGTATTTTACACTTACAACACATTTCAGTTCGTAGTAGCCACATGTGGCTTGTGGCTCTCATATTGAACAGTGCAGTTTTATAACATCAAATCTCACTGTGGTCACCAATGAAAATGAATCCAAAGTGGCCTGGCTGGGTTTATTCATGACTATTAATTCCATCACTTGCATGAATAGTATAAACTTCTTCAAGAAGGCAGAGACAAATATTCTACCAAGATCTATGTTATGTCCTAGGTATTTCTCTTATACTTGACAGCCAACAGTTTATAATGACGGGCTCTGGACCTCATCACCAAACTATGATAGAGTCTTTGAAATATACACCTTTTAATTGTGAGTGCAGCCAAAAGCGCTGGGGCCTCACACGTGGGTTATAAATTTCGCTACCACAGGGGCCAGTTTGTGATTATGCATCTGTGAGACAATTCAGAACCAGCTATTCCATCACAAAGGATATGGTCAAGGCAGACCTTCAAATGCAGCATCACTGATGACGATTTTTTTCTTATCGAAATAGTCGCAGTGCTGTTTGTATCCAGTGTATTCTCCTCTCGTGAGCCAAGACAGAAGAATGATATTAGAATGAAAGTCCTGCTAATGAGTCACCTCTGGGAAGGCAGAAATCTCTAGGTCTCGATTTCTTTCTCTATGCCATGGCAATAATAAGTTTGGCCCCAAGGTCTTAGTACCATGAAGATATAAACAAATCCTTCTCATCTTTCTGATTCTCAGTTTAGCACAGTGCTGATGACTGCAAAAAGATTTCTCCAATCTCTAGAAGGTGAAACAGGGCCATCCAGTGAGTTGCTTTTTCTCTCTTCTCTTTAGTGGGTCACTCACAGTTTTTGACAAGAACGTTACTAATTGCACAGCCAGTGCCAGGGGCACTGCAGCGTCGTTGAGGAAGTCACTGTTAACTACAACCCGTATAAAAACTGATTATTCCCGAGAGAGGCCACATGCCATCCTGAGAGAACGCAGGGCTAGTGCCTCAAAGTTCTTCCACAGACGAGGTGCACAGCCTGGGGCCAACCAGCTTAACTGCAACCTTCTCAGCTGTGAAAAATGAGAACAACAATCCTTACTGCATGAGAAGAGAGCTGTGGGTATTAATTAGTTTGTATTTCAAAGTGCTTCACCACTGGAAAGTTTCACTATTGAATTAAAGAAAATTTCCTTTCGTTGTATCCCCCACTACATTAGGGTAAAAAGAAACTGTGCTCGCTGAGGCTGGGAGGAAAATGGAGGGGATTCAGGCAAAACAGCTCACAAACCTGACTTCCAAAGGTAGTGGCTCATTTCCCCGACTGTAAGACGGCACCCATTAAAGGGAGCTTTGTAAATTAGGTATCTCAAAGGGCAACCAAACCTGCTATCTGAAGAACTGCATTTGTTTTAGACTTAATTTTTATGATCCCTTCAAGAGAGTAAAAGGAAAAAGAAAAAAAAAAGAAAATGAGCTAAATTACACTGTCATGGAGCATTTGAAAATGAAACTTCCTCTCCTTCCTAAAGGGAGTGGCATAAATAATACTGTTTTCTTATTTGAGAAATAGGACCTCGGACCTGCCTTGTGACCCAACCTTAAGATCTTCAAATCTCCTGTCCTGTTTCTAGCTTATGCTAGAAAGTGTGCCTACTAGACATTTCTTAAGTGTTCCATTGCCACCTGAAGATTAATTGTTCATAAAAAGACAATTCATTCATATTCTCCTTGTGATTGACTGTCCACTAAACTTTGTTTCCTGCTGTCCTGTGGAAATGCAGCTGCCCCTGCTGGGACTGTACTTCCCAGCCTCCTGGCATCAGCTGGGGGCATGTGACAAGTTTTCACCAATGGAAAATGAGTAGGAAGAGGATTTCTAAGAAGTGATGATGTACCTTCTCTACCATCTCTGAAGACTGGAAATATTTCTGAAGACCTAGAGCAAGGCTGAGACTCAAGATAGAAACCTGAATCCTTTATCCCACAGATAAGGAACGTCTGCTTTGGATTATTATCTGAGTGAGAAATAAACTTTTATCGTGTTAATCCATTTTTTTCTGAAGTTTATTGGTATAGCAGTTAATGTTATCCTAACACATACACTGCCAGTGCTGACACGCTTCCCCAAATTTCCCATTATAGTTGTATTTTCCTTACCAGACCCCAAAATTCCTTTAGGACTTTCATGACACCCAGTATGGCACAAGACACAGAAAGTATTTAATAAAAGAATGTGGAATAGAGGGAGTAATGAAGGAAGGAAGGGAGGGAGGGAGGGAGGGAGGGAGGGAGGGAGGGAGGGAGAAAAGAAGGAAGAAAGGAAAGAATGCGTGATTAAATTAATGGGTATGCATTTAAGGTGACTCACTTATTTTCTTTTAAGCTTTCAAACTCAACATGCCCCCTCCCGCTATTAAGTGGCAAAGAGGAGGCATATTTTTCCTTTCTTCATGGTCTTCCAAAGGATAGACACAGCCATGAGAGAAATCACCAGCTAGAGGAAAACAATCCCTGAGAGAAAGCAATCCACATATCATCACCCTAAAGAGCTGGGCCACTGCCAGCATCTCCATCAGCAACTTGGATGAGTTGTCTGTTGTCCCAACACAATAAAACTGGAGACATGAGCATCCAGAGCTCCAGCCAGCACAATTACATGAAGCCAAAGCGCATTATCACTTCTAGGTTGCAGGATTTATGACCAACTATGACAGAAAATAAAGACAGAGATACTTTATTTGTCTGAATTCATCACTCACAAAGGGCAATATGTTTTAATCATAGAGAAGTGGTATATATTGTACTTTTTCTAATAAAAACCTTAGCAGACAGAGCAGAAACAGATGCCAGCATCTCTGAGTAAAAAGAAAGTGCAAAAGATTGCCAGTTTGCTCCTGTTCAGAAACTATGCAATTGATAGCCTTTATTATTAAAAACTCCTTTCAAATTCTTTGAGGCAAGTGTTTCTATTTTAGCAGTTTCCTGGTTTGGGGAAACTGCTTCTAACTTGACTGGAACAAAGGAGTAGGTTGTATTCTGTATTCGTTTCTACTGATCCGAGTACTAAGTAGTGAAGCCAAACTCATTCTATTTCTAGGAAGCCTGTGGTTTCCATTTGCCACGAGGATGTTACTTCCTGTGACAGTACCCAACCCCCACCCCCACCCCATGAACTTCCCTAGAGCATGCTTTTCACCCAGCAGAGCATGCTTAGGCTTTATTACAGTTGCTTGTTAATTGTTTCAGCTTTGGGGTGGACACCTGTGAATCCACAGCCCATGGTTTTCCTGGCTCAGTGTTGGCACATGGTGGAAACTCAGAAAATATTGAAGGGCTTGATTAGGTCGTGATTTTATGTAATTAACATGCTTGACATGGACAACTTGTTTTTACTATCATTCCCTCATAGACAATGAAAAGGTAAACCAGTGTGATTTCTATGTAATGTTTTCAAAGTCTGAATTCTTTAAATACATGGTGAAACCACTTAACTGTTTACCAGGATCAAACTTACAGCTCAACATTTCTGCAAGATAGAAAATATTGTTTGAGAAAGGAAGGTGCTACACAAAGCCTTCAAACACAAGATTCGTCCCTTCATTCTGTTGATGCTTGGAGCAGCTCCCCAAACCCGAAAAGTGAATTTGTTTCCAGAACACCTGAAACAGAGACCACATTTTAACGATGTTTGCCTTTCACAGTCAAGCTTACATTAGGGAGCTATATTTTCCCTGTATTTATTTTTAAGTCATTTGGGTTTTTCAATAAAATAACAATTTCTTCCCTCTTCCCAGTTGAACAGGCTTATTGTTGTAATCCATGAAGGGTTCTGCGTGGGACTGCGGTTGGTGGTTGGGCCACTCTGGAGTGGCACACTTGGAAAAGAATGTGTTACTCGCATTTAAGAAAATATTTACTTGGTTGAATGTCTAGCCATTAAAATAATAACAGTTCATCAACACACAGTTATCCCAGATACCCTTTTAAGAGTGGCAATCAGATTTCCTACAGAATCCAAAGAGGATGGGAATTGTGAGGAGGGAGAAACCAGAGGGACAAACCATGTTTGGAAAAAGGAAGTAGATCAAGGAACTAAGGGTTTGAAATCCTATAGGAAAAGAAAAGGGGGGCACACATGGATCTTCTCCCATGTAGATATCCAGTTTGAACCTAATCCAGGTTAGTGAGAAGTAAAACATTATCTGATGTTCTGTGGTCACCTCAGAAATGTGTTGGTATTTTCAACCAGGCTGGAGTCATTGAAAAACCACCGGCATCACTGACTTGGACGTAGCACAGCTCCGGCCCAAACCTGCCTGAAACACCCAGTGCCACTGACAGTCAGATGGGGGTCGTGATGGGGAAGAGCAGCGTGCTACTCAAGCCGGCCTCCAAGGGGAACCTGGAGGCATCCAGCCCTGAGTCACTCACTCAGCTCCTCTCTGGCTGGAGGAATAATCAGAAGAGGCTAGAGGCTAAGCTCCTTTAGTTAGGCGTTCTTAATATTCTAAGGGGACCATAGATTTATGTTTTGTATTCAATAATGACCTACAGAGAGAGAGAGAGAGAGAGAATATATATATATATATATATACACACACACATATATATACATATATATATATACACATATATAAATATTTAGTATTTATATAAAAGAGAATGTAAAACATTCTAATAAAACATTCTAAACTTAGGTTGTGGTGAGATTGCACAACTCTGTGAATACAGTAAAAACTATTAAATTGTACACTTTAAATGGATACATTTTATGATATGTGGATTATGTTTCAATAAAGGGGTTTTTAAAAAATAAATGGATTTGTCCCTTTATTTTTCTAAAAAAAAATCCTTTGCTGGGTTTTGCTATTGTTATTGACTTCCTTTTTTATGCTTTTGTTTTAACTTCTTCAAGTCTTAGTAGTCCCAGGATACATTCCAGGATTGCTAAATGTTGGCTAATGAATTGCAGCTTTATTCAAATTTTAGAGTTGCCAGACCACATTGCCCATGTTAGGGTGTCAGCAAGAAAAATTACACCCAAAAATGACACTGACCCAGACTGACACTCTTCACGTGCTCCTGCATTCGCTCCCCCACCCTCTGGCTTCTCACCTCTGGGGTATGGGTGCTTACTGTGGTCCAGGCATCGCCATTGGAAAGATGTGGATGAGATTGGCAGAAATCATTGTGAGAACTGGTGGTTATTTTTTAACCTACTTTCGAAGCCAGTTCATACGCAATAATTCAGTCTTACAATATCTTGTGTGCTATAATTGCAGTGATTTTATAGATAATAAAATCTTAGGAGGGTTATGTTAGTCAGTTTCATAGGAGCTATTCATCTCCTTTTTATTAATGGGTTGGTAAATCAAGTGCATAACATAGAGCAGTGCTTCTCAAACCATCTACTGTGAAAGTTAAAATTTTATAAAATTTCCAAGAGATTGGTAACTTTTATAAAATCAATAAAAATAAATTACCAGTAAAAAAAACATAAAAAAATTGACGATACGCAAAATACAAATCCTCTCTTTTTGTTTGTTTTTGTTTGTAATTTTAACAAAAACTCTCTCTTCTGCACTTGCTTGCTCACCTCCAGTTTCCCACCCATCCGCCTCCTCACTAGCCCTCCCCAGACACTCACAGCCACCCACTGCTCCCACCAGGTCACTCCCACTCAAAAAAAACCCTCCAAGCCCCTACCTTCTGACCATCCTCAAGGCCTGTCCCCTGTCCTTGATTGAATAGACATTAGATTTTTTATATTAGATTTAATATTATAATTGATGTTAGATTAAATAGATTTTAAATTACATTTCAATAAATATCAAAACATAGGAAAAAGAAATTGAATTTTTAAAAACTATATGTCGTTCCTTTATTAAACACCTATAGTCACACTTTAAATGAACAATTTGTGTATCAATGTTTAATTTTAATGTGATGAAGGAGTTTGTTTCTCACTTAAGTTGTCTATTTAGGTTCAATGGATGACAGTACTACTCATTGAGGAAAATGTGCATCAAAGCTGTTTCTATGTTTTAATAATATGTAAAATAGGGAAACCAGTCTTGCAGAGATGTATTCATGGGAATGAAACAAAACAGGATACTTATTTTTAACTTTTTCCAAACTGAAGCAAGTGATACTCTATTTGCAAAATGTTCAATTCTTTATCAGTAATCAGTTCCAACTACTTATTCTGTAAAATTATAGTTATATTTAAATTAACTTTTTATGAAAGAGATTCTGTCTTTATATACTTTTGTGTCACAGTTGACAAATTAACCTTATGGTTTAACACTGTCCCGCTGCTCACCATGTAAGACTCATCTCACAAGTTCAGCACTCCCTGATCTGACCTATCCCCTGTTCAGTGAAAGGAGTCCCTTGACCTTGTATCCAGATGCCAAGATAATGTCAAATTGCTATAAAAGTTTGTACCCATTTACTCAGTCTTTGTACATATCTTATTGTGAACCAGTAATAGTTGATGGAACAGCCCTGGCCCATAGGGCACACTTTGAGTTGCACTTCTATGCAGATATAGCACTCCTTTAATTCATCAAAGCAATATCATCTTTTGAGATGAATGCTAGCATAAGATGGGTGGTTGGACTCAAAAAACAAATTTTATGATCTCATGGATTAATATTAAACTAAAGGGAAGGTTGAGAAAAATTGCTGTTGGGTTCTTCATTTAAAACTTTCCTATTCAATACTTTTACCAATTACTTAGATGGTTTGAAATTATACTCAGACTTCAAGAAATAGTTTATATTTATTAAGCACTTGTTTTGTATCATGCATGCACTACACTAATTGTTTGATAATGATTATTTCATTTAACCTTTAAAACAATAATTCTATGATGTAGTTACTGTAATTATCTCCAATCTACAGATGGGAAATTTAACTTCCCCAAGGTCACACTGCTACTTAGTGGTGAAGATGGGATTTGAGTCCAGGCCAGCCAACTTCACATCCAAAGCTCTGAACCACCTAACCAGCCAGCCAAAACTAGCCAGGATTGGCACAGTTATAGGCAATGGAAGCAGCAGAATATTTAAAATATTCTCTAGGCAAAATTGCTGGGCAAAAATCAATACTATGAAATTTAAAAGGAATAAATGTGAATTCCTCTATTATATAAGCATAAGTCAATTATACAAAAGCAGGCTAAGGAAGGCCTGGCATGTCAGAGTCCCTTGGGATCACCTCATATCCTGCCAGCCTTACCTCTGATACCAGCCACAGCAGCAGCATAAGTGCCTAGAGCCTCTGCAGGCCACGTCTGCTAATAACGTCTCATTTAAAGAGCTCACCTTCCTGCCCTGAGATCCTCAGGAACCACACCGGGAGAAGACTGCTCAGGTTACATGCAATACCGTGTGCTGTGCGGGGCGGCCTGCGGGGTCTCTGCTCCCACTCCCCACATGAGAACGCAGGATATGGTGAGGCCAAAAAGGAACACCCACGGAGCCATAGGTAGGGGAGTCACACCACTATAGTCTCGCTGGCAGCCGGGTTGGTGTGCGGACAGAGCCCCAAAGAGCAGTTTCCAGGCTCACGGCCTCACATAGAAATGTGCTGGCTCAGGTAGTAAATGGCCATCAACTGTGATTGCATGGCCAGCAGCTGTGGCTAGTTGGCCGTCAGCTGTAACCAGTGAGCCATTGGCCACTAATATAACTGCTGTGGCTAAGCTAGCAGGAAATGGGGGCTAGCAAGAAGATGGTGGCTGAGCTAGCAAAGCAGACAGCAGGTCGCACGTCGTGCGAACCCAGCCTCCAGTGAGACCATAGTGGTATGACTCCTCTACCTATGGCTCCTTGAGTGTTCTGTTTTGGCCTCACCATATCCTGCGTTCTTACGTGGGGAGCGGGAGCAGAGACCCTGCAGGCCGCCCCGCACGACAGTTGGAGAAACAGGAAGCAGGAGCCACACTGTTCGCAACCCTCACTGCACCGCTTGCAGGCTCAGCCACCATCTTCTTGCTAGCCCCCATTTCCTGCTAGCGTAGCCACAGCAGTTATATTAGTAGCCAATGTCTCACTGGTTACAGTTGACGGCCAACTAGCCACAGCTGATTGTCATCCAGTCACAATTGATGGCCACTTACTAGCTGAGCCAGCACCTTTCTATGTGAGGCCGAGAGCCTGGAAACTGCTCTCTGGGGCTCTGTCCCCACACTCCACCCCTACAGGGTCTCACCTCACAATCTACGTGACAAGCGTCTTCTGCAAGGGTCCCTGTGCGAGAAGCCTGGAGGTGAATGCAATATCCTGGACACAGCCAGGCTCTCTGGGCACAGCCAGGGTTTCTCAGGGCACCACCAGTACTTCTGGGCACAGCCAGACTTCCTGGACTCAGCCAGGGTTCTCGGCACTGCCACTCTCTCTGTGCCTCTCGGGGTACCCTGCTGGAACAACAGCGGCTCACAGTCAAGGTGCTTACATATTCTCAATGGTGGCTGGTCAAGACACAAAAGCAAACATCCACCAGTTCCACTACATGGTGGTAAGTTCCAAGCAAACAGTCAAACGGTCCATTAAATTAGGGATGGAAGGCAATTCCCCATACTCCACAGTCATTCGCCAGGGCTGCGCATTAGCCTCACAATGTGTGCCCTCTCCGCAGGGCGAGGGCTCCAAGTCCTCCCCAACCTGGGGTGAGGGCCTCAGCAAGCACTTCCCAGCCCACAGGGCTGCAACGACCTTCACTTTCTCTGGCCTATGGTGGTTGGAGAACCATCCACATCTTCCCACCCCTCCACGGGGGTCCAGCTCTTGGGCAGCTGCTCCTTCTGGTCTTCCTGAGACTGAGTGTTCATACGCACAAACTGCTCCATTACTTTCTGGAGAGTTTCGGCCGACACCACACCCTGCTCGCTGCATCATTTGTCATGCAGGGCAGCCTGCGGGGTCTCTGCTCCCACTCCCCACATAAGAACGCAGGATGTGGTGAGGCCAAAAAGGAACACCCACGGAGCCATAGATAGGGGAATCATACCACTATATTCTCGCTGGCGGCTGTGTTGGAGACACAGGAAGCAGGAGCCACACTGTTCGCAACCCTCACTGTACCGCTTGCAGGTTCAGCCACCATCTTCTTGCTAGCCCCCCTTTTCTGCTAGCGTAGCCACAGCAGTTATATTAGTGGTCAACAGCTCACTGGTTACAGCTGACAGCCAACTAGCCACAGCTGATGGCCATCCAATCACAGTTGATGGCCATTTACTACCCAAGTGAGCACCTTTCCATGTGAGGCCGAGAGCCTGGAAACTGCTCTCTGGGGCTCTGTCCCCACTCCGTGTTTCTCCGAAAATAAGACCTAGCTGGACCATCAGCTCTAACGCTCATTTTGGAGCAAAACTTAATATAAAATCTGGTCTCGTTTCACTATAATATAAGACTGGGTCTCATAATATAATATAGTATAGTATAATATAATTAATATAATATAATATAATATAATATAATATAATATAATATAATATAATATAATATAATATAATATAATATAAATATAATACCAGGTCTTATATTAATTTTTGCTCCAAAAGACGCATTAGAGCTGACTGTCTAGCTAGGTCTTATTTTCGGGGAAACAGGGTAGTAGCTGGGGAAACCCTTAACCAACCTGGGTTGAGAGCTGATGGATAAATGAGTTTTGTTGTCAATACTTTTCAGTGTAAGCAATTCTGACAAGCATTGTATAGCCTCAGATGGTCCTGGTAAGAATCAGTCCCAGTTGCCTGTTGCAGGAATCAATTCCATAAGGCAACTTTGACTGGCTTTCCCTCCCTTTCCATTTCATACTTCCTGGTTCTCACCCCTGATCCCTGGAATCACCTCTAAAGACATGCCCTGCACACAAATTCTTGGCTCAGACTCCACTTTTGGGAGTGTCTTAGCTCAGTCTGTTATAACAAAATACCACAGACTGGGAGGCTTAAAAACAAACATTTATTTCTCATAGTCTGGGAGGCTGGGAAGTCCAAGATCAAGGAGCTGGCAGATTCAGTGTCTGGTAAGGACCCACTTCCTGGTTCATGGAGGGCTGTCTTCTCACTGTAATCTCCCATGATGGAAGGGATGTGGGAGATCTCTAGGGTCTCTGTCATAAGGGCACTAATTTCACTCATGAGGGCTCCACCCTCGTGACCTAATCACCTCCCAAAAGCCCCACCTCCAAGTACCATCAAACTGGGGATTATGTTTCAACATAAAAGTTTTGGGGAAACACAAGCACTCAGTCTATTGTATCCGGTAAAGACACAGGCCTGGCAGAAAATCATGTAAAAAAGATCTTAATAGATGACAAATTCAGCTGAAGACCGGAATGTGATATGATCAAAAGAAAGGAGAGAGGAAATGAGAGGAGAGGAGACAGAGAGAGAAGAGGGAGAGAGGGAGGAAGGGACAGGAGGAGGGAGAAATTGGCACAAAGACATTATCATCTGAAGACCTGTGACAGATTAGTTGGCAGTGTCACCTTGTAATTCTCAGCATCCACAGAAACTCAGTCCTTCTTGTGTTAGAGCTCTTCGCATCATTTCCTGGGTACAAGAAGGGTTCGACTGACACTCCCTACACACACACACACACACACACACACACACACACGCACACACACCATTTCGTGAACCCAGTGATTTTGTCCCCTTGCAATGCTACTCTTCAACTCTGTGCTCAGCCCTCTGCGGCCTTCACAAGGGCAGAGCTCCCACACCCATCAAGGGATGCCTGGCTGGGCACTCCTGGGTTGACTCAAGGGGTCTGCTGTTTGCTTTGTTTATCTTGTTTTTGTTTGTTTTTAATCTATTGGACTTTCTACAAATAGGTCCTATGCTACAGCAACCTTGAAGAAAAAAGCCTGTGACAACAGGTGATGGAGATAATGCAAATAATACCTTGGGTATATATAGCACCTCTCTTTCTAAATGCTTGATATGTCTTTACATCTATGACCTCTTTTATCTTCGTGACATCCCTATGAAGTGGACCAAAGCAGACAGCACACAGGCCAGGATCTAGCCTGTCAGGTGTCCTGTGTTTCTAGTAGAAAGCTTAAGAGATGTTCAACTGAGTCATAGGCTTCCAAAGTCTTGCATCTTCTAGACTAAGAGATCATTTGTTTAATTGCTTCCTTTGCTTTCGGGTTCTTTCCAAAGTTAATTACCAATGTTAATTAGTTCTAGTTATGAGATCTCTGAGACTATATTCTTTGTAAACATATGCTACTATATTAGTTAAGTCTAAATATTTACAAAATCTTTCAATCTAGTAACTTGGCTTCTCTGATAATGGTTGTCTTTATCTCCTTGTAAAAGGAGACATTGAGAGAGAGATAAACCAGCCTAAGTGCCCCAAACTTGCAGGAAGCAAAAAGCTCTTTCTTCCTCTTATTTTGTCTTCTGTGTTTCATTTTTAATTGGAGATTGTGTGGGCAGCAGAGTTTGGAGGAGGGTGAAACAGGTAAATTACCATGGTATTAGAGATGGTGGGTATATCAAAGATGAGGAAAGGGTTAAATTGGTAAGCATAAGTAAAGATCGCACAATAGTTTTCAACACTGATGGCTTTGTATTATCCAAGAATGAAACTGTTTCCAAGATACCCGTGAATAACCTGTTCCCATCTAGGTTTCTCCAGGGTGCTTTGACTGTGCCTACAGACTATACCGCTCAAACAAGAATCTGAGCCATTTGTCTGAATCTGAAATTATTCCCCCATCGATGCTTGGAGAAGACCCATGGGTATGTTCACATCAGTAAAAAAAAATTGGTCCATAGCTTAACTGCTGTGTTTCTTAGCTAAGGTCTTTGGATAAACTCCAAAGCAATAAATCATTGCATGTGCCAGGAGAGATTTTTTTGATAGTTAGATCTACCTATATGACCCTAATATGGACATGTAATAATAATAATGAACACCTTACATGTTATACCATTGTACACATTGCAAAGTACTTTCCCATTTATAATAAACATCGCAGTGTAGGTAGCTTGGACTGACCTATTACGTAGTACAGGATGAGAAGCTTCTTAAGCAAGAATATAAATGGAGATAAAACAGGGCGAATGAAGGTTAGCAATAACAGCTAAGAAAAAAAAAAAAAACGCAGAGCACATTATTTAGATAAGGATCAAGGACATGAGGCATCACAGAACACCAACGTTAAAGTTAAGAGATAGTAAAAATTATAAATAAGCAGAAGGAAGTACAGGAAATATATACAGAGTACAGTGGTCACAAACTCAAATGCCTTCATCTGAATAAAATAAATGTGTAACTATAGGGAAATAACACATGCTTTACCAAAACCCATTCAAATTCATTATTTAGTCTAAACATTGAGCTACCCAAGCAAGGCACTGTATTTGGTTTCTTGGCCTCCATTTTCTAAACTCAACAGGGAAGGAAGAAGCCAGTCTAGAGAGAGCAATGGAGGTGCCAAGAAGACAGCAAGGTCACCGAAAACAGTTACCATGAGGCCAAGACCATGTCACTTGTATGTGAGAGACACAGAGAAAGAGAGAAGTGGCCAGAAAGGACCTAATGCTGCCCTCTGTCCATTTCCCCGCCCAAGTCCAGTCCATTTGTGATCTTGCAATAAAGCCTTTTCTGTTAAAGAGTGAAAGTTTTTTTCTTAAAATCAGGACAGCGTAACAGAAGCCACCTACATGCCTTTTCTTGATTTGCACAAAACCCCTACATAGTAGAGGGCTGGAAATTGGGGTTCCTGGGGTCTCGTCTAGTGCTGTTTTCAATATACCTCAGAAGGTTTCCCTTGGGTATAGGATGACTGAGAAGCAAGTGTAAACGTGTCCTCCTTGGGCAGCGTTGCATTTCAAACCTGCTTGGTTCACAGTGGCCACGAGATCGTCTCTTCTCAGCCCCACAGAGAAAAGGTGCTCCATCAAGAGGAGTTAGCGGTGGTCTTCCCAGTGCTGGGAGAGTTATCCTGACAGACTCATCTAATTCTGTGTTCAGAGGACCCGAACACCGAAATATGTCATCATGTGAAGAATATAAAGTAAATAGGTAAAAGAATACAGCCATACATTAACCTAATAGTGCTAACAAATTGTGAGGCTTAGCAGGAAATAGAAAATAGCTAATGGAATAAGGAAGAGTTTGTTTATTCCTGGAGCAGGCAGCCATCATTCGTCATGTCCCCATTTCCCTTGGCAAGAGCAGCAGTAACAGGCTTGCTTGGGGTGATGAGGCGAGCCCAGGAAATCCCTGCTTTCTCAATTCTAAAGGAAGTACAGTTGTCACTCTAGGGCGAAGAGAAGTAGCAGGGGTAATAATCCACGCAAGGGACCTTTGTGATGTGACCCTGCAATGAGACAAGCAGTGGTTGGGACCATGGTGTTTGGAGGCGGTCAAGTTTAGATCCGTGAATGGATGTTTGGAGCAGGGGTGGGCACCTGACCCAAAGGAAATTAGCCCTTAGTCTAACAATCAATCTATTGTGTATATAGCCTTTAAAGATGACTTAGCCTGATCAAGTCCCAGCCTTCTCTTTTGTAAAATGAAAAAAGAACAATACCTAACTCAAAGGACTATTCTAAGTACCAGACCGGACCCAGCCAATGAAGAGCAAGGCACAGTGCCTAGGACACAGAACACACTCAACAATTGTTAATTACTTACCACTAACATTTAGCCAAAGAAGCAGCCACATAGCCCAGAGGCCAAGGTTCCATGTTTTCAAGGCCCAACGAAGAGGGCACATTTTTCCAAGCTTCTATTCACTATCAAAGTGAAAGGGAAGTCCATTGGGGGCGGGGGGGGTGGGGGGCAGATCACAGTACCAGCCACAATTCACTTATTCATTCCTCCAGGAAACAAAATTTACTCTTGGATTAAAGTAAGAGCAAAAAACCTAATTGCTGTCAGAAATGATCAAAACCTGGTTTGTAGGATGTTATTTTATTTCATAACAAAAATTAGAGAAAGTAAATCATTTTTCTATTGGATTATGAAGAAAAATATCACAATCTCAGGCTGATGATGTAAGGCAAGATACACAACCCACACCAGCAATCTTGCATTGATGGATAAGTCAGCGTAAGTCCAAGTTGGACATGCTGCATTGCATCGATGTCACCGTTAAGAGACTGTAACTAAGCCCGTCATGAGTGACACACACCTGTTCCCACGTTCCGTTCCTCCCTTGCAGCAGTGTGACCTAGACAGGCGTCCAAAACCAAGAGACTACTTAAAGGGCTAGGGATTTTTGTTGTGATTGTCAATTTTAAGTTTCTTGCAGGCAAGAACTGTATCGCTTTTGTGTTCTCTAGGGTATATTTATGAGCAACAATTACCAAATTAAAGAAATCTTAGAAATAAAAAAATGTAGTTATTAATTACAGTAACCTTCATATATAGGAATCATTTTCTTTCTTCAAAGTGCTACATGAACTTGAGCCATGTAGTTATACGGCCCAATGTCAATTTGAGGGATAGGTTTTTCTTCAGCTTGCTGGTGGTAAGCAATTGTGAGTGAGGCAGAGAAGCTAGACTAGAAATGTGAGATTCTATTGCCCTGGTCTCCACGTTCTCTCTGCCCTGAGGCCCAAGGCCAAACTCATCACTCCGTGCAGTAATGGAGGCAGGTAAACCGGAGAGGCCAGATTCGGGGAGAGGCTGGGCATCTTCAGACCTCATAGGAGGCCATTTTCTTTCCTCCCAACCTGTTTGTCTTCAAATTCTTTACAGCCATTGTTCCACTACCACAGGAAAATAGTTACATAAAGCACTGGTTATCACTGGGCCCAGTGGGGGACATTTTCTCCCTTCTCATCGACATAAACAGTAAATGACTCTACCAGAAGATAATACCTAATACTACATTATTCCATCACATTTTATCTTGGGCTCAGATACTGCGTTCTTTCCTATATCTAACACACACAGCGAGAACACATGGAAACTAAAATAAATGTTTCTAATTAACAAATGAAAATACATCTGAGCCAAGTGAGGGCCATCAGCTGTTGAAGAAACCTCCTTGCCCTCTGGGGATGCCCATGGCAGATCAAACACTTTAAATACATTAGAACTACAAAAGGGATGGCGTTCTCAGACTCTTTCATCCACAGAATGGCTTTTTGGTTCACTCTGCAGAAGAATTTTTTTCCTACTTGTAATAAATGAGTTTAAGCCAGAATCAAATTTTGATACTTTAGGAAAAAATCAGCTGGTACAATTGATAGCACCAGTTAAAGGAATGAAACACTTTTGCATGGAAACAATGATTCATGAACTGCTCTTCCCTACAGGAGATGAAACCATCTGGGCTTTCCTCAGAGATGCTTATATTACTGGCAACGTTTTTTTTAAAAAAAACTTCATTATATAGAGAAAATTCCAGCCTTCAATTTTTCTTCTTGAGAGGGTTCAGTAGTTGCTTGGGTATACGTATGTCTCTTGGTGAATGTGTGTGTGCGCGCACACACGAGTGTGTTTCATAAAATTAGATTCTAGCAAAGGGAAAGTGCATTTATGCAAAAGCAATTCATCAACCACTTCTGTGCTCAGAATTCACGGAGGTAATTTAGATACTGTAATGGCAAGGTAGTTTAGGTAGGTAGGAGGCGATGTCCCCTCCCCCATTCAACAGCTATGGTAATAGAAAACGTGTGCTCTAAATGAATCTTTTCAGAAAAGTAATTCTCGTTTTAATTATTTATCCACTACCAAATATAAAATATAATTACACAGCCAATGTCCATGGGAGCAAAATCCACAGTGCTATACAGAGTAGAAGAGCTTTCTGCTTTTAGAAATTGACCATTTAAAAAAGAAGATATTAAAAAAAATAAGATTAGCCAAATGCAGCTTTTAGCGCTAATCTGATTTTCATAATGTTAGTGTTTAGCAAGAGCCCACTGCTTGCGCAAACACAATGGCTCCAGAATTTGCAGTGTTTTTACCGTCGCCTTGACCTTTATGATGTCAGACATATATTACTCCTCTGCTATAATTTGCTATTGACATCATGGATTAAATTTGTTGTTTCAGCTAATGTAACTGAGCAAGCAAGGTAGATTGTGAAACCAAAGTCAGCTACTGAAATACGAGGGTTGTCAAGTGTAAATTTACAAAAGATATTCAGACTGGGTGTGGAAGACAAAAATAAATGGACCAAGAAGCTGTTTTTGACAGACTGCAAGGGGCTAGAGACTTCAACTTGAACATTGTAAATCCAAATGTCACGAAACACTGCCGCAGAGTGAGAGACACGTCTATTCCTCAGGAATATAAATGGTGATGGGAAGGAAGCCCAACTTTCGAGATGCTGCACATTTTTGAAACGTATATACTCCTGCTACCTGATAACAAACTCACTGGTCTCTTCTTGCTCTCCCCCCACCCCAGCTTGAAAATCATTGCAAGCCCCCACCCCAGAACCATAATATCCGTAACGCCAGCGTTCCACAGCACCATTTGGACAAGAAGGCAAGGAACGTCAAGAAATATGTTAAGATGCATTTTTTTTTTTAAGAAAAACAAATTACCTCGGTGACTGTATTCCCCAAACGTGTGTTTTCACGTCTCTTACAAATAATGTTTTCACTACCGAAGTGTAAGTCGCTTAAGAGGGGCTATTGTAATGACTGAAACATGGAAAGGTGCTCACATCACTCAGCATCTAACCCCTCAGAAAGTAACTGGGCCGCCTCCACAACTGGTCTCTTAGAATAACAGTCTGGCTGGCAGGGTGGAAGCAGTATGAGACTCTTAATTCATAGTCAGACTTTCTTTGTAACCTTCTTAATGTTTTATTTTCCCAGATACCCTACAAGCTGAAAGAATGTCAGAAAAACTGAAATCAGAACACAATAAATGTGGGCTACCTGAGAGGATTGATGGGTGGATAACACATGAAGAAGAGGAAGCCTAGAAAGTGAAAATCCTTCTCCCTGTTTTTTTATGGATAATGCCCATTTGGAGTTCTCAGTTTAGTTCAGTGTTAGATGAGATCTCCCGCATGGTATTCAGTGGTCATGCATTTGGGGTACTTTTAAGGGAATGGAGAGCCTGGGGTTCCTCTTGTCCCTATCAACTCACTTAATAACCTGTCATCCAGCCTTTTCTATAGAAGGTCAGAGAACTCCATCTGAGTCCATGAGTCAAAGAAGCAATTAATATTTATGGAATAACACATAGTACTTATGCTGTACTGGGCCTTGCAATTACATGGTAATCATTACAAATAGACTTTGCCCTCAAGTTTACAGTCTAATGTCCATGGTGTCTATGTGTAAGAGAGAAAATGCATATTCTAAGAGTAACTCGAATATGGGAAAATGAGGACATGAATACACTTTTTGCTCCTTGACCCAAATAGTGCCTTTGAATAAGCTGTCAAAAGACTCAAATGGGTCAAACAGTATTTTCAGGTAGTCATGAAAAGAAATGGCACAGAAGGCTCTCATTTACATCCATTTTGGTTAGTCATGGAGATGCCTAGGTTGACAATTGGGCGACTATCTTGGTTGTGAGAAGCCTGGAAGGAAAATGTGCTGTGAACCTAATCCACAAAAAGGAACCAAGAGTCCCTTGAGCTGACTCCAGATGTAACCTTAGAGAGATTCACAACCTCCAAAGGAGGCTCTAACTTGTCTAGACTTCCTGATACTTCTTTAAGTTAATTTGCAGGTGATGCCTGCCGGTTAATTGGACATCCTCCAGAGCGCCCTCTTTTGGTGTAATTTAAATGCCCTTGGTCCCAGCTCTTTTTGATTTTTGAACCTTCATGGGTGGGACATTTTATTGTAAAAGCTGATGGCTTAATTCCTCCTGAAGAAAGTACTATATTTCCTTATTTAGAAAAATATCTCCCTTGTTTAGGAAAATCCTCAACACTTAATTTGCCTGACTCTAGCACTTAGTTAACATCCCATCTCATATTTTCACGAGCTGTTTACATTGGACTATAGCCACTGTGTATTAATTTATCTCTATCTCCCTCCAGGCCAATGGATTAATTCAGATGTGTTCAACTGCATTTAACAAAAATCCAAAGACAGTGGCTTAACCAGTATTTTCTCACAGGTCATAAAGTTCATGAGTAATATGTGCACATTGGGTGCAGTAGCTTTTAAACCATGAAAGGACCAGGCTCCTTCCAGGTTCTTGCTCTGCCATCTTAACCTGTGGCTTTCACCCTCATGGTTTCACATAAGAAGGAGAAAATGACAAAGACATAGGAAGAAGTGGGGTCTTTATCAGAAAAAGAAAACTTTGCTGGAAATCCTCAGTGAAATTCAACTTGGTAGGGCCGGCCTGGTGGCTCAGGCGGTTAGAGCTCCATGCTCCTAACTCCGAAGGCTGCTGGTTCGATTCCCACATGGGCCAGTGGGCTCTCAACCACAAGGTTGCCAGTTCAATTCCTCGATTCCCGCAAGGGATGGTGGGCAGCACCCCCTGCAACTAAAATTGACCATGGCACCTTGAGCTGAGCTGCTGCTGAGCTCCCAGATGGCTCAGTTGGTTGGAACATGTCCTCTCAACCACAAGGTTGCCGGTTCGACTCCTGCAAGGGATGGTGGGCTGTGCCCCCTGCAACTAGCAACGGCAACTGGACCTGGAGCTGAGCTGCGCCCTCCACAACTAAGACTGAAAGGACAACAACTTGAAACTGAACGGCACCCTCCAAACTAAGATTGAAAGGACAACAACTTGACTTGGAAAAAAGTCCTGGAAGTACACACTGTTCCCCAATAAAGTCCTGTTCCCCTTCCTCAATAAAATCTAAAAAAAAAAATTTCAACTTGGTCAAAACTAGGTCACTCTTAACTGAAAAGGAAACTAGAAAACAGAGATGTCATCTGGGCACAATGCTATCATGAAAGAAATAAAGGTTCTGTAGGTCAGGAGAAAGGGAAAGAATGGAGCTTAGGTAGACAGCAGGGTGTTTCACACACCCATAGACTATGAAAAAATTTTAAGACTGCTCTCGATTTTTCTAACACACACACACACAACGAGTATGTTTTTCTGAAAACTGGGAGGATGATAAGCTTTCCAGATGCTCTTGTATAAACAGTAATGAAAGTCCCTTGGACATTTCCTTATTTGCAACATGACAAGAACACTGGACCTTGAAACCAAAAACCTGGGTTCTGGAACCGAGTTTGCTATCAGCTATATTATCTTCTCTATTTGGGTTCCAGTTTCCTAACTGGTCTTAGGGCCTACACTTTTGATACCTCTGCAAGTCCATTCCGCCCCCAACCCCACCCCCACCCCTACCTCGGTCCACACACATCTCTTCACTGCTTAAAATCTTGCAATGTCTTGGGTTGAAATCCAAAGTCCTCAGGATCTGGTCCTTGTCTGCATCTCCTGCTTCCTCTGACAACACTGCCTCTTGCTCACTTCACTCTGCCACACTGGCCTCCTTTGTTCCCTCAATCAGGGCAAACTCCCTGCTGGCTTTTGCACTTGCTCTTCTGTCTGGAATGTTCTGCCCCCAGGTCTTCAGTGACTGGCTCCTTCTTAGTGTTCAGGTCTCAGTTCAAATGTCACTTCCTAACACTGACGTCTCAAGCACAATTTTCCACACAAATCCTCTCTATCCCGGAACTCTGTGTGTTCCCAACACGACACATACCACCGTCTTTAATTATCTTGATAATTTATTTATTTGTTTATTGTCCGCCTCCCAGTGAGAATGTAAATTTCTGGGGAACAGGAACTGCCTGTCTCTTATTCTCCACCACCACGGGTAATTTTGATATAGTTTCTGTCAAGTACACATATAACAAATATTTGTTGAATAAATGAATGAAGAATGAGGCTCTTTAACTTCATCTCACAAATCCCTTCCAACTCTAAAACCCTGTGATTCCCTCTCACAGAGTTACTGTGAGGATGAAATGATACAGTGTATGCCAGTGTACTTTTAAAACTGCTAAGCGCAAATGTTAAGGCTATTTTAAAAATAGTGTTATTTGGGGCAATTTGTAAACTGTGAAAACTTGGCTCTTTGAACATTGTTTACGAATCAAAGCCTGAAATGATAGAAATTAGATCCAGAACAAATGAACCATTTCGAAATAATGTTTTCTAAATAAAACGTTTTATAAAGAGGTGACATCCTGGAAAACAATACCAACTGAGCAAGTGTTCCCTCACTCAGCTCTGGAGAAGGTAATACTCTTCTACCCTATAATATTTAAGGAACTTCTATTTGCAAGTCATTTCTAAAGGGCAGCAATTTATTTTGTATTAGTGATTCTGGGGATCACTCAGTGAGATCACGTATCTCTGTAACATCTACCAGGGATGAAACTGCATTGATGTGAGTTCAAGATGACAGAAGATAATACCCATTTGAAAACTTTCAGTGGCTCACTTGTGTTTCCAGATTGAATACTGAACGACAAATGGAACGTGGGAGTCAGCTTTGATATTCTTTAGCTGTGTGCCAGGCTTGGCTGGAGCCAGTCCATATTTGTTTGTAATGATAGAATGAGCATGTGTTCCCAAATGGTCGTTTGAAGCAGACACCTCACCTCATGCGGACATTTATGCCACTTAGTTTAGAGACGTTTTGTCAGGAATACTGGGCCTTATGCCACTTTTCTGTGTCTAGTCAGTGGCTCCTCACTGGCCCCAAAGGGTAAGTCTGAGCTTCTGCCATTCGAGACTCCCATGACATGGCCCAGCCTAATTCTTAAGCACATGATTTCCCTGTTCCTACCTATGTAACCTGTATTCCAGCCAAACTGAATTCCGTGGAATTTTCAGAACATGACCAATACTTTCTTACTTGCCTGGCTTTGCCGTGTTGCCCCAAACTCTTGAGGTTCCCCTTCCACAACCCCCACCATCCCCGCCTGTAGAAAAATTGTACCTACTTATTAAATCCTGGAATTCCCCCACCTGGAAGCCATCTCTCCATGCTCTCTGTATTTAATTATAATAATTATGGTTCATACTTATGAGCTCATGCACAAGACACTGTTCTAAATGCTTGACAGGGCTTTTCTTATGGAATCCTCAAAGACCTCCATAGATAAGTACCACTATCACCCCACTTTCCAGATGAAGACACTGACGCCTAAAAGAGTTACAAAATCAGTGCCACAGCCAGGTCACGCCACAGATAAGACTCAAGCCCAGACAGATTATCTTTAGCACCAGCTCGTACCAGCTGGAGATCGCTCATTGTTAATATCTCTTTCCAACTCTGCATTCAGTGCTGTCACGTTGGTAGCTTACAGAAGCTATAGTGAGAGTATACGCGACGGAAATACGCATGAGCTACAAACTAGTCCAGCCCTCATTTTGTTCCAGATCACCAATTGCTAAACATTTACCAGTATACCACTGTCAAGAGTCCACCTCTCTCTTTGTGTGTTTAAATATCACTCCCACTTGGTTGTGAATTCCTTGAAGGAAGGGACTATATCGTATTCATTTATAGCTCACGCTCACTGGCACACTGCCTTCCTTACCTCAGTAACACAGTAAGCATGCAATACGAACACAGTATGCATAC
Organism: Rhinolophus sinicus; assembly: GCF_057876585.1. NCBI lineage: Eukaryota > Metazoa > Chordata > Mammalia > Chiroptera > Rhinolophidae > Rhinolophus > Rhinolophus sinicus. The sequence continues at coordinate 164,493,009 of NC_142517.1, read as the reverse complement.
TGACACAGTAAGTAAGCAATATACAGTTATTGGAATGATTTACAATTCATTCCCAAGGTAGCTAATACTAATATCCTATTATGAAATGGAAAAAGTAGTAGCTGCTCTTCTGGATAAGCCAAAATAGTTCTTACTCTTTTAAATACGACCTACTTGGAGAGGATGTTGTCATCATGTGCGAGCATTTGAGAAAACCGTCCTGAGCCCACAGAGATCTCGGGCCTCATCGAACGCAATCCCCACGTTTGAGCAAAATTGAGCTCTAAGATCTAGTGGTTGTTCCTCTTGGGAGCAGGGATTAACTGATTGTCACTGAAGGGTGGGGGGGGGGGGGGTAATGGCCTTTTCAAAGTAGAATCCTCCCTCATTAGTTCTGATATCTGCCCCCCTCACTAACACACCACCTCCCTGGCGATCAGGAATAGAACAACACTGCTTCCAGAAAAGGAACACTACTGTCGTTATTCTAGAGATAGTGCCAATTTTACTGCCCGTTTCCCCAGCTTCGGAACTTAAACTCCTCAAATATAGCTCACCCTCACGTTGTACTTCCTTAACCCTGTATCTTTGCTCCCTCTTTTCCATGCTCAGGAATTGGGTTCCTGTCCCATCTCCATCTGTAAATTCATACCAATACTTTCAACTCACGAGGCCTAGCTCTCTCTCTGATCAGCCGCAGCCAAAACCAGTACCAAAACACCCAGCCCTGTAAGTTTGGAAAGCTTGTGTTGCCCTCATCCGAATCCCACCATGAAGCATAGTTGGGAACAGCTGCTTCTCCTTGGTAGGACCACCAAGGTCCTGCCCTGCTTTGTGCCCCCTTGAGGCCCGGCCTGAGCACCCTGGGGATCAATGAGAACCACGTCTTCTTCACATGTGGAGACAAGTAGGAGAGTGACCCAGCACTGGTTGGCAGGCGTCATCTTGTTAAGACTCGGAGTGAGAGATTCAGCCGCTTCACTCAAATTCCATTGGGTGTGGCTAGTTCTCTGATGGGCCTTCTGCTTTGGTATTTGGTTTCTCCTTGGGGTTTTTTGCAAGGGTCACTGTGCAGGGTTGATTCCTCATTGAAGGGGACCCTCAACCTCTTCCTATTTCGGGCCTCTGCCTTTAGTACAGCATGGACCCCAAGCAGGCAGAGCACTGATGGTGTTCTCCAGAGGAACAGACCCAATAGGAGACTGATAAATATATGTAAAAAGAAGTTTATTATAAGGAATTGACTCACACAATTATGGAGGCTGAGAAGTCCCACAGTCTGCCTTCTGCAAGCTGGAGACCCAGGAAAGCTAATGGCATAGTTGTAGTTCGAGTCCGAAGGCCTGAGAACCAGAAGAAGTGATGGTGTAAGTTCCAGTCTGAATCTCAAGGCCTGAGAACCAGAGGGCCAGTGGTGTAAGTCCCCGCTGGAAGACAGAAGACTCATGTCCCAGCTCAACAGTCAGGCAGAGAGAGTGAATTTTCCCTTCTTCCCCCTTTTTGCTCTATTCAGCCCCTCAATGGGTTGGATGAGGTCCATCCACATTAGGAAGGGCCATCTGCTTTACTCAGTTTATCAATTCAAACATTCAAACACTAATGTCTTCTGGAAACCCGCTCACAGACACACCCAGAATATTGCTTAACCAGATATCTGGGCATCCTGTAGCCCTGTCAAGCTGACACATAGAATTCACTATCACACTAACCAATAAGCAGGAGGGATGCTGAGTGAACATTGGCCTTTCCCTGACCTCCGCAGACCTCTGCGATGGACCCTAAAGCATCTTACCTGACCCCGAGACCTGCCCCCTCCTGGAGTCCCCGCTGCCTCACCCCTGGACAATGACCCTGCCCAGGTCATATCTGAGTTTGCCAGGCCTCTAACATTGGACAGATTAAACTTCTGATTTCTCTCAGAAAGGGCCTGCCTGTAGGCCTCCTATGACCCCCTCAGTGCCCACCCCTCCCACTTGCCCAAACTTGTTCCCCCTTCCCTACTGGGGACTCCCAGCATGCCGCATGGCAGAGACAATGCTTTTTGTCTTGATTTTCTTTTTTGACCCATCTTAAGCTCCTTGAGAAGAAACTCTACACTATTCATCTGTTCTTATCCTGCTGCACATAGCACAGTACTGGCCCCAAAGCAGGGATTGTGTTGAATGAAAGAAATTGTAACATATCAGAAGATAGAGTTCTGACAAAGATATTCAAGTGGGTGACAGCCTGTATAGGGCATCTAAAAGAAGTAAAGAATTCGTGGGACTTGACTGAGCAGAATGTTTACTTGGAATGGTAGGAAATGGCATGATCCAGAGGGCGGGCACTTGATTTAACAAATACTCATAATATTCACTACGTGCCAGGCATGCTTCTAAACATTTTCAAAATCATAACTCTTTTATTCTTGAGACGACAGAGAGGTTAAGTAACTTGTCTGAAGTCCCAAGCTGAGTAGCACAGCCAAGTAGTCTGGCAGCAGAGTCCTGCTCTTAACGGAGACATGATGCTGCTTCCATTAACCGGGCAGTTTTGACAAAAGCCTGTGGTCAGGCCAATGGGGCAGTGTCGAGTTTGGGGAATTCCATAAGGGCCAGGATCCAGAGAGGCAGAGTGCCAGGGAAGCCTGGGAGACAGCGCTGGGATGGGGCAGAAGCCCGGCTGTTCTCACCAGACAGAGGTGCAGCTGGGACTGACGGGGCAGAGCCAAGGAAAGCGGGTTCTCGATTCCAATCGTTCTCTCCCTCCAGAGTAGAAAGGCAATTGATCCATCCTTGGCAAGCAGTTTGGTGGCCCATGGCGGGCTCTGGGGGCAGATAGCCTTGGATCTGGATCCCAATTCTACCTCTGCACAGCTGTTGACCTTGGACAGGTTGAAAAGGAGACAGGTGTCAGATCCTGTATACAGTGGCACACTGCCAAGGGATTTTACATAGAGACAATAATGGAATTGTATTTGTATTTTAGAAAGATTATTCTGGCAGTAGTTTGAAAAATTGATAGATAGTGTTCTCCCATCTTCCGTAAAAGCTTTAGTAATTTGCCAATCACATTTTCTTGCCCTAACCAGGTACCTCCGGTACATTCCTTAATATTTTTCTTTAAATATTTAAACTGCCTTTTTCTTAAAATTATTTAAAAATAAACTTTCCATCACAAGTATAAATGGAAAATTAGTATCATTTGCTTTAAAAATGAACACAATGGAAGCAATATATACAAAACAATTTAATAAAATTTAATCCACATACTTTTTAAATCAAAAGTGTAGAGTCTGAGGACTGTTCTAATTTTGTTAAAAACAACAACAATAAAAAGAAGTTTAGCAAGTGTCAGATGGGTGTTAAGGATGCATTAGCCTCAACCTGAGACTTTCTTCTTTTCCTAATTAGATAAACTGGATAAAAAACAGAAAAGGCAATGATTTTCTTATCACATGATCCAGTGTCCGGAGCCCAAATTGCCTGGAAGCATCTTACACATTGGGAAACGTGGATTAGAGCAGAGGTTCTAAAACTTTTTTTGATCAGGAAGAAGTACATTTTACATCTGGAACCAATGAGAGTAAAAGTATGCACACACACACACACACACACACACACACACACACACACACTAAAGAAAGAATTCCAGGCCATGGTGCTCACTCTTACTCTGTGCAATGTGCTGCAAAATGCTTTATCCCATCTGTTCTCTTCCTTTTTAAAAAAAAAAAAAAAAAACATTGATGGGGACCCCTGACTTGATTTCACCACCCATTAATGGTTGTGAAAATCTCAGACTTTGAAAAACTGAATTTAGGGAAGTTGGATTGGAGGTAAGACAACAACAGAAAAGGCTATTATAATAGTCTAGGCAAGAAATGATGGATCCTAATGGAACCTAGTGGCAACAGAGGTAAAATTAACAGAGTGCTTATTACACTCATCTTTAAAAATTTGCAATGTTTCACGTAGGGAGGTGGCATTTACAAATCTATTTTTTGTGAGTTAGTTTAATGTGAATCAAGCTCCCTCACGATTGGTCAACTTTGGTGTGACTTTGATGGGAAAGCACCACTGCCTGGAAAACTGGCTACTGGCATCAAATTTTCAAAGCAACACATTCAATGAGCATCAAATCTGTGTTAATTTTTTTTTCACATTGGATAGCGTTGTATTTTGCAAATTCCATTCATGTTACGCTTTTCAAGAAATCTTCATGGACACATTTGGATTTTTAAGTCTGCACAGCAATTGTTTTCTTGGATGATAGCTTGTTTTGTAACCCTCTGGTACCCAAATGAGTGTAACAGTGATGGAATTAAAATCCCAATTACATTGTGCTTATATTGGTTGTTCACGTGATACTTAATGATTGGGTTCCCTTGAGCAAATGCAAACTATGAAAATGTTTCAAGTTTACAGGACAAGGAAAAAAATACATTTATTTTTAAATGGCTCTGGAAAGTCCACCTCCATTTCCAAGTGTGGCTATAAAATAAACACGCTTCATCTTTAATCTACCTTTGCTACGGCACCAAGATGCCTAGGTGTTAAGAAAGGACTCTACGTGATGCATTTGCCAGACAAAAAGCTTTCCATGTTATTAATGACTGGTGGTGCCCCAGTGTAATCAAAGGGCACAGCTGCAGTGATATACGGCAGTGACAAACTCGGGATCTTTCCTTCTCAATGCTAACCTAACTGCTAGCAGCCAAGAACTTCCAGTGCTGTATATCTACAAGATAAATAGCACAAGATATGAATATACGTATTGCTTACAGTTTTGAAAAGTATTGTTATATCCCCCCTCCACAATCATTCTAAATATGATGCAAGTACATTTTTCACCATTTCAGTACAATCTTGCTGTGTGTAAATGGCAATAGTTTTCTAGTGGAGATTTAAAACCCTCCAACTGCACCAGTTACTGCAATCTGACTTGAAAACCGGTGCCTACACTGCAGTTGGTGTCAGAAGAGCAGGTTTCCAGAGATTCATAACCCCTTTTACGTTGACAGGCAGCATCAAAAGGAGGAATCACTTCAAGAATATACTAGAAATCATTTTTATTTTTGCTTCTCGATCATGCCAAGATGATCTAAAGGGAAAACTCAGAGTCACTCATGATATGAATTTGACATGAAGGAATCCATAAGAAAAATTCGTTGGTGTTTTTATTTCCAGCTATTAAGACATTTCTCTCTCTCTCTCTCTCTCTCTCTCTCTCTCTCTCTCTCTCTCTCTCTCTCCTGCTTTGAACTTGTGACCAGTAAGTGCCATATTTTGCTTTGTTAAGGGTTCAAGAAATGCATTTAATTGGCAGTTATGGCCAAGGTAAAACACAGACTAAATAACCAGCATGAAAAGAGGTTAGCTTTCTGCACTTACTCAGGTGTGAATTCCGGTGGAAAAATTCTATAATTACTGACCAGGTTTCCATTAAAAATAAAGTGAAGAAAACCATTGAATGGACAAAGCAAGGTCTTTTCCCAGATCAATAGCAAAGACACGTCCATGCACATACAGAGGAAGTCAGTGCAGCTCCATGACCTTTTCATGAACTTTTGGAGAGACGGAAAGATCATTCAAAGGGCAGAGGTCAGCGTTCATGCTGGTCACAAACAAAAATCAGATTGAGCCTCGTAATGAAGGATTTGGGGCTCTCACCTACTGGTGCAAATTAAATACTATCAGTACACATTTGCCTACATTATCAATTGCAGAAAACCTTGTTTTTCTATTTACAGCATGTATTAACATTTCTTTTCCAACGTATTATTTTACTATATTTACCGAGGACCACAAGATTCAAGACCACGTTTAAAAACCAGAAAACTTCAGGCAAGATAGGAATCTTCAGCATATCCTGAAGGACAAACGCTCAAACTGGCCTTCTCTGGGTAACGTCTCTCCGTCCACCAGCCCAGCACACCCAGCACAAAGGGAAGAGTGGGGTTCGTGAAAGACAAGATGCTAGTGAGTGAAGGAGGGAGCTTGTTAGACATAAATTATGGGGGTCATGAGGGGAAACTTGGGCATTGCTCCTATGTGGACACAGACCCACCTCACAAAGAAATAGTGCAGCTTTCGGGTTTTGCCCCAGGAATGGCTGTTTAGTGGCGAAGAGACAGAGCAGGGATACATGGAATCTGGAGCATCTTACAAAAGAGCCTTGTTTTCAGCAGCCTGGCCTCAGATCGACATCACTAGGAAAAGTAAAAAGCACTCCTGGGCAGAAGGTGTCCACACACAAGTGCCTACTGGTCATTTCCTTACCAGTGTTCATTGACAAAGGGGAAGCCAAACAGACTGAAGTCTGTGAGAGTCAAGTAGCGAGAAGGTGCCTTTTGGGCTTTGAGAAATCAGGCAAGTATCAAAATATAGGAATCCTACTATTCTGAAAATTTTCATAACCTAGCTATCAAATAAGAAGAGAAAGAATTTTCAGAAAAACTGATTCGAGCCCAAGTCACATTTGCATCCTTCTCTACCTGGTGCACAGGAGTTCAAAAGTTAGAGTTTTGAAGCCTTTAATAAATGCACATGTAACAACATGCAGTGAAATCTGGGCACTAATTTTCTTGTGTCCCAGTATGTGTCCTACAGACACTCATTATTCGTGTCTGCCCATGTTCTATTTTCCCGGGTACAGCATTTAATTTTCTTAGTCACTTGACATATGACACAAGCAAATTTCAATGTCCTAAGGCCATTCCTACCAGTAGTTAGCGTGTGAAACTTTAATTCTCAATATTGTATGCTAAATTGGAAATTAGCTCTTAGTAAAACAAGTTTATCTCTGTGGGCATGTGGGAAGTGGGGTGGACCTGGGCAGGTGGATGCTGACTAAGCCTGGAGAACTTGAAATTTAGAAGAAATTGTGGGAAGGCATTCTGGCTTACCCTTTCTGTTTTCCAAAAGAAAACCAATGCTTGGTGATAGGGTGTGTGTGTGTGTGTGTGTGTGTGTGTAGCACTGACTAATCAGAACAGAGGCAGGCCCTGACCGATCAGAATAGATTGTGGGTCTAGCACTGAGGCAGGATCCTAGAAGTCTTCTGCAGGTACCAGTTTAACCCCTTGGCTGCTGGACTGCGGGAAGGTGGAGGATATACTGGGAAAGAGACTGTTAGCTCAGGTAATAAATAACATACAGTATCCTCTTAGTCCTGGGAGAAAGATGGTGTATTGATTAAACACCCATCTCCCTGGGTTAGAATCCTGATTCTACCACTTAAAAAATAAATATCTTTGAACAAGTTATTTAACTTCTCTAGGCCTCCGTTTATTCATCTGTGTAGTGGGCATAATAATAGTATCCTCACAGGATCATATAGAGAAGCATATGCTTTAGATAATACAGAGAATGCACTAAATGCTTTAAATGCACTGTTCATCTACCCTCAACAACCCTCTGAGGTGAACACCTTTTATTATCTGCATTTTACAAATAAGGAAATGGAAGCTCTGGCAGGGTGAGTAACTTGCTACCATCTCACATCCGGTGAGAAGGGACTCAATCCAGGAAGTCCTGCATGAAGCCCTGTGTTAACCACACAGTCCAACCCCAGAAACTTGCTCTGCTTAAAAGGCCTCCCACTGAGCGCTGTAGTATTTATTTAAAATAAATAAGCAGCTTGTAAATAGACATAGTGTAATGGATTTCTGCCTAGCTTTTTCCAGAAAGTTTGACTTGTTCAAGTTTACACAACTAATTAGTGACAAAATCACATCAAGAGCCCATCTTCTGGCCCTTTCCACCCCCACCCCCCCCACACACACACACAGCCTTGAATATAGCTTTCAAAACAGATTGCAAGACCACTCTGTGAAAGATGACATATAGTGGATGAGAATGTGAACTCTCAAGTCACACTGTCTGAATTAGAAGTCTCGCTTCACCAATGTGTCCTGTCACTCTTTGTGCCTTACCTTCCTCGTCTGGAAAATGGGGATGATAAAAAATAATATGACCCATCTCCTCCAGGTTATTGTGAAGATTAAGTGAGGAATACACATGAAGCATTTAGAACAATGCCTGGGACATTAAAATGTCTCAGTAAACGTTAATTAGCTTTTTTGTTTGTTTGTTTTTCAAGCACATGGCCTCTGTGTAATCAGATCATCTGCTGAATTCCGAAATTTTGTCTTGTACTTTTCAGGAAGATGCTGAATCAAGAGGATTGAAGTAGGTACATGGTGGACCAAAGTACTAAGTAGAAGAATAGAGAGTTATTTTAAGTCTCCTAAACAGGAATAGTTAAGCCTTAGCTCTGAAATCAGATAATACTTCAAAGAATCTTGGTAACATTATAGAGAAGGAAGTCTGAGAAAGTATTCGAGTTGAAAAAGGAAAACATTAGAGGGAAACCCATGAAAGCATACCATATCCTAGAGACAGTAAATTTTACTAAGGGAAGGTTTGGGGCTTGCAAGAATCATACTCAAACCAGAAAGAGAGATCAAACTCAGATAAAATATAATTTGTATGAAACATTTTATTTAAAATGTCTATTTTTAAAAGGAAATACAACATAGAACATAATGTAAATGTGTATTGGAATAAATGGAGATTATAATGAACTTGAAATAAATATTAAATCTAATTTTGGCAGGGGGGAGGGGGGAGGCCATAAAGATTTTTAAAAATCTATTTCCCTTCCATCTACTCTCATAAAATTTTTATTTAATTCTTCACGGAGCACAATGAATAGATTTCTGCCTCTTTTCCCTTTTAATGTGTTCAACTTGGTTTTAAGCACGCATCAGAAAGCAGCTTACAATGAAAGCCTTTTGTCATCTGTAGACAGAAATGTCAGAAGCTGAGCCTTGGCCAGCACAAGGTATGAAGGACTGCCCTGCTGCCATCTGTCCTTCAAGGTCAAGCCCTGCACAGCTGCACCACCAGGATGGGCTAGGATCATCGGGGTAACCTCTGGGTGACATTCATATTTGAGATGTGACCTAAGATGAGGAAGAAAGCAGAGAAATAGCAACATGCCACTTAACAGGTTCTGGTCCAGGAGATCACACACTGAGGCTTCCTACAAGGCATAAATTCATTATCTTCAAAACAGGGCTGCTTACATTGCCGGCATTCCTCCTAAACAGCTGCAAATGTTAAGTCTTACTCTACAGAATTTTCTCTAAAGTGCCCTATATGGTGGGCCTCATTTTCCCTGTTTCAGGATGAAAGATCGAGAAATTCCAGTGCCCCCCCCATTTTTTATTTACCCTCTGAATGGGTCCTTCAAAACTGTCTCATTCTACAAAGACTAAGATTCCCATAATGAGACCATACCTTTAAAAAAACGAACTTTTTAAGTTCCAGAGCTAGATCACCCATTACAACTACCATTCTCTTTCCCCTCACATAGAGAATTTTGTTCCTACAGCATCCTGTTGAACAAAGTAGTTTTAACCAAGAGCTTCTGGAAAAAGATGTCCCGGAGCTGGTTTCTTGTATTGCTTGGGTAAATTCCTGCAGTCAGCACATAATGATACCTACGGGTCTTAGATACAATTGTTTTCATAGATTTGGGGTAAAACAAATTTTTTTTTTAACCAATGGAGTTCTCCTTTTACAATCTGTTAAAAATCATAGAATCATAACATGTAACTTGGAGGAATCTGCAGTAATGTGCTGAAGCCAACTCATAACTGGCTGGCAAGTGTCAATCGTGTACATTTTTTCCCAACTCAAGTCTGTTACCTTCTAATTAGCCGTAGTGGAAGTATTTACACCTTGGACACTGACAAATGCTTCCTCCTCCTACCACCCCAGGAACTGGTTGTTAAATATTTACCAGCCCATCACAGATTTTACAGGGCCGAGGGTTAAACCCTGGACCCTAGAGCTGGTGAAGGTCATTTCTGTGGGCACCATTCATTGGGATGCATAAGACATTTGAATAGCATCTATTGCGCTCATGTCTGAAATAGATATCAGTGGATGATGTGATATGCAGGAGAGAGAGAGAAATGCAAATGATTATGCTTGTTAAACTAGTTTTCATAAGACTATCTTTTCATTAACTATAAAAACTACTATTAAGTAGGATAAATATAAACTGATATGACAATGACAGGCAAGATCTTGTAGAAATGTGGGAAAGTTGAGAGTAATGAATCTTCTTAGTGCAAAATAGCTTCTGTTAATCAAAAGAAAAACATCACTACTGTATCTGTTTTTTTCTCTAAAGAAAAAAAAAATTACCTCACACATTAAAACAACAACAACAACAACAACAAAAAAACATGAATCTTTTCATGTGTTTTACATTAATGAAGAGACTTCCTCTAAGAAGGTCATTCAATAAAGTGGATTTAACTTTGACTGATGATTAGTTCTGCCTCCTTCCCGGCTTTGGCATTCTTGACATTCGGTACTACACACACTTTCAGGAGAGTTTAGTAGCAAAGCCATGGAGGGAGGTTAGCTTTTATTGATTCTGAAAGAACAATATAACAAAATACTGACAATAATAAACAGATACAAAGTTGTTTCAGCCTGGAAACAATTGCAGTCACATAACCCTAGGTGGCCTCTTTTATATGAACTGTTATTTTTCTCTCCACAATGACTAACATGGGAACTATCATCCATCCAATCGAGCAGGTTCTAGTTGCTCAGGAAATAGTTAAACTACTACAGGTCAGCCCTACAACCTCATGGAAATGTTCTGATTGGTCTCCCACACAAAACCAATTTGAGTCATTTACTTTACTAGCAATTCCCAATAGAATCAAGGCACTGCACAAGTCTCCTTTTAAGAAAAATTTACCCTCACACATGACTTTTTCAAGACAGAATTACTTCTGAGAAAAACACAGATTTCATGAGTTTCCCTGAAATGTCCAGAGGGCCTTTTCTTAATATTAAGGAATTGCACAATTCGGCAATTTTTTAAAAAGCAGCCACACAATTCCAGTCTGGTTTAATCTGATGCTATTTCTGAAAATATAAAATAGAAGTTTGATGCAGAAATCCTCTGGGGTAAACAATTCAAATGTAATAATTACTCCACGTGTTCCCAGCCACAGAGGAAAAGAGGATGTCCCTGACTCTTGAATCCAGTGGTTATCCAGTCAGTCAACAAATACACATCAGGTGCCCTCTGGCTACATGATATTATAATAGGTGCATGTATAAGTTATTGTTTGCACATTGCAAATATTTGTATATCTCGTCTTCCAAGACAGAGTCTCCAGGGGAAAGAAAGTCAAACAGTAAACAACATACTTTTTGAATAACAGCTCATATTCCAAAATGGATGATTCATAATCGAGTCAGCTTCTCTCTGCTCAAAGGTCACTATAGGAGCAGCCAGGAGGGAGGCTGACATGCTCCCGTGATGCCACAGCCCCTCCAGAGTCATCCTGCAGCTAACGAACCACTGTCTTCAAACCATGTACACCTGAATAAGCATGATTTTTGATGATGGTTGAAGAAAAAAAAAAGTTGAAAAGAGAAAGGGGACCACAAAATTCCTGGTCTTTGAGATAGAAAATAAAATCTCTCTTTTGTATTCCAATTTCAAAGTGAACTAAGTTCCACACATGCCACTCTCCAACAGTAAAGCTTAAGAGCACCAGCCTGCATCAAGTCGTTAACCTTTTAGGACCTACTCAAAGCAATGTACTGTGACTTTATTAATGAATGCTTTAATGTGGTCTATAAAAGCTAACAAACACAGACACTTGCTATGATTCATCAAATTTAATATTCCATCAAATCTTTCAATTTAAAGACCAGTGATTTTTTTTTTTTTTTTAAATACCAAAACCTCAAAATGGAAGTCCTGTGCTCCAATTAAATTTAATACATCAAGGAATAATAACCACAAGAATTTAATGCTAGGTCAAATTTTTGAATAAATAAACAATAGAAGAAATCAATGTGGTGCAACATGAATTAATAACTTCAGAAAATGTTTTATTGAAACCACAGACAACAAAAAGATGTAGCCCTTGAAAACAGACTTGCTGTTTAAGGCACACATTGTCTGCTGTGCTGCTAGGAGGCAAAAGACCCTATTGTAAAACAGCTGGGTTTCTTGCTCCAGACAAAGGCAAATGCTACAGTCAAAATTTAATTAGAAACTTCTAGAAGTTTTGCAGTTTTACTCAATGACTTTTATATTTTGGAAATCTATATTTAAGTACCTGACTTTCTCTCGAAGATCCCTTCTTTTATAATTACAATGTATATATGTTTTCCCACTGATATTTTGTTAACTGTCCTACTAAAGAATAACTCATCTTGCTCACATTCAGAGTTCATCTGCAAGAATTCTTGGACAAAGTTTTCAAAATGTCATTTTGTTTTAAAGACAGCTTCCTCTTCTTAAAAAAAAAAAAAAAAAAAAAAAAAATGTTTATGTGCTGTGGCATTTAACCGGAGGAAAAATGAATCAGGAGAACTGTGGTGGTCTAATCCGGCCTCATGTGACCTTGTGTTCAAAATTTAGGTTGTGGTCAGTGCCTGATACATGCCAAAAATTAGTACAGTTACAGGGAAATGTAGTCCCAGGTCCTGAGAGCCTTTTGTGGACAAAGAAAGGGACCTATAAATTATGTCACCAGGACAATCCACCATGTCATCGAAGAAAAATTCAAGTGGATTATTATCTTTTTCTCTTTAAATCACCCTGTAGATGTCTTAAGTGCTTTGCAAACTTTATTCCTCTTTCTCTCGTTGTCAGATAGGTTATCTCTCATTTTTCTAATGAAGGATCAGACCCGGTGAAATTAAGTGATGATCTGAGCCTCCAACAAAACTAAATCAAGAGTCTACTGACACCAGGATCTTCCTATCATTGAGAAGGCCATTTCTTATATCCTGAAACAGAGAATGCCAGGGTATGTGACTTTTACCCAGTTCAGTTCATTTCTCTCAAACACATTGCTCACAGTGCAAAATTCTCAAGCACACTCCAAAACAAAGAAAATGTGCATGTCCACTAGACTTTTTTAAATGCAAATATAGACGCTAAGAGAGATTTTAACTAACATAGGAAATAAAAAGTTACTATGTTTCTACTATGAAATGTGAATCATTCTCTCGCATCATCTGAGGTTTGTGTGGCAAACTTCAGATGATGTGACTCACAGGGTAATCATAAAAAAGTGTCCATCTGACAAAAAGTGGGTTAATTTTTAAATGTCAGCTATATGTCAATCCGAGAAATAAATGAGAAGACTACATTTTTAGTGATAATTAGACTCATGTACATGGAAAGAGTTTGGCATGATTCAAAATAACAGAATTTATGCTTAGTCAGGACTTTCAAAGACATAGTCCCAACCACTCATCTTAAGAGGTGAGGAATCTAAGTTCTGAGAGGTTAGACAACTGCTACAACCCTACTCAGGACCGTAGTTGACAGAATCAAGTTCAGCCCTTTCCTTTCAACTGTAAAATGGGCCTCAGTGAGGAGAAAGGGTTTTACTAGTTACATTTTAAGCTCCCTTCCAACTCTAACATCCGACGGGTCACTATCTCTTCTCAGGGAATATCCAGTCCCCTGCTTCCTATTTGATGCTCTATTTGTCCTTCTTCCATTCCCTGAATATTGGGAGACAGCTGTATAATAATGTGTAAGGTGCATTGTAAGCCACATTATTGTGTTGATGGGGATTGTTGATACAGGAGATGAAGAAAATCCTGGAAATCTAGACCATGGCTCTGGTATCTTTATTGAAAAAAAAAAAAAAGGACCAAGGGCTTGTCCAAGGGAGCAGCCAGTAGATGGCGCTGTGGAGCCTGGGTGAGCGCCTGGGTAACTGTGTGGAGGACCGGGGTGGGGTAAGCGCCCACTCTCAGCCTCCCACTTGGTCCTCGGTGAGCCGCTAACTACTCCAGCTCCATCCATACCGTGAGGTCTTACGCCCCACAGATGCAGCCAAGAATTTGACGTTTTTTGGCTGCAGATGGAAGGGTGGGGTAGCTATGCTTAGCCAGGAACATGGTGGTAGAGAGGGATGAGAGTTGTAGAAGACTCTGCTTTAGGAGCTGACTATGTTCTCATATGCAGCTGGGAGTCCTCATAAAATGTATCGTAATATGCCAGATAAGGATTTAGAAACCCAAAGGGCTAGAGTTCCCTTCATGTAACCATCATTTAATGCAGCACTATGCTGAGTACTGAAGACTCTAGAGTGGGCAGAAACCCAACAAGGTCATAGAGTCTGGACACATGTCTTTACTGGTCAAAGCTGCCACATATAATAAAACTTACTCAGAGTGGATTTCAGCACAGCATCAGATTCTTTCAGGAGTGTTTTGTCATGAGCTCATCTCTGCTCAGCTCCCGAGAACTGTCTACCCCTTTGACCTCTATGTTCCAGAAATACTGAACTTATAACTGTCCTCCAAACCTTCCGCCCACTCTCTCATCTACACGCACGTCTCTGCACTTACTTTTCTTTCTCACTAGAATTATCTTCCCACTATCTCTTTCCTAGTTGATTCTTTTGAATCCTTTCTTAGATACTCAGGAATCTTTCTCTTTTTCTCCACTCCCATCCCACATTGAGGGGGCACTCTCATAGCACCCAGTACCTCATCAGAGCTTTAAATTGCCCTTTGCTGTCTCCTCCACCAGGCTCTAAGCTCCATGAGGGCAAAGTCCTCCCAATTCCTGTTATTTTATATCCAAACACCAGCATAGGATCTGCCCACAGCGTCTGAAGGTAAACTGTATTTCAATTTAATTGGTTTCCTTTGTAATGCTGTGTATTTTTTAACGCTTTAAAAAAAAAAATTCTGAGAAAGGATCCATGGGTTTCATCTGGCTGCTGAAGGAACTCAATGGCATAAAAATTTTAAGAACATCTGAGAGATACTCAATAAATATATGATGAATAACTACGGGACAAATGAATGAATTCATTCATTAAATGCAAGAAGAGTTCCCCACCATTCAGCAAAGAAAGGAGGCATGATTCCAGGTCCAACAGACATGAGACCCTGTTCCTCATGAACATTATTTCATTCCACAAGGTGGAGGCATGAAGGTGCAGAAAAGGTTTAAAGTTTCTTGGATATCCAATACCTTTGTGGCCTGTGGGAAGCTCCTTACTGTTCTGAAGTACCACTCTACCACCAATCCCTCCCCTTTCTTCCACGCTAATGAAGCCTGCCTCCCATAATAGTGCTAAACAAGTCCAATACCTCTTTGTGGCTGGCTAGTCATGGACCAGGTGGCTCAGTTCTGGCCAATAAGATGTACGAGGAAGTCTTCTAGGAGCTTCTGGGAAATATATCCTTCTCTGACAAACAGAGAGTGATCTTGGAAAGAAGCTTCCTTACTACCGCGCCTTTGAGCACAGCTTTGCAAAGGTGTAAAGTCTACAAGTATGGTGGTATCTTATGTTGAAGATGCGCTCAGTCTGAGTATGAAAAGATAACATGCTGAGGGTGGCAGATAGAAATAGAGGAAGAACCTAGGCTTCTTCTAAGTCAGGGACAGTATCTCAGAGATCACCGTATCTTTCTTCCAAGTATCCAAGCAGGGAATCAATAAATGTTTATTTGATAATACTTTATACAAATCTTAGGACTATTTGTAAGATAGTTGAGAGTATATTACATAGTCCCTTCAGAGAAAGCACGTATGAAAATATACTTATGATTCCAAGCAGCATGCATTGTAACAGCTGCGTGAAGGACAAAGTCAAGGTCAGGTGAGTCTGAGATGGCAAAAGAAGATCTACAGTGGAGCTGAACCTCAAAATGGTCCTGAAAATTAGAAGACTCAGACAAGAAGAAGAATAGAAGGGCATGCCAGACAGAACACATTGTGTGAGCAACGACAGAGGCAGAGGGACTGTTTCTGGAGAGTGAAGGATCAATGAGGAGAAATTGGGGGATAAAATGGGAGAGGTAGTTTGATGTTAGAAAATAGAGGGTCTTTATTGCCAAGCTCATGAGTCTGGACTTAAATATTATAGGAAATAGGGAGCCACTGAAAGTTGTAGGAGAGAATTACAAGTATGGATCTTGCAGCAAATTGCTGCATTCCTTCTTGTGAAATCTAAGTCACTCACTGATAACAACGCCAAGACTCTATTATCAGCTCGGAGATTATTAGATAGTGGAATTATCTGGACCAAAGTTTCCATCTTCCTGGTAAATAGGTTTTGCGTGAGAGAGACTCCAAATTCTTCCTATCTATGAACTAATCACATCCTTCTAACAATCACACTTGATTTGAAGACAAATATTTCCATTACATTCCCACAGACAGAAATTAAAATAATAATCACTCTTACCCTTCATTTTTGACCCCACGGGGAGAGGTCTATAATAATCTTACACCTCGTTTTACAGTACATCATCTCATCATTCCCACAAGACCCTTCTTTTTATTTCATTATTTTCTCCTCCTCACCTAGAAATCCTCATTTCCATTTCTCTCACCCTCACAAAAGCATCAATGTTTTTGATATGTGCATATATCCTTGCATATCTTTCATTGTTTTGTATTTAACAAATCTGAATTTGTTTTTAACAGTTGGACAATGGCATTATGCTTTAAATCTCATTCTCTCTTACTTTGTCACTTATAATTTTGTTTCTGAAATTAATCCATATTGCACATACATAGACATTTAAAATATTGCCTCCATTTGCTGCATAGTAGTCCATAGAATGCGACCAGCTAGCTGACTTAGCCAATGTCCCAGTGAAGGACACCAATATTAATTCCAGTTCCCAATTACCGCAAACAATGCTAAACAGACATCTTTGGACACAATCCCTTTGTGAACATTCCTCTGGGATATGTTCCAAAGTGGGCTTACAAAGGTAGGGTGACTACACAATTTATTGTCTTTTTTAACAGGAACGTTTTGGGAAATGAAAAAGGGCACTATTAGTAATTATGCCAGAACCTCAGTTTTCCCTGCCCGCCTGGGTAAGTAGGGGCCTCTTGCCACCTTCACCTTTCTCAGTTTCACTAAAATTGTCAGACTGCTTTCTGAAATGCTCATACTCATTTGCTCTTCCTTCAACAATCAAGAAGAGTTCCCATCATCCCGTAGCCTTTGAACACCTGGCCAGCTTTCTATTTTGACATTCTGCTGGTCTGAAGGGGCCTGTGTTGTTCCGATTGTTCTGATCACCAGTGAACTTGAACACCCATCTGACACTAGCTCCTCATTGGAGCTTCCTCCCCTGTGAATTGCCTCTTCACGTTCTTTGTGCATTTTTTAAATGTGGTTTCGTGTCTTTTTCTGGTCAACTTTCAGTTCTTTGTATATTCTAGGTATTAATCCAGCGTCACTTTTTTTTTTCCCCAGAGTCAGTTTTAAGCATTGCATATATTTTTTCCAGTCTGTCATCTGTCCATTAACATTGTTGATGAAGCTTATAATTTAAGGTTGTCAAGGTCACCATTTTCTCTTTGAAAATAAAAAGGCATTATTATCTTCTTCTCCAGACGCCAGTGGACTCGCCAGCTTTTTTGCATATTCTCCACAAAACACTGGTAAGATCTACAGTGACTTCAGTCAAGCCACTGCCATCCCTCATGACAGTGGTTCTTAATCTTCAGCGTGCACCCAAACCATGTGGGGTGGGGTCCAGAGTGAGCATCTTTAACAAGCTGCTCAGGGAGGCTGAGGTCAAGTCCAAGGGCCACATTTAAAAAAACATGGCTATAAAAAAATAGGATATAAGACTTAGGGCCTGCAGAATGGGATAATGGAGCTGAAAGGGACCTCGGAGATCACCTAGTTCAAAACCGCTCACTTTATAGCTGCAACATTCCAAATCACAAGGGAATGAGCACCTTGACCCAGGCACCAAAGGCACTGGCCACTGCCTGATTCCAGGCTGGGGGTCTTGTTAGCAGGATGTGAAAGTCTCAGTGGTTCCTCACTGACACGCCCCAATCGGGCCTCACTCTTCCATTTCACACACTGTATGGTGAGTCCTGTTTTTGCTTCACAGTTGGCTTCTTACCCAAGGCTTGGGGTAATAAGAGGCTGAAACGCTTTCATTTTAGGCTGGCATTGTTATCAGCACATGTTTATTTCTTGCATTTTCCAAAACAAGCAAGACAGGTGACCCCACCTTGCCGTGGATAACATCTCTGAAAACTGCCCACCAGCCCCCTGAGTTCAGTGCAAACAAAACTCGGCTCCAAAGCTTCCGCTGTTTCATATTCACACGATGCAAAACACATGGGACAAATTTATGTCACTGCAATTTGCCTGGCAGCCTGCATTTAAATCACCAAGGTTTGCAGCTCTACGTTTTAGGGTGTCATTTGCAGCCCTGTGCCAAGAGCTCTGAAGGAACAAGCTCACAAGAAGGATCGTTAGCCAGCGGACGTGACGGCTCTCCTAGCAGAACTAATTAGTATGCTGCACCGTATCTGCATATCTCTCAAATAGACATTGTTTGTGTCTTTCCCCAGTGACAGGGGAGATTGTTCAGTAGGACACCTTACCTTTTAATATGCAGGGTTTGTTAGAAGAACAGCTCAATTCATATTTCCCCTGGTCTGATGGTAAGTGAACAGCAGTGGCAATATTAATCTGTAGTAACCTGTCAGTGAACTCTACAGCTAATATGATGTAGTTATGATTTTACCATCAATCAGGCCTGAACAGGCTCTGGGCAATCCTTACAGCACAGCCTCAAAAAATCTAATTGTGCAAAAGCTTCATTGGTTTCCAACATTTCTTTTTTATCTGTCACAGGCTTTAGGCCCAGTACACAACCTTTTATTATTGGCCTTATTGCATTAGCTTGTCGGACAAAAAGAAAAGGCTAAAGCAGAGGGTCCCCCTGCATTCCATCATTTGTTTGCATGCAGGATTTTATTTGACAGTCCCGTATTGTTTCAGATGTAGATAAAAATTATTAGGACATATGGCATCATATGAACTTTTGAACCGCCAATTGGCAGTGTGTCCTAAAGGACTAGAGGCATTTAAAAATTCTGTTCTACCTACGGAGACAGAGATGCTACATGGATGAGCAAATAAGGTCTCCCTGGGGAATTGCATTTTAGAGTCAACATACTCTTGCATGTTCTCCTTGACCAATTTTTATGCAGGGGAGGAATAAAATCATTGGGAGATGGAACATTAGCAACTGAGATGATTTTTAGCCAAAATTAAGGTTGAATATTTGTGATATGATAATAAAAAGCACTTCACTTGCTCCAAGAACCTGCATACACAGTGTGCAGTAGCAGGCCTACATGGCCTTCGTTCCATGCACGACATTTCTCCAGGTGTCTGGGATGCAGTCAGACTCGGTTCCAAGGAAAGCAAGTACAGAAAACAAAAATGCACATCAAAGGACCTCCTTGAGTCTTCAGGGTTGGAAGGAACTATATGACTTAAAACATATAAAAGCATTTAGGAAGATGAACTATTAACTTCATCTATTTAGGCATTTTAATCTTTTGCATCTTAAATGCAATCGGGCTTTTTGGACTGGGAAATTGCTAATCAGCATATTGGTAAATGTTTCTATTTTAAAATGTGCACATTTAGAAATAAGAGAGGGCCATAAAGTACATATTTATGTTTGTGATTTAATGTACCACAAACTTTGTGTTTTATTTCATTTAGCTTCACAAAGAGACCACACTATTTTTTTGGCAAGCATTATATAACTTTTACAACATTGTTATGACTCAAGAAACACATACGGCAATAAATTAGAGATGTATACAATGCCTAAGTTTTTCAAATCTGAAATGCCTTTCAATAAAAAAAAAATTTAAGGATTATATCCATTTCTTACACTGTTCTCACTCATTTAAAGATTCAATTGAAAATTCCTATTCATTAATCAGGAAAAATCTGCATAGAATTACAGTGATTGTCTTTGGAAACACTTCACTCTTGCTTCAAAGGAAACAGATTGTGACACATGAACAGCACAGCTGAGTGTTAACCCTTCTCAAACCAGTGTGCACAACTGTCCACAACCTAATAAAAACATCTACACAAAATAAGGAAATGGCTGTAGCATCCTGCAATAAGCGTGCAGGAACATGCCTTGGAACTACGGAGGCGGCTGCTGGAGCAGAAAGACAAACGCAGGATGTGACAATTGTCGCGGCAGTGATTTTGAAAGTTCTCTGGCTACCTCTCCATCACTTGTGAGATTTTCTTGGGGAAAAAAAAAAGAAAAGAAGGTTGTCTCAAGGGAATTTTTTCAAATATTCAAACCTACATGGTCCTGATGAAGGCCACTTGGAAACATCTCAGCTTTGCAGGGTTTCTTAGAAATGTACAGCTCCTAATGACAGCATTCCTGACAATATGGTTGGTACACCACGAGGACAGTTCTTTGTCAGTACAGAAAAATGTTTGCATTTGTCAGAGCAAGATTTGTTTCAAAGTATCATAGTTAAAAAGCAGGGAAGAGTACTAGATCCTATTGTGCTGTTATTAATAAGCAAAATAGGACATAGGACGTTCATAGGAGCAGCTTCAAAATCTGAAAAGAAGGAAAGATTCCCAAACTGGATCATTATCCCCAAATAGGAAATTTAGATTGTCCTACCCAGACATTGCTGAATACACACACCATTTTTTAAGTTAAAAAGGCATCTACAGAGACATAGGTACTATGCATACAATGTTCACATCAAATAATCGGAACAGTGAGAGTTCTCTCCAAAAACAAAAAAGTGCCAAGCAAATGAGAACTGTTATTTTACCTACATTCTGCTTGGGTAAGCTGGCAAAAAGATAACTGAGTTCATCTTATTAATGTCTCAAAAACTGTAAATTGAGAAAATGTCTTTCAAAAGAATTTGCCGAAAACAGGCAAAATGTTTATAGAAGAGAATTGGAGGTGGAGGAGGTGGGGGCAAAGGAACGGTAGAATTCCTTAAAAGAAAACTATCTGATTAGAGGGCTGGCTAAAGATACAGAGTTATGGTAGAGGAAGGGAGAAAAGCTTACAAAACCACACATTAATTAACTGTACATTTGAAACATAGATAATAAATATTACTATGCAAATTGTTCATGTTTTCAAACATTACATGTAAACATAAAATACAGCTTTCCGTGCTATCATCAAGGGTTTCTCTAGTAAAATGTCAATTAAAATGCATCTTAGGTGCATATAATTTTGGCGGTTTTTGTCCTCCTTGAGAATATTTTCTAGATCCCAGAAACTTTAATACAGTTTCATATAATTCACGTTTTTTAAAAAATCATACCCTTGTTTGGAAGGTATAAAGAGCAATAATTACTCTAGTAATATTGCTGAACTGAGCACGGAAAGAACTGAGAAGTCATGTAAAAGTCATAATGGCAAAATGTGTGCAGTTCAGCAGCCAAGGTCAGGGAAACACAATTATAAGCTCAGTTGGTTAGAATACAATAAAGCTGAGGGAAAAAATACAAATATTAATTTCAAAATTATTAGAAAAATGTCAAGTACTGTATGAATCATTGAGGCAGGGTCAGGCAGGTGTCTTTGGTATTTTGCAACAGAAAAATGAGAGGAATTGAACTAAAGTCTTCAAGTACAATCACGTTTACTGGCATTTCTTTGTGGATAACTTCATGGTATCAATACAAAAAGCTTAGTTCAGGTCTGGAGGTCAAATGAAATATATGCTGTGGGTCAACTGAAGTATTATATTTAGTTGAACCATATGAAACTGCTGTTTTGTAGGTCAAAATTGGTTGGATTTTAGGAATTTCATGAGGTACATGTGTCGTAATATATGTTGTAATGTAGGTATCTTAGGATAGTTTTCAAGTTAAATGGGCATGTCTGTATTCCATCTCAGTTCTACCGATTTCCTGGCTGGGAACCCGCAGGCCAGTTAGTGAATTCCATGCTTTTCTCTGGCCTAGTTAACAGCCACCAGGGTGGATAGTTTTGGAGTGTTGTGTGGATTAGATGAGTAATCCACATCAAGTGCCTCACACAGGGCTAATGAACGGGTGGTTCCCTAAACATTTATTGCAAAGTCAATAGTTTAGAACTCAGAAAGGAGGGACCCTTTTCCGGGTTTTACTGAACCTTCTGAGATGCTCCACGGTGTTAAGTGTTATGGGCTTCTGCTCACCTTTTACAAAAGCCACACTTAACACCAGCCAGCTGTCTGTACAGGTGAGGGCATCCCACCAGAACAGCTGCTTTGAATCAATGTCAGCTTCATCTTTGAAAGATATCCCCAATCTTGTTTCCATACTTCACTCTTCCAGGGACAGTAGAATTTAAAATAACCAGGAAAACACAGAGAATAATTCTTTGAAATTTAATAGCTGTTAAATTGTGGAGCTTATGTCAAGCCCCTCACACTTCATAAGCAATGTGAGAACTCCTGAAAGCTGATGGTATTGCCGTTGGCCTTACATATTTGGGTTAACTTCTTTCAGGATGAGGAAATTAAATCCCTTATCATACCCCATCCAGCCTGAGAAGTAGGTGCTTAGCAAACTCCGGAGGGCACCAGTGGGTGGTTTCTTCTCAGTGGGTTCCTGGTCTCAAACACCCACTCTGCTTTTCTCAAACAAGCCTGCAGTATGACTTCACTGCCTATAAGCTTTCTGGTTGAAGAACATAAAGCCCTGAGAGTAGGTCTCACGATGAGTCTGAGGCTATACTGTGTGATTTTCATGATTATTATGGGAGTTATCACTGTCACTTAGAGATGAGGAAACAAGTACAACCTTACCAAAGACGTACTACTAAGTAGAAGGGAATTCCAGAATCTGACTTCTCAGCTAATATACCCTGGTGCTTCCGAAAATCAAGACCAGTTTAAGAATGTGCATGTTATAGTAAGATTTTTATTTTCCTTTGAGTAGAATTTCCACACCAAATAATCAGTTTAAGATAGACTATCTTTCCTCATCACATCCCCCAGCACATTCCCATCATCCTTCAAAATGGGTAAAAATTACCCAGCCTTCTGTAAGTGACTAAAAGTGGGGTCTTTTGTCTCCTATATGATTCTCACTATTTTACCATTAAAGGGAACTCTTTCAATGAACTGATGCATTGTTTTCAATCTTAGCTCTTTCTTTCTAGTCTTTGCCACTGGCTATCTTTCAACTTCGGCAACAGTTCTTCTACCACAGGATTTTCTGGTGTTAAAAATATCAGACTCTGCCCACTTGTACCTTCAGAATCTGTGCAAGCCCAGGCTCCCTGGCACAAATCAATAATCTGCATTAGAGAAATGCAGGAATGAGCCAATAGAATTAGCAGAGTAATTTACTGTGCCTCAGCTACAGCTGGCAGGGACTGCAGAGGGAAGCGAGCAGATGTTTGTTTGCTAATGGTGGCTTCCTGGAGCAGTCAGAGCCCAACGCCCCATACCTCTGTTAGCCAGTCTGTCCAGCTTAATAAAAAAGGATAAGGGAGAATTGGGTTTCCTCAGTTTGTAATGCCAGTTGAGTTCTCCTTTTGCTGTTCATTGTAATGTTCTGTGTTTTTCATGGTTACAATATGGAATAACATTGTATGAAGTTTTAGATTTGCTGTAATGGGAAAAGGAAAGGAGTTTGATGTGGACAAGTCAGAAATTGTTACTGGGGTCATAATTTCCTATAATTATGGGAATTTCCTATAATTAAAGTGTTCAGGAAATCATGGCCCATGATATTCCACTACAAGCTTGGTAGACAGAAAATAAAATGGCAGCAAGAGGCCCTTGGAAGAACATGTGGGTTTTCCTTTGTTTCCTTTGCAATGCAGTAATTTACAGAAGTTTTATTTTCTCTCTCTAAAAAACAATGAATAAACTTGTAACAATAAAACATAGAGTCAAGGAAAACCCTGTTTCCTCTGGATTAATCTTTATCCTTGCCCACACGCACAACCTCTGGGAGGAAAACCAAGACATCAAGGGTAGCAATGCCCCCTCTCACCGCTGAGGAGATGGTACCCTATGAACCCACAGTAAGGCTTGGTATCCACTTTAGTTTTTGCTTTTTTTTCCTCTTTTGGATTTCATCTATTACATTGGGATTTTTATTGATCAAAAAGTATTCATCCAAGACACATTTTCTGAAACTAACTATGGCAAGGTTCTGAGTCAGGTTCATGGGGGAAATGATCTCACAAATGAGACCACAATAAATGTACTGATAATAACAATACAGAGAGATTGGCACAAACCTTGGGGGATGAGGTCAGGGGAGGGTATTTAAAAGATGAAACAACATTATAACAAGAGTGTTCCTTCAGCTTGAGATCTTGGTGTGACTTAGCAGCCAGAGGTGTGCAGGAGGGGCTCTCAAGGTGGAGAAGACAGCAGGGCAGAGGCACGGGTTTGGTGAAGAATGAAATTCTTGTGTTCAGAGGACAGAGAGGAGTTGCTTGGGCTGGACATGGAATGTTGGTGGGGAAGGGGTCAAAGATAAGCCCGAAAAAGAAAAGAGTCTATAAAGCTTGGAACAGTGTTATGCCAAACTCAGCCATATGGATTTTAGGTGGTAGACCACTGGGCACCTCTGAGGGGCTCTCAGCATGATCTGCCCAGTCGGTTTCTATAATTCAAGAACATTGGACATCAATGTGTAGGTTGAATTTGCAGGAAGTTAGGGGACTAAGGAAGTAAGGCAGGAACTAAGGTAGTAACATGAGAATGAAATGGAAGCTAAAGTGAAGATTAAATGTTAAGGGGCTAGAAAGTGCAGAACATCCCAAATGACTGGATGATATGGTGGGAGGGTGGTGGTTTAAGAGGACAAAAGGGCCAATGGCAACTGAAGTTTCAAACCATGGGAATTGGGTGCCTTATTTTATTTTATTTTATTTTATTTTATTTTATTTTATTTTATTTTATTTTATTTA
Organism: Rhinolophus sinicus; assembly: GCF_057876585.1. Classification (NCBI taxonomy): domain Eukaryota; kingdom Metazoa; phylum Chordata; class Mammalia; order Chiroptera; family Rhinolophidae; genus Rhinolophus; species Rhinolophus sinicus. Next base: position 164,468,245 of record NC_142517.1, on the reverse strand, counting down.
AGGAGCTGATTTGGAGACTCTGGTGAGCACCTCAGCAAGTCAAATGCTTCTCATGAGCCATTTCATCTTCTCCTCACAATTTTTATTAGTGGTTATACTATTCTCACTTTATTTCTGAGGAAACTGGGACTCAGATAATAATTAATTTGCCCAAAGTCCACAGATAGTATGTGGAACAATGAGGAGTTGAAACAGCTTTGTCGGGCTCCAAAGTCTGTACGCTATTCCAGAGGTTTTCCATCTGTGCTCTGAAGAATTGTAGAGGTTCTCGGAAGCTCCTTGGGATCTCCTGGAGGGTCCTGAAGGAGTTTGGGCCCCTGGGCTCCCATCTTGATTTCAAATGGCTTAAGTTTTCCTTTGATGAAAGAGTTCTCCTACTAGCAAAACCAGTGTGTTCTATTCCGTTTTAAAAGAAAAGAAAGGGTTGGTTTTGGACACGTTGAATTTGAGGAGCAAATGGGACAGGTAGAGGTGTCCAAATGCTCAATATGAAGAACTGCTCTTAGGGATAAACGCACAGGTTCAGGAGCGGTATGTGGAAGAGATCAGTGAAAGGGGCTGCCTATTTCCGTGCCAGAATTACCTTTCTAGTATAAGAAATCACATTACCGTATTCCTGCTGCTAGTAAGCACGTTCAACCATCATGTGCTGGAACGGCTGAAAGTTCCCAGTTGCCCTGTGATGCTGTATACCACTCTTTTGAGTGCCTACACACCTCTGCTCCCATCAGTTGGCTGTCCAACTTATCAAGAACACTTGGGTTTATTCCCAAATCAGTTTTTGCCAGTTGCATTTGTTTTTTGTCATTTGCAATTGTATTGAATAATATGTAAACTAATGCAATATGAATACAGAAGGAAATAAGGATTTTCCTTGAAAAATGAGTTGAATTATTTGGAAAGAATAGGCAAGTTATTTTGCTTTGGTTGGAATGAGACTGTTATAAAATATTGGGGGAACCATAAAAATCTAGACAGATTCTGGGCTCAGATCACTTTTCAAGTGTCTTTAAATTCTTACAACACTAAAAAACTGAAACCAAAAATTGTAGATGATGCGTTATGAATACAACTTATACAAAAAAGTCATCTTGGCCTCCAAGCATCAGAGTTTGGCCCTACATGAAAAGAGTGGGAGATTAATATATATTTGTAAGTTTTAAATGAAAATAAAATGTTACGTGGGTTTGGATGTATCACTTTTTATGACGCTTCACTTTAAACGACTTTTTTTTATTAACTTACAGCTACTAGATCTGACCAAGTCAGATAAGAATCCATCACGTATTTCTAGTCCCTGTACAGAAAGGGGATTATGACCACTTGAGCACAGGTCAATCACTTGACTCTTTGGATTTGTAGGTCAAACCCAATAGGAAATTTGGCAAGGAACAAAAAGCCGTTGAATTGGGTTGAAGCTTCCTAGAACACATAAATATAAAGGGGAACACCGGTGAGAGTTTAGATTTCAAATGACTTAACTATGATTTCCATTTAGAAAATCACGTGGAAAAAAAATTCTTACTTTAAGTATATGAAAGTTCGCTGATTACTACCAGTCACAATTCTGCCAGTCTCCATGGTGACATAAAATAGGGTTCATGGCTGGGCTAGCTGGGAATGGACTATTGTGAAGGCATTTTTAACTGTGTGTGCAAGGTCGGATTTTACTTTGCTGCCCTGGAGAAATACGAGGAGCTGGAACAAGTAGAAGAGAGGCCACGCTGCTCCCCAGCAGCTGCTGTAGCGTGACCCGGAAGCCCTGAGCCTTCGGCACCAGCCATGAGGCCTGTGTCTCTAATTGGCACTGCAGTCAGTTGAGAGTCCTCCCTTTGTGTGCCCTAGACTGCCAGAGCGGGAGTGGGGTGGTGGGGGAAGAATATGTATGTGATCACCTGCTTCCCTTCTCTTGTTGCCATGGGTTACGGAGCCCAGAGCTGGAGAGTGGGGCCAAGCACTCGGGGTGGAAAGAACTGCGTCAGCCTCTGGAAAGAGAGAGAGAGAGAGAGAGAGAGAGAGAGAGAGAGAGAGAGAAAAATTAGAAATAGGGAGCAGGAAAACAATAGGCAAAAGCACAACAATCAACATCCTAAGGTGGCCCGACTGTGAGCAAGGAACAGGCAGCCGAAATCAGAGCGACTCTTCCTAAATCTAGTTCCCACCCGACACACTGGCCTAAACAATGAGGAGCAGAAAAGAACACATACAAATCTCGGCAGCGACCCTGTGCCTCTGCCCACAGGGCCTTCAGTGCATGTCTAGGATCCACCTTGGAGAAAAACAAACAGAGTCTGTTAAGAGTCAAGTCCACAGCTGTCAGGGAGCCGCAGGAAGCATAGCATTACGGAGTACCAGACACCAACAGGAAGCAGGCTGTGACCTTGGGGAGGCCACCATTTAATTAGGCATCTTAAGTCTGTAAGTCAGGTTTGTTGTGCACTCTGCACCCAGTTACTCATTCTTCTTCTTATTTGATGGTCCATAAGGGGAAAGAATATGTTTCCCCTGCTTTCCTGAGGCCTCTGACTATTTTGTATGAAACGTCATAGACTTTAGGAATCCAGAGGGCTTTTCAGCAAATCTTATCCCTTAATTTGTAGGTGAAAAAACAGGCTTGGAGAGGTTAAGTACCTTGACTAAGGGAATCCAGTTTGTCTGAGGCTTTTTAAGTGTTTTGTTTTGGTTTTATTTGTTCATTTGCTTTTTGCAGAAGGAGAAAAAGGAGGAAAAAGATTCAAACGATGCAGCAAATGTCAACGTGTATCCATCTCAGAGTGAAGGACCTGGAGGTGGGAATCCGGTATCTCTTCAGACTGAACTATCAAGAAATGAGATTACTAAGCCCCCCACTTTGCTGAGAGGGCAACACCCTGCCTCTGGATGTCAGGACAAGGGCTGCTTCTCACCCCTGTTGCTTGGTTCAAGTCTCATGGATCGCAGGCTATTTGGAGGAATGTTAGCAGGGACATGGATGGAGGGGTGTGATCTACAAGCCTTTCTAATTCAGACCAACACACAGCTCTGAACTTCCGGGAGCAATTTCTTCCTGCTGTGACCCCTGTCTACGATGAGTCCTCAGGTGGTTGCAGTGCCTGTTGACTTTGGCCATCCTCTCCTTCTTGGGTTCCTGGTGAGACTGAGTTCTTCTCTGGGTACCAGCTGCTACTGGCAGGAAACAGATTCTATGAGAAGTTGTGGCTAATCTGTGTGCTTAAAGATAACTCGTTTTTTATGCCATGTTACTGACTGGCTGTTTGCCCTCTCTCTTTCCCTCTATATCTTCCACTTGCTAAATAACGTGAGGTGGATGTTCTCCTTTTGGCTTCCTTTTTTTTTTTTTTTTTCCACCTCAAGAATTTAGGCTCTCACATTAAAACATATGGGGAGTGGTTTCACTTGCATGGTTTTGGTAGCTACTGTGAAAATGTAGTATCTACCTGAAGCCAGTAGAGATAAGAATTATGGTGGCTTGCCTTCAATACTCTCCCAGAGAGGGCTAATGTCAGAGAGAGAGGAGCATGACCCTTCACAGAAGTACGGTGAGGTTGTCCAGCTCTTCTCTCTCCCCCAAGCTCCCATGGGGGTTGGGGGGGCAGGACATAGGAGGGGAGCTTAGCCCAGGTTTCTTAAGGGGCAAATAAACTATTCCACAGTCTCTGTGAACCTGTACCAGGAAGTACACGAGAGCTCTGGATAGTGGGAACACATAGGGAGCTGTAGGCTGTACCTTGGAATGCAGACGGTCCCTGAAACCCCAGGAAACAGGTGTCCAGGTTCATATCGCCCCGAAGTACCACAACTATTCCAAGTGCTTTAGAAGGGAGCTGAACTGCTCTCTGCTAAAGAAATTAATCCAGAGCCTAAATCCTGCTTTTTGTTAATGGCTAGATATCCTTGAGATGGATTCCTCAGCAATATCCTTTGATCTTGGCTAGCCCTCTGGGGGCTGCATATTTCTCTCAGTAATCAAAGTCCATAGATCTTTTTCCTTCCTTCAGGGGTCCATCTATACTCCATGAGTTTTTAAAAACCATTATATCATGTCCTTCTCTATTTCACTTCACTCTCTTCATTTTCCCAAATCTCTTTTATTTACCTTTCACTTTGAGTCCCACACAGAAATGACAACTTCTTGGAGTTCCAGGACAACACACGAGCAAGTACTATTTACAGAGCACCTACTGTGTGGCCACAGAGGGCCAGGGCCTATAATATAACTGCAAACAGCAGATATGCTCCCTGTACTCATCACACTCATCTTGAGAGTTAGAAAGTCCAAGGAAGTGAAGTGTCAGCTGGGAAGGAGGAGAGTTGGGGAAGGGCAAATGGAAAAGCAGAGAGAGCACAGAATGTGTGAGAAATTGACAGGAGTTGAGTAAGCGGGAGCATAGAGAGCAAGGAGGAATGTGGTGAGAGATGATGTGGGAGAAAGCTGGTGCAGTCCAGGTCAAACCTTTAAACCTTCTAAACAATACCAAGGAATTAGACTTTACCCTTTGGACAATGAGAGCCACTGAATATTATTAGCAGAGGGTGGTGTCATCAGATTTGAATCATAGAAAGATGGTTGCAAGATTGGGGAAGAATTGGAATGCTCACAGGGAGAGCATCTAGGAAGAAATTGGGTGAGGGAAGTTATGACCTTGACAAGGGTAGTGGCAGTGAGGATGGGAAAACATGAACAGATTAGAGACTTATTTAAAAGTAGAACTGAGCTTTGCTAGCTGTGGGGGCTCGTGTATGAGAACAGTGTGGACTGCTCTGAGAGATCTCATTAATGATGAAACAGGAATATGACAGTGATATCAGATGTCAACCACTGTGCCTGCCTAGTTACAGCCCCTGCTGAAGGGACAGATCTAGGGGAGTGTGTGTTCAACAGTGTAACCCTACTCCACCTGGTCCCAGTTGATTAGAGTAGGGCTGAACACCTGACCCAGAGGTAAGACAGCCATAGGCTGACTAGCAACTTATGGCCGGGCCCATAACTATCATCTGGACAAGTTAAATTTGCTCTCCTGGGAATATGAGCTATGAAAATGCCAAGAGAATGAGTCAGTAATAAAGGCTGAAGTTTTAAAAGGATGGATTAAAGAGAGGGTGGAACAAGAGGGGCCACATCCAAGCTGAAGTTATAAGAAAGGGGAAGTTATGAGCAAGCAATAGAAGCCAGTCTGCCGAGAGGGTAGAATGGAGCAGGTGACAAAAATAAGCAGATAAACCAATACAGGGCATCCCTGTGGCTGCTGAGAGCAACAAAGAGCATAAGTGGTTTCTAGAACTATCTCTGGCCCTGAGCATTTTCTATTTCCAGTGCTGTTCCACAAGCATCCTTGCAATAAATCACTCCTACAACTTGAGAGTCTCTGTTCATTGCCACAAAAGAGCATTGCCAAATATTTTCGCCTAATATTTTCCCCAGTGTCACATGTTTGCCTCTGACCATCTTGCTGCTTGTCTAGAGTCTGGTCCAGAGATGCTTGTTTGCCCAGGATCCCTCAAGAGGAATTTTTTCATCCCTGATGATTTTCCAACGATGGCCTTTGGCCACACTCAGTAGGTATATCAAAATCAGAAAGAAAAGTAAAGCCTCATTCCAGAGATTCTGCCTTTGTGGCAGAATTTTAAACCCATGACGTGTTTCAGTGGGTTGAAAATGTCTTTGAACGTGTGCTCCCATCTCCAGAGCGATGATTAATTACTGGCGATTGCTACTGGTTATGCTTGCAGCTCTCGGCAAGAAAATGAGTAAAAAGTATTTGAGCTTTACATTCTCTCTTTGACAAAGAGCCTCTTTAAAAAAAAAAGAAAAAGGACAGGAAAAAAAAGAAAAAACAAAGCTGGATGTAATTTATAACAAGCTCCTGTATTTTCTGGGCAGCTCTTGGCCCAACCCATGTCGGTCCTGAGATGAACTACGACGGAGGCAGGTGAGGCGTCCTGCTTCTCTTCACACGCGAAGTTATGCTCATCATGCTCCATGCACATTTCTGAATTAGTTCCAGCTACTTAGTGTCACTGTGGGAGAATTTAGACTGCCATTGTTTGAGTATTCAACATACTCTTCGATGATGGATTCCCAGAAAAGGCAAAATCCATTATTTTCACACAGTAGGAAAATAAACCTTCTCCCCCGCCTCAGACACGAAGATCGAGAAAGCTTTTCGTGTTAGACAGTTGAAAATTTCACATTCAAGTGGCTTTGTCAACTCTTCTAATCAGTGTCCTTTAGAAAAACAAATTTAAAATTCAGCTTCTTCATTCAGTAGGGGTGAGGTGTGACTAAGGATATTAGGTCTCAGCGGTTAGTGGTCTGTTAGCCAGCACTGGCTTGTGAAAAACGGCAGCTAATTGACAGCGGTGTCTTAAGGTAGCATCATAGAGGGGGGGAAGGAAAAGGACTCCACAGTGGAAAACACAGGTAGGGAATTTGCGATAAAAAGGTATTTCTCTCTAGCAAGACAAAAAATACTTCCCCAGTGGATCAAAAGTGTTCCTATAGCATAGTCACAATAGGTTTCAAGTCAATATAGCAGGTTGTTGGTGTTCTCTGAGCTCCCTTTCAACAGATGCCCACATGTTGGAGCGGATATGAGCTGCGTCCGTGCCCACCTGTGGACCCGGGGCCCGGCGGCGAGGAGACCTCGGTTTTATAGCAAGGACTCTGCACCACCTCAGTGACCAAGGAGACTTCAGGTAGGTGGTGAGTGTTACTGGACTGTGGGAAAAAACTATATAAGGGTGTTTCCTGAAGTGTGTTTCTACTAAGAACGGATTCGGTGTAACATGAAAAGGAGCCAAGGTCAAATTAATTAGGAAAATTATGGATTAAGTAAAGCTAAACAGGTCTATTTGTTGTAGGACTTCTTGGACCTTTTAATAGGCTAAAGAACCTGAAGGTTGTAGTTGCCATCTTCTCAGTTTCTTTTTAGTGGAGGACCATGGCAGCCTTTCCTGGAGCAGCTCACCTCACAGGGGGAATACACTGTGGAATATGCTTTGGGAGAGATTCTGGTGCTTCAGTTCTGAATTCTTACCCCAGACTCTTCCTTGCCCCTGCTGGGTCCTGTTTTTAGCCTCATTCTTTGGCAGTGACATTTCCCTCCAGTGTCCCAGGGACAATATTGACTCATCTCACCCTGACTTGGTTCTCCTAGATTATACTCCCAGGTACACTCTTCCTAGCTGCCTTGAATAAACATCTCTCTGGTTCTCCCTCAAACAGGACCTCAGGGCCATGGTTCACTGGGTAAGACCCTGCTCTGCCCACCTTGATCCCTTCAGCAGGTAAACTTGCACTGATTATCCACTGGCCCCTCTGAAGACCCGGGCTTGGTCCCTGCCTGCCCCCACCTCCCTTCAGGGCTCCTGATGGAGACACACCCTGCATGGCCTCCACCCTCTACAGGGCTCTGCACTGCCTGGAGTGGATTGCAAACTCCAGGAGGCTTTCAGGAAAAGAAGCAGAGCTAAAGTTGCTCCTCACCCTCTGTACATTCCCTTCTGAAAATCAGTCACCTTCTCCCTCTAATTCCCTTCCTGTCTTGCATAAACAGAGCTGGCTTGGGCAAAACACTGAAGGAGGTGATGCTGTTCTTCCACCCACCAGTCTGTTTCTTCTGTCCCCTCCTCCAGCACCCCTCTTCTGAGTCTCTTCCTTCCCACTCTCATCTAGCCATCAGCTAACCTTTCTTCCCAGGACAACCTGCTCTTATTTTACATCAGTCATTTACACATAAGTATAATTTTTAAGCCAGTTTATACATCTCTGGGGACATTTAATATATATATGTATGTATGTGTGTATATATATATATATATATATATATATATATATATATATATATATATATATATATATATAGTAATTAGGGAATGGAATAAGTGGCCTCAGGAAAGAGGCTAGGAAGATATATTTCCTGCATGTTAACAACCACAAGATTCCCTTTGCAGGACGCTAGTCCTGGCTATGACATCAAGCAGGGTAGCAAATTTAGGGACTAAATAATTCTGTGCCACTGGCCAGGTTCCCAGGTGGGGAGAGTAGATAAGCAGATCTCATATTTCAAAACAGTTATACCTGGAGCTAACAATTCAGCACTGTGATTACGGCTCTTGCCAGCTGAACTTTCGTGTCATTTTTTACAATTTTATGTCTTGTACTGCAAAGTGGCATTATTATTTGCCTCTGCAACATGGGGAAAAAAAGACAAGAAAATAACCCAGAGCTATAATAAATATTTGCCCTCTTAACATCGGGTCATTATCACTCAGAAACACCTACTGAAATTGAGGAGAGACCACTGATAGGAACGAAGAAGGCCCTCTGGGCCCTCTGCCTGAACTTAGCAAGCCAGCGAGCTGGCTAGCTAAGAAAAAGCTAATTGCTGAGTTAGTGAATGAATATTCAATTTCCCCCCAATGTTGCAGAAAACCTTTGCTAAGTTATAAGCCTTTCTGGGTTCCTTGGTCTGGCCCATCTACCAGAGTTGCCCACAAGAGAAACTCATTTGAGCAGCCTTCATTGGCTCTCACTTCAGCAAGGTATGAGAAAGAAGATTTAGGTTTAATGTCATCTAGTTTCTGAGTCCAGTTCTAGGGACTTTCTCAGTATGGTATTTTCTTGGTACGGAAATGAAGTTGCATGTTAGGGGACTGGAAGCCATCAGCCATCTTTGCCTGCCAGTCTCTCACACTCAACTCCTCGTCACAGACTTCTTCCTGGGCCACTCTACATTAGTTTGTACCCTTCACTAACACACACAAACCCTTTCTCCTCTGATGCTGATTTATCTCCTCTGTCACCTTCTAATGAATTAAATAGTCTGCTTTTTTACTTTGTCTATTTCTGTCTCCCCCATTCATCCCTCGTAATGTAAGGCTATGAAAGCAGAGATGTCTTACATATTTTGTTCCCTGCTATTTCCCCAGTTCCTAGAACAGTGTCTAGTACATATTATATGCTCAACAAAAATATGTTCACTGACTAAATGATTAAATCAATTAAAATTATTAAACCTCTGGAAATGAACAGTGCCCTCCCTTAAATTATGGAGTCTATTGTTCTACCTTTACACACTTAAATTTCATGCATGATTTTGTAAACGTGTTTTGTCCAAAGGTAGAATACTAGCAGTACTAACATTTAAAAGTAAATGCTAAGGTTGGGTGGATAGAAATAATTATTTCAAAGTCATTAAAGGTTATTTTTATTTTTCATATATAGTAAATCACATGTCTGACTTATTTTTTCCCAAATTTATACAGTATTGCAGTAGTACCTTACTTGTCCTAGACTACAAAGCATTTCCCTGTATTTTCAACTTTATCTAGTAAGCTTCCTGAAAGATAACTAACAAATTTTCAGTAAGTAGACAGCTAACTGCTGAGGAGAAATGTGACTCACACAGGTCAAGGGACTTGCCAAAGAGCACGCAGCTGGAAAGAGACATATTTAAATCAGGAATTCAACATTTTGATTTCCTCACTAGTGAGATTTCTGCTCACTATAAGTGTTATATCAGAATGTGCCATGCGTTTGCACATTATTTCCTAACAAATAAATTTCATTAAATTTTCAAGATTGAAAGTGACTTCCAGAGGAAAGTCTACAAAGACCCTAAAAGGCATATTTACAAGAGTCTAGAGCATCCATTTTGAGATAGAAATCTATTTTAAGTCATATGGAGCATTTCTAATTAATCACCTTCCCAATAATTAGATGCCTGTATCATCAACAAATCCTTTTAACATTTACTTTATAACGATAACACTAAAAATGACCTTCGCCATGGTCCATTTGGGCCTCTTTAACAAAAGTACCACAAACTGAGTGTATTAAACAACAAACATTTACTTCCCCCAGTTCTGGAGGCTGAGAAGTCCAAGATCAAGGTGATGTTTGGTGAGCGCCCACTTCCTGGGTTACAGATGGCTATCTCCTCAGTGTGTGGTCACAGGGTGAAAGGAGTGAGGGAGCTCTCTGGGGTCTCTTTCATAAGGGCACTAACTCCATTCATGAGGGTTCCGTCTCAAAAGCTCCACCTCCAAATACTATCACATTGGGTATTAGGCTTTCAACATCTTAATTTGTGGGGGACACAAACATTCAGTCCATAACAGTCATTATCTCCAAACTTCCTTGTCTTTACTTGAAAAATCTAAGACCCTGGCAGTTCACACATCACAAGTGAGTCAGTGGCAAAGCCAACACTAGGGTGAATCTCGGACTCCCAGTCCAGTGTTTCCTCAAACAGCCTGCTTGGACAGATGTAAAAATCATTAAATTACCTTTCAGCTTTCCTCACTCTAGAGTAGCTAATTCAAATCATGTTGGTATTTCATGATGTCATTTTCCCCAACAAGTTGTGGTTCTAGAGATACGCAAGTATTTGAAGATGTAAAATGTCAAAAAACAAAACTAGTAAGGAGGAATTGAAAGGACTAAACCCTTCCATTCAGTCACTGCTGACTCTGACAAGCCATTCAGGAGAAGCCAGCTTGATCCTCGGGGCTCTAGAATGCTGAGACTGGCCTGGGCAATAGGAGGGTCTCAAGAAAAGGCCCCACCTGGGGAACTGAGCGCTGGCACTGAGCAACGCACTTTGTCAGCGTCTGTAATCCCTTCACCAGTGCCCAATATTTATTGAATTTAAAACTGGGCTTGAAGCAAACTCTATATCTGGTGTATTAGAGGACAAGACATCAAGTGAATTGTCATTTTTTAATGTTTAATTTTACCCTTGCTGTCCTTTTAAATAAATGCAATTGTAAAAAAAAAAAAAAGTAAACAATATGTATGTCATAAAGTTATTGCAAAAAATAAGTGAAATAACTCATGTAAAGCAATTAACAAGGACAAAGAGCTCAATAAATGCATGTGATGATGATGATGATATACATATGCCTTCCTCTTGACATAGACAAGGTATCTGGGTTCAATCATTTATTTTAATATTATAAAGAAGTAGCATGAGGTATTTTTGTGGTGATGGAACAGTTCTGTATCTTGATTGTGGTTCATGCATCTACACATGTGATAAAATTATATCTGTATATTACTGAGTGCAAGTAAAACAAATAAAAATCTAAATAAATTCTATGGATTGTACCAGTGTCAATTCCCAGGTTTTGACATTGCATTCTAGTTGTGTAAGATGTCACCATTGGGGAAACTGGATGAAGGTACAGGGGACCTCTCTGTATTATTTTTGCAACTTCCTATGAATCTATAATTATGTAAAAATAAAAAGTTTTTAAAACAGGCTTCATGGATTTCGTACTGCAAATCCAAATATGGATTTCATATTTTTGTAACCTCTTAAAGAATTCATTAACATTGTGAATGTTTTTCAATTTTTCATTGTGAATGGTTTCCTCATTTATTGAAAAAAATCATTAAGAGATTACTATCATTAAAACGGAAACCATTTTTGCCAGTTAATGTGGTTTTAAGAGTTTGAGACAGATTTATGCAAATGGCTGATTTATAATATCACTAATTTAAAATATTTTACCTTTAGATACATATTTTGGATGTTGACATTTAAAATACTGCTAAGCTGTTGCCAACTTTTAAAATTATAATGAAATCAAAATGGCCGTTACCTAAGTAAAGAAAATTGAGCACAAGTCTATAGTACTATAAAGAAAACAGGTTAAAAACTCCAATATAGTCTTAAGAAAAAATTATGCATCTGTCCGTCCCCAAATATTATATTTTAGGTCTTCATTATGAAGAATCTATCCTTCTGTGCATTCACAGGAAGACAGAAAGCTTAGTCGTTATTTGCTGCTAAAGGAAATTTTATTTTCTGTAAAAGGCTGCTCAACTCAGAATGAAGGGACTAATTTATATTTGGCCACTAGGTGTCACTGTTGGTGGTAGCGTGGGTAGTAAGGAGGGGGAGGGGAAATTGAACGCAATCTCAGGGTATTTTTGGGGGCTGTGAGATTTTTTTTTAACGTAAAATTCCCACATAACTGCCATACTCGCTTTCTATGTTCAGAGGGATGACGTGGAAAGGAAATAGAGAAGTATAAAGATACAGCCTTTGGAGAGTTTCTGTACTCAGAAGCTATCACAACCACAAGGAAATGGGGAGTATGTGGCTACTTATTGAGCTATAATACCCAACAAAAATTGACTATTAAAGACAAGTCCATTTTAATAATTCCCTAACCACATAGCAGGAAAGCAGAGAAACGTCAATTACTTCATGTTACAGAGGGAAGCATTCCTCAGCCATGTCTGCCTTGTGCTGAAAAAATTAGATGAATAATTTATATCGCAAAGCAGAGTGAGGGTCAGCGTGTGTGTGAAGGTGGTTTGAGGAAGGAGCTATGGCAGTACGTCAGAAGCATCATCCATGAGGCCACAAACAATGCCAGTTGGAAGAGTCTCAGAATGTTAAATGGAATTTGGGTTGTTTTTTGCTTTTCAGCAACTATCAGTGAAGTCCAGTTGAATTCTGGACTTGGCTATAAGAAATGGGAACTTTTTTTCAAAGCCCATGGAAACACTAAACAATGAAAAAGATTTTCCTAGTGTTGTACTTGGCACAGACTCCAGCGATAGCAAGATGGGTGGTGCCTGCCCGGTCTCGGGAGGCGTATCGTCATTTTCTTCAGAAAACCCGAGGCCTGCCACCAGGCCTCAGGGTCCGGGGCTTGCACCAGGGATGCAGCAGCATACGTACCCAAGATCTGTGGGCAGGGCTGGGCTCATTGGCAGAGGCTGGTAAAGGAAGCTACTGTGTGCCAGTGCTATTTCAAGCAAGCGTCTCTAGCTGGAGCTGTTATTCTTTCACTTTCCTAAGGGGGGTGGGGGGAAGTTTAAGAAAACCAAAGAATTGGGACGAAAGGAGGTTAGAGGAGAGAGTCCAAATGAGGGTAAGAAACCCCTAATGAGCATCCAGAGGAGAATTTTTTTTTTTTTTAACGGAGGGAGAAGATGAACTACATGACTCCGAATTTTTCATACTTGAAAATATTTCCTTGCTCATTTATGTTATAGATGAATGCATGAAATACTCATTTCTGTCTTCTGCTTTAGACATTTCTCAGGACAGGACTACTGGTTTATACTTATCCATATTCACTGGGGGCAAGGTAGCTGGATAATCATTTAATAAATTTTAAAAATGAGGAAAATAAGAGGTAAGCAACTAACATGGAGTGCTAACCATGTGCTAGGCATTATTTTCAGTGTTTTCTGGGTAGTAACTCATTTAATCATCAAATAATCCTATTATTACTATTATTATTGTTATTATTATTCTCATGATACATAAGGAAACTGAGGCAGAGAGAGGTCAAGTAGTTTGCCAAAGGTCACAGAGCCTTAGGCAGTCTGCCTCCACAGTCACTCAGCAAAGCAGCCATAAAATCAGCACCCAGTCTCTGTGTTAGACCTTTGGCCGTTTTGTGACTTATGAAATGTCTCCATCAAAGTCAAGATACTAACCACTGAGACCAGAAAAACTTTGCACAGTGGGATTTCTCTACTTGCTACAGTCTGGCAACGTGCTGCATCAAAGGATAGTTGCTGCATACTGAGCAAGAGTTGCCTGTCCTTGACTGTCATGACTTTTGTGGCTGACAGCTCCAAACACTACCTGAAGCAAGCCCTTGAGAAGTCTCTTTGGGTCAACTTAGATTCACATTTCCACATAATGTCTAGATATATGAGACTGCATGTCACCCTTCCTTATAATTTACATGAAATTGATGTCCAGAAAGTGTAATATGAAAATACATCTTTTCCAGAAGGTTTTTCATGCCTGTGACACATACACATGCTAAGTTTTTGCCAAAAGAAGTTCCAGCCATTTGTGTAATTGTACTCACAATAGCTGAAGCTGCATAAAATGTTTCTTGGGCACTGACTCAGGAGGAAAAAAGACAAAGAAAACATACATGCGCTCCCTAATGACCCTGGTAGCAGCACTGAGTGTAATGGATAGTTTGTTAGTCCAGCAAAAGTACTGCAATTTGCCATTAATGGATGTGAGGAGGCCAGTTCCCTTAGTTGGAAAGAAGCCACTATTACTAGATAGCTTCCCCTGAAAATGAAATATAACAAAACCAGGAGAAGCAGTCCCAGGAAATAAACCTGGAGGAAGCATTTACGCTGGAAAATAAAAAAGGAGTATCAGAGCACAAAGATTTTGTGGAGTTTCTTATTGTACTACTTTTAGGACACACACTAAGCATGAACAATGAGATCAGCTGTCAGATTTCTCATTCCTGTAGTGCTTCTAATGAACCAGGGTTATTTCACTGCCAATGATTTGCCTCAAAAGTCAATTACACGAGCAGAATTAAGGGGACTTTAGAATTAAACCATCTTTAATTCAAGTAACCAAAGAAACTTAACTTTAAAATACCTCTTAAATAGTAGTAGATTTTTGGAAAATGTTTTCTCTTGTACTTTGCCACGTACATATCCAGATACCAATTCTACATAATTACCTGGAAAACTACCATAGAAAAGGAAAAGTTTAAAAAAACACACAAAATGTTTATTAAGATGATTGCATTTGAATGCAAAGTTTCAGAAAAATTAATTCTTTCATATTCATGAAACCTAACTACAATAAGCAGGCAATTGTCAATCTATCAGAAGTAATTTTTCATTAATAGCTGCATTTTATAGTCATAGTTTCAACAAATATTGTTACACTCTGCTATAGACTGAATTGTGCCCCCCTAAAATTCATACATTAAGGTCCTAATCCCCAATGTGACTATATTTGTACATAGGGCTTTTAGGGGGTGTTTAAGTTTAAATGGGGTCATAACAGGGTCCTAATATGATAGGATTGGTGGTCTTATAAGAAAAGACCTTGTAAGAGACCTCTCTCTCTCTTTCTCTCCTCCCCCTACCCCCCAGGAATACATCAAGGAAAGGCCATGTGAGGACACAGCGAGAAGACCGTCTCCTACAACTCAGGAAGAGATCCTCACCAGAAGTGGATATGCCAAACCTTGATTTGAAACTTCCACCCTCCAGAACGGTGAGAAGATAAATTTCTGTTGTTTAAAACACTCAGTGTGTGGTAGTTTGTTATGGGAGTCTGAGCTTACTAATAAGGGCTTCTACTCTGTGTCCAAGATGTTGCTGGGTGCCAGTCTTCAGTGGTGTTCAGCTCAGATGTGGTACTTGACCTTGACCTGTTGGAGCTTAAGGTCTGATTGGGGTGACAGAAATTAAGCAATTAATCATAAAAATGAAAGTATAATTATCAGTTGTAACAAGTGAAGTAAAAAAGTTAAAGGGTAATTTGAAAGAGTGTGAGAGGAATTCAATTTACTTTGGGAAGTCAAGAAACTGATATTTAATCTGAGCCTTAAAAATGAGCGAAACAATAGATGATGAAAAGGATAGAAAGTTCTGGATTGAAGAAACAGTATATGCAAAGGTCCTGAGGTGGGAAAGAGGATACTGATGTTAAAAGAACTGACAGAAGTAAATGGAATTAGAGCACGATGAGCAAAGGGAGAGGGACCACAATATAAGTCCTGTTCTTAAAATATCACTGGCGTTTCTGTGTAGAGAATAAATTGGAGGGGGGAGTGTTAATACAGAAAGACCAGTTAGGAGGCTATCACTGTGGTCACGGGACAGGAACATGATGTCTTCAACTAGGGTGGTACCTGTGAAAGTAGAAAGAAGTCAAAAGACTCTAGGAGTCCTTGTAGGTGGAAACAAAAGGACTTGGCAGTTTAATAAATGAGGGAAGTGGTTAGAGAGAAGACTCTCTGGCTTTCTCTTTTGCGTGTGACTCTCTGTTCTTGGCCATGAATAACTAGTGCCCAGAAGTGACATTTACAGAAATAGAAAAGACTAGCAAAAGAGTGGAATTGGGAGGTGAGAGCGACTGTTTGGAGCTGCTGTCGCATTTGTTTCTGTCTATTAGGCTGATCTTTAGATTGACCATAGGACCATTCTCTGAGATGAGACTTTGGATGTATCATAAGCATCAAATTCACCAGGTGACAAGGATAAATGACAAACCCACCAAGACCAGTTCAGCTCCAGTCTGACTTTTTGGATGTAGGTTAATGCAGGCTTGGGTTGGGCTCCTCCTGCAAATTGACTTCGAGGGTCAGTATCCATAGCTGGGCAGGTATCAGGGGATTGTCAGGAAAAGAGAGCTCGTGAACTAATCCAGACCTCACCTCCCTCACCCACCCACCCACTGAAGGGCAGGGTCACAAATGAGCTGAGGAAATCCTCTGCTCTCAGTCAATCAACAACTTAAGAAACCAGGGAGAAGCAGCAAGTGTATGCAGTTTTAGTTGGATCCCTGGCATAAGGAGCTTCTAAAGTGGATTAGGCCCCACTTGTTTCTCTCCCCTATAGACATGGTGCCGCCACCACTGTGGTCTGCTAGCTATAGGATTTAGGAACTCCGGGGCCAAAAGCCTTGAAGAGGTGAGACCCTTCCATGGTCTTCTAAATGGTTTAGTATTAAACAGTAAGATGAAAATTTGAGAAATGTATTGTTTTACTGACTGTTATACTTATCCTAACAGATATGGACCTACAATTATTGCAAAGGATGCTCTTGGTTTTCTTCCAACTTCCATTATTTCTGCTCTCCATAGCAATGGAACCTCAGTTTTTAAGGATAGATGATGGAAGTTTGGACTAGCATTGTGGTGGTAATGAAGAAATGTGGCGGGCAGGAGAGTTGCCTATGAGGTAAAACCAGCAGGAATTGGTAATCAACGAATACGGGGGAGGAGGGAGGGAAAGGGGTCCAGTACAACCCCCAGGTGTCTGACTCACAAAAGAGAACAAACAATGATGCTGTTTCCAGAGAGAGAGAGAGAGAGAGAGAGAGAGCGCACCAGGTTTGGGTGGGGAGGTCAGGAGCTCCATTTTGGAGAAGGAGCTGGACTGGAACTATAAATGTGTCAGTCATCTGAGTATAGAAAAGAAAGCTCACCTAGGGAAAGACTACTGAGGGGAAAGGTAAGAGAGCCTTGTGAACGCCCATATTTCTTGATCCAGATAGTGAAGGATGAGCCTGCAAAGGAGACTGAATATAAAAGGTAAAAGATAAAGGAGAAAAGTACGAGAATGTGGTATCATGGAAGCCACAGGAAGAAAATATTTCACGTTAGGAAGGGCTGGCTTATGGCGTAAAAATACTTCTTAGAATCTAAGTTAAATGAAATTGAAAAATATCCCTTGACTTTAGCCTTATGGAAGCCACTGGTGACTCTGGGGAGAATTCTTTCCAACGAGGAGAGGAGCCAAGTTAGACAAAGTTGGAGAGTGCCCAGCATGTGAGAAATGGAGCCAGCAAGTGTAGGCAACTCCTCATTTTCCTTGCCAACTACTCTTTGCCGGTTATTTTATTCATTAGAGGTGGTCACAGCTCCTCTCTGTACAGTCTTTGTATAACGATCACAAACACCAAAAAGAGTAACACTACTCAGGACACCATTGTAGGTTTTCCACTAGTTTTTAAAGATGATGTTCACCTTTGATGGAACAAGAGTTTGAATTGCTTTTATAGCAATGAAGATAGATGTGGACACTGATTTGTTTCCTCTCTTTCACTCCATCCTCTCTGTAAGAAGGTTGAACATAGGTTAGGAGTGCAGCCCATGGCCTTGGAAGTTACTATGGCTTCTGTAGAGATTGATGTCTGACCCTCTTTGTTCTCCTTTCAGCAGCATCCATACAACCCATGGACCTCTCCAGTTGTGGGCAGCAAGTGAGTCAGGAATCAGATAACAGGACCCCTGCTCTGGGGGCCATCCCACATACGAGGAGAGGAGAAAGCAAATGTGTACATTAAGGACAAACCAAGGACGCATTCTTTCACCCAAGGCCAGCCGTATATATCTATTCATAATACAGTTGCAAGTTCAGACTTGGGGGAAAATGAGCAGCAGAAGACGGAGGCAGTTAACTGAGTGTATGGAATGTAACTACCAAGGGGAGGGTTCTCAAGAAATGGTTTTAAAGTAAGAATTCTGTAGTTTGGCACGGATTAGAAAGGATATTTATAGCAGAGGGGAGTGGATACTTGGAAATGGCTTAGACATCAGAGAGACAGAAATCAAGACTGAGGAGTCAGGTCTAGCCCCAGGGTGTCTACAGGCCCACCATCCCTGATCTGCAACCCCCAAACTGGAAAAGCTCTGAAAATGTAATGTTTATCCCTAACTCATTCGGTAGTTACTTCTGACTTGACCTGAACCCATGTGGTTGGAAAACATGATCTGAAAAGATGTGGGCATCTTCACCATGATCTCACTTCAGGGTGTCTTGTCATACCTTTCATTGCAGAAATATGAATTCACTTGGTTACAGAGTGCTGTCCAGACCCCACCGCGGTGTTAGGCTCTGTAATGCAGACGGCACTGAGTTCTCTTTCTGAAACATAGAAAATTCTGAATTCGGAAACACATCTGGCCCCAAGGACCCGGACAAAGCATTGCGGACCTATAGCTGGAGGGACCCTCAGGACCGCTCTCCTGGAAGCACGAGGATCATGAACACAGAGCGGGTGCTGAGATCACAGCCCAGGCAAGACGCCCACCTTCGCCAAGCACATGTGGGGCCTGCAGTCACAGTCAGCCTGGGGCTGAACCTCGCTCCGGGTTCTTGGGAGACGGAGGTCTAAAGGGCCCTGATGGTCTTCAATCAGGAAACCAGCACACCTGAGAGCCTGCTGCATAGCGGGCACAACTCATTACCTCATTTTGTTCCTCACACCAGCCCTCAGAAGGGAAACTAAGGATCAGAGAGTAAGGTCACAGAGAAACTGGCCCAGTGGGGATCATACCAGATCTGTGTGACTCCAAAGCCCATTCATTGTCCATGACACCATGCAGACCTTTTCTCTGAATGTAAGTCAACGGGACTTGGGCTGGAGAGAGTAATTCTAGCTAATTCTTATGGAATGTATTCTACATGTAGGCCACCTTGTTCAATTCTCAAAACAATCAAGCTAATGTGGGATTACATCAAACTAAAAAGTGTTTTCACAGCAAAGGAAACCATCAATAAAACAAAAAGGGATCCTACTGAATGGGAAAAGATATTTGCCAATAACCTATCCAATAAGGGGGTAATATCACAAATTTATAAAAAACTCACTCAACTCAACTCCCATCAAAACAATCAAGCTGGGTTGGTGTAGCATGAGACCATTTTTCAGAAGGACAAACTGAGGCTTAGAGAAAAACAATAGCTTCTCCAAGGTCTTACAACCCTGGTAAGCGGAGGAGCCAGATTTCAAACCGATGTCTGTCTGTCCCTGGAGTTGGCCCTGCCTCCTTTTAGGAAGGAAGCTATGCTTCCTCCTAAACACAGATTGGTGGTACCTGTGGCCAGATATTTACACATACACACAAATACAAACATATGACCCCTTTTCTTAATACCCATGTGATTACCCAGAGTTAAGTGTCAGTGGCCTTCTGGGATCCCTCTGATGGGTGAAGGGATAAAGTTCATAGTGATGGCCACAGAAACCTGTTTTTTATCAGGCAATAACATTTCCTGTCACTTTAAATGAGCTGGAGACCTCCAGACACTCCAGCGAGTCTCCCATTACACAGGAGAGCAGCTTCAACATCAAAAGAGAACTAGATATGGGCAAAGGAGGGGAACCGTGCTTTTCTTCAGCTGTTGATGGTTGGTCAAGCGAGCCTAATGGCTTATTAATAAGAAGCAATTAATTGTGTAACCAGCCCAGTAGTTCTAAGAAATGAAATCCCAAATCTGATACATGAGGGGCATCAAGGATTGAATAACTGTTAAAAAGCATTTTCTGGCACTGCTTTGCATCAATAAAGATGTAAAGACCAAAGGAACAGCGTGCAAGTACTGCACGATCAATAGATGTTTGAAATACAAAAGCTGAAAAATTGAAGAAGCGTGGAACGGGGTGAAATGTTAATATCTGCCTTTCAGAATGGAAATCAGCATCATGGAGACACAGAGTTGGAAAAGACCTCAAGAGGTTATCCTGTCCCACAGCTTAAATTTTGCCTGGGGACAGCTAATCTCTTATTTAAAATATCCAGAGAATTATGACAGACTGTATTCCAGAGAAACAAGGGAATGTGCATTTACTTATTACAGACACTGGACTGTTGGCCAACCAGGAGCAGTAAGTCACAGTCTAAAACAATGAAATACAAAGGATTTCTGGACTCATTAGAATTGCTCTGATAAACAAGACTGACATCTGCCTGCATTCCATCAGAAATCAAAATTTTAGCCATAAGAGTTCTGGACCCTGCAGTGGGAATTCTTACAATTCTAAAGCCAGAACTCCTAAATGTTGGCCACCTTAATGAAGGGATGCATAGACCACTTGGGGGAATCCCTTGGTCAGTGTAGGTGTTGTGACAACCTGTGCTACTTGGCAGGAAGTAGTATGCACATGGAAGAGATGTTCCTAGTTTATAATCATAAGCTATGAGAATTCTAATGCGAGACTGAAATTAAAGCACATGCACACACATACACACACATGTGGAGACCAGGAATGTGAGACAGAATAATAGCATTTGTATCACGATGCCACTTTGTTAGTTAAGCCCAAAATGTGTTAGATTTCCATTTTCAGTGAAGTTATACCAGCAATGTCCCTGCATCCAAAATGTCCTCGGTTCCCATTAACAAGGCTAAAAGAAGCTTCTTAGTAAAATGTTTGGAATGTTTTGAGACCTCTGAACCTCCTGGGAACACTAGGCATAAAAATGGAGTAGATTTAATGATCTCTATAGCATGCAATGCTGGTTGCCTAGAAACATCCCCCAAAGATTAGTACATGCTGTTTTTGTCCATTCTCCTGCATTTCTGAGCCTTTTACCCTAACCCATTTAATCAAAGAGGATATGTACAATTTATATCTGTTCAAACATTGTTTCATTTCTGGGTGCTTTTTACGGAAAGGCCAAAGAATTCAGGGGACGTAGGGAGTTGTTTCATGGGTTGTCAGAGCATTCTTGTGAGGTTAAGTACATTTAGTGGTAAGTATGGTCACATCAATGCTATAGCTGAGGAAATAGAATCAAAGAATTGGGATCGAGGCCAACATTTGTAACAGCAATGCCTTCCTTTTCATCTAAGAGACTATCTTGTAAGAACAATCTCTCTTATGGGATGTGAAGTGCCAAACAAAGACCATTCGTGATGAAACTTTTCCTTTAGCTACACGACTGTCTTCTAAATTAGTGGAATCCCATGGGCCTTACATATAAAACTGGCTGATGCAACCTAAATTTAATACGGTGATTCACCATGCTGTGTTGGAAATGTATGCACGTGACCAGGTTTTGTCCCTGTTTTTAAGAGGGTTTGATAGCTCTTTGTGCTGTGGCAGCCTAGCCCCTGAAAGACCTATCACTCACTGTAAGTCGGAGCTACATCCAGCTGGACCCATAAAGAGGGACTGGTGGCTGTCTCTGGGATGGCAGGAGGCCAAAGGACATGAACCGCCCATGTTTTTGCTGTCGCACCTTCTGAAAGCCAGTGTTTTTCCATCTTAGACTATAAAAGGCAAGGCCTGGTTTCACTGGGAACACCCAAGTAGTTGGAGTATCTCATCAAGATGCATGGTCCCCTGCCTGAATGGTGAGAAACTCCTCACATTGCCCTTTGAAGAAACATTCTCCACTTTCTCCATTGGGTCATGCAAGGGAAGAGGGTGTCATTAAAACACGCTTGTGCTTTATCATGTCTGAGTTCTTGACTCTGGGGAAAGGCTCACTCATTAAGAGGGAGAAAAACCTGTTTCAAATTCCACCTCTGGAACTAGAAAGCTAATTCTTGATTAAACAAAGAGTAAGACCAGTGAGTAACAAACAGAAACCACACCTAGCATTCTGCCAAATTATAAGGTTTTATAAACACATCGTGTCTCTTAAGAGGAAAGGAATGACAGATCTACTCACTTCCATTTGGCTTCTTGAGAAGAATCCAAAATAATACAATGATTCTAAAGATATTTCTATAGGGATTTTCCCCCCTCTCTGTTACTCCTTGCGTTTGCTGTTTATGTGAAATCCCAGAGAAGAGTCATTATTAATGAATATACATTGAGTATCAAAGATGTGCTGAGGGAATTTTGAAGTACAGAAAGAAACACGATATCATGAGCCAACAGATTAATGCAGGCACATACTTTACTGTATGTATGCTATGATGTTTTTATGCATTGAGTCCATCTTATAAATCAAATAAATAAACAAATATAGTTGGCAATAGCTCGTGCACATCTGTGGATTATTTAGACAATTGCAAGTGGGAGTGAATTTTTTTCTTTTATATTTTACCAGACTTGCTAGTTTTATGATGTGGAATGCCTGCTTTTTATCGAGGGTTTAAATGTTAAAAGTCTCTTGATGAACACAGAATAAATTAATTGGTAAGTTAGAAAACCGTTTAGGAAGCTGAAGTACACAATCTGCCCTTGGCCTCATGTACAGTGTAACAGTGCGTTCATAGCCTGTAAACACTCTGAAGTCATTGCTAGGAACGTGCTAGATTGGAGAAGCAGTCGAAACCTTGCACAAGGGTGTTTTTTTCCCACTGATTTGCAGAATGGAAGTAACATGCCATCTCTGATTTTTGAAAATATAAGCCGAAGTAGTAAAAAGATGAGGAACCCTAAACTGCATCAAGTCTTAGAGTTAGAACCCGAGATATCACATAATGGGAAAACCAGCAAGAGGAAGCTTATTAGCCTATGACCTTAAACTATAATCTTAAAAAATAAAAAGAGATGGATCAAGCACACAGGTTAGTAGGAACTATTCCCATTCAGGGGACCTCTGGGGTTCTGGCCTTCCCAGAATCTCCTTTCCCTTTTCCTGGTAACCATGCCTTTAATTTCCTGTAAGGAAACCATGCTCCCCTAATCTCAGGGCACACTGAGACTGGGAACCCTGCCACTCCTACAGCAGACACGTAATCCCAGTTTTTACCATCAGCATATTCCTTTCCCTGGGCCACAGTGACGGGCTCAGGGATTATTTTCACCAGTCATAACCACGCTCAGAAGCTTGTTGCTGAGCTGAACATAAATCTAAGAGAATATGAGTCTGAAGTTGCTGGGGGCCATCATAAGAAGAAGATCCACCCAAGATTGAAGCCACAAAATGGGAGTTAGTATGGCTGAGACTGAGTCCAAATAAATTTGAACTCTAAGATCCAGCCATGCCTAGAATACACCTAGATTTTATTATCATTATCACTATTATTATTATTATTTAATCTTTTTTTTAACTTAAGTCAGCTTAGAGGTGGGTTTTCTGTCCTTTATAACCAAGACAGCCCTAACTAATACACTCCAAAATAATGACTATGAACCATAGTGGGCTGGTGAATATAAAGTCTGGGTCTGTTAGTCTGGTAGATGACCTAGAAGAACTCTCATCTGAGCCCCACATGAACCAGACCCTTCTCTTACTGAGTCCGTGTGTCAAACAGAGTCAGCCAGAGGCAGGAGAGTTCTATGAAAGATTACAATGGTCATATTGGGGAAAAACCATCTCCAGGCTAAGATGATTTGCCATAATTAAGAAACTGAAGTCCAAATTGATGCAGGTAATCTCTGATTTATCCACTGCCAACAGTAAATGAAGAAAAGAGAAGACAGAAATGGAAACCAGCTGGTGGACATATTTTGGATTTGCAGAGCATCAGAGCAGCTTGAGATGAGTGAACACAACGGACTGTAGAAGCTCCACAGCAGGAGACCAAGCACAGACTTCCAGGAAGCTTTTGAGAGGCAAGCTTCCCTGGGTTGCCTCTACCATTCCTGCAAGCTTCATCTGACCTCTGTCTGATATGATTGACTAGTAAAGTAAAATAGAGGCAGAGGGGAGGAATTCCTTTCTTTTGACCAATTTGGTACAGTTTTATGATAGCATATTAAGAAAAAACTGCCTTGTAAAATAAAGAATATAAGCAAAATCCTAGTGTAGTAAGTACACATACATTTATGCACAAGATCAAGGAAGCATCAGAGGCTAGGAGAAGTACATCAAAGGGTGACCTGTGTAGAGAATCTAAAACTTAATTCTCAAATGTTGACCGTCTACAAAGAATTAAACTGGAAAGGAGAACAAGAAACAGAAGTGTAAGTATAAAGAGAAATGAAATATAAAGAGAAAGATTTTTAATACAGGTGAGAGGTAATTTAAGTCTCAAGAACATGATCTAGAATAACGATAAGAACAGAAATGCCAACAGAGGCTTAAAAATCCTGACAGATTCGGGAGACGTCTCTGGATTTCACATTTCCCGGGCGATTGTGAGAACCAGATCTCATTCAGGAAACCAGCTAGTCATCCATTTTCTTTACCCCACTAGTAAAAGCAATGACTTCAAGCCAGATTAGGAGTTTCTCAAGGGCAGGAGATATTTCTTTCTTACTCTTTTTTTTTTTTTTTTAATTCCCAGGGCCTTCCACAGTGGCCATCAAATATTGTTGAACTGATCAATTAATTCCAATTGGAAGTGACAGTGGCATTTTGAACTAATCCCTAATTTTACTGATGAGAAACTAAGGGTCAGAAAGGTGAGGAGTTTAGCTGAAAGTCACATAACTAGTTAGAGGATCATCTGGGAGGAGAGTTTGATATTCCTTAACTGAGAAAAAAAAGTTCATATGCCTAAAAAAGTATACTAGATGGAAGTGACTCTCCTAATTGATCAGAAGAACATTTCCACATGGAAGAGGGAGGTATCTCAATAATTGCAGGGAATAGAAGAGCCCTTCCTATCTGGTTTTGCTCAGATATACTTAAAGCAAGAATAGCCAGTGAACTGAGAAACAGAGAGAGGAGAGGGTGGTGATGAAAAGAGACGTCCAGAAAGGTATTATCAAAAGTTTTATTTGGACTCACTGGGCAGAAACACCTAGAGACATCAACTTCCCAATAAGCCAAGGTATCTATAAGTGCCGTTAGCTGAGACTCTAGGGGTATAGGAGGAAACCTGAGAGACAGAGAGCAGTCTAGGAGACAGTGAAAGCTCACTCACACACACAGGCTTAATTCCACACAGCTCATTTAACCGAAATTGCTAGACCTGGGCTAATCCTGCCTTCACTGCTACCCACCTATGCACCCCTCTGTAGATCAGAGTTGCCTCATCAGTAAATGAGGGGTGAGGACTGAATGATCACTAAGATCCCTTCTGGCTCTAACATTACCAAATTCTGAGCTCCATGGGATGTAGCATCAAGGTCTAGTTAAATCCAGTTGAGGTTAACGAAATTGCCCATCCCACTTTCTTCTGCTGGCTTTCCCTGACAAATGAATACAAACCTGAATTTCATTTTGCTTTCATAATGGCTAAGATGCTGAAATTATTCATATTTTAATTGGCTTTTAACAAGAATAGGTAAGAAAGAAAATTAGGACAATTAAGAAACAATGAATCCATTATAAAAACAGTAATGATTTAACAGCAGGTAAGGGAATACTCTCATTAGAAATGTGGAATGTCTGAAAAGGAGCAGTTAGATGACAAGCACACAATGGGATTAAGGGGTTTCACTAATGTGCAAATGGAACCATTTATAATAATTTCTTCCCAAAATTGAGGCTAATGTAAATATCCAGATAATTACTGGAAATGTATATTCTCTTCGACCATCCTGCAGAATGCTGGATATTAAATCTGAAAGTGGCATCAGTGCTTTGTATTCTCTTGTCAAAACAACTTCCTAGAATTTGTCTTATACATCAAAAGACTCTCTTGAAAACTACTAAAACCAGACTTGTTCTCTTAAAAAAAATAAATACATAAGTCAGCGTATGATGCTGAGATGTAACAAATCTCAGGCACTTGCTCACTCCGAGTCCGGTTTACACACCTGGCCGGGCAAGCTCTCGTGGGAGCACCTCTTCTGAGCAGTAAGTCGAGGGTCTGGGCCCCTTCCATCATAGGATCCCCCGTCTTCTAGGATCTCAAAGGATCTCCCTCCCAGCCCCATGAACAGCGAAGGGGAACTTGGGAAATTGCACAGGTTTTATGACCAGGCCTGGTCGTAGCCGATGCAGCTTCTGCTCCCATCCCACCGGAACTCAGTCTCATGGTCCCACGTGGATACCAGGGCGGCAGAAAGAATAGTTCAGCTGTGAACTCAGGAAGGAGAGAAGAACTGGAGACTGGTGAACACTAGCAATCTCTCCCATAAGAGAGAGGTGAACCCAGAAAAAGAAGCTGAAGGAGAAGCAGAGGACAGGCAGGGTTTTGTGCTAGGAGTCATGCGATACCACCTCTGCGGGGGTGGTTTCCATGCTGGGAGGGGAGAGGAAAGGGTTTGGGCAAATGTGTCCTGAATCAGACATGGTCCTTGTCCTCATGATGCTAACAGTATGGTCAGGGGGATAACACGGAAAGATAAATACCAAGAGACCATTTAATAACATGAGCCACTATTACCCTGAGCTTTAAGGACAGTGGTTTGGCTGCCTTTTGCTTTGCTCCCCAGCACCAGGCACAGAGCATAGCATAAGTTGGCACAGAAAACGTGTAATTGATTTCGTTTAAATGGCCTCCAGCAGATAGTACAGAGCAGCACAGTGACTGGCCTCAATTACTAAGCCCTCTAAGTTCAGAGATTGCTATGGGGATGGTATAGTAGACACTTGCTGCCTCCCAGCACAGTCACTAACCCCCATTTCCTACCTAATGGTGTCCTAATGTGTTGGTGGGGGGGAGATTTCTCTATTCTCAGATATGTGGTTTGTTCACTCCCAATTTCAGAGGTAGACACCAATTGGCTTGTATCAAAATTCCCTGTACACAGATTGGGGCAGCCCTAGGCATGTGATCCTATTAAAGTTAAGACAGAGAAAGAGACAGTGCACCTGGAAACAGGTGCTACCACGAAAGACACTCCCTTTTTTCCTAGAAGAGAGGAAAGATGTAAGATCTCGGACAGCCACATCACTTTGCTGTCCTAAGGGGAGCTCTCAGAGCTGTGGGGTGGCTGCCAGATGGAACCAGAGGGAAAAGGCTCAGCAGGGCCAGGATTTCTGGAAAAAATCTTATTCCTTGATGAAAAGGAACACACAAGAGGACACTTCCCCTCTTGCCATTGGCCCCTGCTATGTGAGGATGCGACAGCTGGAGCTGGAGCAGCCATGTTGTAACTATGAGGGGACACACCTAGGAACAAAGCCAACACACGGAGAAGGGCAGAATGAAAGAACCTGGGGCCTTGATGACATCGGTCAGTTGCTGAATTCATTAACTTCCAATTGTCCTAAGTCCAGCTTCTTTTATTTATTTCAAGTTATTATTGAGATGATGAATAGTCTCATTGTTTAGGCTGCTTTTTGCCTGAATGGAAGAGATTCAGGAGTTGACAAGGGCTTAAGGGCATTAGAATTGAGATAGGCTGGAAGAAGAGTAGGGAGAAAGTTTCTATAACAACACAACAATAATATCCACAATTTACTGAGCATCTACTATATGTAAGGGACTTCATTTATATTCCCATTTTTCATCCTCTCATCTTCACAACAATCCAGAAATAGACATTATTGTGCTAATTTTATAAATGAGAAAATGGAGTCTCAGAAATATTAAGTGATTTGTCTCAAGTTACCCAACCATTATGTGGCAGCACCCCATCCCCTACCTCTGTACTCCCTGAAACCATAGCTATGCATTTCAGGTCTAGCAAATGCAGCAGGCAACTTTTTAGAAATTGAAACCGTATTTTCTACACAGGGATCAAGACTAAAGTTATGAAGTAGCTGAGCAACACTTAGTGCAATTAAATTAATGTGACACGCCACATCAAGCAGTCACCAAAAATTGAGAGAATCTGTGCCTTTGCTTTCCTTCAATATTCTATTTCCTCCTAGTATCTTCTTTGGCATCTAGCTGCTGCCTATGTGAAACAATAACCAAGTAGTTCTGTTCAATCTGGGCCCAGGCACAGCAGGGAATGCGAGTTCAGCATCTTTTCCCCTTTCTTTTGATGGAAGTCCCCTGCTAGTCTTAAAGGAAATTACATACTCAGCCCCCCTGCATTGTTCACGTTCTGGGGTCCTGCGATCTGGCCAAGGTGACAAGTGACCCAGGTAAGCCATAAAGATGCTCACTCCTGGGACTCTGAATCTTGAGGAGAGTGATGCATGATTGGGAAAATGGTTGGCACCCATATACTCACTCCTACTAGACCATCAAGTGGTTTGCACTCTCCCTGCACCCTCCTCCCTAGAGCCCTGCTACGGTCCTTCCCTGAGCCCGGTCCACAGCCTTCCCCTTCATTACCCAGCGTTCTTTGACAAGTCACGTTCTTGCTTAAGCTGCCTTCCATTCAAAGCAAGGAAGTGAACACTGGACTGGCCAACTTTGTGAGGGCAGGAGCCCTGTCTATTTAGGTTCACCCTTGCTGCCTGTGTACCTAACACAGAGCTTGGCATAGAGTAAGCAATCAATAATATTTCAATTTCTTCATTAATTAGTGAGGTCCAGAAGTAAATGAATCATCCCAGTCTATAACCAAGTGGAAAATTGAAACTTAAATTGTAGATTCCCTTCAAGGACTTTTATATAAGAAAGTATCTGCTGCTCGTCTTGGCAGAACCAAAACCGGCGGCATGACGAAGAGTGACAGCTTTATACAGAAACAAAGAGAATGTGTTTCTCCTTGTGCTGCTAAGCCTAGAATGTGGTACTTGAAAGACAGGCAGAGAAATGTCTGTCTGCGTGTGTGAGATGTTCTCTATGCCACGTATCCCAGAGCCTCTGATTGTTAAAGACGGTGATTAAGTGGACAGAGAGGGGATAGGAAAACCAAGAATAGCTCCAGAGGAAGCCACCGTGTCTGCTAAGAAACGTAAGGGCACGAATGGCTCACTAGGCCTGTAGGCTACTTACTAGACAAATAATTGGGATAGGACTAGAGCAGGAAGGAACCCTCAGCACGCTCTCTTTCCTAACTTCTTTCAATTCTCTCCCAATTTTCCCCTCTCTTCCCCTCCTCCCTCCTCCTTACCACACACACACACACACACACACACACACACACACACACACACACACACAGAGGCTGTGAGAACCCAGAAACATAGACATAAAGTAAATGGAACTGAAAGAAATCCAACACCACAACCCCCTGGTAACGACAATGATGAAGAAAAGCTGCTGCCAGATGCATCTTGTGATGACGCCAATGATCTAATTCTCTTATTATCAAAAGATGCAGGTAAAGGCAGCCTTGACAGAAGGCTTTAAAAAAAATCAAAAGAGCACAGCATCACTGGGACCGTGTTATCTGATTTATGCTTTTTCAAAGACCAGGCTTGTGTCATATGCTGATAATAGACTCTAGCCATCAAAATGTTGTTTTATCTGGTATCTTGATTTTAAAGAATTGTGGAAAGTAGCAAATGGAACTGGGCTATTTATATAATGTTTGAAACTATGTTAGTTCACTAGGGGAAAACGACAACACGCACACACACCAAAAATCAAAACCCAAACTAGATAATAATATAACGAAAAGCAATAGCCTTGATGTTATAGACAGCCAATGATGTAGAATGCAAATTCCAAATTACAACAGACATTTTGCTTTTATAATTTCATAATGAAAGTATGAAGGAACAATGAGTTGGTACGTGGATGCCCACCAGATGAGACCCTTACCCACAAGCACTTGGGCACTGTCAGAGTTCAAAGCCATCACTGCCAGCAGATGGAGACTCCTGCTAAAGAAGAATCCACATCAGGAAACAGACCCATCTATTAAATTATGCAGGGATGGGGGGGGGGGTCTCTTGAAGCACACACAACACACACACACACACACACACACACACACACACACAAATTTTTAAGTTTTTTAAAAAGTTTAAGTAACTGAACATAAAAACTCCCCAGAAGCATGATCTAATCACATTTCACGCAACTTAAAGAGGACATCTTTTTCCTTAAATGACTAGACATTAATCAAAAGGACCTCCATACTCGAGAAGATAAATGCCAAGCAAAGAAAAGGAAGCCTTCTGTATATTTACCTTACCTTTTAAAGCATAGGCGTTAGAAATGAATGAGATTTTTGACCATTTATCATACAGAGAGACCAATTGTCTTGCAGAAATTTTTATGTCAAACCACACCTGGCCATACATGTTTCTCTCTTGATTCATGGGCTCTAAATATCACATTGCAACATTGTTGGGCTGAAGCCAAAAGTAATGTGTTTAAAACTCCTTCCCTGAAGTCTTAAATTAGCTGCAACCAGAAGAAAAAAGCTACCTTGATGATCCAAAAGTATGGATCATCTGAGTGTTATTTATTTAGTGTTTTAAACATATTATTTAATGGGGTTTGGGCAGTATATTGATTTTCCTAATGAGGTTTGACTAAAGCCACTATTAAAATTAATGTGCCCTCCCTCAACACCCAGTGACAGAGTATGAGAGGAGCTGGCTCAGAAGGGTCTATGTGGCAGGGAGAAACCAGCCTGGCAATAAACATTGACCTTGGACAATCTGTAGGCAGTTCATCGAGAACTGAGTTCATCACTGTTAGGGATTCCAGGAACCATCTTTCCCGACCAGGCTCAGTGCTCAATGATCAGAATATGTTGATAGGAAATATTGATTACAGTGATTATAGTTTCACAAGAAGAGACTATAAAAGATCCTGAAAGTGGTTTTAAGTGGAAAGACTAGTACTGCATTAATAAGAACCCCACGGACGTTGACAACCACTGCAGGGTAGCATAATACTTGAGAATGGCCAGGCCTACAGCACATCTATAGTCTCTGCTAGTGTCTCTATGCTTTCCAGCTTCACCTGCATAGGATGCTCACTTGCTAACTGATCTCTTCATAAAATTCGAATTCTCATTCCCAAGCATCACAGAACCAGGTTGCCCCAAATTGCTGAGTGCACAGACACTCCAGGCCGTTGGCAAAGTGGGTGAAGTTGTTCATTTCCATCTCCCAAATTCCCCATTTTGTCTCCTTCACTCCCTTCCTCTCCCTGAGTCTCCAGGTTGAAATGATTAATACTGGCTTATAACATGACATCTCCTAGCAGCTCCCAGGTCGATTTCAGAGTATGGTCTTTAGTAAAAATAAGCCCCTGGGTTCCATTATGTATCCTTACCTGGTCACTTTTATAGCTGTGTGACTTTAGGTGGGTTAGTTTACCTTTCTTGGAATTAGTTTCTCCACTGAAAAAAATTGAGGGTAAGGAATGAAATTATATTCACAAAGTTCTTAAAATCAAAAGGTACTGCTCTGTAATAGAAAAGATGTAGGTGGAACAGTGTTCTCCTCATTATTCTATGCCTGGAGATTTAAAGACTGCATGCTCTTTTCTTTAATATAGTCCATCTGGATATTTCAAACTGCGAGGCCAAACTGAGAGGCCAAATTACCCCACTCATCCTCAGAGTACCACATTTACACTGGCTGTCTATTCCGCTGTGTCCCAAACCGGACCATTCCTATCTCAAATCCACCTTGGTGAACTCCCTCGGCCACGTCCTCTGAGCAGATTGATTACAGATGCTTTCCTCCTCTTTACATTGAAGTCCTCAGCCTGAGTGGACAAGGCAAGCAAAGGACAAGGATTGACTTTCTGGCACATTTGCCTAACTTCCATCTCATGTGTAAGATACCAAACTATTTCTTCAAATATCCTTGCACGGTAGCACTGTCCTTGACTATGTTCCGCCAGCCAGCTCCTGTCTGAGTCAGTGTAATGAGTCTGCATTTTGTAAGAGCTGAGCCTGATCCAAATGGAACCATGTAGCTGTTAGAAAGATTAATGGACGGTATCATCCCAGGTTGACTATAAACTTCTAATTGTGTGAATCTCAGTGTGGCGTCTTGCACAAGATCGGAGCCTGCTTCCTCCATCACTAATATCCACTGATATTGTTCATTATTTTTCTAATGCCAACCCTAGGTACATCCGGGCTGGGCAGATCCCTGAGGAAAACAACAACTTTTGTTGTAGGTACTCGAGAGCAGTCATTATCTTCGTTGCCAATTAATTCATCAATCAGTGTTTACCAAGTTGCCACTGAGAACAGGGGCTGGCACTGAGTCCTGCTGAACAAGGAAAGGATGCAGGAGTCTGTGCTGTGTTCTGGAGTGCCCACAAGCAGGAGCCCAGAGATCCAGATCGCTTTCCAAGTCGGGACTGCGTGACATCAAGTAACTTACTTATCCCTCCAAGCCTTAAACTGGGAAGCGGGACACCAGCCAGGCCACCTACCTGAGGATCAAGAGACACAATGTGTGTGAACACTCTTTGAAACACATTGAGCTTGACAGAAGTGAAAGTATTCATCATGACCTGTATTAGAAAATACAGACCCTGTAGAGCTAAGAATAAATCAAGTTAACTCGGTATGTTTGCACCCATTTTCTTCCTTATAAATTCATGCCTCTGTCTTCCCACATTTCAGAACAGTTTGAGTGCTTTCTCTGCATAAGCAACGCCTGTTCTTTTTCAGCTTCGAAATTGTGTGCAGAGACTTTTTTAAGCTGCACTTGATTTGTCCTTGACAGAACCACATTCTATTAAAAGAACAGTCAAGTATTGGTCCCTGGTTGGGATCAAGGGAAAGCTAGATAGGACTTCTTTCCTCTCCCCATACCCACCCACTCCTTCCCTCACTCCCTGTTTTTGTGGATCCCTTCTGCTTTCACTGGACAGGAAACATAGAGATCTCAGCCAGGTGCCCCTCCATCCTACAGGAAATGGGACCATTGAGCAGAAGTCCAACCACCGCTGGATCCTTCCTCCCAGGCACCTAACTGTATAAGCTGCTTTTAACCACTTTGCCAAAACGTCCCTCTTTCCTTCCTTATAGCTACATTAAATGAACACATTCCCTTATGTTCTGAATAGTCTTTTCTTTTCAAGAAATGAAGGAGAGAGGCATATTAGTTATCTATATTGCTACAGTGTGTTATGAAATTCTGGATGGCATAATGCTTATTGGCAAACATGACTGCAAGTCTCCAAAGTCAATCAAGTTGCTGAGGTTTCCAGGGTCCAGATGTTGGCAGAATTCCCCCACACCCTCGTGCCAATTTAAATGTTTAAATATCTAGGGAACAGTAAATATAGAACATGCGATTGCAGCATTAAGAAAGAGTTGTGGCTGCAGTCCTGTCTAACAAGCATGTCCCATTATGTCCTCAAAATTTCCTTTCTGACTGGATGGGAAATAATAATATATATGCCCTCCTCAGCCCTAGAAAGAACTCTGCAATGGTTCTCCAAAAGGTTCAGGCATTTGCCTGCCACCTCATTTATAACAAACTAATTTATGCTCTGTGGATCAGAGAAATGGGCTGATTAGGAACAGATTTGTGTAGATTCAAATCTGCACTTTGAATGACGGAAAAGCTAAAGCTTATTGCGCTCTAGAATTTAGAAGTAACTCTGATTCCATCAGCTGAACCCAGTTATTACAATAAGGCCTATAAAAGAACAATCCCAAAGAAACCTGAAAAGAACGAGTTGGCAAAATGTGCAGTATCAGATTTTACCAACAATATCCATAAATTTATTCACCAGATACATGGAGGTTGTACGTTAGCCAAGACGCCTAGATATATCACTAAAGGAATGATGGCCAAGTTTGGATCTTAAGATTTACCACCAAATGTTTTCTGCTGTTTCCCCTAAGGACAAGTAATAGGATGAAATCTGGTCCTACTATTTACTCTGCTGCATGAAGGGAAGAAAGTTTCAGGAGGGGACGTTAAGGCAGGAGGAACTAACAGAAGGCAAAGACTCATACCAATGAAATTCTGCCATTCGCAAACACAATTTTCTGTCAAATATGGACTATGTCAACAGTGGTAAATGAATGAAACACCCTGGATGCTATGGGAATGAGGGAGGAAACAGTAAAAGCCCCAGAGATCCAGAGAGAAGGAGCCTGTGTTAGCTGAAGGAACCAGTGTTTTTCCTCTCATCCTTAAGAGTTCAAATTGTGGAGGATATGAGCAAACAAGAAAGTCCAATGAGACTATTTACGAGGAGAAGCAATAAACCCACACAGATACTGTATGACAGAGAAGGAGAAATGAACTTTCCCAAGCAGAGCACTAACGCCCACGTCGCGGACGCTACACGCAAGATTAACGATGCCACCCTCAGACTCCTTGGTGGCATTTCAGGACCTTGCTTTACAGCTCCCTTTCATTTCACTGGGATGTAAATAATTGATAACTTGAAGGGACTCGAGAAACTCACTGCAACTGAACACAGATATTTTTTATGACATCAATTACAGACCTAGTGACTTGATGAGAAAAGGAAAATATTTCAAACTACACTTTAATGGGCTCTACCAAGAACCCCTAGTGTTCCAAATGAAATGTGGGTCTCTGGGCCTTGTTTGGGGGGTGGGGAGCTGTTTCACTCCATTTTCTTCCTCATAAGGAATATAAGTTACAGCTGAACAGAAGAGATGGTTAATTATTTTCATGTTTGTACTTTGCAGTGGTGGATGGCCGGCCTCCTTATTCTAATAGAGAAGGAAGGCCTGGGAGAGCCGAGGGCTTTGAGGGGAGGTCCCCTGTGTGCGCGCCTCATCAGGGCCACATGTTATGTGACAGAGGTGTTGTGGAGTTAGGCTTGGCAACTAGGGCTACGATTGTAGTTGAGATTGTCATTTATGACATTACAACACCGGGACACATTAAACTGATATGGTAAGTAGTACCATTAAGGCTGTTGAAAGGAAGTCAGAGTTCAAGAATTCGTACACGAGGCACTTTATGTGGTGATGACTTCTGAATTTATAGTTGTCAGAACAGGAGTAGAAATGTTGATTTGGTCTGACAACGGGTCTGTTCACGCTTGTGTCTGGTTGATTTTTCTTTTCTGACAAAACTCTTGCAAGATTGCTACTGCTTCATGAGAAAGGTCCAGAACTATGACTGGAAGGTTATCCAAAAACCCAGATAATGCAGGGCTGTGGGGGGTATGCTGAATACTCATTGCACATGGGGTTCTGCAGGAAGGGTGCTTTGAAGTAACATTGGGGTGGGAGACAGAGAGGACCTGGGTATGTCTCAAAATAAAGGGGGTGGGGGGTCATCTTGGAACCCAATTCCAAGAACAATAAAATCCTATTCTTCTGTGACTCATTACATACACTTGAGACCACCACAAGCCCAACACACATAGCTTGAAATATCATTACAGAATACAGGAAAAGTCTCCTAGAATTAGGTTATAATAGCCATTTAGGTGTATTTCTCCACTACCTACACTGTCACTGTTGGACTGCATTTCTCAACAACCGAGGGGAGAACTTTTTTGGTCTGTTAGTTTAGAATTCAAGAGTTCTGCCAGACTGCTTGTTCTCAAGTTGAAAAGATACTGCCTGGCTGTTAGGCCAGACTCCTGAAGCCCTCATACTTTAAAGCAATGCAATTCTAAGCTTCCAAGTCTTGTAAAGAGCTATTCATTGACTTGGCTCAT
Organism: Rhinolophus sinicus; assembly: GCF_057876585.1. NCBI lineage: Eukaryota > Metazoa > Chordata > Mammalia > Chiroptera > Rhinolophidae > Rhinolophus > Rhinolophus sinicus. Next base: position 164,432,760 of record NC_142517.1, on the reverse strand, counting down.
GAGCAGGAAGAAAGGGGGGGGGGGGGGTGAAGGATACAGTGAAAAGAAGAATTCTTTCTCTTCCTTCCAGGTTTTTGATACAAATATGCCTTGTCTCTTCGGTTTCATTTCCTCACCATTTTTCTATACTTTCCTAATACTCTCCATCAACTAATGATGGCAAATAAGTTATAAGATATAAGATCTTCAAAATGTCAGCCGCAAACTGCTTCTTGTGGCTTCCTTTCTAGCTTATCTGGAAATGGCACCAGGAAAAATCAGTCTATTTTTATATGTCTTCCAACCCAACTGGGCCTACTTAGGAAAAATCTCCACATGAAATTTATTGAAGTGTTCCTAAAATGTCTTCTATTTATGTGTCACAAATGAAACATCATTCAGAATTTGAAAGTGGTTTGTGGAGTAATTGAGTCACTTCAGATTCAGCCTGTAAGTATAGTTCATAATGAAAACTTACCAAAGGAGCAGATATTTTATCACACTGGCATTCATTTGGGACTGCTGATTTGTCATTAATAAAGCATTTGGCTAGAAAACGATGTCCATATTTGATGGTCTGGTAACTTTTTTTATCTATTTTATGCCATAATCACTGCTTGGTCTTACTGTTGCCCACATAAATGTGTAAAGTTTTATGGACGAAGGAATGTCAAACGATGGAGCATCAAGCACAGGTGAAGACAATGTGGGAGGGTTTAGATGGAAAAGAAAGTTGTGTGGTCTATGGCACCCTTACTTGTGCTTTTACTGGGTATGGATCGCTTTTTTACATACTGATTTAGTGCCCTAAATTATGACGCAGCTTTAAATTTAAATGCCAGTTGAGAGCTTCTATCTCAAAGGTCGCTCGAAGTCACAGCCATTTTTGACTCGATAGGGTGTGAGTTTTATTAGAATTGTTTGTAAAAGATTGCATGGCAGTCAGCCTGCTGTGGAGAGGACATGTGGTGTTTTATATGCTTCGAGAGGGCTAGGAAGGAATGATTGGTTTGGTATAAGAAAAATATTCACAAAATCACAGCCTTCACAGAAACCTCTGGAGGTCATTCAGTGTAGTCTTCGGCCTCTGGGTAGAACTGGACGTAGAACATTTCCTAAAATCTTCAGAAAAGGGGCTTCCACAGACTTCCTTGCTAACAAAGCTCACTATACAACAACCTTCATCTCGGGGCACTTCACACTCATTCTCATTTCTCCCAAGTTAAGGGGCATTGAAATCCACATGGTCTGCCACAGGAGGAAGTAGAGTATAATGTATTGGTCAAACTTTTTAAAGGAGTCCTTAAATTTTTAATTCGACATAATGTATTACACTCCAGGTGTTATTTATATAGCTTCTATTTGTTGCATTACACCAGGGTTATTTTTGTAGGTGGAACATGTCGGAAGACCATGCTAGAACTTCTTTTTTTTTTTTTCAGAACCAGGCAAGCTGGATTGAGTTCTAGAGTCTTTTTAATAGGTGTCAGTTGCCAGTAGTGCAAAATGCATGCTATATTTCTGAATATTTAATGTCCAAATAGAGGAAAGCAGAGAGAGAAAGGAGGGAGGGAGGAAAAAAAGAAGGAAGGAGGGAGAGAAGGAAGGAAGAAAGGAAGGAAGGAAGGAAGGAAGGAAGGAAGGAAGGAAGGAAGGAAGGAAGGAAGGAAAGAAGAAGGAAGAAAAGAAGGAAGGAATGGAGGAAAGAAGGAAAAAAGGAAGGAAGGAAGGAAGGAAGGAAGGAAGGAAGGAAGGAAGGGAGGGAGGGAGGGAGGGAGGGAGGAAGGAAGGAAGGAAGGAAGGAGAATATTTGTTCAATGACCATAAGTCTGCATGGAACTCACTCCCATAATTCCTGAGTCTGATGTGAGGCTTTCCCATTTCTCACTGCTCATCACTGAGGCAACGCAGGGAAAGGAGAAGGAGCAGACACGCAGCCAGTGGAGCACAGATGGCTTTGTTCCTCATGAAGGTCAGAGGTTAGTCCTCCATTGCTGAGGTTAGATTCCAGGAAGACATGAAGCATAGAGCGGACAGTAGAAGAACAGAATGTGCTTTATTCATGGCAACCTAAGATGATTCCTTTCTTGTTCACCTTTCCTTCCCATACCTTGGGCAAATCTATTAATTCTTTCCTTACAGCAGTAAAAGAACAAGAGAGACACCCAAGTTAAGACCAAAACAAGGTTAAGGTGTGGATTTTCTCTTTTGTAGTATGAAAATATTTAGGTTTCAAAAATAAAATCGTTTCATTATATCTGGAATCCCCATTAATCTATACTATTATTAAAATGTAATCATTCATCAAGTTTTATAAAGAGTTAAAAGTTAAACGTCTACCAAATTAAATATAACTTTCTATTTCAATCAAATGACTAGCTCACTAAACCATGAATTTGCACAGCTATCACATTTAATCTTTGCCTAATGGATTAGGTAGTTGTCCTCAAAGTGTGGTTCCTGGAACTGCAGCAGCATCTGGGAACTTGTTAGAAATGTCACACATTCTCAGGTCCAGCCCCAGACCTGCTGAATCAGAAACACTGGAGAGAGGACCAGCCGTCCATGTTTTATCAAGCCCTCCAGGTGATTCTGATTCACACTACAGTCAAGAATCACTGTGTTATGGAGTGTTCCCATTTTAGAGATAAGAAAACTGAGGCACAAAATGTTTAAACAATTTTCCTAGCACCACACAGCTAGAAAATCTTCGAGGCTACATGACTAGAAAGCCCTTGCTCTTAACCACTAGGTTATGCTCAGTTTACTTGGGAAGTCAGTGTCAAGAATATGAATAAAAAAAGAAATATATCCAGAGGAATAATTTAGATTTTTTTAAAAACTAACATATGGCTTCAAACAAGTCTTTCTTGACTGAATTTCTGTCTATAAAGTACTTGAACTGAAGAAGTTATGACTCAAAATGTTAAACTCAAACACCAGGTAGGTGATGGCAAAGAACACTTAGAATCAGAAGGTCCAGTGAGCAGTCAGCTCCTGCCCCCTGTGAAGGGTCAGCCACCCGACTCATGGCCAGCAGAACAATGCTACATCAAAATAATCACTCAAGAGAAACCAGGAATCCAAATCTGTGAGTGAAATCTTGCAACTCTAAAACATTAGGTACTAATTCATAATTAAAATAAAAAACCTATACAGGTTTTAAAAATAAAAATAAAAAAACATGGATTTGGCTTACAGGATGCCATTTTGCAACCTCTCACTGAGAAATCCTTATAACATTTAAGGAACCCAGATCAAAAGACTGAAAGGGTATAAGGTTTATGGAAAATATGTTTGGGGAGAGGCATGGAAAACTGAACTCATGGGACTGTGCTAAGTGATCATGTTATCAAACATAGCCCAAACCTGATGGCTACTTTTATTAATTTATGGTTTGGAACAGTGTTTTATAATATCTCCATGCTTGTACAATCTTCATTGAGATCTTGTGACTGCAGACCCTGGTTTCATAAGCAACTATTTGAGTGAGTGTTGGAAAATTACCTTTTGAGACGTATGTCAAGTGTTTATGTGGGCACCATTTTAAATTCTCATTGAGAAAGCCACTCTATGGACTGAAAAACATTCAGAGGAAGCAGGTTTGGAAAGGTTATTGCAAAATCCATCTCAACTGCAAACAGAAGTGATTTTAATGCCTGTTATTTTGGAAGCCGTTCAAAGTTGTTTTTTCCATTGTAAATAGCATTAAAGTGCTCTGTGGAGGCAAGTATTACTTTTTTCTTGGCCCACTGCACTTCAGTAATGGTTCTTACACACTGAAAGCACAACAATCAGACTCAGGAAGTTATGCACAGTATATCAGGGATAGCAGAGAAGTGGAAGGGGAGAGGAGGTCATATGGTAAGTGTAGAGAAGAGAAATGGGGAGGGGGTGCTGAACATGTGAATAGCAGCCAAGACAGGGAACATCTGGAAAACCTGCTCTGTATTATGTGGTCATTCCACAAACTTTTCCAAGGAATCACATAAGGAGAATATTACATTTTAATTAGAGCTGGGGTTGATCCAGAGAAAAGGGGGAAGGAAAGAGGATGGTTTGGTGAACAAGCTGCATTTTAGTTTGGCTGAGTCCATGAATTGCAATTAACTACTTAGCTCCCTCTAGATGTGCTCTGCCTGTTCCAATAGCTCAATGATTTAAGGAAACAGCACACTGGGCTCTTGCCCAGCCCTAACCTGTAAAAGGAGAGCAGAAGCAATGTATGAGTGTCAATTGAAGAAAAGAGGTTAAATCTGGGACCTTTGTTGTGGGAAAAGAAACAGAAGGCCCATGTGATATCCTGTCGCTCCCTTTTTTTCTTATTTATGTCACATGGCAAGTTTATCCGTTATTCTCTAACAGTAAGGTAACAGGGGAAAGATGGATACAAGAATGTAATGAAGTACATAATTTCTTTAAGATAATATTATTCTATTTCATTTTACGAGAAGACACAAGTACTATGCCAAGAAATAAAATAGTCTACGTGTCTTAAATCCTCCTCAATAGAAATTAATGCTAGTAATTTACTAGTTTTTTTAATTAAGCATCTAACACATTGAGTTTAATAGAGCTAATGTGAATAGAAAGAGATAAAAGAAATATTTCTCAGAACTTTTTTGTTGTTGTTGATGAATTCATCATTGTACATTTATTGAACTCAAATTACATGGTGGGTACTGTCCTAGAGTACCCGACCCGTGTGCTCAAGGGACTAAAAGTCAAGAAACTATGTGTAGCGCCTTCATAAGAATGTAAGACAATGATATTAATAAGTATGATGGCAGTCAGTAAATTGCCAAGCTAATGGTTCAGAAAGATGTGCCATGGACTCTGAGGGTAGAGAAACAGGGTGGCTTCCTGAGAGAAGTTGCATTTTTCTGAACCCTGAAGGCTGGGTGGAATCTGGATAAGAAGAGCAAGAGGATCAAGCAGAGATCCTCTATACTCTAAGCAAAGGCCCCAGAAAGCATTAGCAGTGTTCAGAAAACAAACCAGAGTGGCTGAGAAGAGGCTGCTGGAGGCAACACAGGAAGAGTGGCATTTGAAAGGAGCCAGCGGCCAGATTGTATAAAACATTGACAAATGCCCGACATAGGGCATTATATAGTGTTGTAGATGACCTTGTGTGAGGAAGGATCCCTGGTGTAGGGAAGAAAAGCTCCTAAGTAAGAAGGGTTCAAAAGGAGCAAATATTTTAGGAGTACACATACTAAACACATACCGAGAATCCCAAAAGTGGGATACTTCCAAATGGTGAAGGAATGTGTTTTCTTGAATGGGATCTCTGCGCCCTATGACAGTTTGGACATGATGTCTACTGTGATTTCTGTTTCCCTTTCTTTATACCCCAGGCCCAAAAGTGTGATGCCATCTGAAATCCTCTAAATTCCTGATCCCTTGCATTTTTGACCCCATGCCAATAATATGTCAGCTCCTTTTCTCTCCTCTTGCAGCATATCTTCTCCAGACAGTATTTTGCCCTTGTGCACAAGCTCCAGACTTTCCAAAAGTTGGGGAAATTTTGCAAAGAAGGAACATGGCATCTGATTCTTGGAATCACCCTCCCTCTCTTCTCTTCCAGCTGCTGCACATACATACACTGCTTAATTTTATTTAATAAGAAAGCTCAAAATGTTTCCTAATTCAGAACATAATCCTGCCTGCTGCTCCCTCTAGTCTAACCAGAAATCACATTCTCCTCTTCCTCTAACTCAATAAACCAAATCTAATTGGAGAATAATTATAAAATACACTGATGTGCAATTTGTTTCACTAACCCAATAATTAATTAATATGCTACTTATGGAAGAGCTCTTAAGACACAACACAAATTCCACTAGATGAAAGAGAATGCCGGAGACATAAACCAGGGGCAACGTCGTTACGTAAGATAAGCCGGGACAAAAAGATAAGAGGGAGAAAAAGTCAAGATCTACTTGGCCTTTTTGAATCTACGGTGAGATTTGTTTTACCCCATTTGCGGATTTTCCTCTTACCCTTTTTGTACATGAGAGGTAGATTGTGTGTTTTGCAGATGAATTGGCAGCAATACTCAGACAGCTGAATCCAGCTGGTGGATGGACTTTTTCATGTTTAAACTTTCCAACCACCAGATGCTTTGCAGTGAGAGAATAGTCCCAATCAATGGCACCCATCTCCTGTTGATTCCTGGTTGGTCTGAGTACACACTCTATGCTCATCCAGGTAATATACTACTTTTAGCACCTTTTGCCTTTACACAGTTGAATCTTGCAGCAGGAAATGCCTTGGATTTTCCCTTTTATTGTTTAAAATGTGCAGTGCACTTAAATTGCTCTGGAGACTTCATTTAAAATGATTATAAACATATCTTCTATTTGCCTTTGTGAGAGTTGCCGCTAAATTGATCTCCTTGTAATTATTGCAATGAGCAACTATTAAATGATCACTACATCAACCAAATGTTTTTAAAGATATTTTCTTCACTTTGGACAATTGAACTTATTCCTCACAAATGGGTATTGGATTCTGAGTGACACCAGGCAATGCTCCACCAACCCACCTTCGGAAACTGAAGAATATTCCGTTTTCTTTTCATCCTTTCAGTTCTGTCTTATAAAATAGGCTTTTACCTTTAGAAGGATAATGACCTCTCCTTTGTAGTACCCACCACCTGGGAGGCTGTAATGTTTCTTATCTAAGGGTGACAGAACTTCGAATGATCCAGAACGGATCATGTCTCTATATCCTCTTCTTCACAAGGCTCCTGGCAGCCTTTCTTTGAATCACAAGCACACTTGAAGGGTTTCCCCAGCTCAGCCTGGGTGTGCCCGTGTCAGAACTCACTTTTCCTGGAGACCTTGTGCTTGTACAACACAGTTCACTTTGGCAGGCCAGCACCGTACACGACAAATGAGAACTGAGACCCTACAAGTTCAGCTGATTTCCAGCCTAAGGCCTATATGAAGGAAACAGTAAATCCATCGCAATGTGTTTCTTTGCCAGGATCTGCATATGAGAACTGCTTTTTATTTTTATTGCTGTTAACATGAAGTCTGACATTCAGCTGAGACTTGCCTCATCTTATGAAAAATAACTGATCAATCGCCTACCTACTGTCTGCAACAGAGGTTGCACTGCAGTAAGACATCGTGCTTTTACTCCACATTTATTTTACACAGGATGTTATGCAGCAATGGGGGAGGCTTTCTGCTCACATACAACATTGTTCAAATCTATTCAAATCTCTCTCCTCAGGGTGTCACCTGACCCTTTTGATCCTGCATCAGAACTCTCCTGAACTTGGTAAAAAGAACAATTGTTATGCAAGCTTACTTTTTAGAAACATGGACCTAGTCTGAGAAATTCTTTTTCGTTTAAAAAACAGTTTCTTTTATAGCCATGGGATTTTCCTTAACACACAGAATTAGTCAAGCGAAATCCTATGGACTCATCCTGGTGGATTCATGACAGGAATGCTAATTAGGAAATTCCATTTTATTATACGAAGCCATATTGGACGAAGGTAAGACAAACTTGCTTAAATGAATTCCTATTTCAAGACTGGAGGAATTTCCAAACTATAGAAAACTGAAAGGAACAACTCCCTTCCTCTCTAACTCTTCAAGTCTTCAAATTGTACTGTCGTATTTCAGATTTTAACTGCCTAGAATCTAGAGAGAAATCTTTTTGCCTCTGTTTCTCATTCTATAGAAACCTCATCATGGCACAATATGTGTATGGATTTTTTGAATAAAGTGACTGTGGTGATAAGGCAAATAGATGCATTCAACACTAGAAACCATCAAACAACCTGATAAAGTAGATGAAAATAGGTTACAGACTTCTTACAGATTTTTTTTCATAGTTTAGAAACTAAAATATGCAAGGAACATAGTGATGCTTAATAGATATTAATTGATGTGATGATAATCTTCACATAATACAATGCTCCTCCGACTCATTTGTACTGTAGAATTACCTGGGCTTGTGTTAAAAGTGCAGCTTCCTGCGCCCATCCCCTGAAATTCTGATTCAGCAGTTGTGGAATGGGGCCCAGCAGTCAGCAGTTTTGACCAACACCCCAGACAATTTGGATATAGGTGGTCTGTGGGCCGTGCCACAGGACACGGCATGTGAAGAAAGCATCATTTATTTCCTGTGAGTCAAGAAGCACGTCACAAAGCAACTGGATGACAAATGCTCTCTGAAGAGCAGGAGGCACATTGCCAACCTGGAAAGGCATTCTGTTCATTTGTTCCTTCACTCCTTCCTTCCTCATTCTTACAAACCCCACGGAGCATCTATTACAAAGCATTTCTTTGCTTGCCACACCCTGTAACTCCTCTGTAAGCCCCAGGCATAGACAGGGGTTAGCTGTAGAGAAGCCCATTGTCGGACTATCAGATGCAGAAGAGCACTCTTTTTCTACTCGAATTTTCCTGTATTTGAGGCTGCTAGTCAGCATTCCACAAGCACATAGTCCTTGCTTCCAGAAAGGCCCCATATCAGCACCCACATTTTACCTCCTGCTTTCAGCCTTCAGAACACCCTTTGAAGGTTTACGTCGTTGGCTTAGAGCTTGAGCCCACATCACTCAACATCAGGCTGGACACTGTGCTTTGATAACAGAGGTAGAGCATGGAAGCCAGTTTTACACCAACTCAGGTAAAGTGGGAAAGTTCTACACTGAGGGAGTTGATGCATTTTTCTCAACTTAAAGTTAGTTTTCTAGTGAGGATAAATTAATAACATCATATAACTCACTTTCAACACATATTGCTTTTTTTCTTTAAGCTAAAGAACAAGCCAAATAAATTTAGCCTTTAAAATAGACTGCATCCCAAATTCCTTATAATTGTATGAAAATAAATCATATATAATACCACCATATGTGTTACGTGGTATAGGGCTCAGATAAATAGGATCCTCATGAAATCTCTGATACAAGATTTTATTAATTCAAAATGATAGAACATATACTGCCAAACGGTACAGAAGAAGGAGAAACTGGTCTCCTTGTTCTAACCTTGAAGACCTGACTTACTGCAGTGCTGCCTTGGGGTAGGATTTAGTTGACAATCAGATACTTGGAAACTCTCAACTCAAGTTTATATCTAGAGAAGTTCTATTTTCAGAAGTGGTGGGATAGGTATTTTTCAGACCAATCTTCCTGCAGAAAACAACTAAAAATATTGGATAAAATGTTAGCCCTCCCAAAAAAGTCTCATGCATGTATCAATAACCTGCCAAGGCTGTAAGGAACTACCAGGTCAAAATCTAAGGGGAAGAGGGAAGCTAGAGAAGAAAGCAAGACCTGAGCACTACAGATGCTTTTATCCAGAAGGCTTCTGCTAAGTTTTGTTGGTCTCATGCAGAGGTGGACAGAAGTCAAGGCTCAGGGCCAATGCAAGAGGGGAGTCTAAGAAAAACCATTCTCACATTGAATGAGCCCCAGAGACTATACCCTCAGAGTATGTGTCAACCAGAAGTCAACTTGCCTCCACTACACCTATGGGGGAGGAGGGACAGAAAGTGGGGAGTGGAGGGGGAGAAAGAAATCCTTCCTGAGACATTACAGCCCCAGCTCAGCCCGCATGTGGATTGGCACCTGGATTGTGTTGCCTGGAGATTCCAGAGAACCTCAGACTCTGAACTTAGATTTAAGACCGTCAAGGACTGGTAACGCCCACAGTGCCAGGCAGAAGCCAAACCTCTCGATTCATGTGCCTTCACGACAAGTCGCAAAGACACAAACAAATAATTTTTCAAAGACAATAAGTACACACACAAAGGTTACCCAAACACAGCAAAACAAGACATCATGAGCAAATTTGTGATCTGCTGGGACTCCCTAAACTCTGCTCTGTGAAAGTAGGATCAGTAGGGAAGGAGGAGATACCTGCCCAGCTCCGCCAGAGTAAGAGCGCTTTAATCCATGTAATATTTGATGAAAAGTTTCTGTGACTAGAAGAGATGGAATACACAGTGTCAGGAAAATAGAAACACCGGGGTTTCTCAACTACATGATACACAGTGGCACTCAACTCCCTGACCATTAAGAAACTAGAATAAAAGTCATCAAATTTCCTCAGGTCAGAAACTAATCTATTTGGGAAAAAAATGTGTGAGGAATTCAAAGAGCACATAATTTTCTTCAGAATCTTAAAGGAAAAAAAGAAACTGACAAGAGGAGGGATTCAGTACTTGAATCCATCTCAGAGGCAAAAACTGAGGTGTAAAACTGAATCCCAGGTGACAAGGAGATCAGAAGCAGCACCGGCAAGCGGCCCAAGGCCGCCTCAGGATTCTAGACTGCCAATCACCTTCGTCCAACTGCTCTAACCTGAATTCATCAAGCCTTTTGATTTTGTTCATGTGTTTCAAATTCCAAAAAAAAAAAGTATTTTTCCAGAATTCTTTGCCCTGTATTTTTAAAACCATGTGTGTTTTAGGGTCAATTTAATCTGAATGTTTCCTATTTTCTTATAATTAAACCATCAAAATATTGTCCTTTAAAAACTATTTGATGTCCATGAAATCATCTGAGCCCTTTCAATAAGCTTCTTAAAAGGGTTTTTATCCCACTTGAAAACAGAAGTTGCACTGTGTTACGGGTGACCTGGTGCAGAAACCAAGAATCCCCTTTAAATTCCCAAATCCTTGAAGTCTGAATAATTTCTGAACTTGGAGAAAATGAGTTCACCCATTGCTAAAGTTTCTGTGTTGCTAAAGAAGACATTTGGAGCAAAGATGAGTTCCATCAGAGGGGAAAACAGAGATGCAGGAGAAATTGGAGGTATGCGAAGTTAGCTAAGGCCCCTGAGGAATAGCTGGAAGCCTAACTTGTCACACTGCCATCCGTAGAGCACGCAAAAACTTGAGTGCACATCAAATGTTTGACAGGACTACAAAGAAATGTGATATCCATATGAAATAATATTTGCTCATAGCACTGAGAAAACAATGGAATAGAAATTAATGGATTTCAGCACATCCAATTGCTCTCTAGTATAATCCTGTTGTTGGCAGCCCATGGAGAACCCTCTGTAAATTTACCAACACTGAATAATTAATTTTGCATAAAGGATAAACAGGATCAGTTATTCTAACACTAACGCCTATTGTGCAGAACTGGAGAACCTTGGCTGCATGACCAGCGGATGGACAAGGTCTGTCATCGAAGACTATGGATGGCAAACCAGGAGAAAGAGCTGGGTTCTATAGAAAACTCTCTCCCCTGCTCTGTTGGCATTGACAAGAGCCCAAGAGCTGAGCAGCAGCAAGCATGCCTGTGCGAGGAAAGCTCTCTCTCCAGCCAGGCTCCAGGGTGCTTTCAGCAGGCATTTCCAGGGAATCCATAAATACTTCTGTTCTGAGCAGTTCCCAGCTCTTGGAGAGCACAGGCCTGTTATCACCAAGCATCAAATACTGAGCAGACAGGATGCAGGGGCTTCCCCACCAAGGGAGCTGGCACATGAACTCGAAGGAAAAGGGATCTGAGTCCATTTCCTGCAATTGTTAGAGAAGGATGGTGGCCTGGCCCTTGGGTATTTAGTGAGCCGTACTGTTCTCATGTGATTGCTAGGATCTCAGTTTATCCAGGCCTTCATCTTCTGCACAGAAACCCCCTCTGCTTAGAAACTGGGAGAATAAAAAGGTTGATATTCCTATTATTGTTAGTGAAATAGTGTATAGAGTGCTTCACAGTTTGCAAAGCTCTGACACATGCCTTAAATGTCATCTTTGATAAGCCTGTTGATTTTAATCAGAACAACAATGATAGTAACAATAAAAAGCATTATTAGAACAAGTGCGTTTAGCAAAGTTGCAGGATATAAGGTTGACATATAAAAATCAATTGCACTTCTATATAGTACTAGCAACAAACAACCGGAACTTTTAAACAGTTTTGAACTTTTAAATAATTGACATATAATAAGCTGCATGTACTTAAAGTGTACACTTTGATAAGTTTTTAGATGTGTGTGTATATTTATATGTATTCATGAAACCATCACCACTATCAAGAAAATAAACATAATCATCGCTCTCAAAAGTTTTCTGTGTCCCTTTATAATCCCTCCCTCTCGCCCCACCATGCCCTTTCTCTACCCCCATGTTTTCTGTCACTGTAAATTAGTTTGCTTTTCCTAGATTTTTAGATGTATGGAGACATAAACTATGTACTGTGTTTGCCTGGCTTCTTTCACTCAGCATTATTTTGAGGTTCATCCACGATTTTGCTTGGGGTGTTTTTGGTTCTTGAATCTGCAGGTTTATATTATAATTTTCATCAAACTTGAAAATATGTTCAGCCATTATTTCTTCAAATACTTTTTATGCTCCCCTCTCCTCTCCTTCAAGAAATCCTTAGCACCTATATTAGGACATATATTATGACTCATGAGCTCATTGATGCTCTGCTTCTGTTTTTGTTTTTTTCAGTCTTTCTGTATCTTTGAATTTCATTTTGGATAGTTTCCATTGCTTCCAATTTACTATTTCTTTCCTCTTCAGTGTTCAATCTGCCATTAATTCCATCTAGTAAGTTTCTCCACCCAGACATTGTAGTTTTCATCACTAGAAGTTCAATTTAGGTCTCTTTTTTTATATATGTATAGTTTCTGTCACATTTAACATTTTTCATCTTTCTTCTAGCTTCTTGAACATATGGAACACAGTAATTGGAACTCTTTTAATGTCCTTGTCCATTAATTCTATCATCTGGGTCATTTCTGGGTCAGTTTCAACTGAATGAATTTTCCCCTAATTATAGATCACATTTTCCTGCTTCTTTGTATAGCTGGTCTTTTTTTTTTTTTTTTTGGATGCCAGACAGTGTGAAGTTTATCTTCTTAAATCCAGGATATTTTTCTATTACCAAATAGTCTTGAATTTAATCCTGGGATGCACTTACATTACTTGGATACATTTTGATCCATTTGGGTCTTGCTCTTACGTTTTGTTCCGTAGGACCAAAACAGCATTTAGCCTAGGGCTCATAAATTTCAAAGGCTTCTCTACTGAGTGGTAGGAACAAAAACCATTTTCCACTCTGCATGAGCCCTAGGTATTCTCTAAACTTTCTGAGTGATCCTTTCCCTGGCCTCTGGTAGTTTCCTCTCCAGCATGCACTGATCAGTACTCAGCTGAAGACTTATAGGGACTCTGTGCAGAGATCTGGAATTCTCTCTCAGTGCAGTTCTATTCTCTCCAGTACTCTGATCTGCAGACTCTAGCAATCTCGCTCTCTCTGAACTCCCACCTCTCTTTCCTCAACTCAGGGAGAATACTGGGCTCCCCCTCAATTGCTGCCTCCTTCGCTGTGGCCTGGAATCACTCTCAAGCATAAGCTGGGCAGTCACAGGGCGCATCTTGTTTTTTTCCCATCACTCAGATATCACTCTTTCATTGCCTGTCCTATGATTTGAAAGCCATTGTTTTATACATATTGTTCAGCTTTTTAGTTGTTTCAGTTGAGAGGCTAGATCCAGTTCCTGTAACTCCATCTTAGCTAGAAACAAAAGTTCCACAATTGGAAACTAAAATTGAAGTTTATATATAAAATTTACAAAAGCATCAAAGATACAAAACTCTTAGGGAAAAATATAATACAATGTGTGTAAAACCTATATACTGAAAATTACAAAACATTTCTGAGATAAATTAAAAATGGTCCTAAATAAATGGAGATTAACTGTATTCATTTATCAGAAGACACAATATTGATAAGATGTCAATTCTCCCCAAATTGATCCATTGACTCAATGCAATTTCAATCAAAGCCCATCAGGGTTTTGGGTAGAAACTGACAAACTGATTTTAAAACTTATATACAAATGCAAATGAAGATCTAGAAAGTTAAATTATTCTGAAAACAAGAACAAATTTGGAGTAATTATGCTATCCAATTTCAAGACTTATTATAAAACTATAGTACTAAATATGGCATGGTATTGGAGCAAATACAGACATATAGAGCAATAAAATAGAACACAGAGTCCAGAAATAGACCCTCAGATTGATAGCCAACTGATTTTCAGCAAAGGAGCCAAGGTAATTCAGTAGAAGGGCTAGATATTTTTAATAAACAGTCCTAGAAGAAATGGTCATATGAGAGGGAAAAAAAAATTCCTAGATCCTTACCTCACACCATTTACAAAAATTAACTCAAAATGAATCAAACACTTCAATGTAATATCTAAAACTACAAAACTTATGGAAGAAAACACAGGGGAAATCTATTTATTGGGTTGAAGAAAATATTTCTTAAGTAGAACACAATAATAAACCACGAACGATAAGCTATGATAAATTGGTCTTTCTAAAAATTTAAATTTCTAAAAATTTAAACTATAATAAAGAGTCTGGCTCCATTTCCATGTTTGAATTGGACTGTTGACAGCTCTCATCACTCCCCCGCCCCCTCACCTCTGAGCTAGCTGATAAGAAAGCCCAGGTGCTCCACCTTTGTCACCTGCAGGAAGTTCAAAACGTGCAAATCCTGGCTCTCATGCACAGGAACGCTTATTCCAGTCCCATTCCCCAATGACAATAAAAACAAAACCAGTCTCTTTTCCCTGTTCGCTGAAGCCATTTTGGGACCTGCTTAGGAGCCTGCCCTGCTCTCCCCAAAGTCTCATTATTGGGTAATAACCTCTTCAGACCTTCTTGGTGGCATCAAGAGTCTCAACACCTACATCACATTTGGTGAGGAGGAATCCATCCTGTTTCTATGGGATAACCATACAAAAATGTTTACACTTCAAAAGACACTGTTAAGAAAATGAAGACGCAAACCATAGAGCAGGAGAAATTATTTGCAATCACATATTCATAAGAGGCAGTTATCTCGAACATATAAAAGAACTCTTACACCACAATAACAAGAAACAAACAACCCCATTTTAAAAACTGGCAACAGATTTCAACAGATTCGTCACCAAAGAAGGTGTACAAATGACAAATAGTCACATGAAAGCGTGCCGAGCATCATTCATCATTAGGGAAATGCAAATTAAAACAATGAAATATCACTTTACACCTCCTAGATTAACTAAAGTTACAAAGACTGACAATACTGAATGTTGCTGAGGTTGTGCAACAACTGAAAATTTCATACATAACTAGTGGAAATGCAAAATGGTACAGCCACTTTGGAAAACAGTTTGGCCGTTTCTTTCAAATTAAACATACGTGTGATCAAACAGTACGGTGAATGTCTAAATTTTAAAAATTTATTACAGTAAGACACATTGCTATTAATCCCCCTCAAAGTACTCACCCTCGCTTCAAACACACTTATCCCATCATTCTTGCCACTTTCTGGAGCAGTTCTGGAAGTCCTCTTTCGTGAGTGTCTTCATTCTCCGTCATGACAACGCTCCGTGTCCCACATCACTTCTGGTATGCGCCGATTTCTGTCAAACAAAAACATTACAGTGTCTCCTCATCCATTTTATTCACCAGATCTGGTACCGTGCAACTTCTGGCTCTTCCCCAAAGTCAAAATGACCATGAAAGGTAAATGTTTTCAATCAATTCAGGATACGGAGGCAGCCACGACAGCGCAAATAAAGACACAAAAGAGGACTTCCAGACTATGTCAGAAAGTGGCAAGAACGATGGGATAAGTGTATTCAAAGTGAGGGGGAGCATTTTGAAAGGGATTAATGGCAATGTGTCTTTTGCTGTAATAAATTTTTTTTTAATTTAAACGTTCACTGTATTTTTATGATCACATCGTGTATGTGTATTACATCTCAATAAAGAATTTTCAAACCAATAGCTAGCATCTATTGGCTGATGAAACACTGTGTTGGGCTCTTCAGATTGTTCTGTTTCACATGCATTGCTTTACTCGATCCTTGCACATTTTCAGTATGGTTCTGAGGGAAGATTCTACAAAGATGGGCTCAGGGAAGCCAAGGGACTTGTCCAAGATCATACCGTCTAGAGGTAAGTGGCAGAGTTGGGGTTTTTTAATTCTAAATTCAGTGCTCTTTCATTTCAACACCTTTTTTCATGGAAATTCATGTTTTTAAATCTCCCCTTGATGATTTCAATGTGTTGTTTTACACTACCTTAAGTACCTTAAAGTACTTTTAAGCACCTTAAATACAGACTATCTTTATCCATCTCTTTTTTAATTATAGGTCAATTATTTATAAAGGTCTTCATAATTCAGTATGTGACCACCTTATTTAAACCTTATTTATGTTTTGCGATAATTTCTCACCCTGATAGGATAAGCAGATTACTCTCTTATAACTTAGGAATTAACATCTTCTCACTTTTAATAAGAACCTTGGAGGGATTGACTGTGAAGCTGATGTAGGAAATGTCCCATTGTAGGTGAGCTACAATGGAGTAAAAGTTCGGTCTTCAGTTCTGAATAGGCATTGTTTTTGTCACAGTTGGGCTGGAAAGAGGAAGAATGTGCTGCCTCAGCCTTATATTCTCCCACATTACATGACAGCCTAAGAATATCACCATGATGGTTGTTGCCATAATCATCATAAGTGAGTCTCTTCTGCTATCATTCATTTTATTTTTCTTTAAACTTCCTCCTTTTTGTATCTATTCTAAGCCTAAACAATAATGGCTATGAAATCAGAGTTAATAAATTATATCCATTTTTGATACACAGTAAAATACATATGTAACAAGACGTGAAAGGGGGCTTTTTCTACCATCTCATAATTTTAGCTAAAGTTGCAAAGCTTTAAAAAAGCGGTAAGAAGTATCCCAGATAATCTAAAGCAAGGTGCTAATAGGCGACTAACATTGTCCTTCAAGACCATCAAGAAAAGGCTGAAGATTCATCAGGAGGAGAATACCTCATTAAAGTAGAGGGTACTGTGGTGTCTTCTTTTATTTCCTCTAGGTTCTTCCCCACCACTTTGGGTAAAGTAAAGGGGGTCTCCAGAAAACCATTCATAGAGCCGACGATACTGTCAGACGTGGATGCTGGCCTCTTACTCTCCAGCTGGATGCAGGTCTTGGGCAGCTCCGAAGCATTAGTGAAGTCTTGCGAGAACCCCAAATTGTGCTCCCTAGAGTTTGGAGGAATAAAGAAATCAGAGGGCAAGAGGTTAGCTGGTGCTGCCC
Source organism: Rhinolophus sinicus (assembly GCF_057876585.1). NCBI lineage: Eukaryota > Metazoa > Chordata > Mammalia > Chiroptera > Rhinolophidae > Rhinolophus > Rhinolophus sinicus. The sequence continues at coordinate 164,415,684 of NC_142517.1, read as the reverse complement.
TGGGCAGCCACACAAGGAGAGAGGGCCATGCAGAACAAGCTGCATGTCTATAAATGATAGAGCAAGGTTATGCCACTCCTGTGAGCCACGTGGATGATGCCCCAGAAAGCAGTGGGGTTAGAGCCATGTTGAAAGGACGAGGTGCCAGATCCGCCTGCTGAGGCGAGGGAATCCCAGCAGAAAAAGATTGATTGGGATAAACTGCCAAAAGATAGGGGCCAAAGGGTTGTCATATGAAGTCAGAGAGAGAGAGTCCATTAGTTCATTGAGGTGTGGTCTGCAGCAAGGTGGTGGAAGCATCTCCAAAGGACCCATAGAAACACCTCCGAGAGAGCCAGCTTGGGCCTCTGTGACAAGGAAGGCGCTGACCACAAGCTTACAACAGCTCTAGACAAACCAGTCTTTCTGTTTTTTTTCTAATCCTCCTCCTCCTGGCCTTGACGTAGGAGAGCCAGAGGCAACACTGTGAATTGGGACTTGTGAATCAAAGAGAGCAAAATAAAATATCACTCCCTTTCTTACTATTGGTCTTCAGAATCAAGGATCAGATGGTGGAGGGTAAAAACTCTGAATTGGATGAAAAGTTGAAATTTGGATTTGCATCTGACTGGAAGTTTTAAAATATGAGCGTGATACTGGTCTAGAATGTCATCCAGCAGCAGGCCAGGGATCTGACAGTGGGAAGGCAAGTGGGAAGGTAGTAGGGAATAAAAACAATGCTATTTCCTGATTGTATCTTACGGTGTTCAGCACATTCAATGAATTCAATAAATTGTTAAAATTAAAAGAATTCATGTACCTCTAAAATCATATTACATCCTGCCAGTGACCCACATTCCATATTCCACACTTTGGGAAAAACTGAGTTACATCACACTAGAATAAAGAGACCACAGAAATGACAGCATTTCAGCATCGAGAAGACCCTTGGCCATTCCCAATATTAAGTGTCAAATAGGATCATTTAGAGATAAGGACAGGATCTCAGAGATAGCAAATAACTTGCCCCACATCATACAGCTATTCCTTAAGCATTACTCAAGTATTCTAATTCCTAGATCAGAGTGCTTTCTGGAATATTATTACATTGCATTGTTTTTTCACAATTGGTAAGTTTTAATATTGTGTTGGAAATTCAATTATTGACTATATATAATTTATCTGTCTGATTTGTTTTACAAAAAAGAAAAAAAACAAAACAAAAACAAATCTCTGTATGTTCCCAATTTAATTTATCCAATATTAAAACTCTGGGAAAATAAATTATCTCCAGGTTCCTACTCTATCTCTAGTATGTCTGCCAGGTCACCCACTTACCTCAGAGTCTGAGCTTGAAAAGCCATACATAGGAACTTTTATGTAGAGTTTTCATTAATTCAACAAATGTTTATTAAACTTCTCATATGCCAAGCCTTGCACTAGGCACTGGGAGTGCAACAGAAACAAGTGAGAGTCCTTTCCCTCCAGTTGTTGGGTATCCACAGATGAGAAAAAGTGCTAGGTAAGGTTTTGCCTAAATAAATAGGTGTATATATGTATATACATACATATATATTCATATATATATATATATATATATATATATATATATTCCTACATATATATATATTCCTACATATATATATATATATATATATATATATATATTTGGTTGACATCAGAGGTCATGACTAACTAAAGTGACATTAAGATTTCCATTGGTTTGCATGGTTGGGTGAGCAGGAAAAGATCTCCTGACAGACATCGCACCCCACCTGGTGGGGCTTTAAGTGTAGGCCCCTCAGTCCCTTCCTACAGGATTTGAAAGAAACATCACTGCACCCTGAGCAGACGGAAAAGGAGAACTGGGCTGGCTGTTTCAGAAAAACAATCTACCTTAGAATTGCATCTCTTTCCATGATGGTGCAAATGAAGAGACCAAAATGCATAGTTATATTGGTCAGAGCTTGTGATCGGCAGAATAATGACCCTCCAATGATGTTCACATCCTAATCCCCAAAACCTGTGAATATGTAACCTTACATGGCAAAAGGGACTTGAGATGGATAGAGTATTCTGGATTATCCAGGTAGGCCCAATCTCCTTAAACGCAAAAGAGGAAATGAAAGAGAAAGAGGTAGATGTGACTACAGAGGAAGAGTCAGAGAGATACAACTTTTCTGTTTTTGAAGAGGGAGAAAAGGGATGGTACTGTGTTTCCCCGAAAATAAGACCTAGCCGGACAATCAGTTCTAATGCGTCTTTTGGAGCAAAAATCAATATAAGACCTGGTATATTTTATATTATTATATTATATTATATTATATTATATTATATTATATTATATTATATTATATTATATTATTATATTGAAGACCAGGTCTTATATTATAGTAAAATAAGACCGGGCCTTATACTGATTTTTGCTCCAAAAGACGCATTAGAGCTGATTGGCCAGCTAGGTCTTATTTTCGGGGAAACGGAGTATGAGCCAAGAAATGCGGGCAGCCTCTGGAAGTTGAAATAGGCAAGGATTCTCCCCTAACCCTGCCGATTCCTTGATTTTAGCCTGGGTTGGACATCTGATCAACAAAATTGTAAGATAATAAAATTGTATTGTTTAAGCTGCTACGTTTGTGGAAATTTGTTGCAGTGGTGATAGAAAATTAGTATAGAACCCATGCCTTCTCACTGAGTGAACTGAAGGTGTGGTTAAGAAATAGTTTTCAGAAAAGCAAATGACATACAAATAAGCTAATGTCTGAGATAACTATTCAAACTGGTTGTGTGTGTGTGTGTGTGTGTGTGTGTGTGTGTGTGTGTGAGTGTGTGTTTAAAGCTGGACACAGTAGGCTATTTTAGTTATTAAAGAAATGCCTTTTCTTTTCACTGAGGGGAGAGAGGATTCCTCAGAGAGGACGTATAATTTCCTGCAGATGAGGGTGGTTGACTTTGAGAGTCCAATGACAAGTCACTGTGAAAACCATGCGCATCTCCTCCCAGTGGGAAAACAAAGGTGTGCTCATCAGTGAACTGGCCATGAGAAGCCAGAGGGAGGAATGGCCTGGACGTCGGCCTGAGCACGAGAGCCGAAGCATTCATTCTCTTGCCAGCAGTACGCTCTGCTGCTGAAAATATACCAGAGGAGACAGATAGGTTATTGGAGCAATAAAAACCAGAGATATGTAATGTGAGACTCATTACTTGCTTTTACTGTCCAAACAATCAGGAAGAGTAATCTGTATGTGTTCTTTCACAGTGATATTGGAAAGGAATTCTTCTTCCCCCTTCTTAGCCATGAAAAGGCACCCGTGAGGATACATGGAATTGCATCATGAATTTTTCCTTTGTCCTCAGCAGAATCCTGCTTTTGTGTTCGCCAAAAGTGGAATTTATATTAAATAGACTCTTATAGTCTCTCTAAAGCTTAACCTACAAGAGCAGATCAAACAATAATGGCTGTGTGATACAGTACCTCTGCCCTTATGATGTAATGAAACTGCCCCAAATGTAAATGCTTCAAAGATCTTTTCCATCTTTGCTTTTCCTGAAGTACCAATCATTGGCTGTTTTATTTTATTTCCCTGCCTTGTTTTTGTTGTTGTTGTGCCCCTTCTTTATTCACATTCTTGGTAATGAGGTGTTGGCTGTAAGGAGCTTTATAAAATATCATGAATCCATAGAATTAACAAGGTCTTCTGGAATTCCTCTAAACCTCCTCTTTGCGCATCTAATCTGAGGCTTTGCCCAAGTCAGCTGAGATATAAGACGTTTTCCATACTGCTAAAGGTTCCCTGCTTGGAGACTGTGATGGGCTGAATTGTGTCCACCAAAATTCATATGCTGAAGTCCTAACCCCAATATCTACAATGTGACTGTATTTGGGGATAGAGTCTTTAAAAAGGCAATTAAAATGAGGTTATTAGGGTGGGCCTTGTCTTATATGACTAGTGTTTTTATAAGAAAAGGAGATTAGGACACAGACACACAGAAGACCATGTGAAGATATAGTTAAGAAGATAGTTACTTACAAGCCAAGGAGAGAGGCATCAGAAGAAACCAACCCCACAAACATTTTGATTTCAGACTTCTAGCCTCCAAAATTATAAGAAAGAAACAAAAATTATTTTTCACATCATCTGGTCTGAGGTACTTAGTTATGGCAGCCTGTTCAAACTAATACAGAGACCAAACCCATCCGTGTACTTACTGTTAGGAGAATTCTCCTTATGTCTAATGCAAATTGCACTTGCTCTAAATAGTGGCCTTTTATTTTGTCTTTCATGGAAAAGTTAGCAAGTTCTTTAGAAAGCACCCTGAATATATTAATGGAATCCAGAATGTTAGACATAGAAGGGGTGTAGTGATTACTATTTCAACGACTTCTTTTTCTGGATGAGGAAACTGAAACCCGGAGAGGTTAAGTGAGTCTTCCAAGCTGGCAGTAAAGCACAGCGGAGGCGCTCAGGGCCCCTGGCCCACTGCTTTCCCACTCGTGCCAGAACTCCCAGAAAAGTTTTCAGAGAAGCAATGTTAGGAGACGTAGCATGAATCTAGTGAGTCAGCAGTGGAGGGCAAGAGCACAGGTTTCCTGTTTTCCCTTTTTTCCTCATCAACCACTGATGTGGCGAAGAAGTGCCAGGGTTCACATGTAAAGTGCAAAGCACTAGACTTCCTCACTTTCAGTCCAGTCCTTCTTCCGCTGGAGCTCATTGACTCTATCCACCTCCCTGCACATGGGTGAACACTGACTCCACTGGGCGCCAAGGCTGGGCCAAACCAGCCAATGGTGCAGATGCCTGGGCTTGCCAGCCTCCAGAGACTCAGAAGAAACAAGTGGAGGCAAAGCCTGCAATTCAGGGGTGACATTCAGCCCATTTACTACAGCCCAGAGGCAGCGTCCAGAGCTGAGCTGCATTATACATTCTCTGGCTATCAACTAAGCAGAGTTGCCTGCTTAAACCTCGTTATGCCAGGGTTCTCAAAGTGAAGTCTGTAGACCACCTAAAGGCTTGTTAAAAACTCCAATTGCTGAGCCCCACTCCAGACTTACGATTAGCAGTTTGCCAAAATCAGGGGAGACCGCCTTTAGGACACAGCATAATCCTGTGGTGTTTGTTCTTAAAAAGCAATAGGATGGACATTCTAGGATATCAAGAGGCTTTGGCCAAATAGTTCCTTTACTACTCCTTTATTTAAAATAAAATATTATTAAATATTATTTTGGTATCATTCAAGCTGTTTTAGTTTAGGGGATCACCCCTGCTTTTGACAAGTGTTAAAACATTTACGAAATCAGAATCTCAAGGCTGGGGCCTCAAGGTCTACATGTTCATTAAGCTCCTGGTGACCCTTAGGTTGGCTAAATTTGGAAAACTACTTCCTGTAGTTTTCCTTCCCAATCGTGTTGGTTGATATTTTCTGGGAAATAAAAGAAAGGATGGAAGGAAGGAGGGAGGAAGAAACCTCTGTCATCACTTTGGTCTGCCAGGCTCTTTGTGGTCTATACTTGCCCCCATTGGGCAGATGAGATGCACTACCAGCCTGTTTTGCTCTATCCAGCATCCATCCTTCTGTCCTGTGGGGTAAGGCACTTTCTAGGTGTAGTATTGGTGAAATGCAGTGCCCTGCATCCTGTGGGCAGCTTAGGCATAGAAGGCTTCTCTGATTCCCCCACCCTTCTACACACACACACACACACACACACACACACACCACTATACCCATAGCCAGGACTTCATCATATGACCACACGCCACTATTTGATGCTTCCACCACTGGGGGGGTGAGTGATGGGTTTGTAGCTATGGCAACAGCATCCTGCAGGAGCAATAATATCTTGGCCAGATCACATTGCCTAACTGTCATCCGTTTGATAATGGCATCATTTGATAATTAGACAATTTGGTATGACAGAAAGCCCTGAGCTAGTCATTGTAAAATTCTACACTAATCCTGGCTCCACTGCTGGTGAGCCTTGTAACTCCAGGCAATTCTCTTCATCCTTCCAGGCCTTAACTTGCATCATTTATAACAAAGAAAATCATTGTCCCTAAGCTGCTCAGAATTATAGTGAAATCCAAATTTTAAATGTATGTGTACTTTGTAAACTGCAAAATACAATAGAAATATTAGTGGAAAGTGATTTTTTAATATTGATACCTATTCTCACAGAAGCAAAAAAATTCCAGTCAATCAGAAATATTTTTAGAAAGAGATTCTTGGTTTTCTTGTGTGACTTTTAAATTTAACATCTAACTTGCTGATTTTTAATATCATAAGTTTTTATATTTTACTAAGTTCTGTTGTTTCATCTGTTATCAGGCAAGCAAATTTTCCAAAGAAACAAAAGCTTTAAATAAAATGCTATACACACTACAGTAAAAAGTTCCATCCATTTCCCAACAGCTGTTGCTTTTTAGAGAAACCAAATATTTTTGAAAAGGGCCACAAACATTCTGGATTCAAACCATTTATTGGTTTTGGAAACATAACATGCACTCATCTTGCCAGTCTTAATCTTGCAGTTCCATTAAACACACCACAACTGCATCATAAAACAGAAAGGGGAAGAATTTATAAACAAATAAAGCAGTTAATTGGGGCAATAAAATAGCAGTTCCCTCCTGAGTGTGGAATTGGTGTGTTTCAACCTACAGAACCCTAAAATCTGTTTTTCAGGGGACTGGTGACTAGAGGCCAACACACATCGAAGATTTTAGGATTATTCCTGGGTCCACATGCTTACTTCCTCTGCCATGCCCTCACACTCCCTGTCCTCTCACCTTGCATTAAGTGCACGTCTTTCCAGGGAGATGAGCAGCTCCAAGCCCAACACTCTCCTGATCTCTGTTCTACAGCCAGGGTTTCATTTAAAGAAGGAACTGCTAGGAGATTCATAGCTCTGACTGTGTCTGCAACACAACTTTCAGGTGGAGGGAAAGAGACGTCTTCTCAGATGTGCTTCCCTTTCCTGAGCCTTATCCCCCTAAGCACTGGGCAGTGCAGTGACCTAATTGTGCTGTCTCGCACGTGCATTGTCAGGAAAAGAGCAAGCTTTGGAGCCACATCAGCTGAGTTGGAATTTACCAATCCCTCTTATTTGCTTTACAACCATGAGGAAAAGCAAGATCTTTAATCTGAGTTCCATTCTTTTATTCATGCAATACATATTTATTGAGCACCTACTACATACTAGACTCTAATCTTTAGATTTTTTTAGGAGTTAAATGGAGATGCTAAATCCCTACTTCAGAGAGTTGTGAGAGTCACATGCAAAAAAAGCTTGTATAGATAGGTGAATAGATAGACGGATATATGTGTGTGTACCCTTGCAGATAGTATGTGCTCACAAATATTCATTCCATTCATTCAAATAGCAGATGAGCATTACATATATCATATGTAAAATTAAAATTATAACATGTTGCATAGTATCACTTTTATTTAAGAAAGAAACAGAGAAGACTTAGAGTTCCCCCACCACCACTACCACTTCCATAAATGAGCCCTGGTTTCACTCATGTGAACTGCGTAATAGTCAGGGCGGATTGTGGTTTCCGAGGGGCCGTGAAATGGAGCAGAGCCAACTGGTGCATATGGGGCATGCACTCATGACCTTTGCCTGTTAACACCCCAGACCTGCACTCTCTCCCACCTCTGGAAATGTTTACTGTCCATTTCTGTAATCAGATGCGCGCGTGCGGGCACACACACACACACACACACACACACAATCTAGCAGGAAATTGTGCCTCTTCATAGAGGTCTGGCTTTTGGTATGTTTTGTTTAAACTCTCTAGAGATAAACTGCCATTTACCTTTGTTTAATAGCCCTCGTAACACATAGACTCGAGCTGTACCTAAACAATGCTCAATTAATGACATGGTACTTATGACCAGTTATTGTCTGATTTACAAAGACTAAGATTAGATACGGTACCTTCATAAACTATTTCCCAGGTCCTATGTCAGCCTAAGAGAGGGAAATACCTGGCAGTCAAAATCTGAATGATACCTATGTAAATGCTTGATGCGGCTTGAAATCTTTCCTAGACATAGCAGCTGTATGTAGGCTGCTGCTTTAGAAAATGTCAACTAGGACACTAATGATCAGAGTTAGGACCCAACACTAGCCCAAAAAGGGAGGCCAGGGAGATGGGATGGGGGGAAGGAAAAGGACTTAATCTTTTCTCCAGGTTAGTATCTTAAATATTTATAATTCAAAGGTTTCCAGGCTGTGCAGGCAATATGGTAGGTTAACTGGTTTCCAAATGTACTGGGTTTACTCAAATCTAAATGAACCTTTTATTTTGGAATCATATGTGGCTGGAGAGATTGAACCCATGTGTCTCATTCATTTGCACATTGGCTGTAATAATATCCTTAAGTTACACTCTGGAAAAGATCTGTAAACTTGAAGCAAGCAGACCATCTCTTTCACCTTGAGACCTACTGAGAAACTTTGTGGGTGATAATGCCTTCTGGTTTCTAAGCCTTGCCAACTCTTGTCTCCTCTTACATGTAAACAAAGTTCGAGTGAACCAGGAGTCATTTGGAAAGCAGTGCGAGTGCTGTCCTTTCATCAGCTCACCTGGTGCTCTAATAAAATATCCAAGAGGCCCACATCTGGTAGGTAATAAAATCCAGAGCGACTGAAGACGTCTGGCTGCTGAAGTGCTCTGGCCACTAGACAAAGCCATCACGACACTACTTCAACCACAGTCAACGCCAGGATTTTAATGGGGCAAAGCTGAGAGCCCTCTTTCTATATATTTGTCCTGCACTAGGTTCATTGGTTGTGCTGCTTTTATGCCACTGACTCCCTCCACAGATCGCACCATCTAACCGACTCACACCCCAAATAAGGAACAGTCTTCTTAACATGGCAGAATCAAACACAATAACACTTATCTCTGCTCCCATTTCCCCAGGATGGTGGCACTGAAGGGCGGATCTCCTTTTTTCTCCACCTCTTCTTAGTCTCCCAAATAAGAATGAATGTTAAATCTCTTTGCAGGAAGAGACAGCGATGCCAACCGCAGAGGACATGTTCTGACTGTCAACAGTGATGGATGAGATTCTGTACATTTAATAAATATAAATGTCATAATCCAACCATCAAATTTAATAAACAAAAATACCACAAACCATCTTTCTTCTTTGCTCCATGTGCTCCTTTAAAGCTGATAACATTAGAACACATTTTGCCCAAGCTGTAACCTCACCATCTGCCTGGCTCAACTTCTGAAGACTTGGTAAGGGCTAGAAAGAAAAGCAAATGACTTCACACTGAGAAAAAAAAATGAGGGGGGTGGGGCGGGCTGGATGGTTTTTTTTCCACTCCTCCTTTCCCTTCTGACCCATTTGTTAAATACAGAACCAGATGTAACTATCTGAGCATAAGTTCAACCCTCAAAAATTATTAGGGAGGCAGGTCATGGGGAACATTTTTTGCAGGAGGTACACAAACTAAACTCAAAAGCCTGCTTCACCAGCAAGTTGAGTTGTGCATTTCAGGGCTTTGCTTTGGAAATGCGGAGATGAGATGCAGAGACTAACTCATTAAAGATACCTGTCCTTTTGATAGCAAATTAATAATAATCATGAGCATAGCAATAAACACAATAAAATAGTTTCATTCCCAGGAGATGCAGAAGTCCAGATTCCAAGCTATAGCTGGAAGGGGTTCCTTATGTTGAGTTTAGAAAACCTTAATGGCTAAGGAAATGGTGAAAAGGGTAACCAAGTCCAAAGACCCTTCGAGAATGTCTAAGATGAAGAGAGAGAGAAAAAGATAAGCAAGAGCTAAAATTTTTAAAAGTTCCCTTTTATTGAGAGCCTGCTATGTTCCAGATATTTGACACACCTTTTTACAATGGAATCTTACTGAGTCCTCTCAGGAACACACGAAAACATACCATTAACCCTATTTAGAGGTTGACATGTACAGAGGCTCTATAATGCGATCAAGTTTACAGCACCAACATGTGGGAGAGCTGGCCTAACTTCCTCCAGAACTGCTATTCCTTCCTCTCTGGGGCACCCCCATTTTTCTCCCTCCCTCTCACACCCTACAGTAGGACCCCAGCCACCAGTTCCAGGACTCACACTGATGACCTCTGGCTTCAAGCCCACATTCACGACTACTGTGCAGTGGTGCTTGAGAAATAGGTTCAGATGCTCCAGTGACACTGGTGGCTGGGTCCTTGTCAGCTTTGGAAAGGACATTTCTTCACACCTGAAAATCCCCAAGGTGTTCAAGTTAAGTCAAAAGAGACCGGGTTTCAGGATGTGTCTGTCGGTTGCTGCTATTCTCATTTCCTATCAGAAATGTCTAGGCAGCACCCTGTGCAAACATCTGCACAGGAGAAATCATTTGACTACTTCCGGGTGTGGTGTGCTTCCCCTGTCTTCAGTAACCAACCCACATCCTGCAGTTCTTCCAGAGCACACTTCACACCACATACATCATATTTCTCTGTGGTTCTATGTGGGCAGAAGGAGGCTGAGGCCGTCCAGGCGCTGGATCTTGTCTCAGTGACTAGCAGCCTAACATATGCCCCAAGACAGAACTAACCCAGAAGGAAGAAGGGGTAAGGAGAGGGCTGGTCTCTGCACATTTGTCTGTCTAGGCAACCTCACTGGAAACTATGTGTCCTGTGGCCTCCTTAATACAAAACCCAGAAGTCTGCAATGCGAGGCAAGACTGTGGAGCCTGGGCAGAGGAGTTCTTTTACTTAAGTTGAAGTCTGCCCACATTTTCTTGGTACACAGTGGGGGGTGGGGGGGATGCAATGGAAATACTTCGCAGAGATTTTGCTACCAAATAACTACTGAGACATCACATTGCAATGTCAAATTTTTATTTGGAGCTGGGTGGAATCTCTGATTGCAAAGGGTCTCTTTCCCTTCTTAGTTTTGATTATACTGCAAGTCATTTTGCTGGTGTCACAAAAAATGCAATAACTCCAGTGTAACAATTATCATTTTTCCTCTTGACAGAACTCTCAGGCAATGGGAAGCAGCAGTACTCAGAAAAAAATATTGCTGCTTACCAGCGAGGAAAACAGGAATGGGCAAAATTCTGCAAGAGAGGGTCCCTGCCCTGAAAGCTAGGAATCTAATTTACACAAAGGCCATGGTCAATGCTACAGTTTAGAGACTTCTACAATTTTCATAGTATGATTTTATACTTTGAAGGCCAAAGTTTACTATTGTGAATTTCTTTTCTCCAGAGTCTTCTATGATAAAAAGGGGGGGGGGGGGCAGGAGGGGTGGTGGCGTGGAGGGAAACACAGCAATCAAATTTTCCATTCCTCGTGCGTGCCCTCTCACCCCTTCACCCCCTCCCCCAAAATATATAAATGGCGGTAGCTGAGAGGTAGGAAAGTGGAGAGGGAAGGAGATGGAATCCATGCTTCCCTTCTGTGTAGACCTGTCCTTTCTTACTTGCCAATGCTTTTAAAAACAAGTAAGAAACGCAAGGGATCCTACGGGCTGCTCAAGGAAGGCTATCTCCCCTCTGAGTCATATTCATATATAAGTCAACAGCAAAAGAATCTGGCATCTGTTCCTAATTATCCTTTTTAATCCAGAATACTAAACAATGAGCTTTATACCCGGCCTCCTTAGTTGAATCTTAAAATGCCCATGACTTCTTCAGGCTCTGGAATCCAGAAAGGTTAAGTGTGTTGCCCAAAGATACACAGCAGGTGCTTGGAAATTAATACTGGACATCTGACTTGTTTCTAATGCTGCATGAGTTAACAATGGCTGACTAATAGCAAACTTATTTTGAAAGTGCTTGCTAGCTCTTTTTCTATCGCTAGCTATTACCTGGTAGTTTGCCTCATAAATATTATATTATTATGATTCCTAATATCTCTGTCAGAGTTCTTAACTTTTACGATAATAGGCAACTTAAAAACACTTTGCCAGACATTAGCCCATAATGTACAAAAGAAGTGACTTACAAATGGGTATAGCTATCTAAAGCATGTCTGGTAAACAAATAACTGGTACTAGACAATAGTGAAAGTCAAAGCTTAAGTGCTGTCTTTGTGAAATGAAATGAAATGAAATGAAATGAAATGAAATGAAATGAAATGAAATGAAATGAAATGAAATGAAATGAAATGAGGACTGCTTTCTGGTTTTCTGCCTCATGGTGAACTGCTTGCTACAGCAGCTGCTCTTTCCTTTTAATTAAAAATAGATCCTTGAAACAATAAACCCAGGAAGAAACTATGGGAGGTAAAAAATACAAATATAGCCCTTCTCTAACTACATCTATTACACTGTCTGCTGAGTGGCTCTGTTAGTGTAAACTGAATGTCTAATTCCTTAAATTTTAATTCTTTAAATTCCAAAGGCAAAGTGCCCTCATGAAGAACTGAGGCCATCCTTTGTGGGTGGAGACCCAGAAACAAATTACTCTTTGGGAGACTACCACCCAAGTTCCAACTGAGAACATTTTTATACAAATGAAATCAGATTCAAATAAATGTCAAGGGCAACCTTGAAGAGACAAAGAAAGAAAATTTTTCTAAATTCAAACTTTGGAGGAATTGCACATAGAAGGATGAAAGGGTTTTACCTGGGTGACGGGGAGGGGTTTAGGCATTTTTTGGATTTTTATGTTGTTTATTTATTTTAATCCCCTGCCTCATCCTACTAAGGATTGGAGATGGCTTGCAGAAATATAATAAGAAGGTGTTTTGTTTTGTTTTAATGGAAGGAGTATAAGTAAAAATTCTGAATGAGAAATTACAAACTCCAAGGAGTGATATGAGCAGAGAGAAATGTAGACCATATGGCAATATAGAGTTTTCCCTAAGCTTCCTAGATGCCAAAATAAAAAGGGAAACAGACATTTATAAGATTCTGCATGCCAACAAGACCAAAACAAACCAAATATTCAGGAGAATCACACTTCCTGAAACTGAGACCTAGAAGCATTTGCCCATGGCTTTTTGAGAAGAGGATACAGGCAGATGCCCAACAGCATCCCTGCAGCAGCTGCCACCAGGAGTTCCCGCAGGCACGCGGATCTTGTGTGTCTGCTATGACATCAGGCCAAGGCTGACTGAGCGAGCATGATTCTAGGGAAAGTGGGTACTGTTTTTTAGAATAATGTAATACAGTGAGCTACAATGCTGGCTATGCATCAGAATCTTAAGTGGGGAGCATGGAAATATCCTATTAATAATACCCAGATGGAATCCCAGATCAATTAAATCAGAATCTCTGAGGCTGAGTCCCAGGAATCTGTATTTTTTAAAACACAGTTTCCCAAGTGATTCCAGTGTGTAGCCACGCTCAAGAGCCTTTGCGATCAATGCTCTCCCTTCTTTCTCCCGGAGGTGCCTCCTCCTTCTACACCCCCGTTGTGAGGCCCAGGGCAATATAAAGGACACTGCAGCTGAGAGGTGACCATAGCCATCTTCCCCAGAGGACCCTCCAAACTATCCGTGCCTTGGCTATGACCTACCTCATGCTGTCAATCTTCATGTGTTAACTTTTAATTCAAAGATGACACCAACTATAATCTTTGAGGAGGCATTTGTGTCTTTAGTCACAGTCACACACACAGATACAAATCATGCTTTTTCTTTTCTTTCCTTGTTTCAACTAAAATAGCATAGGACAAATCATGCATTTGACACTCAATGCTCACTCTATCCCTCCTCCCCTCCGCCCCCATTTCCTCTGCCTTCTATTAGAAGGGCTGGATCCGCTTATGAGTTGTGATCAAAACATAGGAGAATGCTGCTGCCGATTGCCGTCCAATGGAAAGGCAGGGATCTTCAATACAGGAAGAGGCACGTGAACCTTAATAACAGTGTGTGACAAGTTTCAACTTGTTCAGTGCGGTCAGTCGGATGTGAGCTATGGTTGAGAGAAGGTGTGTTTTAATGTGTGCCGCAAATCATGGATCATGAACAACGCGTTAACATGAAATGGGCAAAAGTTTCATCCTCCATCATGACAACACTCCATGTCACACCTGGCTTCTGGTATACGGCAATTTCTGTCAAATAAAAACATTACGGGCTGTCCTCATCCACCTTATTCACTGGATCTGGCACCATGCAACTTCTGGCTCTTCCCCAATGTCAAAATGATTCAGGACATCGAGGCAGCCATGACTGCACAACTAAAGATGCCCACAAAAGAGGGCTTGCAGAACTGCTTCAGAAAGTGGCAAGAACGATGGGATAAGTGTGTTCCACGTGAGGGGGGAGTATTTTGAGGGGGATGAATGGCAATGTGTCTTTTACTGCAATCATTTTTTTTTTATTTAAACATTCACTGTATTTTGTGATCACACTTCATAACTTCCCAGCTTTCTACATAACCTGGGTGGCCATGCAGCATGGTTTTGGTCATAGATAAAGGCAAAGTCCTTAGGAAAGACTCCTATTCCTAAATTAAAAGGCGACACTTCATGAAGTAAAGGTTTTTGCTCATCATCCTCCTTCCTTCCTGGGAGCAGCCAACTTTAAATCATATGGATGAAAGGAACACACTGAGCACAGGGAAAGAGAACATGGGTACAACATGGAGTAAAGGCGCCAGCCTTAAGCTGACCAGCTAGGAATTCTTATTACACAAGAAAAATAAACCCATTTGGTATTGTCACTGTAGTTAAGTTTCTGCTGCATACAATCACATGCAATCCCAGCCAACACACACTGCACAAGGTGGACTAGAACAGCATTTTTTAAACAGCAAGTTACAGTCCTACATTGAATCAACCAAAGGTCGATTTGTAAATGTAGACATGGGCATAGATGATAGATACATACATACATACACACACACATACATACATACATACATAGATACATAGATAGATACATACATACATAATTTCCATAGAAATGAAGGGCTTCCCAATTTCTCCTCATCTACTACAAATTAATATGGTTGTGACTTTTTCTCTGATGTAACAATTATGAAAGCATATGAAGGCTTCTTTTGTCCCAGGAGAGGAAAAACAGACTTCTTTTTTGTTTTAATCCAAGGATCATAGAGGAGATAAGTTAGATTGCCCAGGATGGGGAAGGGCCCCAAGGGTTAGAAGAGGTGGTCATGGCCCAATTTAGGCAACGTAAGTGTTCCCCCAAGGCAGGATGGGAAACAGAGGGTGTGACAAGTTCCTCAAGTGATGAAAACCTGTGCCTCACTTCCATGCAGGGACCGGGTAGTGGATGGATGGTAAAAATCATGACCTTCAGAGTTGGCAGGTTGCCCCATGGCTGACCTGAGGTATGTGAGGGGAAGCTGTGAGGGCAACTCTGAGGGCTGCCCCAACCAGCACCACCTGACATCGCGGAACACCACCTCATTTAGCGGAAGGCTCATTGTGAAGATGAAGGCCACCATGAGCTAGGACCATGCTATTTCAGGTTTTTCTGGCACCACTTAAATGCTCAAATTCTTGTTAATTCACCGGAGATGGAGGGAACCCCTCTCCCACTCCCACCCCTTGCAAATTAACTGATATTGGACTCGCTTGGATAGGAGGGACTTAGCATTAACATGAGTGGGGGAAAAAACAAAAAATTGTGAGTACTGATGGTTCTTGCATCTGAGCATTGGATAATTCATTCCTACTGCCCAGTCCACTGTTGAAAGAGGCATTCACTCTGCACTGTAATCTTTGAGAGCAACCCAGTCACTGAGGATTGTATTTAGCAGAAGATAATTTAACCTTAGAGAAAAGGTTCATATTTGTTTTTCATCAAACTACAGAAGAGGCGTTGCCCCTTTGGTGAGGCTGTAGAAGCATATAATTTGAAGTCGGGGGGACTTTGAAGGTTCTCTTGTCCCACGACTCATGTGATGCTCAGATCTCCTCCCTAACATCCTGTCATTTACCCCCTTGAATTCTGACATGAGCATCCCTTCTGTACACAAAGCTGTGTAGGGCACAGTGGGACGAATGGGAAATGAGAGCACAGGCTCTGCCCTCAAGACACTCAAAAGGAAGAGGTAAGACATGAGTGCATAGAGGTTTGTGGCAACACTTGGTTTGGGTTGGAATTGGGCTGATAAGACAAGTGAAGTCTGGAATAGGGAGTTATCCCCAAGGACAAGGGTCTTCAGTGAAAGTCTGTGGAGGTGGGAGTCAACGAGAAACTGTTCAAAGGACACTCAGGGAAACCTTGATAAAGTAGGGACAGACTTCGCCAGTTTCACAATTTTGCTGTGGATTGATTCGCATGGGAAAGTCATAGAAAGGTCTAGCTCAGATGGCAACAGGAAAAGGAAAAAGGGTAAAAAAAATATATAAGCTAGGCAATGCTCCATTCACAATTCAAATCCTACTTCCTACTCTGTTCTGTAATATTAATTTTCCCCACGAAGATTACTGCATCTCGAGTTTTGAAGCCATAAAAGAATGCTGCACTCAAGTTCTTGCACCACCTTTGTCCAACAGTAAACGTTACTGAACCCAGCAGCAGTCAGCTCTTCCAGCAGTACATGAGGGACTGCTGGGGGAATTGGAAAATTTTATGGTCTGAAAAGTAGGCCTTAGCACTTTAGCTTTTATTCTCTCAGAGAGCTTATAAATCCCTCTTCATTTAGCAGTTTTCAAGAAAGTGACAGCTTTTGTTAGTCAGGCTAACATAAGATTAGAAATAAAAATTTTAACCATTAATCCTCACTGATTAAAGTGAAACCAGAAATCAAATTGTTACCAACTGTGCACTAATTTCAGCTTAATTCTTTGGCAAGAGGCATCGGAAATTTTCGTCTCACTGCCCTAATTCACAATGCCTTACTACTGATGGCAAAAAGTCAAGGTCTCCTTCTCTCCTGGGTCCAGGGTGTGAACAATGACTATTTCAAAATCAGTCCAATAAAATATAAACATTAAATCCTTAGCTATGTTGTTTCTCCACCATCCACTCTCTCTGCCTATTCACCACCAACCTCCCCCCACTCCACCAACAGCAATGAAAAACTATCTCCCCCAGGACTTAGAGAATCACAGCTGAATGGCTGGCCTTTCTGCCTCAAACAGAATGTCTGCAGCATCAAAGCAGGTGTCACCCCCACTTAAGCCGTTTCTATTACATACAGTGCTGGGAGGGAAGGAAAATCTTCATGCCAATAAGCCACATCAATTCATCAGTCAAAATGAATTCATGCACTAATTAAACTAGCAAAAATTTTTTAAAAGGCATTTGTGTTTCAGACGGGAGAGTGGGTTAAGGAGGGAGATGGAGAGTTAAAATCCCAAGGAAATGAAAATTTGACAGACACAATACCAAATAGAACATATTTCTCCTATTCCTTTTGACTTTCCACGGCCACTATGTATAGTTGCATGGTTAGTGCACTGCACAAAAGCTGTGAGCTGGGGAAAGAAGGGAGGCTGAAATCGAATACATGTTCTAATGGCTGAGTCACACACTCTGGCATGGGGTCGCTGTCATCAGGAAGTGGTGCCTTTTTCTGCATTCACAGGTGCCCTCTGCTTGTGCACCCGGAGGCTGTGACCCCACAGAGGCTGGTGAAGATCCTCGTTCTGGCTTTTATTTACTACTCTTGTCTCCTGTTTCTGTTTCCTCCTTCTGAACTTTGAACTGAATACTTCTTCAGCTGTTCCAGTATGTCATAAATAGCCGAACAAAAAGAAAAAAACTCAGTTATCCATCCAAGTGTTTCATCTATATGACACCACGTATCCACATATAGGGGAAATATCTTAATGCTTAGTATTATGTAGACAAAACATCTGGTTGATCAACCTAGTTCATGTTTCTTTCAGATGCTTGAAACACTCTCATACCCACTCACAGTCTAGGTTCTCCTTTGTAGGAGAAAAACAAACCGTTTTGTTCAAAGAGTGTAATTCAGTATAGTTGGGTCCTGAGAGATGATAAAGGGCTGTTTTCCTCTTACCATTAAATAAACAGCATTTAGCCTATGTGCTAAATATTATGGGGAGAGAAGTTTTTATCTTTTGTCTAATTCTTCTGATGTTTCATTTGATAACACGATTTTTTTACTGTCTCTTGTCTGTGTTGTTTAGGGTAGAAAAAAACTTTAATATTTGCCTCAATATTCCAATTTGTATAGTCTTTCAGGTCTACCTTTTTCTTTTAAAGCCTGCTCTTGAAACCCAGGAATCCAGTTGAATGAGCTTCCTAAAGTTAACATGAGGGGACCCAACCTCCACTATTTTTGTTTAAAATGATGGAGAAAAGTGATTATAATACATCAAGTATGTCATTTGAACCTGGATTCATTGCCAGAGCACTCGACAGCATTCCCATGAGGCAAATGGCAAGTGTCATTCTCTCCCAAAAAGAACCGCGGTGGCTGGTTTTACTAAATGCTAGATCCATGGTCAGACAGTGAGTCAACAGCCTAATGGAGAACTTTCCAAATCTTCCTACAACTGGCCCCAGGACAACACATTTGGTGCACATGGGGTGAAAACTAAAACTCCTTTTTCCTTTCCCTAAGGCAGACGGTGAAACTGTAAAGATGAGCTGGCATTCTGTTTCATTTTGTGTAATAAACTGTTCTTCTCGCAGCAGTTGGCCCTGGGGAGTTTCAAACAGCACTGCTTGGCTGCAGCTGTGGGTGTGGCCGCACTCAACCCAAAGGCAACTTGGAGAGACAGCTGTGTCAGGATCTTAAACTTTACATCTGGGCTGCACACTTTCAAGTTCACCCTCCCAAACAAGTTGAGTCATTTTCACAAGCCAGAACAGCTCAGATGGAGGTTCTGTTCTTCCTCTGCCTGTGGTTACTAGGAGCACATCAGATATTCCCAGAGACTGACCCCACCTTTGGCTCAGGCCTATCTCCCAATTGTGTCTGAGCCTTCCCTTTGCTAGTCACGAGAAAACTCCACGTCTGAGTGGATAACAGTGCTCATCATTTTGATAGGGGCTATTGGTTGATAGTTTTTTGTTTGTCTGTTTTTTTATTACAATCTCTTGTGTCCTTTGTGTGTGTGGCTGCCACAGTCTGCTCTGACCACTGGGATACATCGCCAAATCCAGCAGATTCATCCACATTTCCAGAAAATTTTTCTTGAAGAGTTTTTCTTTGAGACTCTGCAGTCACCTGGACCAAATAATAGACAAAGCATCCCTCCACCATTAATGTCCAAATCCCTTCTCACCCTACAAGAGAAAAGGGGAAAATCACTTGCTTCTTTGTTTCACTAAGGAAAATATCTGAGCTTGTGAATGGCGTCTTTTCGGGCTGGATTACAAGAACGTCAAAATGAACATCATCTGAGAGGGTCAGAGAGGAAACACAGCACCAGGCCATAGGACTGGCTGCTGGATCACAAAATCGCATTCGTGGTGGCTGCGGAGAAAGCCTGCGGCAGCCAGGCCGCTCGCCTGGGTCGCTGTCTGAGGAGCCACCGCTAGGGGGCGCGCACGGCGGCAGAGAGCGGCGCGAGCTGCCCGCGCCTTTGTTTGGGTGCGCGGAGCCGGTGGAGGGTGGGGAGCTGTAAGGCACCGCGAACCGAGTCATTCGCTCCTTTTGCAGTGGGAATAACCCGCCATCTGAATCGCATTGCGTCTTTTCGGCGGGTATTCCCACTGTCTGGGACTGTACGCTTGCTTTCATCCCATGTATCCCGCCTTGGACTGAAAAGACAGCGCGGGGCCCCAAACGCGGTCGGGTCTCGCTAAACGACGGCAACACCGTGATGTCCCCCCGCGCGCCGAGCAGATGGGGACAGAGACACGAGTGCCGACAGAGCGAGCGGAAAACCCAAAACAAAGCCTATGCGAGCCTGAGGGGGACAGAAAAGGGAGGAGCAGTGGGGGGTGGAGGGAGGTGGAAATAGCGCTAGAGGGGAAGACAGAGAGGGAGACGGGGTGAGAGAGGAGGGAGCAGCTCAAGTCACCAAGGTCCTGGGTGCAAAGCCCAGCGATGTCCCCTGGGATTGGCACTTGTCCTTCAGGGCAGACCCTACCGCTCGCTGGGTGCTTGTGGACTGGTAGAAAGAGAACACCGAACCATTTGTTTCAACAGAAGACAGAATGGGTTCTATAGGTATAAGTAACATGACAAGATAGGTATCCGTCTTCCCAGGGATCCTCCTCAGAGAAAGGGGCCAAAATTTCCCTCAGAGAGTCACAGTAACTTATCTGTGGAGTACCAGGCTACTCCAGAACAGATTCTATGATCTAAGGCTTAGGGAACAGTGAGTGATAAGAACACAAAAGTTCCTTTCCAGTAGCAACTCTGAACAGGTTCCCAGGACCATGGCCACTTTCTTTTCTTGTCACTCTTTCTTCTGCTCCATTTCAGCCAGACTGACAGCTTAATATTCCTATAGACTTTAAATCCTGAGTTTGTCTGCAGCCAGGGCCAATTCTGGACAGAGTGACCCATTTGCTGATGCCACCAAGAGGGAAAGACTGAATGCAATTCTGGGAATAAAAGTCACTAAGACCATCTTCAAATGGACTTCCCTTAGTTCCGAAGTGGGGGAGGAGCAATAGAAGTGTGGCTACTGGAGTTTAAAAATTAACTTTTAATTTTAAACTCCACCCCAGGGCATAATAGGAAACAGAGAAGGTACATAGTTAGCTCATTTCATTTCGTTTTGGGAGATGAGCCCTTTAATTCCTAAAATAAACCATTTCTTTCATATGAGCATGGGTGAGTCTTTTCCTAGTCTTCTTTTCCTCATTTGTAAAATTGAGGGGTTGGACCAAGGTATCTTCCAACTCCAAAATTAGGAGAAAAGTTATGTCTGTTCAGGTATTCACAGAGGAACATTCCTAATTTAAATATATAATGCAGTCATGGAATGAAAAACATGAACTACAAATTTGCAAAAGGAGAGAATGATGTAGCATGGCATTTTCTCCAGCTGAATCTCCATGTGCAAATTTTTCACTTCTAATATTGATAATTTACTGTTACATGAGGTCATGTCTAAACTAGTTAATGCTCCTTAATGAGAAAGTAATATCACCTCTAAGACCTAGCATGGAAATCAACCAGAGAGACCTATAGGCAAGATGATTTCCTGTTCAGGAGGAAACCATTCCTCCACTCGGGAAAGGCTCAACATCCAGATTTTAGAATCCTTGGGTTTTCAGTATCAAACCCTAGCAGGATGTAACTGATTTTTCAGAGCATCTAATTATTTTGTTCACACTTTGTCCTCTTCTCATTGTTGTGTGAGTTTCGGGGGATTGAGGAGAAGAGACATAAATCCAACTCTGTGGCAAGAACATTTCTCAGTCTGCATGTCAAATTTTAACAGTTACAAGAATGTGCACGATTAAGGCTGTTTCACCTAACATTTTTCCAAGCTGAGAAGATTCCAACAGTGAAATTTAAAGTCTGTAGCTAATGAGGAACACACTTTTTTAAAACTTTGTGTTTAGGGGGCAGCTCTTTCCGCCTCTCTGTTGAAAGTATGACAATGTGGGTGTGATAAAATATGACTTGGTTTCAAACTATCAAATAGCATTATAAAAATGTTTGAACTACATGTAGTTCTCCTAAAAGGTGGCAGATTGATAGAGCATGGATAAAGCAAGTCAGCTTCCGGGAATGGTTGCTTCGTGAGAAACAGGGCTCTTCTTTCTCCAGAGGGTCATAGACATTCCCAGACAAGGTCTTAACTTGTGGAGTTCTCAAAGCAAGCATTCAAGCTTCCTTCCCTGCTGAGGCCTCTCACAAGAGTGGGAATTTCTGTAAAAAATTCTATAGTAGAATGATACCTTCCTGAAATTAAGAGTCACCAGATCATTGCATTCTGATCAGCCAGAAGCTAGAAGGGCGATCACCATAGCTAAACCTTCCAGAACAAGCTTGTGAAATGTGTTCTCTGAGCCTCCCAATCCCCTAGGCCAGCCACCTCCCCACATGTTTTCACACTGACTTCAGCCCCATTCAGCCACCTCCTGGCCCTTTCCCCTTACTTATCCCTCTTCCTCACTGCCCCTTCTAGGTACATTTGCATCTCCTTTGTGTGACTCATGCACCTAAGGCCAGTGGCTCCCCAAAGCAGAAAAATGGCTCTGTTTTCATCATTCTGTGAGAGCAGCTGAGAAAGCCGGGCAACGTATTTTGATTGTATTGACTGACTCCAAATCATTTAAGGATCACTTTTTCAAAATACCAGAAGTTCTTTTTAACTCAAGACTTTTATGGACAACAAAAAGAATAAAGAATTCGGTGAGACAAATAAACCTGCACTATGCAAAAAACAATATATAGCTCACTAAATAGATAATTTGTGTATACCTGCGTGTGTTCATAAAAAAAAAAAAAAAAGCTCTCAATAATACTCAGCCAGATTATCCCCATGGTTTGGTTCTTAACTACCTCCATGTCTATGGGGAAGCTTTAGTGCCAACTGGGCAAAAGAAATGCATCTGTCTTGTTCACTTTGTTCACTTTTTTTCTGTCACGAGGGGATGGTTCCCTTCTACATTTTATTGCTGATCCACTAATTACAAAAAGTTCTCTGTGCCCACATGTTCAGAGCACTTGCATACTTTACAGAGCACTTGCTCTCGCTTCCCTTCCCATCCCCCTTCCACTCTTCCTCCCTCCCTCCTGCAGTGATGGGAAGGATTTTACCAACTATTTTGGTTTTTTACTAGATAAAATAATTTATGGACTAAGCACCTTGCCCACCCCCAACCCCATGGTTAGTTACGGGGTTGACTATTAAATGTTTCTTCTCTTGCTTGCTCCCGTGGTTGTTGCTGTGGTTTCACCTGTCCAGTAGCCATCTCAGTGTGTTCATCACATCACTCTAGTTTCTGAAAAGCTCCATGAGCATCTTCACAGAACAGACCCAAAGTCAGAAGCCAAATCATCAGCCAGACCAAGGGACCATCCCTTCAAGATGGCCTTAATCACTTTTTTTCCATGAGGAAGCAAAACCATTTGCATCACCCTCTGACTGGCCAACAAGTATCCCACATTTGTATAAAAATCAAAACAGTCACGGAGATGTAAACTACAATATACGGAATACAGTCAATAATATTGTAATAGCTATGGATGGTGTCAGGTGGCTACTAGTCTTATTGGGAGGATCACTTCATAACTTACATAAATGTCTAACCACTACACTGTACACCTGAAACTAATATAATATTGAATGTCAACTGTAATGGAAAAATAAGGGAAACAATTTTTAAATCAAATCAGCCCCCTCATGTCAATTGCGAGCATTCTTAGCAAAGCACTCTGCTAGGCACTAAGTAACCAGACACAGGATCAGGTGAAGTTGCTAAGCACACTGCAGAATTTCTGAAAACAGCAACCAGAGCTACAGGAACGGAAGAGAGCTCCCGGAGGCCAAGCTGCAGGGAGTGAATCCTGGAAAGCAGGGCAGGGCACCGGAGGTCCAGACGGCCAAACGGCTTCAGCAGAGCGGCATATTTTTACAGAGTTCATTTAAACCATTATGTCATATACATTCTCTGTTTTTTAAATGATACATCACTGCTGACAGTTGGCTTGTACTGTTTTCATAGCTTAGGCTTTCTAAGTATTATGAGCACATATCATAGCAATATTGTTGTAACGAGTTACAATGATGTGTTCTTTGAGAGAGTGCCAGTGACTGGTTTATATCCTTGGTGATGTTGCGGCATCATAATAAATGTGGTCTAAATCCTTTCCAAGGTTTGGCAGTTCCTTTAAGCCAAGAATGCTACATGTGTATTGCTGCGTTCCCCATCTCACACACACATCCCAACCTTTGAAATTCCTGCTTCCTTGATGCTTTGAGATATAGTCCCCAATTTTGGAAGATTTTCATATGGTCAGTGATCTAACTGCACTCGTTTAACAGAGGGCAGCCTTTATGATAATCTAGAAATAATTTTCATCTAAATAGCACCAACAGCCAAACATAATAAAATATGTATAAGTCACATAACATTACACAGAAGCTCCAGTGGCTCCAGCAGAGTCAGCCACAGCCGCTGCCCAGCAATGGGTCTCAGGGGAGGGAGGGATGGACGGGGCAGCTTTCACAGGCCACTGTCATCGTTGGGGGCATATGGGAGAAAGCAGTCCCCCTCTACTAAGATGATTCTGTTAACTGCAGACAAAGGCCACTGGGCTTTCTCTATGAATATCGGGGCCCCAAAGGAGAGGCTGGGGAAGTGAAATAACCAGCAAGACAGACATAGAAGGCTGAGAGAGTTCATTTCTTCTGGCCGTGAACTTCCTTTCTTGGTTTGGACAGGTAGCCTGGTCTTGCTTCCCTTCTTTCTACAACATGGGACCAGGATAAGGGCTGAGACATACAGACCTTTAATAATGGTGCTAAGTCCATGCTCACCATTCTGGGGAAATGCTGGGTAGCAATGATCCCTCATCAGCTCCTGAGTCACTTCCTGGAGGATGGTACCATCTCTAATGCTGGAGCCCTTGAATGTGTCCACAGACACAGGTGCATGGCTCCGTTCAAGGTAGGGAGCCTTAGAATGATTAGTTGGAAATTGTAGGTATAGTGAAAACCAAACAGCTGGATTCTGGGTCATTAAATCTTCATTTAACCCTGCTAATTGTATACATGAGCCAGGAGCTGCCTTCAGATAATCACGCTCAACAGAAATTGGCTGTGGAAGCGGAATTGATCTATAGTCAGCTGTCCCAAGCTTGAGGTGGTAATTCTTTTGCCAAACACTAATCTATTCTATACCATCAATGAAACCGCACTTGAGTCAGTCAGAACAAACCCAAGAGAGTGTGTTAGGAGAATGCAAAACAGGGCCAGGGAAAAAACTCCCTGTAAGGTACACCAGCAGGTCCTTGGATAATGTCATTTCATTCAATGTCATTTTCTTATAACGTTGACAAGAAAAAAAAAAGGATTTCTGGCCAGGGCCACTGTCTGTGTAAGATCTGCACGTTCTCCCCATGTCTGTGTGGGTTTTCTCTGGGTTCTCGGATTTCCTCCCACATCCCGAAGGATGTGCACATTCGGTTAAGTGGCGTGTCTACGTTGTCCCAATCTCAGTGAGTGTGGGGGTGAGTGAGCCTTGTGATGGAAGGGTGTCCTGTCGGGGGTGGGGTCCAGGGTGGGGTCCAGCCTTGTGGCCTGAGCTTCCAGGATAGATTCCTGCCATCCTGACGCAGAACTGGAATAAGCAATTTGGAAAAGAATTCTCTTATTTGTTTTTATTCCTCTTTCTTAAATGCACGTATAGCTCACATTTATTTCAGTGTTTGATATTAGAAATGTTTTGGGTCTTTATTTAGAAGTCTGGTGATATTTTTGTGACCTGAAATATGCTGTGAGAACTTAACTCTTGTTGATATCAATTAGGCTCTGGTAAAATTGGTTTCGTTATATGTTGTTTTATTTCGAGTCGCAGTTTCCAAAGACCTATGCAACATGTTAAGTGAGGACATACTGTACGTCCTTCATTCAGGCGCTAAATCGCCTGCATTCCTGACTAGGTTGGGGTTACTTCATCACATTTTCCTGTGAATTATTAATACCAGAAACACTGAGCCTTGAGGCGAATTTTAGAGAAAACACGAATGGAGGAAATGAACCCCACCTATTCTCAAGTGCTTCTCCTTTTCTTTCCCTGGAAGTTCCTCATTTCCCCCAGCTCCCTAAGTGTTTGTGCATTTGAAATAGCTGGTGTTTGGGTCATTTGTGGGTCTAGTGCTGTGCTTAAGTTTGTTTATTCTTTTAGAAATATCTTTTTGAAAGAAAAAGCTAGTTCCCTTAACCTTTTCACAGTGCACGTCCCAAGTCCCAAGTGACCTGCGAGGATGTGAGTTCTGAGTAAATTCTACACCTGCTTTTTCCTTTGGTCTGAGAATAAAATGGTAGGTGAAAAATAACTTCCATCCGCAAACCTTCCTGTTGCCATGTGAGCTGTAATCGCAGAAGACAGATGCTGATTCAGGCTGCCAGGACTCCTGCTCTCACCACACAGCACAGAGGAGCTCTCTGCACCCCACTAGCGTCCACCTCCAGTCCAGCCCCTCCTTATCCCTAGGTTCCCCCAATTCTCTCCTCTTACCCTTCTCCTCGCGCTGTCTCTGACTCCGTTGGGAGAACACCAGCTCTCTAGCAACGGACACCCTTCCTGACTGCCCAGACACTGCGAAAGGCATCTTGTTCAAAATGAATGTTATTGTATTACACACGCCTCAAGGGCCTATCTCAGCACTGGACCGACTGGAGATACGTACGATATAAATATTTGTTGGGTGTTTGAAATCAGAACGATTAAGTCGAAAGAAAATCGTACACATGGGTGCAGTTTTTAATGCCCTACCTACACAGACCAAAGAAGACATAGAAAACTGGAGCTTGAAAGAGAACTATGGACACTTTTTGGACCATAATTCCCGAAGTAGACATATTTCAGAAGAAAAGGTCGGTGGTTAAGTTATCGCGCCTTGGTTCCAAGTAGCTTTCTAAGCCTGAGAAACCAGGGTTGGACTGAGTGGGGGAAAAAAAGGTTTGTGGGGCTTCTGGAACGTCAACCATGTCTCAGAAAATAACCTCTGGAGGAATTAAGGATAAATGAAATCAGAAACATGTGGAATATATTTCCCTTTTAAATACATGAGGCTAGAAATTAAGGAAAATGTGTTCGGCTAAAGTTATTTAGGGTTTGCCTTTACCCACAACATCTGAAAAATAGTTCAAGATGTTAGATGAACCCAAAGTGCAACCATATTCACCTTCTCCTACTGAAAATAGAGTGTGTGTTGCAGCTGAGGGGACACATGTTTCATGTCAAGTTAATAAAAGGAGAAAAAGGTATGTAGGAGCTGAAAGAAGGAGGGAGCATTCAAATACACACAGAGGGGAAAAATCTTAAAAGCTAGAGGAGCTTTGGTCGAAAGGGCAAAAGAATCTAAAGTCTCAGTATAGGTTTCTGAGACGGGCACCTTACTGGGGTATATGGTTCATTTAGCAAAGAACACTTTTCACTAGATTTTTTCCTTAGCCACCAGACTTTCCCTGAAAAATGAAATTATTGTACCTCGATCATAAAAGAAGTGTCTTCCAGGCACCAAAGACAGGCTTGAAATGTGACTGGCTTATAGCTAATGTTTTTAAAGAACTGGTGGGTTTTTGTGCCGATATAGTTGACCTCCTGGATGCCCAGACACTCTCAGTAAGTCAGGACCACAGCCAGCTTGTAAGAAGGAGAGTCTGAGGACCATCGCTGTAGGACTGCTGAAACAGCAGGAAGGATTCTTTGTCTGCAGGTCTGCTGCTGTGCCTGCTGGTACCCAATGGATTATAGAGCTGACCTTCCACTGCCTGGCTGCAGAAGGACCGTTTTCTTCAGAACCCACAGGCTGTCCTGCTACCAGTCTTTCTGCTGTGCCCACTCTATCTGGATGGGTGAGAACCATGGGAGGCCCTGAACTCCCTTTTGAGGCAGATCTCATTCTTTTTTACTAGCCATCAAGATGAGAGACAGCAATAAACACTTGTGGAGTCTGGGACTCTCTGTGCAGGGAAAAAAGCCAGCTTCTTCCCCACATGTAGGAAACTAGAACACAAACCATAAATCAGACTAAAACATTCAGTAGGACTTTGACATGGAAGAACAGAGCCAAATGACCATGTCCCGTAGAATGCCCTTGGGATGTGGGGACATGAACTGGGCTCCATCTCTGAACATCTTTTTGTTTCAGTTTCGCCACCTGTGACATGCAGGATAACAACATCTGCCCTGCTGACTTCACATCCCTTCATAAAGGGATTGTTATGTAATTAAAGGAGATAAAATTTGTATGAGTCTTTTGAAAGACATAAAAATGCCCTGAAATGTTAGTCTCCAGTCCTGCACACCTCTCTTCTGAGCACTGGATGATCTATTTGGCATTTCTCCCCGAATGTTCTGCTGGCATCTCACACTTAGCATGTCCAAAAGGAACCTCTTGTTTTTCTCCTAGACATTCCTACTTGCTCCAGCTTTCCCATTTCTGCAAATGGCTCCCCCACCCAACTAGACGTTCAAGCCAGAAACCTGGGATTATTCCTTGTTACTGCTTCCCCATCTCCTACCACCAATTCCCCACCACGCCCTGTTGATTCCACTCCATTTTTCTGCAATCTGGGCACTTCTCTAGTCCAGGTTCTGTCACTGTCACCTGAACCACTGCTAGAGCCAATTACAAGTCTTCCTGCTTCTTCTCCACCCACAACTTCTTTTCCTCCTTCCACCATCTCTCCCCTCTACCTCCCCACCTCAGCTAAGGTCATTCTCACTGCAGCCAGAACAGTCTTTTCAATTTGATCAGGTCACTCTCCTGCTCAAAATGCCTCAGGACCTTTTCTGCCTCCCAAGCACTTGAAGAAATATTCAAGAGCATAGGCACTAAAAGAAGGCTCCATTATGTTGGGACTTAGGATCTGCGACTTATCTAGGCCTCTTGCGGTGACACACATGTGCAGAGATATCCCACAGCCCTTCCCTCTCCACAACAGCTCTGGCTGAGAACTGACAACTGGTCCTTCTCAGCCAGGAGTCCTCACTAGCCACCGCAATAAACAGGTCCCCCTATTAAGTGGATGTATGTGTCTGTTTATTTGTGCAACTTTTGTGCCTGCCATCTGTTTACCAGATGTAATTTCAAGGGTAGGAATCAAATGTAATGAAATAAATAACAAGATGAGCTGTTTTCTATTTGTAGTTCTCACTGATAATAAGTATTTTTAATGGTCTGAAAATATCTGTCTAAATTTTGAGTATTTTCTTAATGTCCTAAAAATGCAAAATCTGAAAAATCCACAAACTGTATAACTAAGCACCTGTAAAGTTTCTGGATAACAAATATGTTTGAAATTTGGAATACAAACAACTCCGTAACATCCCTGTGCAAAGTCTTTGCTCCGTGGATTATCTAAGTCAAATTTTTAATTCAAAATTTACTTCCTCTACCACCCACTATTAGTGATTTGTACTCCAGAAAGACAAACTCATTTTAACATTTTCCTAAACAAAATATATTTAGGGAAAGCAAATCCACTGCCAGAAATATTCTGTAAAGTTTTACAAAGCTAAACATAAATGCTTTATGAACTATCTGCTGTTTTAGATTATTAGGTCAGAATTTTAATGCTTTTGGACACTAGCCATTTCAAAACTTTCCGAGTAAAAATCAAATATAATGCAATTTGGACAATCAGTCATACATTATAAAACAGAACAGAGCTAAAATATTCCTAAGCATTCAGTCTTTTTTCAATGATCTGCACTTTCATTCTAATCCAGAGACCTGAATAATCAAGAGTTAACTAACTATATTTAAATTTTTGATGGCACCTTTTCTCAACGATCTCCAAAAATGTCGAGTTATCGAGTCTAATTGCTCTTAGATGCAGAGGACTTGGGTGATTGAGCAAAGTCACATAAGCATCGTGTTGGGTGTCATGAGTCTTAAAACGTTGTCCCTTCCTCTCTATCGGCCATATCCCCAACAATCAGCCATGTCAACCAATTTCTCACATGTTCAACTACAAAGTGAAAATACAAAGGCAGATGATTTTTCGAAAATGCTTTCCGAGTTCCAAACTGCCTGATACGTGATTGTATGATTTAACATACAGAGTAATTTGTAATGAGAAAGAGCTTCTTCAAGTGAGTCCACTTAAAGCAGAAACTAAAAATTCAGGGTAAGTAGTTGGAGCCTGAGGGTAAGGTTTGAATGAGACTTCACTTTGAAAAATGCAACTAAAAATTATTAAAAGAGGTTTACTTTATCATATTTTAAATTTTGGGTTATAATTGCAACTCTAAATTACATTTTAGAACCAAGAATGAAACAAATAGGAGATTTCTTCACATAATTTTCCTATTAAGTGCTATAATACTATAATACCACATTATGATATCCATTACTATCATAAAAATGTACAATATTTTAGGATTTCATCATTTTCTAAAGGGCCATCTTAATTGTTTAATTTTCGAACATTTCTAAGAAGAATTACTATTTTATCATCATTCTCCTTGATTTTTTACCCTTTTACTTATTGCTCATTTTTCTTATTCTTCCATTTCCATCTGTCAGGGGCTTTGTGCGTGATTCAAACAATTGTCAACATTACTTTTATCAACTTCACAAAATCCTGCATCTTTTGCAAGATTTGCAACCTTACTTTGCATTTTGTCAAAGTAATTGGCAAGTCTAACATTAAGTAAGGGAGAGATTTTTAAGTGGGGACTAACTTTATAAATAAATAAAATTAATGAATATTAACATGCACATTTCATAATGGAAGAGGCTCAGATAACAAGGCAACCTTACGAGTTCTGGAACTTATTTCTTTTTTTGTCTACAGAAACCATCCTATATAAAAATAAAAAAATGTTTCCCGATTCCTAATCCCTAGAAAAATTCCTATGGGAAAACACTACATTTTAGACACACAATATTAACATTAATGGAACTCTCCTCATTTGAATAATTAACAAATGAAAGACTTGACAAAATTGCTGATCATCTCCAAACCAACTGTTTACTATGGCAGCTCAGAGCAGAATTGTGGTAATTACCTTCACAGGCTATTTCATACTGAGAAATACTCCTTTTGAAAAATATTCTTGGCAACAGAATCTGTGATATCTTTATGTGAAAGGCCATTTATCAGGTAATAAGGCAGCAGATCACCTCACAAGGATCCTCAGCTTGAGGTGATTTGTTTCTGGAAAAAGGTGGTCTCCGTGGGGCCTATGTCCATATTATGGAAAAAAGAAATGGACTGACCTACTGACGGTGGAAGGTAACGTTCAGAGTATCTAGTGAAAACAAATTCTTTTACAGAAGATGTGTGACCAGCCATTCTGATGATTTTCCTTTTCCTGCATTGCTTTCTTTTTCTTTTTTTTTTTTTTTTTTTTTTTTTTTTTTTACTGTGTTTTATCTGTAGATGTGTCATTTGGTTCCAAGATGGAACTCTAAAGTCCAGCTGACTTAATGGTGTTGAGCACGGCTTTCTGAGTCAGGATTCCCACTCAACCCTTCGCCCCAAACTGCCACTTTCAAGCAGAGTCTAAGACACTGAATTGCATTTGATGGAGAGGTGGACCCAGGAAAGAGAAGTGACACACTGTGGACAATCAAATAGGAGAGAAAGCAGAGAGAGAAGAATGTGTCACCTAGTTGCTCAATGATATGGGTGACTGGAGCTCAACCCCACCAGGACCCTCTGAGAAATTGTATACAGTGAACCCCAGAATTATCTGCCTGAGGAACAACAAGAGAAGCATTTCTCCTCCATCTTCATGCCCACTGATCAAGGGTTGCCTGTGAGGCTTTTCCTTCCCTTCCCACACTTTTAGGTCACATGTGTGAATGGTTTTCCACAGCCATTTCTCTCACATTCCATGTCAGAGGGACCTCAGGGCAAGAAGCAAGAGGTCCACAGTAAAACTAAGGTGAGGCACTGTTAAATCTGGCCAGCATGAAGTTAATTACAGTAGCAGCAGTTAGAGTAAAATGCGGGTGAAAGTAGGAGGCAATGCAGATGAAGAGTTTGCTACGAAGAAAGAAAAATCACAGAGGTGAATTTCGATCAGGGTACCCAGCAGTCATGCCAATTCTAACTGCTGCTGAGAATGCCAAGAACAGGTGTCCTTGTACTATTTGCATATGGTGACACATGGGGCACAGGCAAGGAGGGACCTTTACCCTTTTGCAACATTTTCCACATTCTTTCTCAAATGCCATTTTCACTGTTCAGGAGGATGGGTGAGTTCTTGAAAATTTATCGTTTTAAAAGCATACTCAACTGGCTTTCACAGGGCCTTATAAGCCTCTAGTCTAACCTCTGATTCCATATCTAAGATGCTAGTAGAGGGTATGGCTCAGGGTATGCACTCTATAAAGAGTAACTCATTTTATTTTTATTCCACAACTTTTAGCCAACTCTTTACTCCTTCTGCCTATACTGTTAATTTTTTACTTTTGGTTTGTTTAAACCCTGCTTTACTCTAAAAACTACCTGAGGTTGCAAGGCCTATATTCTAAAGTTAAATCTCACCACTGGCTTTTGTCCCCTATGTCCCTACACAAGGAAAGCCTCCCTAGGGCTACTCCTTGGAAAATTAGAAGTTCAAAGCCATACTAGGTTAATCAGCGCATTCACCTGTGACATAAACATTGATTGGGTACCTCTTATGTACCAAGCACTGGTTTTTAAAAACAAAAAAAAACACCATTATTCCCTCCCTCAAGGAGTTCACAGTCCAGTGTGGGAAAGGAAAACAGGTAAGTAAAGAGACAGTTATGACACAGAGGGATAGAGAAAGCATGGGGAGCTGGAAAAATGGTAGACCCAGATTTGGAGGAAGAGGGGAAGTAATGGAGACCTTACAGGGTTACACCTTGAAGAAAGTAGCTAAGGGCTCCAGGAGTGCAGAGAAACTTGTGCAAAAGCCCCCAGAGCACCTGACGGATACAGACCAGGCAGACCACAAAGGACCTTGTGTAACATGCTGAGAAGTTGGCATTTGATCTTGAAGGACATGGAGAACCATGCAAGAGATACCTAGAATCTGCCCACTTCTCAGCCCCTGGTCTAAGCCTCCATCACCTCTTGCTGGAATCCCTCTGCAATGACTAAATGGTTTCCACTTTCCCCCTTGCCCCACTATAATATTCTTAACAAAGCATCCAGAGTGATCTTTTTAACCAAAACGCAGATCATGTCATTCCTCTGCTCAAAACCCTCCTGTACCTCCCCAGCCCACTTAGAGTACAAATCCAAGTCTCAGTGGCCCAAAGGCCCTGGGTGATATGCCCACCAACGCCATGCTGGTACCCCATCTTCCCTCTCTCACTCGACTACAACTACTCTGCCCTCCAGCTGTTCCCCCATCACAGCAGTCATGTTCCCTCCCACAGTTTCCTCATGAGAATGCTCTTCTGTTTATCCACATGGCTTGACATTCTCACTGCATCCAAACCTCTGCTCAAGTGTCCCGTCAGCAGCGAGGCCTTCCCCAGCCAGGCTATATATATAAAATAGCAAACTCCCTTTCCTCCCTTACTCTATTTTCCTCCCTAGCATTTACCTCTCTCAGACATATGTATTTTGGTTCTTATTTTACACACACACACACACACACACTCACACACACACACACACACTAGAATATGAGCTCTTTGAGGCAGGAACTTTGCTTTGTTCTCTGCTGCATCCTCATTGTGCAGGTCCAAGTAGCATCTCAGGAAGGATTCATTGAATGAATGAATGAATGAATGACTTGAACAATTTTAAACAGGAGGGTAACAGGAGCATATTAATGTTCACATGGCAGCATAGCTGCGAATAGATGTGAAATAAAAGAGAATGATAACAAAAACATTTGCTGAAAATGAGGAGAGAGTAAATAAGTTAAGGAAACACCACAATGAAAGGTTTTCCTATGAACCAGGGTGTGAATCCAGGCCTACATTTACCAGCTCATCTCAGGACAGTGGTTTAACCTCCCTGAGCCTCAGTTTACTCATTAAGAAAAGGGATGAGCACGTCCTATCACGCCCAGCTACTATGAAAGTGTTAAATAAGATTAATGTGCCTGAAAGGGGCACAGAGCTGGGGCCTGGGGGATCCAGATTTTGTGAGGCCTGGAATTCTTACAATTTTGAGAGCACTCCTTAAAGACTAGAACACGAAAGTAAATATGTACTCAGAATGAGAAAAGAAATCACCGCATATTTTTAAGCTGCCAAATGCTACATGCATCACAAAATCCAGAAAAATAACAATAATATTTTTATTAATTAATTGACTGGTAAACCTCTATAATATTGTTTCCT
The DNA here is from genome assembly GCF_057876585.1 of Rhinolophus sinicus. Lineage (NCBI taxonomy): Eukaryota > Metazoa > Chordata > Mammalia > Chiroptera > Rhinolophidae > Rhinolophus > Rhinolophus sinicus. The sequence continues at coordinate 164,381,910 of NC_142517.1, read as the reverse complement.
ATGTTTTCTGGCTGCAGAGTCTCGATCACTTCTCCAGATGACAGTGATTTTGTAATATGATTTTTATAGAGAGGATTAAAAAATAATTTGGTCTTTGCCCTAGCTGGGTTGAACTAAATTTGTTTTATATCATTGATAGCAGGGACACAATAAGTATTACACACAGACATGTCTCTGTTTATAATATGGCTACAAGTTTGTATCCTACAAATATAAGAACTGTGGTTAGCTCTATTTCACACATTCTTATCAAAAAAGAAAAAAATGTATGGTGAGTATCTTAGTCCATTTGGGCTGATATAACAAAAATGTCATAAATTGAGTGGCTTAAAAAACAAAAATTTATTTCTCACAGTTCTGGGGGCTGGAAAGTGCAAGATTAAGGTGCTGACAGATTCAGGGTCTGGCTAGAGCCTGCTTCTTCTCTGATGACCATCTTCCTACTGTGACCTGGGGGCAAGAGAGCTCTCTGGAATCTCTTTTATGACAGCACTAATTCCATTTGTGAGGGGTTCACCCTTATGACCTAATAACTTCTCAAAGGCCCCACCTCCTCATTCCATCACATTGAACATCAGGTTTTCAATATACGAATTTAGGTGGGATACAAACATTCAATCTAGCGCAGTGAGTTTCTGTACGGTGATAGGTGGTTCATTACTGACCATGCCCCTAACAGAAAAGAACTTTCATTGTCACTGACCATTGATGAGACCAGCTTTTGGCTCTGTATATTTCAAACCTCGTGTCTCCTTCATCACTCACCTGTTTCTGACACCAGACCCTATAAAGCACGGTGATGCTGTGATACGACTTTTAGGTTCTGCATTTTTGTATTCTGACGCTGAGTCGGCACAGTGGGCAGCAGCAGTGCCCTGGAACCCTCTCTACCCTGGGATGGTTAGCAATAACTTCATTAGACATGGAAGTAGCTGTGGAACACTTAAATATTTCTCAGGAAACCCACACTAAATGCTGTCCTAACCCAATTTCCTTCAACTAGATCTCCAAAACACTGCTGGTCGTTCCAAAGACACCGGCTACTAACTAGGGGAAGGACCGCGAGAGGAAGGTAGAATGAACAAAACAGTGGTCTTAACCAATTGCACTTACATAGCATAATTTTCTAAACTTTACAAAACATGAGGCCATGTCAACATATTACCTGGGGCCCACCCAAGGTCTTGGAAGAGACCAATACAAGTGAGGGACCCTCAAGCTTAAGGTTTACTAGTGTCACGGGAAGCCTGCGTCTCGTTGGAATGATAACACGTACTCAACAAATTGTTGTTCTTCTCTTCCTCCCCTGTAAGCGTTTTTAGGGCCAGGACTCCCAGGACTCCTCTGCCCGGCATGCAGGATACAGTCGCTTGCATGCTGTACTCAACCAACACTGACAACCACTACATTTTATTTACCATACTCAACTTGACTTTACACTTTAGATGCATTTTTATTTGAAGTAGGTGCAATATTTTTTAAATAGAAAACCAGATTTGGTATTTACAATACTCTGACAGGATTTCTTAAAATGTACTCTATAATAACTATACTTCTAAAAATAAAAGAGCTGGAGGTTGGCTTTTGAAGCCCAGATAAATTACATAAGAACAACGCCCTCCTAATAAATTCAACTAACACTTCATTTACAGCAATATTGTACAGAGGGACACAGAGAAATTTATTATGAATCTTGGCCCCAATCCACACCCTTCACTAAAGTGTATTGGGTCTGGATTATATTTTTTTTCTCTGCCAAATAAAAGAAGAATAAAAGCAAAAAGCCTCCCCCCCACACACACAATAATTCATTATATTTACTTTTTAAACAATTAGTTTTTTTTCAACAGATTAAGTATGTTTCCGTAACCTCTTCTATCTAGAGTGAAGAAGTAAAAGACAGTCTTTTCCAGAGGCCTGAATAGTCTTTGTTCTAAGCAAGATTCTAATAAATGCACACAATTTATAAGTGATACTTTGAGGACTATCTCACAGAATTTAAAGCAATCCAGGATTTAATAGCAATCAACAGAATCAAGGTAAAGTGAAACTATTACGGCTGAACACACTGGAAAAGTGGAGTTTGAATTGATGCTGCATATTATTCATTTTGACAAGTGCAAACTCACATTGAAGATAGCAGGAGTAGAGACGGGGACTGCAAGTAGCGTAATACAAATGTATTATTAACACAGAAACAAATCTGACTTTAAACCTGGCATTGCTCCTGGTTAGCAAGAATAATAATAAGGCCTTGAATTCTCATTGTACTTTGCATCAAAAGTAATCAAAGAACTGCCAAATTTTCGTGGGAGATATGGTTGTTCGTCTACAGCAGTTATATCTTCCAAAGGAAACCTATTACCAAATTATATGTGTGCATGTTGGGGTTGGATGAAGAGAGGCAACATCAAAAATGCATTCAGACATAGAAACATGGAGAGTGGGGTTGCAGGGCTCTCCCCTCGAAGGTCAAGCCGGCAGCTAATCCGATTGACCCGATTCACACGTACAGTTCAGTGAGACACTGAAGACACTAGCAATGCAGTGAACCCCAGCAAGTCTCTGAGCTTCTACTATAGACTAGTGGGGAACCCGAATAAAACAACTCAGAAAATTGCCGGTGAGTGGGGGGGGGGGGGGGGTCCAAGGCACTCTCACAAATACTCCCAAAGGATAGAGAGTGCAAAGACACAGCAGTGCATGGCGAACACCAAGCCCAAGAACATGTATTGAGTCCACTTAGCACATGTGCTCATTCATTTGTCTCACTCTCATAGGAATCTGATGAGGTGAGTCCTATTATTATCCCCATTTTACTTATGAGGAAACTGAAAGACAAAGAGTTAAGGAAATTCAGAGGATCGCAAATTCGTGACGCCAACACAATGGCAGAAAGAAAAAGAAACTTCATGAAGTGGACATAAATCTATGTTTTACAAACATTTGTATTTTTATTTGTTTGCTCACTGGATCGGTGGACTGTTCCAAGACTTGTGGATGCAGTTAACATCCTGGGTTCCAATTTCCTGCAGAGCTCATCCTCTGTCCCTTCACTCTGAAATGTAGATACACAGTTGCTAACCTAATGCCCAAAACTAAACTGAACAAAAGATGGAGAATGTGGTCAGAATGCACCTACCAGAGAAACTGGCCCTGACAGGGAATATCTGCCATATCTGCTTCACATGGAAAGTCCACGGCCTAATAAAGAGTTAAAGTGACTCTTCAGTAGCACCCGTGGCTGTGGCAGGTAGCCATTATTCTAATTCCGTTGCTCCTCCTGAATTAGTGTCAAGTATGTAAGCCCAAATTTATATTAGCATAAATATTGAGGAATGCTTAACGCTGTGCTGTATTCTTGATTTATAGAAGGACAAAACAAAACAGATAAATCATTTTCCTTAAGTGCCAGGGCAATACATCTTTAAAAACCAGCCCCTCAACTCCAAAGGCACTGGTTTCTCCTTTACCCATATTTGTAATTCTCATTAGTATCCAATGAGAGCTGTACCCACCAGGGAGGAATAACACTGAATGGATACCTTGCACTTAGGTTTTCAGAGCAACATGAACAAAGCAAATCTTTTGAGTTAATCACGGTGAAGCAGTGCCACTAAGGCAAGGAATACCAGACGTCAGAAACCCAGAATCAGATGCTCATTAACATTGAGCCACATTAAATTCAGCAAAGGTGGAGATCTTAAATGGGTCAGTTCCTACAGAACTGTTGCAGACTATAAGACAAGCAAGAATATTTAAATGAAAGCAGGTCTTTCTTATCGGCCCTAGAAATCTGATTTTCGGATCAACCAGGAGTATGCTGTTCTTTAAGAATTAAAAAAGAGAAGTAAGTATCATAATGTCGTCAGCTTGTATATGTCAGACATATAAAGTCAAGCCACTTTTAAAAAATCAATGAGATACAGAAAGTGAATTTGTATTCTAATGGATGGGCACAAATAAAGAGGAGAGGAAGGCATAATCACAATACAAGACTCTTTTAAGTCGGGTTCCAAAACTTTCTCTTAAAATGCTGTGGGGACAGAGCCAGCAGTGCAGTTTCCAGGCTCTCGCCCTCATGTGGAAAGGTGCTCACTCAGGTAGTAAATGGCCGTCAACTGTGATTGGATGACCATCAGCTGTGGCTAGTTGGCCGTCAGCTGTAACCAGTGAGCCATTGGCCACTAATATAACTGCCGTGGGTATGCTAGCAGAAAGTAGGGGCTAGCAAGGAGATGGTGGCTGGCAAGCACAGATTGCAATTAGCAGAGCAGATTGCAGCTAGCAAGTGGGGTTGGTTGGTTGACAGAGAAGCAGATAGCAGGTTGCAGACCCTGTGGCTCCTGCTTCCTGTGTTTCCAACCCAGCCGCCAGCGAGAATATAGTGGTATGACTCCCCTATCTATGGCTCCGTGGGTGTTCCTTTTTGGCCTCACCATGTCCTGCGTTCTTATGTGGGGAGTGGGACTAGAGACCCCGTATGACTCCCTGCATGACAGATGCTTCTTAGCACTAAAAATAAAAGTGAAAAAGACTGAAGAGACAACTGCCAATAGCTTCTTACTGGCTAAGAGCCTTTTGTTAAATATTCAGGAATTTCCTGAACTAGACCTTAGACTGTTCGTAGCTCAAAATCAACTATGGTGGGAGTATTTACATGACGGAAATCAGCAAATGCTACAAAGCAGGCTCCCTGTTCCCCACCCACTTCCCACCCTGCACCCCTCCCCCTTTTTACCAGGATACCACTGGTCAGCTCCTGGGATGTGTCCAAATATGTCTTTACCTGCTTCCAGTCATAGACTTCTATTCTCACACTTTTTAATATTAGGTCAAAATAGAGCACTAGCTGTCAATTCAATTACTAGGAAACCTGCCACTTTGTTTAAAATGCATTGCGTAATAGATGCTGCCCCGTCACATTTTACTGAAACACAGGCTTCAGGGTAAGACAGCCTGGATTCAAACCTTGTCCTTAATTAACTAGCTGTGTCCTCCAAACATGACTCTTAATCTCACTGTGGCTCAATTTCTTTATCTGCAAAATAGAGGATAATAGTATTGCTTAAATCTAATTTTGTCCTAACGCCTGAGCCAGAGTGGTCCCTGCCCTGAATCCCATGCTTTAAAGGACTCTACAGGTCACAAGCACAAAACATATCAATATTTTATACAACGCGCGGACACCTCTGCTCAGCCTGGGCACTGCATGACCCTCGACCTAAGGCTTGACCCCCAGCTCTCCTACTCACCTGCTGGGCGGCCTTAGGCAATTCACCTTACCTTGCTGAGCTTTCCTTTCCTTCCTCATCTGCATAATGGGAATCACAATACTTTCCCTGTCTATTTCACAAGATTGCTGTGAGGATGCTCCTAAAGCCGTACATTCTAAACTCTGAGGCACTGAAACAAGGTCAGGAAATTAACAAAATTACCAGTGTACTACATTTTGCCTTATTTCCTACCCCTTCCTCACACTTACCCTCTAGCACAGCAGATGACTCTATCTCCTTGTGTCCTGGGCCTGTATCTTGACTCTCTGACTATTCTGTTATCTCTTAAGGTCAGGGACCATGTCATGCGTTTCTTTTGAACGCACCACAATGCCTACCTAGCACAGCTTTACACACATTGCAGTGCCCACAACACTGATTTCTTTGAGGGCTTCTCCTATAAGAATAAATAGCCAAGAGTTCTGCAGAACTACAAAGACCCTTAAATTCTACAGAGAAGTTACGTGTTTAATTACATCAGTCTAAGCATCTGTTTTGATCCTTCTGATTACAAATGTCTTCAGATTTGATCTTTGAACCATGTACAACCTCTGACTCAAGTCACTCCTCTAAATTCACTGTTTCTTGTTCCCAAGGTCCAAATGCCCAGATTCTTCCCAATCCACACTGAATTATATGGGTCTTGTTCTAATAAACAGCAAAATAAAGATGCCATGGTCATAAAGTGATCAATATCAATATCAACTAACCCTCATGTCCACTAATCCCTATTCACTTTCATTTCCTACTGTTCTCCTTTGCGCTTCTCTTATTTTCATTTAGTTTTACACCCCACAAACAGGACCCTCTATTTTCTCACTGTAGCACACCACGGAGTAGTAGAGAACATACATAGGATTTGGGGCTCAACAGGTCAAGGTTCAACTTCACCAGTTAATAGTTTCATGACTTTAAGGATAATTATTTCACCTTTATGACCTTCAGTTTCCTCATCCATAAAATGGAAACAATAAATTAAGTGAGATAAGTTATGTGAAAGTCCCTTGCACAGTGGCAAGCACAAAACTCCCCCATAAAGACGCTCGCACCTAGACTGCAATCACTCAGAATACTCTAAGAGACACTTAAACACATCAGCCTCCAGCCTTCAGTTGTCAAAGAAAAACTACCGTAAGTTTTTAACTGGCTGAATTGAGGTAAATCATTGTCTGTCGCTTTTGGGGAACAGTTTAGGAATGTTGCCTCTGACTGATTAAAGTTGAATTTGATCCTCCCAGTTGCCAACTTTTTTTTGGGGGGGAGGGGGTTGGGTTTCCTTTTTTGTTTTTCTCATTAGGTCAACAAATATTTGTTTCATGCCTACGGGAGGCAGATACAGGTCTTGTGGGGCCTGAAGTTTACAGAAGTTGGGAGACCGCCTTATGAAAAAGAATATAACACTGTAAATACAAAATGAAGTATAAAAGAGAACATTTCTTAGGCATCTGATGCCTCCTGCCTGCCAGGCATGGTGTAAGGCTCCAGGGACACGGAGATGAATATGATCGAGTCCCACTCTCGTGGATCCGGCAGACCAGTAACCTTTTCTTGCCTCCTCGGAGGGCTACCTGGTCCATGCCCTTCTCACAGCTGAAGGTCCTTGAACAACCGCACCCTTTCCTGTTTCTTCCTACTGTGGACTATCCTCTGCTTTGCCCGGGGCTATCCCCTCTGTCAAATTGCCTCCAGCTTGAAAGAGAAAATCACCTTCCCTGTGGGTGTTAGTGGAAGTGGAGAGATTCCTGGAATTTTCTCAGAATTTGAAAACTCATATACAGATGAAGATATGGGGTCCAAAAAATAGAACAATGTTCTTAAAATAGAAATATAATTATTATCCGGCCAAGATTAAAGTGGGTGCCCTGCTTTGGACTTTAATGGCATTTCTGTTATACCATATTGTCTTCCCCAGATTTGTTGTTCAAATGAGGAATAAGAAAAGGCAAATAAACATTATCCCTCCCTGGAGAGAAGTTTTAGCAGGCTAATCTTCAGTGTGCATCATGGATAGTTAGTTGTCTTTATTACTTTCTTGGCACTATAGCCAATCAGCCTTTAAAATCCAACAGTTGTCATTTGGGGTTGTGATAGTTGTTGGTCAGCTTTATCTAAAAAGTACTCTGAGGTTTGTGCTCGCTTTGGCAGCACATATAATAAAAACACACTCAGGTCTAGGACAGTTTGGGATCTTTTTAAGGTTAAAGGTAAATAAAAATTAGAACATAAACTACTGTGTTCATTTTATTTTAACTTTTATTTTCTCTTTCTCCCTGAAGAACATGGCCATGTGCATCTAAAGAGCTGAATTCAATCTTACCAAATTGTCATCTTTTCCTGGTCTGGGTATAGGAGTTTGGGTGTGTTTAACTGCTGGATCCTTCATCTTCAAGTGACAAGGATTAGCCACTACATGCTCCTTGAAATATTCATCAATGTCTAATGCATGCAGAATTTTGCTTAACATTCAGGACAATATAATCCTGCCCTTTCTCGAATTTTGCCTTTTCATTAAATGGTACTGGTATTGAAGAAATAAAAACAATGATCCCTGAAAAAACATATATGAAAGATTGATACTGATTCCATTTTAGAGTAATAGTAAACCACAACACTGCTGTGAAATGATCAAATTTGGGTTAGAAAGCCTTAAAGAATGAAGGCTGGGGAATTTATTGTACAATCAACATACAGCATTTTTGCAATAACTGAGAAAAAGCATGTAGCAATTGTGGCTGGAAACATCAATGTTAATGTTATTATGCCTTCCCAGCTCTCAGTCATATTGGCTGCTGACATCTCTCAGTGTCAGTTGATTGTCAGTGGCAAAGCAGGTTTGCTGTCTATTGGCTCACCAGCATCACGTGATCCTACTGCCTGCCCCACGTAAATCACCGAGTGAACTGTTGTGTGAAATCATTCCTACATCATTTGGTGATTTTTGCAGTGTGACCGCTCACACCAGAAATAGATTGGACGTCTTCAGACCACATTTGCACTTTTGACCGTCCATTCAGGAACCTGAGGTTTCTGTGCACCTCACGACTCCCTTTCTTACTGCCTCTAATTCACGTGCCTGGTTGTGTGGGCATGGCTGCCTCCTAGGCACATCAGCTCCGTCCTTACTTGCTTAGCCTCTCTTTGCATTTGTGCAATGTCTTTTTATGAGACTTCATGATGAACATTCTGCAGCAGCTCAAGCAGCCTTTCCAGTTGTTGTTATTTCCCTAAATTTGATAAAGAGCTTAGCAACACATTCAAGTCTTTGTGTTTGGATAATTCATGTGGTGAAGATGTAACAAAATCTGAATTGGAAAGACATTGAGACATCTTCTTACCGACAAGGAAAAAATACTACAAACCGCATCCCAAAATCTCAATATGAACATTTTGCTTGACAGAGTTCTTATTTTCTCAAGACACAATAACATTTTCATAGGCTGATAGTGAGGTTGAAAAATAGTACAACCTTTCCAGAGGATAATTTAGCACTATCCTAGAGGAAAAAAATTGAGACGTGTGCAAAAATATAGTTAAAAGAATGTTGAACCAGAGTTGTTTATAATAGCAAAATAGCTACTTATAAATGTATATTTATAATTATTATATTATATATACTTATGTACTTATAAATATTATAATTATAATAGTAAAATAAATTAATGGATAAAGATAGATAGATACATAGATATGATTATGATGTCTGTCCAAATATGAAATACTCTGCCATAATTACTGAAAATTTTGAAGTTAGGTTTATAATTTTAGCATACTTAGTAAGTTACCAAACCTGGAAAACATTAATTATTTGTACCACATGCAAATTTAAAATATCTTTGGAGTAGCAAACACAAAAACAAAGCAAGATAAGTGAAATGCTTATAATACGAAGAGCTCTTATAGATTGATTTGAGAAAAAAGAGGAAGCAGAGAACAAAAAAAGAGAATGTTAACAGAAAAATAGACAAGGAGCATAAATAGATAATTCATAGAAATCCAGTGGCCAATAAACAAACGAAAAGATGTCCGGTTTCACCAAAAATCAATGGAAAGCAAATGAATGCCATAATTAGATATTCTTCAGCAATTACGCTGGGAAAAGACCAATAATATTCACTAGTGACAAAGGAGTGAGGAAACTGTTAGTGGGAGTATAAATGTGTGCAACACTTTTGGAGAGCATTTGGAAACACCTCAACTAATACATAAACCTATAATAACATAATAATTGCTTACATTTATGAAGTGCTTGGTATTTGTATATTTCCATGTATTAACCGTTGAATCCTCACAACTACCCTAGGAGCCGTGCTGTGTACTCCTCAATTCCAGAAAACATTGCTCACAGAGAGTTCCTTAAATGGTGCCCCCTAGAGCTTTGCAAAGCAGGCTCCTTGACTGTGAGGTAGCACTTTAATTTTCACCATTTTACACTTGGGAAAACTAAGCCCTGGAGAGGGTATGTAACTTTCCTACGGTCATGGCCATGGTATGAGAGCAAACCAGCAATCCGGAAAGAAGGAGGAGGGCGGGGAGGAGAGGGAGGAGGAGAAGAAGAAGAAAAGAAAAAAAGTCTTCATTGGTGGTGTTTGCCAATTTCTGGTGTAAATTCTTCCATCGTGGCCAATTTCAAGCTACCAACATTGGTCACTGAACATGCAATTGGAACGAGAAGTGCTTAAGTGGCTCTCGTGTGCTAGCCTCAGCACATCAGCTTGTAAGTGGTACAACCAGGAAACAAACCAGGCAGTTTGGCTTCCAGAGCATATGCCCATGGCTCAAAACTCTATTTCTAGGACTACACAAAATCTACAAAATACCTGTGGCCAAAGTTTGATGTGGAAGAATGTTTGTAATGAAAAAAAAGGAAAACAATATAAACGTTTACTTATTCATTCATCAGTTATTTACTATTATGTAGCAGTCTCTATTCTGGTGCTGGGGATAGAACGGTGTCAAACGCACATGGTTCCACACAGCTTCCAGTCCAGTTGAAAGACACGGGATGAGCACTTAGGCAAATTACAAGTCATAGAATTAAGGAATATCGTATGAATGGAAAAAACAAATATGTGCATAGCTGTTTATATATAAAAAAGATATAAACTTTTAGCATAAGTTATTTCATATAATATTTTTTTAAACTATGATGCAAACTACTTTTAAAATTATCAAAACATAGATAAACATCTTTGCTGCACAAAGATGCCTGAGGTTGTGGCTTAAAAGAAAGTAGGTTACAAAACAGTGTGTATGATATGATTACTTTTTTAAAAGCAAATAGGTTTGCATAAGAAAAATACCTACAAAGATACACAGTGAATTGTTAGCAGTGGCTGATTAATGCATTTAACTTCCTCTTTTTGCCGATTTTTATTTAAGTTTTTCTACTATGAACATACATAGCTTTTGCAATGAAAAAAATAAACAATATAAATTATTTTTAATAAAAAAAGTGATAAGAGAAAAAGTCAAGCAATGAGATCTCTTAATTTTGCCAGATGAACAGGCGAAGAGCCATTTTTCTGCAGAAAATCCACTGCAAAGAGTGAGCTAGAGTGGGGTAGGGGGAGGGTGGTGGTGACTGCTGTCCCTAAAGGATAAATGTTAGCTCTCTATGTCTGGAAGTACCATGACAATAGGCAGAGTGTTTCCCCTTTCATCTGGATGTTGTCTTCATGTAATAACAGCAACTCCATGAGTTGGTCCAACACAAACCAGGGAGAGAGAGAGATAGAGAGAGATGCTCAATACACGAAATCACTCCATACACGAACTCACCTCTCCCACTGAAAATCACTGTCAGGTTCAAATGAATTCACACATTTTACACATATTCCTCTGTTTCCACTTATCATGCCAAAGGTCAATCTATGGTTTACATTCATACCCAAATGACGTGTCCAAAACATTGTAATTCTTAGAAAAATACAATGCACAACTGCAGACCAGAAAAACCACCACCCAGCAAGGGAAAAAAATTCAATAGCATTAGAGTTGCTCAACAAACCAACAAAAGCCAGGAAATTCAAAGTTAAGTTTTACACTCCCTCCTTAACTCCACACTATTGTGAAAGAGAAATAAAAGGCACAATGGTGTGTGTTAGGGGTGCAATGTCAGCAGTAACAGCACTTCCAGGCTTTTATTGGCTCGTGTCATAACCTTAACATTCTATAAACAGGGGGTTTGGCTTAACACCCAGATCCTTTAAGAGAGAAATATCTTCTGGAAGCTCAGACTAGGGAAACCCAAAGAGATTTCCTTAGTCTCTTAGGTATACACAGTAAATCATTATAGAGAGAGGAAACAGATAAAGTTGTTGTTAAGATTACAGCCTTTCTGGACTCTTGGGAAAATAAATAATTACAACAGAGAAATTCTATTTATTTATGAGACCAGAAGAGACTCCTGAGTAATCTGGTCTACCAGCTAATTATTAGACACATTTTCAGGCAAAGCTTTGCATTGAGGGAATAAAAGTATTGCTCAATGGAACTTAAAAACACTAAGAGTTTAATGTCTCTTTTCCTACCATTTGCCAAATACAGCAAGCTTCTTTTTGGATGTCCAATGCCTGAATAAACTGAAATTTCAGCCAATTCAAGGATGACAGAAACATTTTTAGAAGTTCAAAAATAAGCATAGTTCATTACCAGGCATGAAGCCTGGACCTTTTTATTTTTTTAACCTGGAAGTGAAATAAGTGAGTCCCAAAAATGTTCATTTTCATGAATCAACTTGAGTGAGATTGTGAGGAAGAAGAGGTCCTTCACAGACCCTGAGCAGAGGAAGTTCCTTCCTATGGAGAAGATCCCAGACGTTAGGAAGGGAATGTGGACAAAACTTAAGGCTTTGGCCCATGCACTGTGAAGGAAAGCCACCTCTGCTTAACAGGTATGATGAAAGACTGAGACTCTTTGGGGCCCCTTAAGGTTTGGCCCCTATATCCAAAGTCAAACCAAGGAATGATTTGGGAATTAAGGTTCTTTTGCCTGGTAACATATATGAGGTGTGATCCAACAATACGGTGAACGTTTAAATAACAAAGTATTATAGTAAAAGACCATTACCATTAATCCCCCTCAAAATACTCCCCCTCGTTTCAAACACATCCCATTGTTCTTGTCACTTTGTGAAGCAGTTCCGGAAGTCATTCTGTGAGTGTCTTTAGTTGAGCTGTTGTGGCTGCCTCGATGTCCTGAATTATTTGGGGAAGAGCCAGAAGTCACACCATACCTGATCTGGTGAGTAAGGTGGATGAAGACACACGGTAATGTTTTTATTTGACAGAAATTGCTGTACCAGAAGTGATGTGTGACACAGAGCATTGTCGTGATGGAGGATGATTGATGGCATACTTTAAAACACACCTTCTCTCAACTGTAGCTCATACCCGACTGAGTGCACAGAACAAGTTGAAACCTGTCACACACTGTTACTAAGGTCCAATTTGTTGTTTCCCATTTTGAAGATCCCTGCCTTTCCATTGGATGGTACTCGGCAGTAGCATTTACTGTGGGTGTTTTTTTTTTTAATCATAACAAAAGGTTCTGTGTCACCCATCGTTTCTGGTACAGCAATTTCTGTCAAATAAAAATATTATGGTGTGTTGTCATCCACCTTATTTACTGGATCTGGCACCGTTCGACTTCTGGCTCTTCCCCAAAGTCCAAATGACCATGAAAGGCAAACATTTTGAATCGATTCAGGACATTGAGGCAGCCATGACAGCACAACTAAAGATACTCACGAAAGAGGATTTCCAGAACTGCTTCAGAAAGTGGCAAGAACAATGGGATAAGTGTGTTCGAAGTGAAGGGCGGTATTTTGAGAGGGGACTAATGGCAATGTGTCTTACGGTAATACTTTTTTATTTAAACATTCACTGCATTTTTAAATCGCATCTTGTATAGATTCTGGCAACAGAGAATAAAGTCAATTGAGTGAACTATTTTCCTGTCTTTGGAATCTTTACTTTAGTATATGTCATTGGGCAGAACTGTTCTTAAGTAACTAAATAATAGCAACTTTGAGGCAGATTCTTGCCATGATCTTTGGCTATCAAAAGGTATGTAATGAACAGAAAAAGAGTTACCAATTATTAAGAGCCCTTTAAAACATTAAAGGAATTTTCTTCTATTTAAGGTTACTCTTTCTTTAAATCAGATAATGGGTATGGAATTGTATCAAATAGTTTTGGGGAATCTTTCACAATGATCATACATTTTTACCTCTTATATTAATATTAATGAATAACATAATAGATTTTATAATGTTAAACTATCTATGTACTTCTGGAGTAAACATCAATCCATTCACATGCAGTTGGCCAAAGGTAGACTCTTTGTGTGCCCAAAAAGAAAGGGAAATGAGTTTGGTGAATAGCTACCAGTCTCTGCAACACCAGCCATGCCATCTCTGGACCTGCGAGAATACCAGGTACCAAAAGGCAGGGTTCCTGAGGGAAAGAGCCAGTCACTCCCCTTCTTCTCCATTACATTCCCACTCAAAATAACCAAGAAATAGGGATACTCTGGAGAGAGTGGGGCTTAGTCAAACTTTCTTACTTCACTAGAATAACATCATTTGTGTGCTCACATCTCAAAATTCAGTAAACATATCAAGAATGCAGGAGGTCTATACTTTTCTTTCACTTCTCTATGAGCTGAGTAGGTATATATCACTACTTAAATTTACTATTATTGTTAGTTTTGTAACTATAAAATGATACACACTTTCATATTTTTATATTGTCTAATAAATCAAATGTATAACTAGTACAGAAACCAAATTATACACTTTATTTTTAAAATTAGAAACAGAAAGCAAAGGTAAAGCAATAAAACACTTAGCTGAAAAAGTGAATAATCTATTGTTTAGACATTTAAAAATGGTCTTTATGGACTCAGTGACTATTGTATCCAAAGGTAAGTTCCATACAACTGTGAGTATGGTGGGTAGGATCTTGGCTCCCTGTCCAGCCCAGGAACCATTTGTGTGTTTGGCTTCTTCAGATTACAGAGAGCACTCAGTAACGGGAGAATTCTATTAGCATAGAATGGTAACTTGCCTTGCCTTTCATGCATCAGCCTTATTTTTATTGATCAACTAGATCTTACAGAGACTTGACAATTTCTAAGTGACATTATACAAGGTTAGACTGAAGCCATTGATTGTTACAGTCCCTAAATCCAATGATACACACCTCCAGCCAATTTATTTAGATCAAATCATGTCACTATCATATGTCCCAGGGTTGCAAAAAAAGCAATCTCATATTTTCGCATGAAATATTTAAAGAAGATTTTGCATTTTCTAGAAGGTTGAAAGAATCATTGCAAAGCAGCAAAATATGAAAGCGTTGGATAATCTCAATGATTCTAAACTAAACACTTTAGAGCATTTCTCCTTCTTTCCACTGACTCCCTCTCAAGTGCTCCTCTCTCTTCTCAAGGTCCAAGGAAATCACCAAAATGCCTGACTCTCCCAGGTAGCTCCCCAGCAACAAGCCTGGAAGAGTTGGGGATTGTTTCATTGTTTCAGATAAGAATTGAGTCATAGTGATCTTAAATGGTGCGCCCAAAGTCACCCACACCCTCGTGAGGGAGCCAGGTCTCAATCTCTCTCTCTGACAGATCCCCATGGCTCACAACAAACAACACAGTGCCCTCCCTGTGCTATCAGGCTCTTGATGCTGGGATAGGTCCCGCCAAAAAAGGTTCACAAGTTGACATTTCTCCCACCCTTACTACAAAACCTAAGGCTCATGCATTATTTTGTTTCCCCCAGGACAACAATGGAATCTTTGTTGTATAGAGAACCTGGAAATCCTACACTTCTTGTATGGGAGCTCTTCAGATTCCAGAATTCCTCACTTCTCATCACTTCTACCGCCACCTTGGTCCACCCCTCTCTTCCATCAGGATTACTGCAATAACCTCCTCACTGGCTCCCCGTGCCTGCTCTCTCCCTTCTCCCCTCACCCCACAATCTACTCTTAGCCAGACAGATCCTTTTAAAACCTAAGCCAGATTGTGTCACCACAATGCTCAAAATAGCAATCAAATCAAAACCATACATAATAAGGTACCACTTCACACCAAGATGGCTATAAGCAAAAAAGACAGATAATAGTACATGTTGGTCAGAATTTGGAAAAACTGGAGCGTTCATATACTGTAGGAGGAATTATAAAATGGTGCAGCCACTTGGGACAATAATCTGGCAGTTCCTCAAAGTTAGACACAGGACTCCCTCAGCAACTCCACTCCTAAGTGAGAAATAGAAATGAAAACATATTTCCACACAAAAATTTGCTTACGAATGTTCACAGCAGCATTATTCATAATAACTAAAAAGCAGAAACCCAAATGTCCATGAGCTGATGAATGGATAAATAAAAAAGTCACACAATGGAATATTATTCAGTATAAAAAGTAATGAAGAGGTGGCCCGGTGGCTCAGTTGGTTAGAGCGCAAGCTCTCAACAACAAGGTTGCTGGTTCAATTCCTGCATGGGATGGTAGTTTGCGCCTTCTGCATCTAAAGATTGAAAACGGCAAATGGACTTGGAGTTGAGCTGTGCCCTCCACAACAAGGTTGAAGGACAACTACTTGACTTGGAGCTCATGGGCCCTGGAGAAACACATTGTCCCCCAATATTCCCCAATTAAAAAAAAAAAAGTAAAGCAGTACTGATGATACATTGATGAACCTTAAAAACATGGTAAGTAAAAGAAGTTAGTCAAAAGAGATCACATATTATCCCATTTATAGAAAATGTCCAAGACAGGCAAATCCATAGAGAAGGAAAGGAAATTTGTGGTGTTCTGGGGCAGAAGGTTTTGGGGGAAAATGAAGAATGATTGCTGATGGCTATGGGATTTCTTGTTGGGGAGATGAACATGGTCTAAAATTGATTGCAGGCATGCTTTGACAACTCTGTGAATATACTAGAAGCCATTAAATTGTAGACATTAAGTGGGTAAATTCTATGGTACGTGAATTATATCTCAATGAAGTTTAAAAAAAAAAAAAACTCTCCAGGGCCAAGCACAGAACCTGGCACATAGTGGGTGTTTAATAAATATTGAATGAATGAATGAATGAATGAATGAATGAATGGGGAATTTTCATTTGTAGATCAAATTAATATGGAATGAGCAAACCGAGTTCAGACAGGGAACTGAGGTCTTGCTTCAGTCAGTATTCCTTGGAAGGCTTTCGCTGAAACCTCAGAATCTGGGCACTCCTCTTGGCCCAGTCTTCTCCAATGCCTGTCCTTCCTCCTTGATTACAGAGGACAGAGGTCATAGCTACATCCCCACAGCCCCCTAACACAGTTTTTGGTGTTCCGCGAACACTTGTAAACTTAGTACCTGTAGGTGAAATCAAGCAATATCTATTTATACCTACTTCATTTATTAAACACCTACTTCATACCAGGCAATATAGTAGATGCTGTGCGGACTATAAAAAGGCTAATAGGCTTCTGAATTGTTTGACTTGTTACTGCAAGCAGGCAGCATTTTAGTAATGCAAAAATAACATAACATTAAAAACTTTGTAAAACGTTCTAAATCCTGGTTTCTTATAAATACTTGAGAGGAAAAAAGTCATAACTAACTCAGAAGGTCTGCCACCGATGTCTCCTAACCACAGATGTGAACATAAATAATTTGGACACAAGCTATGATATGCTAAGCAGCAGATTGGAGGGTATTAAATATGAATGTACTTCCTGTTCTGATCTTTGGCTCAGCCCTATATTATCTGTGTGATTTCAGATAGGATGCTGGCTATTTGGAGTCTCCGTTTCCTCATCCTTACTCACGGATCTTGACACTAGTCCTCTTTTCATAGGGCTGTTGTGATGCTAAAATGAGATAACCAGTATAGCTGTTCTGCAAATTTTCAGTGGCAAGATTAGCAGTGGCACAAAGAGGTCTCTATAGAGACCTGGGAAGGAGGTGACCCTTGGTCAGGGCTTCAGGTTGGTTTGGTTAACCCCGTGGTCTCTAGACTTAGATGCCCCCCCCCCCCCGGGTTCTAATCCTGGAGGGACCCCTTACTAGCTTGGGGAATTTGGGTGAGTTCCTTCTCATTAGACTCATTTTCTTTCACTGTTAAATAGGGGAAATTAAAAGCACCTATCTTTGGAGTTGTGACAAGAATTCAATCAGAAGCTGGTATGTTATTATACATGTGTTAAACAGATAGTAAGCCTCCCATTAATGGCAGCTGTTACTCAAATCCTGATTCTTAAGCGGGAGCTGCGCCGAGCACTTTTCAAAATGGGTGAAAAGGTGTAAAACCACCTTTTAAGCAGAGAGAGGCTCGCGTGCCACAATACCCTGTGAAAAAATGGTTAGCCTCCTAATAATAGTTCCTTGTGACAGCATCTCACAGCTATCTTCTAAAAGCTACCACCGTTACTGAAGCCAAAGTTGTCACTTCTGTAGCTGGTTTGAAATACCTTATAGAGAGCATTAGAAAGCTCTCTAGCAATGGAGTACTCTCTGTGTCCCTACAGTGGACTACCGGAAACTCCACTCTCAAGTAGGTCACCAGGAAACAACTTGCGGTCTTCCACATGAGTGGTGTGATAGTTGGGGATGGGGTCCAGTCCGTCCAGTCTCAGCAGGACACTAAGGACATGCTCTAGGTTCCAAAAGGAGAGGAAAGCAGGAACCTGCATCAAGAGACTGCCTTTGGCCTCATCTTAGCTGGAGGGTTTGCGTCACCCTTTCCCCACTTCTCATCTGTCCATCACGTATTCCCATGTTAACTAAATGATGAATTCCTCACCGATATCCATGGTTCTCAGACATCAGTGTGCATCAGAATGACCCGGAGAGATTGTGAAAACAGATTGCTGGGCCTCAGCCTACAATCTCTTATTCAGTAGGCCCAGCACGAAGCGCTGGAATTGACATTTCCATCACTCTCCCAGATGAGGTGATAATGATGCTGATCAGGGGGACACACGAAGAGAACCAGTCACCTATCCTAAAAAACAGCCGCTTAGAAAAAAAGATTTGAAAAAGATACCTTTCTCTTTAAAAGAACTCTGACAGTAGTGGAGCCTTTCCAGATAAAGTCCAACATGCACAGCTTGGGAAGTTTCTAAAGGGTGGACCTTCTGAGAAGCACTGAGTCAGGAACTGATCATTTGCAGCTGCTCCGATGAAATATCCTATAATCAGTGGCTGCTTGTCTCGCAGACCTCCCTTAACTCAAAGGGTTCCCAGCCCAGCTGCCGGCTCCCAGCTTCCTGGAGCAGGGCTGCAGCTGGCCCCACTTCCGCCTGCACAGGAGATCTGTAGGTGTGGTGAGGACCTGAGCCCAGGCTCCCTCGTGGACTTCCTCCCCACTTCCTCCCATCTCCTGGTGTCAGTTCTGTCTTGAGGTCAACTGCTGGAGTTTTGGTTGCCATGGCAGCTGATCTTCTATCCACAGAAAGGAAGATGAACCCTGGTATGTGATTTGATGGGTAGACTACACCATTCCCGTTTCCCCAAACAATAACTGTTTCACCACTAGGATCTCCTTCTTTTGGATTAAGCACTATTTCATGCAGGAATCCCGTCTTACAATGCAAACAGTCCTCAGGAAGAAGGCGCATTCCTTTACTAAATGGAGCCGGATACCAGCCTCAGAGGAGAGATTGCCAGACATCACTCACAAAGGGATGCTGACAGCAGCAACTTTGCCTCCCATGTAATTGGACCAAAGTCTCACTGAGAAGCACTTGCTGAGGGTAGGGAGAGGAGTGACTGTGGCCTCCACAAACTGAGGTTGGACCAGTAGCCCTCCTACACATGACAATGTTTTTAAAATCTCATGATAAAAGCTGAAGACTGGGGATGGCCACCAAATACCTTACCAGACTGCCCATCACGAAACTATGGAGAAATGAAGACATGGCCTCTGCAGTTGGAATCCTACTGAGCAACACAATGTTTCAGGACAAATGCGCCTTCATGTTTGTATTTGATTTTATATTTTATTTTGCTATCATCTAGTTTAAGATTTTGAGTCGGGTTTCACATAAAAGAACTAGAGCCAGGATGTTTGGGATTTTAATAGATGATATTTAGCAAACATTTTGACGAGTCATAAAGAAACATCTGCAGCGAGTCTGGGACTAGGAGTACTGTGTTGGGGGAAGGAGGCCCCTCTCCTGCAGCTGCATTAGGTTACAGGGCTGATCTGAGGGAAGAGTTCTGAGCTGGTGGCAGTGCAATTCAGTGAGTTCCCAGCAGGGGACACCCTTTTGCAGTAAACTCTCTTTTTTTATAGCATTGCTCCCCAGCGTCAGACCTCATAAGATAATTGGCATTTTGATTTCTCTAACAGTCTGCTTGCTTCCTCCTTCAAAGCAGACACTCCCCTCTAGGAAGCTTTCCTCCTACCTCTTATGAAAATGGACATTTTGATAGGAGGTGGGTCTTCTAGGGAAGATTAAGAGCAGAATCTGAAGAAGGAAGACAATGAAATTAAATATATTATGAAGAAAGTTGAATACATACTTAACAAAAGTCTAAAGATGGTCTGGCCTGATTTCCATGACTGACCGAAAGAACACAAGTAATTCCTAGACTGTCTTATCAAATTCTGAGTCAGTTATGCACACTGGCCTCCTGGTATTTCATTTCTCAAGGCTCATCTGCATTACTTGACAGCCTGTGCTTGTGTGGAAAGCACCGTGTGTTCCCCTGGCAATACATAAATAATCACGATAAATAATCCATTCATAAGTGATGGATTTTCACAATTTGGATTTCTCAACAATGTACCTTTAAGTGTGAAAAAAATATCCACTCATTAGCTAAAACAATCAGCCCTGTTTTAGACGATCCTAAAATGTCTTGGAAGCAAATAAGTCAGAAGTAGTCCACTCAAAAACAGGCTCCAGCATTGCCAGCCATTACTATTTCTTTGTCCTTGGAATAAAATTACAGTTTAGTTCATTATACTCACACTTCATAGCCCTGGAGATACATTTGGGAAATATTCTCATTTTAAACTTGTTATGGATTTTGTAATTTGACAGGGTTTTTTTTTTTCATTTTTATTTTAAAGATTTTCTTGCTGGAGTTATTATCTAGCAAGGTTTTACTATTCACACTGGTTCTCTTCTCAGCCATATTTTAAAAGCCAATTCACTCTAGAAATTTTGAGTTATTTAAGCCTCATACAGTGATGTCCTGTCACAGAGGAGTAAACTGAGGTACAGAGAAATTAATAACTTGCCAGAATACACAGAGCTGGCAAGTAGCCCAGTCAGGGTTTGAACCCAGAGGGCCTAGCACCAAAGTCCCAGTACTTAACTACCATGCTACATTACCTCTTGACAAGGGAGAGCCCTTAGTTGTATACAAACTCAGCTAGTAAACGGCTCTTTTAATCAAATGTAATAACCTATATAAGGTATATCCAATCCAATGTGTGGCTTATAATAGATGCTCAATAAAAACTGGGAGTGGGAGAGAACAACAGATGTATGTATGTGTATTGACCCGCTGTATTCAATAAGTGAAGTGACTGAGAGCACTGGTTAAACAAAATTAGGATATTTACAGCTCTTTCAATCACTATCTGTGTGACCTTACTCAACCAACTTAATCATACTAAACTCAGTTTCCCCATCTGGGGATAATACTAGAGTCTACCTCATAGAGTTGTAAAAACTTAGCCCAGTGCCCAGCACAGGATGAAAGGTTGCAATTCTTCCTTTGAGTTTCATTTAGACTCGGTTTTATTTAAGGGCTTAATCAGTCTATAGGGTCATATAAGGGCAACTATGTACTCAAATTTTCCCTCAAATAAGGCTAATCAAGGAATATGTCTTTTTGGAGAAACACAGAAGCATTTGGTAGTCGATATTGATTGAGGGTTTTGAACGGAAAAAAAGATTAAAGAACACTATTTGAAAATCAGTTATGGACTGAAATTAGGCAAGGTTTATAGAGCTTCAAGTTCACTACTTCTCCTCTGTAGCCAATACTTTTTAATATGTGCAAGAGAGAGCTGGAAACTCTGCCCTTGATGGGCCCAGAGGATAAAGAAATCAGAGCAGAGAAGCTCAGATAGGTCATGGACAGAGAGGGAAAGCTGGCCTTCTCCCTTCTTCACTCGAGTTCATCCTATCACCGCTTCTCATTTCATTCCATTCTCCTTGCCTGGTTCGTCCTCAACACATCTTCTCCTGGAACAGCTGCTCAATGGTGAAAGAACATCATGAGCTGCCTTTGCTGCCCCGGGACTGTGACAGGGTCACGGGGGTGGGTGATCAAGGCCTGTGGTGGAAAAAGAGTGATTTCCCTCAAACCAGCATAGATGAGGGCCATGGACATCTTTGCTGAATGGTTGTCTTTGCTACAAGGAAAACACTATTCAGTCCTAAAGGTTATATTTGATACCACTGCATGAACCATGACAGATGACTCAACATCAGTCTAGGGTACTATTTTTCCAGCGGTGACACATGCCTTGCTGGGAAGTAGCACTTGCCTGATGTCTTCCTGGGAGTCTCATGGACTCATAAGCAACTTTTAAGATGAGATTTTAACATTGCTATTCTCTTTGCCATTTCTTGATGGTTTCCTTCTTACCCAAACTGATGATGATCACATAATTCCAAAATACATGAAGAAAAAGAAGGAACGCAGGAGATCCTGGTTAGAAGTTAGAATAGTGAAAAACACCAGGATCCCTAACAACCCACAACAAGCCTGGAGACTCTGCTCCGTGATATGTGTCCCCATATTTGTATATACCCAGGGCCTCCAAAGGACAGGTAGGGAATTTTTATCAAAAACGATAAGAAATCAATCCCAAAGAGATTTCACTATACAATATATTTGTTCATTCACATTATTTTGAACTCCCATTATGTGCCCAACACTGAGCTACTAGCTACAGAGAGGAACGAGGCATAGCTATTGCTGTCCAGGAACATGTAGTCTGGTGGGAGGGAAAGTCAGGGAGACCAGCCCTCCACAGTGTGAAGAGCACAATGGAGGCATAGCAGGGTGCTCTGGGTACCAGAGGGGAGCTCAGACAAGGGCACCTAACTTAGCTGAGGCTATCCGAAAAGAAAGCTTTGCAAAGCATATGACCCTGAACAACCCAGGGGACCTAGAGTAGGAAAGGAAGGGGATGGTTCTAGACATCAGGAACTAATCAAAGCACGAAAGCCCGCGGGGCCATTGGAAACTAAAAGGAGCGAAGCTTATGTGTGAGGACACTAAGAGGGAGGATTCTAGAAAGGTGGGAAGGGCCAGACTGTGAAAGGTCCTGTAAGCCATGCTAAAGGGTAAGAAATTTGTTTGTCCTCGAGGCAAAAGGAAGCCACTGAGGTATAAGTTTGAAAGTGATGTAATCATATTTGAATCTCAGAAAAATCAATCTGGAGCTTATTGCCAAGGGTTGGTCTGATTATGGAAAGACCGTTACCGGGGATCACTCCACAAGATCTTTACAAAAGTGAGTAGTCGCTGTACATTAAGCAAAAGTCCTGACATTCCAAGTTGGTAGGAGCCCATGGTTCCAACCTTGACCCCTCTTAACTGTCATAGATTAGACAGGGCCACAGATTATTTGCAGCTCTTCCCAATAAGAGGTGGAGTTCCTTTCCCATGCCTTGAATTAGGGCTGGCCTTATGATTCACTTTGACCAATAGCATGTGCCAAAAACGACATAGTGAGACTTCCAAGCCCAGGCCTCAAAATATCCTGCAGCTTCCACTTTCACCCTCTTGGATAACCAATATCACCATATAAGATTAAAGCCCAGGCTAGCCTCCGTGAGGATGAGAGACCAAGGGGAGAGAGAGGTCCAAACATCAAGCCATTCCAGCAATTCTCTCACATATGAATAAGACCATTGCCAACCAGCCAGCCTCCAACCAATTACCCCAGGCAAGACAAGCAGAAGAGCCATCAACTGAACCCAGCACAAATTAAAAAATCAAGAGGTTGTTGTTTTATACTACTACCGTGTTTCCCCGAAAATAAGACCCAGCCGGACTATCAGCTCTAATGCGTCTTTTGGAGCAAAAATTAAGACCCAGTATTATATTACAATTATATTATATTATACCGGGTATTATATTATATTATATTATAAGACTGGGACTTATATTAAAATAAGACTGGGTCTTATATTAATTTTTGATTCAAAAGACGCATTAAAGCTGATGGTCCAGCTAGGTCTTATTTTCGGGGAAACATGGTATGTCTTAGGGAGGTTAGTTATACAATAGTGGATAACTGGGCCACCTCAGCTCCTGAAAACTGGCACTGGAACAACCAGCTGTCCAGAGCTTCCCTGGAATAACTACTGTCTGGAGGATAAATATACTCCAAGTACCTTGTAGAGAAAGGCTTTCTTTAGGATTGTCTGAGTTCTTCCCTCCAGAGTGCCAATTAGGATGCCTGACTTTCTCTAACTTTTATCTAACTATAAATGCACTGCCCTGATTGATGGGACATCAATATTAATTCATAATTCATAGTATGGTCAGACTTTTTCACATGTAATCACAACTTTAAATCTCAAGAAATGCTTCTGTAGGTAGCTTGAAAAGCAGCTTTTCCTTCGAATCCTGACCTCAAAAAAATAAAGTTATCCTCGTCTCTCAGAACAGAAT
The DNA here is from genome assembly GCF_057876585.1 of Rhinolophus sinicus. Classification (NCBI taxonomy): domain Eukaryota; kingdom Metazoa; phylum Chordata; class Mammalia; order Chiroptera; family Rhinolophidae; genus Rhinolophus; species Rhinolophus sinicus. The sequence goes on along the minus strand of NC_142517.1, from coordinate 164,357,980 downwards.
TTTGGGAAAGTGTGTGAAAAAGTCGAAGTTGGCCAGAGATGCCATTTTTTTCCTCAGGGCAGGATTCCCCCTCCTGCGGAATGTAGCTTTCATGAAGACAGACCCCACTGTGGGAACAACAAGGAGAAGACAAAATGGGTATTCATGGCCTCTCCCATAAACCACTCAGCCTCCATATGGTAGGGAGTGGGGGAGGGGCACTGACATAGGCACTTCAAACCAAGTCGATGTTATGAAATTCATGGCATCGAAATTCCTGCATGTACATCAAAAGGGAAAGAGCCTTGTTGCCACACACTTGAACTCATTTTGAAACTGCAGGAATTCTCTGTAGCATAGGACCATGCCTCATCTTTGTTCCATAAATCAAAAGTTAAGTTTCCATCTTTCTGCTGTCACCACATCATACCCAAACAGCTAGACAGCTTTTTACCAAATTTAGATGATATGTTTGGGATGTCCTGACTTGAAAAAAAAAACAGGCCCTGGAGTTTGCAAGCACAAACATCACCTCAGGAGGCCACAGGGGACAGGTGAAAATGAGACAGGAAAGATACTTATAACTACCAATCAGAGACATGGCAAGGAATTAAAATGCTAGGGCCAGAGAAAGCAAAACAAGGTTTCAGATGTGCGCCCAAACGAAGACTCTTTAAGGGCTCCCCGTACAGGCATCGGTTCTCAATGGAGCTGCTGCTTCTAACGAAACTCCATTTGTAACATTCTCCAGAGTGAGCAGCAGTGGAATTTATTTCCTTAGCAAGGGTTCAGGATCCTTTCCAGCAACACAGGGCAGGCCAATGTGTGTCATAAATACATAGGGCAGAGCCCATAGGAGAGGCAACTTTTGGAAACAAAGACATATTCGAAGCTGAATTCAAAGCTGACTAAGAGGTGACACCTTATATTCTTTCTGATAAGACTTTCCCTCGCAGTAGGGTGGTTCATAGCTTACCCTATGAACAAGCACAAATTGTTCAGTGTAAACAGTTCTATCAGATACCTGCTGTGAACCTTCCGAAACCACTTGCATGTTTCCATTATGGTATTAAGTTATCTGTATATTTACATATATGTTCACAGCAGCATTTAATAAACAATAATTGGATGAGTGAATGAATGAATTAATGAGTGGATGTTGGCTGAGGAGCTGTGAAAGGTAGAAAAGTGAAATAAAGCATCTAGCAGGACCCTTCAGAGAAAGCCAAACCTTGTTAGCACGGCTTTAAATTGAATGGCATTTTTAGTTTCATTACTTAATAGAGCATTGAGATTTTTCAAACTATATTTAAAGGATCTAAAATATAAAACCGTGGCTTTAAAATGCAAAGATCACAGTGCTTCCATAATACTTTTCATAAGAACTGTTTACCTCATGTTTAATATTGGCAGTGCCACTATTCCTGCAATGAATTGACAAAACAGTTCAATACACCTCATTTAGAACCATTATGGGGCATTTCATCAAAGATCTGGTTATGAATGTCTCCAAAGAAAAGATCAATGAGGTTTTTATTATGGTTGGGAGGGATTTCTTTCACAACAACAACAACAACAACAAATCCTGTAAAATGAAGGTGACTAGAATAAAGTGTGACCTGGGCAAAGGACATGTTCCATTTCATTCCACTGAAGTTAAACATAATTTTTATTTTTACAATAGTCTATTTCCACATATATTATCCATGTAATTGTTTATGTTTCAAAACCCACTTGATGGCAGTTTTACAAGCAGCGTAGACAGACTACTCTCAGGAGTTTGTGCTCAGGGACTGCCTTAAAGACAAAACTGCCTTATAATTAGCACATTTGGTACATTAGCAATAAAGCACCCCTTGGAGGGCAACAGAAGCCTGCAGCTCTGCAAACCCCTCTCTTTCAGATGAGGTTCGGGTGGCTCATACATAGCTACAATTGGGTCAGGTTTCCCTTGCATTGTGGTCTTAATTAAAGATCCTGTGAAACATGGTGCGTTTAATCATCTATTTGTGTATCTTCTGTATGCAAAATGCATTCATGTAGCCTTACTGTAGTTTTAGTTCCAGATAGTTTTATAATTTGATAAGTAAAAACATTTCTGTCTTTAATATTATTCCTTAGTTTATACCTGTCAAGTCAAGAATCTGAAGGAAGCTAAACAAAATTTTCAGAAATGTTGTCTTACATTGTCTCTTCAGTTTTGCTCAGCCTTATTAATAAACTCTTACACTTTTTGTTCTTTATACACATCTCAGAAACATGAAATACAAGCACTTGAGAAAAGCAAACATAGTTTTCCTGTAGGTATCAGTCAAGGTTCTTTGGGTGCAAGGCAAAGAACCAGACTCTGGCTAACATAAGTGATGAAGCAGGTGGTGGGGAAGTCCTAGGCACAGCAATCAGACAGAAAACAAGAAATGAAAGGCATCCGAATTGGAAAGGAAGAAGTAAAACTCATTATTTGCAGATGACATGATACTATATAGAGAGAACTGTCAAGATTCTACCAAAAAAAGCTACTATAACTGATAAATGAATTCAGTAAAGTAGCAGGATACAAAATTAATATTCGGAAATCAGTTGCACTTTTATAAAGCAACACTGAACTGTTAAGAAAGAGAATTATAAAAACAATTCCATTTACAATTGTATCAAGAAAAATACCTAGAAAATATTTAACCAATGAGATAAAAGAATTGTACTCAGAAAATTATAAGACATGGAAGAAAGAAATTGGAAGAAACAAATAAATGGAAGTACATACTCGTGGATAGGTAGAACTAACATAGTTAAAAATTCAATCCCTATTAAAATACGTTTTTCACAGAACTAGAACAAATAATCTTAAAATTTATATAGAATCACAAAAGACCCCAAAGAGTCATAGCAATATTGAGAAAGAACAAACTTGGCATAATAACACTACCAGATATCAAAGTATATTACAAGGCTATAGTAATCAGGACAGCATCATATTGGCATAAAAACGGATACATAGATCAATGAAACAGAATAGTGAGCCCAGAAATAAACAGACGCCTATATGGTCAATTAATCTATGACAAAGGAGGAAAGAATATACACTGAGGCAAAGATAGTCTATTCAATAAATGGTTTTTGGAAAACTGGACAAACATATGCAAAAAAAGGAAACTAGACCACCTTCTCACACCATATACAAAAATAAACTCAAAATGGAAACAAAAAATAAGCAAATGAGACTACATCAAACTAAAAAGCTTTTTCATAGCAAAGGAAACCATCAACAAAACAAAAAGACAACCCACTGAATGGGACAAGATATTCGTCAATTATATATCTGATAAGGGGTAAATATCCAAGATTTATACAGAATACAACTTAACACCAAAAACAAAAGAAAAAGAACAATTAAAAATGGACAGAGGACCTGAATAGACATTTCTCCAAAGAAGACTGTAGAGCTGGCCAATAGACATATGAAATGATGATCAATGTCACTAATCATCAGAGAAGTGCAAATTAAAACCACAATGAGGTACCACTTCACACCTGGCAGAAGGGCTACAATCAATAAATTAACAAGTGCTGGGGAGGATGTGGAGAAAAGGGAACCCTTATGCACTGTTGGTGGGATTGGAGTTGATACAGTCACTATGCAAAACAGTATGGAGGTTCTTCAAAAATTAAAAATAGAACTACCTTTGGACCCAGCATTTCCTCTCCTTGGTATTTATCCAAAGAAATCTAAAACACGAATTCAATAAGATATATGCACCCCATGTGCACTGCAGCATTATTTACAATAGCCAAGGTATGAAGTAACCTAAGTGCCCATCAATAGGCATTTGGATAAAGAAGGTAGTATATATATACAATGAAATATTATTCAGCCATAAAAAAGAATGAAATCTTACATTTGCGACAACATGAATGGACATAGAGGGTATTATGCTAAGTGAAATAGGTCAGACTGAGAAAGACAAATACCATATGACCTCACTTATACATGGAATCTAAAGAACAAAATAAACAAACAAAACAGAAAGAGACTCATAGAAACAGAGAACAAACTGATGGCTGCCAGATGGGCAGGCGTTTGGGGATCTAATAAAAAAGGTGAAGGGATTAAGAAGTACAAGTTGGTAGTTATTATACAAAATAGTCATGGTAAAGTACAACATAGGGAATCTAGTTAATAATATTGAAATAACTATGTATGGTGTCAGGTAGATACTAGACTTGTTGGGGGGATCACTTCATAAATGATATAAATGTCTAACCACTACGCTGTATACTTGAAACTAATATGAAATAATATTGAATGTTAACTGTAATTGAAAAAAAATTTTTTAAGAGAATAGTTGAAAAAAAGGGGTTGGGGGTGGGAAGGATACTAGGGCAGTTCAGTCTGAGGCAGGAAGAGCTGAACAGTAAGTCCCCAGGCCCCAGCCAAGGCTCTACCAACCTTCATAACGCAGGCTAGGGAATCTATCCGACCGGCCCAGTCTAAGGGTAGGACTAGCATCTCTACCCTTGAACCAATCAGACATGGTCAGGAGCTGGGGACAAAACCACAGACAGGATGGCTGAGGAGCACCATGAGCTGAGCAACCCTCCCTTATGTCCACTACACTCTAGACTTGTATCTCGTAAATATCTCCTAAGTGACTTTGGTTGTTTTATAGCTGCCAACGGTAAAATATATCTGCTTATATTTTTTCAGAATAGGCTCAACAACAATAACTCCTGGTATTTGTGCAGAGCTTTATAGTTTCAAAATACTAGGCATATATTATCATTATTATTATTTTTATTATTCACATTATTATTAATAGTAAAAACTTACCATTTATGGAACACTTACTAACTTTCTGATGGCAAACTACCACTTATCACAGTATGCTGTCAAAGTACTAGGCTGATGCTAAGCATTTTGCATAGATTATCTGTAACCCTCACCAAAAAAACTAACAGGTTTGTATTATGAAGTTTGTCAGACCATTTTCGGAATAAGGCAAAATATAAATAAAGTCAGCTAATAAATAAATACAAAACTAAAGTGATATCTCACATATAGACGTACTTGACCTTCCCAAGACCCTGATGAAATCATAATTACTCACAATAAACAGACAAGTATGTCAACACCCAAAGAGAAAGTGTCTGTTTCCCACCCATAAAACTATAAAGGGTAGGATTCTCATCTCCTAACCCCCTGTGCAGTGCTCTTTACAATATTAGGCCAGCAGAGCTTGAGTAAATCTATTGATAAGGATATTTCTAGAACTATCTTAGACAAATTCAGGTTTAGTTTATAGAATCGGGAGTAATTATAGAGATAAATCCTTACTGGGTTGGTTTTTTGTTTTGTCTATTTTTTTTTTTTTGACAGAGAAGAGGGGGAAATGAGTGAATGAGAGTACAGTCTAAACTGCCATAATTAAAAGACGCAAAAGTTCAGTGACTTAATTTCTCTTATACCTAAGAAACTGGAGTGAGCAGTCCAGGAAAGGCAGGACAGTGCTGCCGTCCTTCCCATGTGGCTTCCAGGCCTCACCATTTCCCAGCCAGTAGGAAAGAGGAAAAGAGATGTTTAGGGAAAGCAGCTTAGGTTGTAAGACCCTAAATTTGTACAATCTCACTTCAGTTTATTGGTCCAAATTCAGTCACAGGCACACCTACTGCTAGGGAAGCTGGGAAATATATTCTCTAGCTGAGCTGACAAACGCCCACCTAAAACTTATGGGGTGCCGTTGTTACTGAAAGGGAGGAGGGGAAATGGAAACCGGGGGGCAGGTAGCCATTTCTGACACAAGGAGTATTTTCACATGTTCTTTCTTTAAGCAATCAGAATTTGAAAAAATAGTTACTGGCTCTCAGAGGCAGATCTAGGTGTTCTGGGGCCTGAAGCCTGTACAATCTAGGAGGCAGTTGTGCAGAGATCTTTTTCAAGAAAAATAACACAAAAATACCTAAGTTTTGGAAATGCTACAAAAACATGATATTAGGAACATACTGTTCAAACACTCCCAGGGCCCTGCCAGGTCTGGGGTCTGTACAAGACAGAGACTGAGAAGCTTAAGCCTCATTAGCTTCAGGTTAAACCAGTTTATGGATGTAACAGCTGTATTTCTCTAATTCCTTCTTCCTGCAAACTTATGAATACATAAAAGCTGTGACTTTGTCTCTGAAATAAACGGCTGAGTCAATGACAGAGACAGTCAGTGTGATTTTTATAGCAGCCAGTTCAGTCAGTCTGAAGCCTGGCAATCCAGGGGTGGTCGTGAGGCCTGTAGTGAGCTATATTGACCAATGTGTCTCTGCTGGCAACATATAAATATGGCCGGAACAATGACTCATAAAAAGCAAAGGGTAATTATTTGCTCGTTTTGTATAAGCTGAACTGGAAGAGCTGGATCCCATTCCTGACCAGCACTGCGGCCTTAGCAGGGTGGCACAGGTATTCCCTGCCAGCCTCAGGCCTCAAACCCATAAAACGGAGGACAGAGCTGAATCCTGCTTCAGCCTCTTACACTAAAGGAAAGATTCTCGTGGAATCTTAGTGAAATGTGCTCTGACCTGCTTCCTGCTGTGGGCCTGAGCCCAAAGAAAAACAATCTATCATGAAAATGCTCACTTAGCTATTTGCCCAGAGTAACTAAAGTATGGCAGACACAAATTTTCTAAATATATACCTTGAATGGGGAAGAGAAAGTTGGTTGTAGGTGTCCACTCCTCCTGAAATGCACCCATCTCCACTGGATATTTCCAAATGTGTATAGTTGTCCTCAGCACAGCTCCAGTGCTCATTCATTCATTCATTCATTCACTCCAGGAACATTTAGTTTCTACGTGCTTTATGTAGGTAGGTCCAAGGATACAGAAACGGATGAGAGAAGGCAAGTGACGTCAAGGGTGTGTGTACATACGCACACACGTGCACGCACACAGGGTGAGAAGGGCTGTGCCAGGGTTAGGCATAGTGCCATATGCATAGTGCCAGGGATGTACACACAATCCTGAACTAGGAGGGGGTAGAGGTGCTACATCAAGGGAAGACATTTCATATTAGGGACCATGAAGTTTATTTCTCCCTTTGACTCACCAGCTTGGAAGCGACCTCCCCCTTTGCAGAGTACCGGGTACATATGACACCAGTCACAACCCCTGCATGGCACTCGGCGTCAGTCTTATCTTTCCCACTGTAACATAAACAGTGGGAAAATCCTATGGAGGATGACAGGATGGCATACGAGCAGGTGTGAATGTGCAAAGGACACTAGTATTTATCAAGCACCTATTTTAAGTCAGTTTACATACTCTTTCATTTAAATCATATTTTTAAAAACTCAATGAGAAAGATCATGTCCCTATTTTGTAGATAAGAAAACGGAGGCTTTAAACAAAAACAAAAAACTTAGAGAGTTTGTCCAGGCTCATGTACCAGTAATGGGGGTGTGAGGATTTGAACGCAGTCGTCGCTGACTGCAAAGCCAATATACTTCTAGATATCAGACTTACTTTTTCCTCTCACCTCACAGTACATAGGACAGTTGATTATTATTTGTTAATAAGGGAATCTTTCTGCTGAACCATCATCCTCACTGGGCTTTCTTCTTGGGGCTTTTTTAGATTAAAAACAAGAAAACCTACCACAACCTGGCTTCTCCATCTCTAGTTCAGCATGAACATGTAGAAAAGTAACTACTACCTTAGCAACAGTCATTAAATAACGATCATTTGGTAACAACTTTGACCTTAGGTACTTTTTAAAAAGAATGTTGGCAATGAAACACTCCAGAATATTACGTCAATAAATTGTCAATACCAAGCCTGCTGGTAAAACTGTGCTCGGCACTTTCAGTTCTGAAGGGAAAAAAAGGCCACGGTTATTGGAAATGTTCTCCCCCACCCCACCCCACATAAACTGATTTCTGTGTTGACTGGCAGCTATGTGATTTAGTTTGGCTAGTTGTGGTCATACCAAAAGCAAGTTTTGTTTTTACCAAATCCTATTATAGATCTTATTACTGGGGCATGGGAAAATATTACCTACTATTTTCTACTTAGTGTTCTTAGAAGAGAATCATCTATTCTCTATTCTAAGCAAAAAATAACTAGACATGTTTTTTACTTAGTATTAATATTGCAGCCACTAATTTCCATGTGCCATTATGGAAAGAATATATAATACACTATTGAGAATAAAAAATAAAAACTTTGCCCATAACCTATGTGATATATACACTGTTCTCAGCACTGATGGTAGACTAACATATGACAACTCTAAACTGATTTAGGATTTCGTGTCCATGCACAAAAACCCAGAGGTTCTTTCTTCTTGTGCCCTTTTCTAAACTCTTACCTCAACCAACTTTGCATTAAATATGTGAAATAATTTATTATAATAGTCACACTTTTATTGGAATCCAACTCATTTAAAAAAAATAAAAATCCTTTGCATTCTCCAAGATTCAAGACGCTTAAATGATGGAACAGAAAACTAATGGAGACTGATAGAAATCGTTCTCAGAAAATAATACACGTATATGGAGATGTGGCCCACTAATAGCAAACCCGCAATAGCAGATGGATGGAAGCAGCCAACTGGGAAGACAGAACAGCTACCTCAGTAATGATTTGGGCAAAAAACAGGTGGTTAGTTCCTACTAGTTCATGTCAATGTAATTATAACCTTTTAACTCCAACTCTAATATACTTTAATCCTTGCCTAGATTTCATGAAGGGCGGAAACACCCCTTTTTTGTTTTTTGGGGCACGGACATTTTAATTTACCTTCTTTAAGGAGCCTAGAATCATAGAGTTCATGTCGCTCTGCAAACCAACTCTACAATGGAAGATACTAAGGCAAAGAGAAGCAAAGTGACACATTCAAGTTCATAGTCCTTTGGAAAAGCCGAGATGAGAAGTTAGTCCTTCAGACCAGGTCTCCTAACCTCAGCACGATGCACGTTTTAGACCAGATCATTCTTTGTTGTAAGGGGCTTTGTGTGTCTTGTTACCTATTGGACAATATTCATTTTCTTCAGAGCCTATTATTTGTGAATAAGTTGATTCCAAACTCTGAACTATCTCTATTCTACTTCTCTTTATAGTACTGATGCGTGCTTTGTAGGATATTTACCAGCGTCCCTGGCCTCTACCCATTTGATATCGGTAGCACCCATCTCCCTACTTGCCGCAACCAAAACTGTCTCCAGATTTTGCCAAAAGTTCCCTGGGGACCAAAATCACCCCAGCTGACATCCACTGCTTTAGACCAGCTTTGGTTTGTCTAATTCCCCAGCCCAAAACCAGTCCCAGGTACGCCAGGGCTTGCTTTAGGAGTATCCATTTCTGAGAAGCCCTTGCTTTTTTCTTGGGAGGAATTGTGGTGTGATAGAAAGAGCACATAGGATTGAGCACCTGGCAGATTTAGGTTTGAATTCTGGTTTTGCCACTCACTTGGATAATATTTTTAATTTCTTTGACCCCCATCCCCTATTTCCTCAGTTGTAAATGGGAATGACAATGACTATTCCCAAAGTCGTGTTTTAAATAAGCAATCTGTGAAAAACTATGACTCAATGCCTGGCATCCAAGAAAGCACAGTAATGTTAACTCCCTCCTGCTTTGACACTTCAAATCTTGAATCTTCCCAGTAATCACTCTACCAAAACTACTAGAAAAGACAAAATATGGTGGTGCTGTTATATAGATCGCAAAGACTCAGATTTGGGAAAGCTGTTTATTTGGAGAACTTTATGACCAAGCTTTGCCAGAAAATGTCAGGCCTCCCCAGAGAACAGAGTCTACATGAATTCTGGCACTTGGTAAAGCTAAACCAAGACAAGGACAGTCACATGGGAGCCCCAAGGCAGAAATACACAGGTAGGTAAGATGCAGGCCTTGAGTCAGAGGCCTAGTAAATGAGATGTGGGTGGATTTGTCGGGGGTGGGGAGAAGTTGGGATCGAGGGACTGCTCACAAATTACAAAGATCTTATTTCTCCAGCAAATCTTTCCAAAACAGGAGTTTCTTGCTTTTGGAAGCTTTCGGCGGTGTTAGGACTTCAAAACATGTTGAAAACATGACTACCAATGATCTTCCATGGAAAATATCTGGACAAATTTTACCACACATGGCAAGGCAACATGATTCTCAAAACAATTATTGAGGGAAAGGATTAATGTTTAGTTAAAACTTCCAAGTCTTAAACTTTTATTTAGCCCATTATGATGCCTTTTTAAGGGTTGGACAGTGTCCATCTCATGCTGAGCCTATTATTTATGAATGAACTGATTGAAAGCTCTGAACTCTTTCTATTCTACTTCTCTTTACAGCATCAATTAAAACCATGTGAATTATGAAAAACAGAAATCATTAAGTTAAAATTTTTATTTCCAATCTTTCTCATTGCTTTACATTTTAGCATTCTATTTCAATAGACTTAAAATGCTATGTACTTGAAGATATTTATAGCAGCTTTATCTATGGTAGTACCAACACCGCCACCAATAACAAAAACCTGGAAACCAAAACATCTCTTATGGGTTGAATTGCACTCCCTGAAAAAGATATGTTCAAGTGCTAACCCCCGTTACTTCAGAATAGGGCCCGATGTAGAAATAGGGTCTTTGCAGATGCAGTCAAGTTAAAATGGGTCTTTAGGGTGGGCATTAATACAGTATGATTGCTTTCTTTATAAAAGGTGAAAATTTGGACCCAGACACAGATACGCACAGAAGGAAGACTATCTGAAGAGACACAGGGAGAAGGCCATGTGAAGATAAAGGATTGGAATGATGTCTTCAAGCCCAGGAATGCTGAAGATTGCCAGCAAACCACCAAAAGTTAGGAAGAGGCAAGGAAGGATTCCCCAGTAGGTTTCAGAGGGAGCGTGGCCCTACTAATACTTTGATTTTGGACTTTTAGCCTCCAAAACTGTGTTTCAATTAAAATAAATTTTTGTGTTTTAAGCCACCCACTTTGTTATGGTAGCCCTAGAAAACTAATACAATGCCCCAAAAGAGAGGAAGGTTTAAATAATTTACATTACTTCAAACTCATGAAATAGTTTATAACCACTAAAAATTATCATTTAATTTGATTCAATGGATAAATGTTTATTATAGTATAAGGAATAAATCTTATAGATGAGGAAAGACCAGATTATAAATGGTACATACTCTGAATGTAATAATATAAAATATCTGTTACTGAGAAAACACATTGCTAATATAAAACCCATGTATTTATACATCCCACTTTAAATCCTGTCTACGTGCAGCCTTTTACTTCCCAGACTAATCCACTAGGATTATTATTCCAGGGAGGATCCATTTCTAACTAGTAGGGATGGGGTGGGGTCATCAGAAAAAAGAGGCTGTGGATTAATTTCCTGCCTCAGAACCACTTTTCCTTTTTCTTTAATGAAAGGTTGGTTTTGAAAGCCAGACTCGGTCTGGGGAAGAGAGTATCAAAATGAAAAAATCTCTTACTGAAATCTCAAAGGTGAGGCCTTGCCAAGCAGACTTAGTTTTATTTGAGGAAGATTCCTACTCCACAAGAAGAGGGGGGGGAATCTTGTTGGGCAGGTGGGAAGAAGACTGAAGTGGGGAGGGCTTTGGCCCCACCTCATATTTGGGATTTGGAAGGAGGCTGACCCACAGCAAACTGGAGGCTGCCACATCAAATAAATTCTGGCATACAGTGTGGGTAATGAAAGAAGGGCTTCCCTGGTGTCTGTGTGGCTGGGATTGGACCCAGAAGTTCTTCATGATGCTGAGGGCAGACACAGACAGTAGCAGCTGAGAACCAGCCTAGGCACCCAACAAGATGAGAAACAAAATGGAAGGACTGGGCCAGGGGCCAGATGTGCATGTAGCACAGACTCCAAGGGCCCACAGAACCATGAGCATCAAGGTGAGCGACGCCAAGTTCCTAGGGGAGACCTCCAGGCTTGCCCACTCAGACCGAAGGCTATACCAGCAGTGGCCTTAATCTCAGCTACCAGCCAACACTCACTAAGAGGCCATTCTCACCCCAGTGGTCACCCTTCCAGAAAGCCAAGAGACTACCAGCTGTGCAACAGGGACAAATAAGGGTCTCAAGGGACTCTCTAAAGATTCAAAGACTGTATCTCCTCCTACCTCATCTCTTATATACCCAGAGCCTCCTGAGAGGAGGAGGGTAAAGGCAGGCCGAAGGAAAGCCCACTTTACCTGAAGTATCTGAACATCCAAACAGACTTTTTGAATGACTCCATCAGACTAAATTTACCAGTTAGCAAAAATCTAGTTTTTAACATGTTTTCCTGCTACCAAGACACAAATAAAAATTCATGAGTAAGATCAAATTGGTGTTATATAAACAAAAAGCTATATATTTTTTCACATTTGAGTATATTATGGGAAAACTTCTGACCCTACCACAGAGGTACGCAGACAAAAATTGAAAGGAAATACACAAAATGAAAATAATTTAACTTTACAGTGTTTTTTTTTTTAAAAAAGAACAGCTTGTCTAGTCTATCTCTGAAGAAGGTTCTACAGCTGCTACATCATAGCATATTTACATTAAGACTGTTTTTTTTTTTTTTGGAAAGTAAACATCTTTCCTGCCAAGGCCTTGTTCTCATATAAAAGCTTCAATAAAGTTAAAAATGCAGAAAATCTTTCCTTTTTTATTCCTCAATTCATCCAACTTTCTGGAATGACTGAGAATAAAAAAGGACAGAGAAATAGAACTGGCTCAGAAAATCTTCCCAACATCACTCACTCCCGCTCACCTGCTGATAACCTGCAGATGTCAGTTGTGAAGAGCAGTCTTTCTCAGCTACCCAGAGCCAAACATGCTCCGCGGAGCCCAGAGCGCTGCCACCCCACATCTGTGACCACTTTTCCCTTCACACACTTTTCAGAGCTCACATGGTGTCTCCCAACAGTAATTCAAACTTAATGTGAAAGAATTATCTGCATGTTTTTGTTTTCTCACTTCTCTCTTATTTAGAAGGAAGGCCAGCTGTCCCACGCAGGTTGCCTGAGAACGGGGTCAGTCTCATGACTGGGAGTGTCCAAGGCGCGTGGTTTGAAGGGTGCGATGACAGGGCGGCCTTCCTCCCAGGAAACATCTGCTCCCTTTGTGCGTCAGGTGTCAGGAACCCTAGCATCAGGGACTCATTCCATTGGTCTTTAAGATGCCTCTACTTTCAAGAATTGACTCTTAAAATGAATCCACTAACTGGCAGAAATAAGACCATCAGGATTTGCCAGCTACCAATGACCCAGGATTGATCAACCAGCTGTGTGCAAAGCCCTCGAGGACAGGAGCCAGGGAAAGTACCAGAAGGAAAGCAGAATCCCCCAGGAGGTGGGGGAGAGTAGGAAAAAGAAATCTAGGGGTGATTACTTCACTCTCAGGAAATAATTACAACTACCACTTTAAATGGCCTCTCTGTGCTTCGTACTTTAATACTGTACTTCATTTAATTTTCATGGCGGTCCTTTCAGGTGTTATTATCTCCAGTTTACAGATGATTAAAATGAGATGATTAAAATGAGGCTCAGGGAGTTTAAGCAATTTGCTCAAGGCCATGCAAGTTGTGGAAGTATGAGTTGGAAATCAAGTCTGCTGATTCTAAACCCATGCTCTGTCCTCTGTTCTGTGTGTGTATGCACGCACGCATAGTACACAGACACTTCTGGTACAGGATAATTTGAAGGTACTTGTTAAAAGCACTAAAATAATAATTCTGGCATGATTACATTTTGAATTTTGGTAAATTATCTTAAGAAATAAATCATAGATTTGAACAAAGATTTAACTAGAAGATTTCACTATTAGGTAAAGTAATCTAATATTCAACACTTGGGGATTAATTTAAAAACAGTATGTTGTTTTCATACAATAAAACTGCTATGCAACCATTAAAATGATGCAGAAGGTAATGAAATTAACCTGAAGAGTTCACAGCATGCTGCTAAGTTTGTTCATTTATTTGTTTGTTTTAAGCATGTGTTCTGGTTACTATTGCTGTATAACAAAGTACCCCAATTACTCCATTTTGTTTTTCTCAAAAGCTTGTAGGTCAGGAATTTGAGGCGGACTCAATGGGGCAGTTCTTGGTTGGGGGGGTCTCTTAAGTGATTGCAGTAAAATGAAAGCTCAGTCATCTGAAGTCTTGCCTGGACTGGGTATCGGGGGTGGCAATCAGCTGGGAGGTGAACTTGGGCTGCTGGCTGCAGTGCCTACACATGGCCTGTTCATATGGCTTGGGCTCCCTTAGAGCCTGGGGCCTTCAAGCAGTTGAACTTCTTGTAAGTGTTGGAAAGAACAAGGCAGAAGCTGAATCACCTTTTTTGACCCAGCCTTGGATGTCACATAGAGTCACTTCAACCACATTCTATTGGTTGCAAGTGAGTCACATGCCTGCTCAGTACAAGGGGAGAGAACAGTGAAAGTGTCAAGCAGTTTATAACCATTTTTTTAAGCTGCCGCAGCATGTTATTAATTTTTCTAATATAGTTGCATTTTTGTTAAGTTGATATGTAGCAGGAAAAAAAGATTATAAGAACATAAATAAAATATGAAGAGTGATTTCCTCTGGAATTTGATGGGTTTTATTTTCATCTTTTTTACCTGAATTTTTATACTAAATCTTTATAGATTTTTGTGGTCAGAAACAAATCAAATAAAAATATTTAATTTTTAAAGTTTGAAATGAACACTTAAATGATATTTATCTCCATATTCTTTACTAGCTACAAACTTTTCCTCATATATCCATCTTCCAAAATCACCACAGGGCAATTGATCACACATAAAAACACTTGGGAACAAATCACACATGAATTCATATTTGTTTTCTATCACATTCATGTCAATAAATCTCCTCAGTGTCTTAGACTACCAGTTACTTGCCATGCCAAGCAATCCATAATGACGCTGGGACCACAGTCACTGCAGGACTCCACCGAGAACGTGATCGCGACCATGGTCTTCTCAAGCAACACCTTCACGAAAACTCACTCATAAGGACCCCAGCCACGCTCTCCTGAATATGGCAATTTGTTGGCAGCTGGTGGGTTGTTGTTTTTCTCATAGAAAACAAAAAGAGATCTCAGATCAATCAGTAACATTGGCTTTTGAGAATGTTACTCTGAGAAGAAAAAAGAAAAAAATCAGCTCTATTGGCTAAGTCCACCAAAAATAATAAATACTGCTTTTCAATCAAATGGGTAGACTGTGACTAGGATGATCCATTCATTTAAGCTACCTTCAATGCCAGTGCCAATTGCTGCAGACAGAATGAAAAGACGTGTTTCACTTAGTGAGTGGAGGTATGTACAAGACCAAAATATTCACAAAAGTCCCAGAAGCTACACCATATTAATGACCCTCTCTTTTTCTTTCTTGCTCCCCTGAAAACACTATTAAAAAACTAAGGTCACCAACTGTTGCACGCCATAAAGAACTAAAGAATTTATAGCAAGCTTCCTATTTAACTACAGCTAAAGAAACTGATCCTATGGTTTTGCAGACCTTATATATAAATATTATTTATATCCCCAACTTCCAGGATTGCAAGGTCTATTTCACAACCTTGCCAAAGGTCAGGGATCTGCCCCTGACGTGAAACATAAAGGGTGTTGTATAACACAGCTAAACAGATTACAGGCTGGTTGGCAGACATGGTTTTCTTCTCCACACGAGTAGAGCTCGCCTTCTCTTACAATGGAGAAAGAGCTCCATTCAATACACATCTCCTCATGGCCAAGAGTACCTGT
The DNA here is from genome assembly GCF_057876585.1 of Rhinolophus sinicus. NCBI lineage: Eukaryota > Metazoa > Chordata > Mammalia > Chiroptera > Rhinolophidae > Rhinolophus > Rhinolophus sinicus. The sequence continues at coordinate 164,342,231 of NC_142517.1, read as the reverse complement.
CTGAAGAATGTGCAGTTAATTCAGAGGGCCAAGGGGGACCATTGAGGGCTTACCAAGACAGGAATGACATGATCTAAACTATACTTTAGGGGGATTAAAGCTGAAATTAGTAAAATAGAAAACAAAACTAAATAAATTTGAAAATTGGTTCATTGGAAAGACTAATAGAATAGATAAAACCCTCCCAAGCTTGATTAGGGAAAAAAAGAGCAGAACAGTAAAATTAGGAATGTGAAAAAAAGGGCATAATCACAAGTTCTAGGGAGGCTAAAAGGACAATAATTGAATATTACGTAAAACTTATAATGACACATTTAAAAACCTAAAAACAACAGATGATTTCCTGGAAAAATACAATTTTCTCCATTTGATGCAAGAAGTAGTAAATGTGAACAGTAGTAAATGTGAACAGAACACAGAGCAGTAATGATGGGCCTCTATGGATGAATCCAAAAGGTATTTTTAGATTAGAGATTGTTTATAAGAAATAAGAAAGGTGGGTGAAGGTCACTCTTACTAATTTGGTCTAATTGAGTGAAAAGACTGATTTCATGCACAGGGAAACCAGGAGGAGGAGCTAAATTTAGGGGAAAGATAATGAATCACCTTAGAAACATCAAAAGTACAGCCAAGTGGAACTGAGCATAACGGCAACCAAACATGTTCACCCAGGAACTAATCAAGATGTATGAACAAAATACGTCATACTTATTTTTATCTTAACTTCTAGATGTTGGCGTCATTTTATAATGTATCAAATATATCAGTACCATACTACTAATAGACTGGATATATGTATAGCAGGGTGTATGCTCAATAATGTTTTAGTAATACAGATGAGTAATCAAAAGCATTTAGAAGGATATCCACAACGTAGAATATTACTCAGCAACAAAAAGCCTAGAAAATAAACAGTCCCATTTGGAGCGCATCAGAAGGCCTGTGTTGCAAGCAATTTATCTTTAATGTGTTTGAACATATTGAAGGGAGATTTGTGTAATTTCGAGAAAGTTTGGATGGAATTCAGTGGTAAGTTCATAGATATTAAATAACAACAATTTTTTAAAAAAACGAACAATTATAAACTCTAGAGAAAACAAAGTATGGGACAAGATGGAAAAAGTTATTAAATTATACTACATGGTTCAATATGTGAATAGCATTTCATAGTCATAATTATTTAAACACAACGCAAATGTTGACATAAATAAAATTACTATATAACTATATTGAGTGGATGAGGACATAGGAAGGGTGTGTGTATTATGGGAGGAAGGTGAAAGACAGTTACAGCTTCATTTTCCAAGTGAGAAGTCAATGTGACAGATAACGTCTGAAAAACAAAAGTTGTAGCTAAATAAGTATGAAATAAGAAAGTAAATTCCAAGAAGGAGGAAACGTGCTTGCCTTCAAGAAGAGCGGAGACTCAAGGGAGAGAGAGATGTGCAAAAATTATTTACCATAAATATGGGACCCAGAGGACAGAGAAACTAATTTTGCCTAAGGACCTCAAAAAAGACTTCACAAAGACAGGGGAGCAGACAATGGGGAAACAACCATCATCCATTCCCTCCTTCTTTTCACGATAGAATACTCTCCCTGCACCCTATCTTCACTTTGGGTTTTAACTGAGCACAAAGTCAGTAGAGATTGCAGCCTCTCTTCCTGCTAATTAGGACCATGTGACTAAATTCTGAAGGGAGCAGATACGATGTTTGCAACTTCTGGATTATACCCTTAAAAAGAAGTTCCTTGTTCTCTATTGTCTATTTTGGCCTTTCCCATGGGCTGAGATGCAGGTGTTAGTAGCACATTTAGACCATGTGGACAAGGACAGAAAGGCAGGGGATGGCAGAGCAACAAAGCAGAAGACACTGGGACCCTGGGTGACCCAATGGAGCTGCAAGCACAGCCTGTTCCCAGCCTGTCCACCAGCTCAGACTTGAAATAATGTGAACTGGAAATAAACCTTCCCTCTTTAAGAGTGAGTTTTTCAATCACTCTTTTAAACGATCTCTGTCAAAGCATCCAAACCAATATCCTAAGAAACAGGGAACCCCTCTGGAAGGATTTCATGGACAAGGTGAAAAAAGGAGAGGCACAGGGGCCAGGAACAATGAAAGTGGGGACTGGAGTGGCGATGCCAGGGGAGGCTGAATGGGAAGCTGAGACTTGGTAAACCTACGCAGGTTTTCACTTTATCTTGTAAGAAATTGGGAGCTATCAAACTTTCTTTCAACAATAATACAAACTCTGTCATTAAAAATGACCATGTAATTACCTGAAAATAATCTGCAATCAATTGATGCATTTCAAAAACTACACGCAAATAGATTAAATGCAAACCGTACAACAGATTGCATACAATACTTGCTATCTCTAAAAATATCCTGGTTAGAACTAGTAGCTCTTCTACTATATCCAAAATGGTCTTCCTCTATTCAAATAATCACATTAGAGTCCTGGGAAATAATTTCTTATTTTATACATAAAATAGACATTGCTAGGGATAAAGCTACCTTCCCAGTATTAAAAAACATCTTATGAAAATATTCTTGCCTTATTAAGCAATGTCTCTAAATAGTTTAATGATGCTAAATAGAAAGTTTAACTAAGACTAATAATTCTATTAGACAGAAATAAATATTTAATAACTCCTGGTGGAAAGATTAGCTGGAAATTGGTACCGAAAAAAATTAAATCCACGTTACATATGATAAAGCAATATAAACGTAAAAATAAAAAGACTACAATTCCCATTCTAATAGTGGTACAAAGGAACTTTATACAATTGAAAAACATACTGACAAGGTAGGTGAAATTTACTAAAGGAAAAATGAAAAGTATATCCTGAATAGAAAGAAGACAAAAGAAGAGATAGAATAAAGTTATTTGCATTACACATGAAGAAAGTGTTCAATATATTTTAAAGTGAATGCAAATCTACAATGCTTTCTACCTTTTACCAGGCAAATTTACAAAAGGATAGAAAACAGGTGTGAAGTCAATAAATAAAAGTCAATGCTTAGAATAATATTGATTTCTTGATATTAAAAATGAAAACTGAAATAAATGTGACCTAGTTCATGCTATTATATTAGCAAAATTTTTTTAATTGTATGTATTTTCATACTAGTAGCATTGTAGTATATTAATCTTTTTAAAGAGCTACTTAGAATACAAGAGCTCTATAATCGATCTATCTTTTGACACACTAACTCACTTTGAGTTGCAAGTTACCAAGAAAATATTTAAAAGGAAAAAAAAAAAGCTATTTGTACAAAGATGTTTCTAGCAATTTCATTCATACAAGTTTTTTTAGGAAGTCCAACAATTGGGAAATAGATAAGTAAATGTCGGTGTATTATTACTGCTGTTATAGATATTACATAGCCATAAATTAATATTGACGTATGTGAAATTATATGCAAAAATGTTTAAGTGAGACCCAAAAATATTAAACAGAACATAAATTGTTCTTTTTAGTGATTATATTTGTGTAAAAATGTGTCTCTACATTTGAAAAGTATCAGAGGACATATGCAATTAACTGGAGTTTAATATTAAACAGTTCTTGATCTCTTTTGTTAGTAAAATGTTGAAGCATGTAATAGAAAATAAAAGATTTATTGGTAAAGTAAAAAATGTACTCCTACCTGCTTGTAATCACCTCAAATCCCAGAGTAATAATTATAATAACTGCTACTTATTGTCTAATGAGTGCCGGCAATTCTGCTAGGCTTCTTTTATTTATGTATGTATGTATGTATGTATGTATGTATGTATTTGTTAGTTTCAGGCGTACAAAGCAACATCTGTCGTTTAGAACTGAAGGACAGATGAGGAGCTTCCCAAACAAGAAAAAGCTACAGGAGATCATCACCACCAAACCAGTATTACAAGGAATCTTAGAGGGACTTCTTTAAGATGGGAGTGGGAATAAGGATGGGTGAAAGGGGAAGGGATTAAGAAGAACAAACTGGGTGTTATACAGTAGTTATGGGGATGTAGGGTAGAGCATAAGGAATATAGTCAATGAACTGTAATAACTATGTATGGTGCCAGATAGGCAACGGGGCTGGTGGGCAGGGTGAAAAAGGTGAAGGCATTAAGAAATACAAACTGGTAGATAATACAGTACGGGGAATATAATCAGCAATGTTGTAAAGATCATGTTGGCTTCTTAAACACAGTATCTTGTTTACGCATCACAGCAACCCTGCAAGCTGGATGTTACCTTCCTCATTTTACAGATGACAACTCAGGCTCAGAGGCACTAAATAATTTATCAAATATCACACAGCTAATACACGATAGAGCCTAAATTAGAATCTAGTTCTGCCTACAAAGATTTTACTAAAAAATGTTTTTTCATGAGGATCAAAATAACTCATGCTTGTTGGGGAAGATATGGAAAGGTATAAATATTATATAAGGAAAAAACAACTATAATTCCATCATCCAGAGGCAATCACTCAATATTTTCACAAATTTTGTTCCAATAGTTTTCCAGTGTATTTTCTTTCTCATAGTTGAATTTACAATCCATACATAATTTCCTGCTTTTTCTTTAACATTACATCATACTTATAAGCTTTTTTACACTATTATATAGATAATCCATCATTTAGTTAACGATTCTACTAATGTACATTTGGGTGATGTCTGATTTTCACTATTACAAAAGGCACTGCAATAAGCCTCTTTATGCACAAATTATGTTCGGCAAGAAAATCAATTAAAAGATCAACAATTGAAATAAAGCACATGGGAATTTTTAAGACTCTTCTTACATTTACCAAATTTCTTTCTAGGACAGTTGTATCAATTCACACGAGCAGTGATTGAGAGTGTTTGTCTTACAACACCTTACCATCACTATCATTATGTTTTAATCTCTGTTAATGGATAAGTGAAAAATTAGGCATACCATTCTTGTTTGAAACTTACAGATGGAAGTTGCTTTTTCACATGTTTTTAAATGCAATATTCTTCTTCAGAGGTTATGTTAATTCCCCTGAATTATTCCAGTTATAGACATGTCATGAAGCAGTCATAAACCCTTGAGCTTTCTATTACAACATATTGCCTCCTCAAATAAAACGTATCTGCCATCTTTAGTTCACCCACCCATGCATGCAATCCTTAAACAACTTTAATGGAAAGCATTTTGACAAAAAGTATTGCATCTTTAAAGTATTCTTATCTTTTAACCCCACAGACTCTCTTCTAGTAGAATCCCTACTTTGGACCAGCCACATTTGATTTGGTTTCTAAAGAAACTTAAGGAAAGTAAACCCAAGGAAATAGCCCTCATCTTCTGCTTCTCTTTGTTTCTCTCACCTCATTTCAGAAGAGTAAAACATATTACCAAGAAAAGCTGCTTTGAAAACAGTGGAAACTAAGCAGTTGGTACAGAGCTATGTAATTACAAGCTCTGTAAGAGTTTACCAAGTTGTATTGATATAGAGTTATTCTAGATTTTATTGGGACCAGCTCCAAGCCTTGACAAGATTCTAGTCCAGAATCTTTCAGATAGATAGATAGATAGATAGATAGATAGATAGATAGATAGATAGATAGATAGATAGATAGATATAGATAGCCTCTGAAATAGCAATAAACAATCATCCATCTCACTTTCTCATTTAATTTGCTCTGGAGCAGGTGCTCTCTAAAGCAGCTGTCGTATCAGTCACTTTCAGCACATTGCAGGGTTGATCTGTCTGTAAACCCACTACCTGCCTCAGGTCTGCCTGACAATGGGTCTCTTTGTAGAGAGAGCAGTTTGGTGCAAGTTAACTCTTCCTAATCCATGGTCATGTCTTCTGCAACATCACAAAAGCATTATTCATGTCTGTGTGTGTGTGTGTGTGATGGTGGGGATGGGTGGGTTGGTAAGTATTTTGTAAGCCTTACATTGCCGCAAACTAATAGGCTTTTAAGCCTCATACACTCAAGCATGTATGTATTTGTTCACTTAAATGCAGTGGGTACTTACTATGTGTTAAATTTTAGACATGAAATAAGGACTAAGAAGGATAAGATCACTATTCATGTGTCAGGTTCTTGTGTAAGAGTTTATATTCTAGAGAAAGACAGACTAGATGAGGAAACAAATACATGAACATGTTAGATGGTGATAAACATCAATAGATTGGTATGGTAGAGTGACAGGGGGCTGGCCAGCTGAGTGCCTCTTTGAGGAGATGGCATTCCAGCTGAGAGGGAAGAGTGAGAAGATGCCTAGAGGCCAGCCCCCATAAACCCCCAGGGAAGGAGGGTCTCAGGCAGCAGAGTGGAGGCTTAAGGCACAGAGGGTTGAGCAGGGTGGCTGGAATAACATATGGGCTGGGGAAGAGAGGAACAAGATAAGGTTTGAAAGAACAAGAAATGATCTTCTATGAGATCCTGTTAAAGGGTTTAGACTTTCCTGTAGGAGCGATGGGAAGGTTGAAAGGCTTTAAGTGTGAGGGGGACGGCAGGGAGACATGATTTCTATTTCTCCTGCATATGCTATCTCCCTCACCTTTTTCTTTTTTTCTAAAATATCACCCGCCCAATGAGACCTCCTCTCAGCACTTTATTTAAAATTGTGAACACGAACCCTCCTCTTTTACCCTTCTCCTCACATTTGTGATCCCTTGAAACTGCTCGACCTTTTCCTTTCCCAGGACACTTACCTTCTAACAAACCATGTAATTCACTGATGTGCTGTATTTACCTTTCATTGTGTGAATGTGAGTTCCGTGAGGGAAAGGACATTTGTTTGGTTCACTGACCTATCGCAAGAGCCTGGTACATAGTAGGCCCTCAATAAGCACTTACTAATTAAAGAAATGAGTTTACATGAAGATCATAGTTTAAAGTAATAAAAAGAATAGCATAGTCATTTTTTAGTTCATGTATTCACCCACCCATGTATGCAATCCTTAAACAACTTTAATGGAAAGCATTTTGACAAAAAGTGTTGCATTTTTAAAGTATTCTTATCTTTCCCCATAGTTTTCCCCATAGAATGATCTGAGAAAACCACACTTTTATTCACAGCAATGAAAGGAGGGAGACTTCCCCTTGAAGTACCCTGCTGGGACACTCCAGTACCTATTGTTGCTACTCCAATTAAACACTTCAGTGGCAATTTTCTTATGGCATTAACAGCCAGCTTCCTCGAGAGGCAAAGAGCTGCCATGTGTGAGTCTGTGGGTATTTACCTGGGCTGATGTGTCATTTCACCTGTTGCAGGGGCATGAAGCAGTGTGCACTTTATTGCTTGTGACTTCCTGTGCTTTACCACATAGCTCTGCTGCCAGTAATAGTAATGGGACCATAAAAGTCATTCACTTACTGGAATGTACTACTGTGTCTTATGCAGCTGTAGCTATCAATATTGTTGCAAAAATTCAGAGGTACACCAGATAATTAGCTACTGTAGTCACAGAAGCTTAAGCATGGATAATAGAGAAAATTTGCAAGATTATTATATGTTCTATTTATTATATAAAATATGCTGACAAGTCCTGCTTTTGTACCTCAAGATTATACATACATTCACATACAAGGCAGGGTCATAAAACAGGACTAGGACAACAAAGCAGCCGTGAGAAAGCTCAGGCACAAGCAAAAGATGGACACCCGCGGGGTGTGGTCCAGAACCTCCTTCTGTGAATGCCACTTTTTTCACAGTGTCTACTTTCCTCTGTGAAAAGCAGAAACCACTCTGACCACGCCTCACGATTTCTGGAGCAGCCAGTCTAAACAACATTTGGGATCCACTTTATGATCCCAAAGAATTTCATGAATAGAAACTAGAGAATTTCAGCAAAGTCCCTGGTGCCAACACACGGGAGCTGATTTGTTCCTCATGAGTGCTGCTCCCACCTTTCTGAGCGCCTGCCGAGCCTTCCCCCTTGTCCTTCCCTTGAGAAACACCCCTGCTGCTCTGGCTTCCACTCTCCCTCGGCCATATGCTTCGGAGGGAGAGTGGTGGAGTGCCATAATCCTGGCCAGCAAGACCCAGAATCTTCTGTGGGGTTCCTGAAAAGACTTTCATCATTGGTAAAGAGATACATGAGAAGAAATAGCCTCCTCACATCTCCTGGTTGCTGCAGCTGAATGTGGCTGTATCTGCAAGAGGGCCTGACAATGTAGCAGCCATCTTGCACCGAAAACTAAAAGATAAGCTGGCACATTGAAGATGGCTCAGCAGGAAGACATGAGACTCTCGGTCCATGATGATGTCACAGCTACGAATTTGCCCTCCTGGAGCCACACTGCTTCTGGACTTCTTGATATGAATGAGAATGAAGCCCTCTATGGGCAGAATGAAGTGGTAGGCTGGATAATGCCTCCTCTCCCCCAATGTCCCTGGACAAATCCCTGCCATGGGTCCTATGTATAGGCTACCATGCAAAGGGGAATTAAGGTTGCAGATTGAATCAAGCTTCTAATCAACTGATACGTTAAAACAGGGACATCATCCTGGATTATCTGGGTGGGCCCACTATAATCACAAGGGTTCTTAAAAGTGGGAGAGGGAATCAGAGAGAAGAACGGAGAGAGAGCAGTGTGAGGACTTGGCAGGACATTGCTGGAGGGAGGGGCCACAAGCCAAGGAATGCGGGCAGCCTCCCTCCCGAATCTGGAAAAGGGAAGGAAATGGATTCTCCCCTACAGCATCCAGAAAAAAACGCAGCCCTGCTAACACCTTGATTTTTAGCCCAGTGAAACTTGTGTTGGACTTCTAACCTACAGAACCATAAGGAAATAAATGTGTGATAATTTGTTATGGCAACCATTGAACACTCAGACAATGACCATACACTTTATTGTCCAAATATGGGCATGTTTGAGAATGAAGGGGGTGCTAGTAACATTTTGGACAGAAAAATAAGGTTAAATTGCAAATGTCCTGGGAACACCGTACTTATTGTTTATATCACCGTGAATTGGGTTTTCTGACATTTGTGGTCCAAAAATCCTAAATTACAGTGACCATACCAGCACACTCCATATATTGGCATAAATTTATTTTTGAAATGCTTTTATTTCAAGACAATAATTTCAACACACCAACACAACAGCCAACAGCACAGGAATTAGTAGCTAGCTACCTCAACACAGGCACAGCTACACATGTGAAGGGGTCCCCCCAGTATGGACAACCCAACTCCAAGGTTAGCTCACAATGTGGAGGAGCAGGAAAAGAGAGGAAGAACCAGTCCCCACTTTTACAAGTTTGCAATGAAGTCGGAAAGACAAATGTTGCAGAAACTAAGGGCCTAATGAACTGATTTACAGAAGTAGCTGTTTCTTGGCAGCCCTCAGAATGTTCCTATGCCAAACTGTTTTATTCCCCAAAAGACAAGGTAAATGAAAAACTAGCATTCTAATTCCCTAGTCTAAGCATCCTTACACCTAAACTCTGTGGGAGTTCTTTCCCCAAAGTGAGCTAACAGAAATAGAAAGCAGAGGTTCCTTTTGAAAAGCACGGTTAGAAAGGATTGGCGCTATAAAAGAATGTTAGTCAACTGGTGAATACTTCATATATATATATATGAAGCTCACTTAGAGAATTCTCTTTAATGCAACTCTATGTTTATGCAAGAAAATAAGGATCAGCACCGGAATGAGCTTAGGGAATTTGCCGTGGGTATTTCAGTGAAGAACAGCAGCAGAATTAAGAGGCAAGGACTAAATGCCTAAGAACCCTGAAGGAATTAACTCAGATTATCTATCAATGAAGTAATGCAAGAAGAAAGAGGTAAATTTGGGGGCTCCAGCTTGGGAAAGGAATTCCATTTCCTGGGATCACTGGAGCAGTGCAAAGCCCTGCACACAGAGCCATCAGCCTGGGGAAGGATCAGAGGACCCTGTTGTTGTGGCCAGCCTGGGCTTAGTGGGGGAGTGACTCCATTTACCAGAACAATTTCCTGCGTTGGGAGGAATGAGCAAAGATGAAGGGAGAGCCTGTTGGTGTAGGATGTATATAGGAAGAGATTCAACCTCCTGTAAAGTCACAAAATCTGTCGGAAACTACAAGATGACTTTCTTGTAATTGATTTGTTCAGGTGTATTAGGAAATGTTTGGAGAAAAGTGAAATGCCCTTTGAAGAGCAAAGGCACGTCTGCAAAAGATTCTAAGCAGGTTAAGGAAAACACTGCTGAGGCTGGGAAGCAGAATTTTAAAAATATGTAGGTATTTCATGCAAAATGACTTTTATACCAGAGCAAGTATGTTTATGGGGAACAAGGCAGGTGGCATCTGGCTCCTGATGTGTCTCATTTCTGTGGGAAGGAAACCAGGGAGCATTAAGGATATGACTGCTGATTGGTGGGGACGTTGAAGACCTGGTATAACAAGGCCATCTAATTGAGTCAAAATGATCCATTCTCTCCAGCTTAACTTCCACCTGAGCCACCACAAAAAGAAACCACAATTCCCATCTAGTTAGTGACTGTTTCACTTTTGTAAAGAAAAATGGCTCTACTCCTTTATGACTCTTCTTGAACTCTGCATAGCTTCCAGCCATTGATCAATAACTATTATCTTGCTCCTGCTTCTGAAGCATCCTTCCAATTCAGTCTCCTTTCTTTCTTTCCTTTCTTCCTTCCTTCCTTCACTCATTTAATAAATACACATCAATACACCCAGAGTGCCAGACCCTAAGAGAAGATGAATAAGACACAGTCTGATTCATACTCAATGTCACACACTATTTGGACAACAGATTCAGAAAGCTCATCCCCATTTCTTTGGATTCAGCTTTTCCCTATTTTCCTTGCAATCCTAGGCAAGGCCCTCAAAATGTTGTTCAGGGCTTTATCAACAACCTCAGGATAGGCCTCCTTTCCCAGTCTGCTCTTCATATTGGTACAGTGCAAATCTGGCTCCAACCCCAGTTTCCATCACCCCTACTTCAGAGACCCCACTCTGCCCTTTGCTTGCTCAGCAGAATAAAGTGACATGTCAATTTGCTTATTGTGTTGCCCTGACCAAAAAATATCTTCCCCAACCACTTCTATTGATCAGGTTAATCCTTAGAAGCTTAGTTCAAAACTTAAGAGATCCAAAAAGTTGCCTTCGGCCAGCTCCACTTCACTCATCATCACTCGTACCATCTGTGATGTACTCTGAATATATGCACACATGCATTTTATCGTCTCTTGTTCATGTGTTGCTGTTTAACTGTTCCATGGTTCTGTGTGTTTTGGCTTTCTCAAAAAATTTCCCTTTTGTTTGATATTTGCAAAGCACCTAGTACAGAACTGTACTCATAGTACATTTAAAATGTTCAACAAATATTTGCCTCCTCATTAATTAAATGTGGAAAAGGAATCTTCCTCTTCCTTCCTCAATTTATCAAAGTACTCTACTTACTCATGGCCATAGCAAGTGTCAGAAAGCCCAACCCAAACTACTTCAAGTGTTAGAAAGCCCAATCCAAACTACTTCAGCAGAAAGGGAGTTAATTGGGTCATAGCTGAGAAGTCCAGGATAGGACCAATGTCAGACCCAGCTGGGGTAGGCCTCAAGGATATCTCCAGGACGTGGCCCTCTCTGACTCATGGCTGGTTTCTGCTCTCCTTTGATTGTTGATACCATTCTCAGGTTCTACCCTTCTCAGTCTCCACCATGCAGCTGCTTCCTGCTTCTCGGTTCAAGTCCAATAGGAAAAACCAGCCCTTTTTAATCTTGGCTTAAAAAAAAAGCGTTTAGATGGACCGATGGGACCAGCTTGAGTCATGGGCCCATTCCCGAGCCAATTACTGCAGTCGGGGATACAAGCTGGATTGGCCAGGCTAACATGCAAACATCCGTGAGAGGTACCACACCGTGAGTTTAGGAGATCTTCAGTTAAGAATGAAGATCTCTGTTTTGCATTGAGGTGGTGTTTGGAGTCCAGACTGTTTGTGTCTGAGGGCCAGGAGACACAAATTTCTGAGCAAAGAAACAAAAATAGGATTGTAGAGATCCCAGAATGACTTCTAAGGGCTTTGTTATTTTGCTCTGGCACAATTTTGTTGATCTGGGTCATAGTAAAATGCACAGGTTCTAGGCTGCCTGGGTTCAAATCCTGGATTAGTCACTTCTTAGCTTAGAAAACTTACTTCACCAAGCTTCTGTTTCCTTATGTGTGAAAAATTATGAGTAATAATAATTATCAATAAGTAAAGAGCTTAAGACAGTGCTTGGCTTTGCAAGCACTAGTGAGACTTCTGTGTTGATAGAGACCTTGGGGAAAGAGTATCCAGAACATTGCCACCGGCTCTACTGTTGCACTTCAAGTATAATAGATGATTAAAGCTGTACATGTGGAAAAGTCTTCAGAGAAACAATGAGCCACACATGGCACTCTGAGTTTCCAAATTCTATGCGATATGAGCACAATTTTGCATTGTCCTTAAAAATAATAATAATAATTAAAATGTAGTTAAAATAAATTTAAAAATTTTTAAAGGAAGGATGGCAACTGAACGTCCTATTCTCAGATGCCTTTGTTTACCGAGCGCTTACATGGATGGGCATCTAACACCCATTTTATTGAACCAAGAAAGCTAGAGCCTAGCTAATTGCATACCTGGTAGCAGGATTCATTACAGAGGCTCCTTAATCAGATGGTTAGCATGAGTGATTCCCCTTGGAAGGTGACCTGACTAGTATCTGAAAACACTCAGATGTCCCAGCCAGGTTGATGAAGGGCAGGAAGTGTAACCTTTGACCAGGCGAGTGGTAACAATGTTGCCCTTTCTACAACCAAGAACCAAAGGAATTAAAATTGAGTCAGTCACCAAGTAGATTGCATTTAGGATCACCTATAAATCTCTCTGAAGCATTTACCAAAATGTTTACTTTTCTTAGTAATTTAAAACGAATGGGGAAAGGCTTTGTACCAAACACTGAAAAAAGAAACTTGGTTCCGTCCTCCTGGTTCCATTCCAGCAGTCTGTCTTTACTTCCTCTCAGAGCACACTTTACCGAGCATCTCCTCAATATGGTAATGACGCTGCAAATTACGGTCAATTCTTTCACGATTAAATAAATTTCTGTCCCTTGCACTGAATAAACCGATATTATTCTTCAGTGATATACATATGTGGACATTGACTTTTTCACAAACTAAAGCAGAAATGATGAAAATTCATTTCACGTAATTTACTTTAAATCTCTCTTTGTTTTCCACTTCCCGTTTAATAACATTCAGATTGTGCTTCGCAATGCCACCAAGAATCTGAGTGGGACACAAGGGACCCAATTCTGTGGTTTCTCCTGTTCGTAGTTAAATGCTGTTTATTCTAGGGGTGGGGGTAGGGCATCCTGAATGGGGATGTTCTTTTACAGTTATGTTAAAACTAAGCAAATGTGAGTCTAAAAGCAACTCAAACCTGATTTTCAGCTTCGTCCTGTATCATAAGTTTTGGTCAGGAGATTGTAAAGATTTAGGTGAGATTGTAACTCTGCTTTAGGACCTTCCTTTCTCAGATGTTTTAATATTGAGCAGGATACTTAAGACCTGGTGCAAAGTAATGCAGCTTGGATAATGCTTCCTACTTTGACATTACATCCGTTACCCTTCTCAAGCAATGTATTGATTTTAAAATTGGTTTCCCGACTTCTAAGTAATTGTCAATTCTTTTTTAATGGAATATACATTCCTTTTTTTGTTTTTCTCCTTCTGTAAGTGAGGGACATTTTGAATTTCTCGGAATCATTCTTGTATTCTTAAGATAAAGAATTGAGGGAAACAAATGAAGTTCTGGTTCATCTTTGGAAATTTTCTCTACTGCTCTATGAAGATTCTCTCAGCACTCCTGTTTTCACACTAACCTGGAACTTTAACTTCAAACCTGTACCTAGCATCGGTCTTAAAATTTGTAAGAAAGATGAGTTTGTCTTCATCTAGCAAAAAGATTCCATTTGGATTTTACATTTGTTTTATTGGGATGGTCCAGTTTAATTGGCCTCTACCCCACAGACCCTGATGGGTAAACATGATGCAGGCAATTTCACTTGTTAGCTAAACTTTATATGCCTTGTCAGGAATGAAATGCTATATGGATCTGTGAATTACTGGTGATAGACCAGGAAAGAGCCTGAGGGGCCAAGCTATTTCTCAGGGTGTTCAACTTCTATTGGTTTGAGTCATTTCTGAGATGGCCTGAGATTTATCTCTTTATTAGACACCCAGGTAGATAGCACTTTCTCTGCAATGAAAGCCCTTAAAGGGTTTAGAAAAGCCCTGAAAAAATAATAGCAAGAGTACAATAAGCTACGGTGAGTGTTTCTTCCAGGGAAACCCGCTGTGTGGCCTCCTGTGGCTCAGGGCCCCCAGAGATTGGCTTGATGTTCTCTCTCTGCATTTTTGTGCTTTAGTATATCCATTGTTAATCTTCATTCAACAGTGTTTCATCAGTATTGACAACACCCCCCCCCCCCTTTAGACTCAGGCAACCACTATCCCTACCCTGGGCCCCACGGCTTGCTCTGGCCCATCCTCCATTTTCTGGGCCATGTTCCAGGTACCCGAGACCCTAGAATCCCCTGTCCAAATGGCCCTGAGATGGAGGCAAAGGACTAGCTATGGGGGCTGGAGGCCGGGGTGGAAGAGGACAGTGCTGGAGTGTAAGGCTGAAGTGTTCAGAGTTGGAAGAGAAAGGAGGGTGGGGTGGGAACCAGGGCCCAGAGCCTCTATTTGCAGCTTTGCCTAAGGTCCTGCATGCAGAGTGTTAGATGGTGAAGGAGAGGGACTGTCCCAGCACTCCCGGAGCCTCCAACACAGCTGGGAAGACAGATAAGGAAGAAGTTACTGGAAGGATAACGGGTTCTGCAAATGGGAAGCACAGGGTGCTCTTACAGGGTGGGAGGTGGGAAGTTACCTTGAGGGCGGGAGTGGGGCAGAGACAGTAGAAATGTCTTCTCTGAGGAAATCCTACTCACAGTCTCCGGCCAGAATTTCCCACATACCCAAGCCAAAATTTATACGCTAGGACTCAAATGTACAATAACTGTACCTTCATAATGCACGAGTCTGATGTGCTAAAGTCACATTGTCTCTTCTGATTTCAAGCAGCCTTTTCCAGTCTAATGCATATTCTTCCAAGTTCCGCTTAACTGACAAATATACATTTTTCTTCCATCAGCAGTTGAGTAGTTATCTTAAGAGCAAGATAAGATCCATCTTTTAAAATAAAGAAAGCTACTTGCTTTCTCATAAACTGTAGAGTATAAAGTCCGCACTTTGCTATCCATTTCAGGTGTAGCTTGACTTCCAGCTCTACGACCTTGAGCGAGTCACCTCATCTGTATACTGGGGAGAGACAGTGTCTGTCTCAGAGGTTGGCATGAGGGGTAATGAGATGAAACATTTAAAGCACATAGCACAGAGCCTAGAATAGGGTAGGTTTTAATAACTGTTAGTCATACTTCTCTGTCCTCCCATTAACCTCAGAAACCTAGACTACATTTTGAAAACTTTTGAATTGAAAAGGAAGGAAGGAAGGAAGGAAGGAAGGAAGGAAGGAAGGAAGGAAGGAAGGAAGGAAGGAAGGAAGGAAAGAAGGAGCAAGGAAAGAAGGGAGGGAAAGAAGGAAGGAAGACCGGCCCGGTGGCTCAGGTGGTTGGAGCTTCGTGCTCTTAATGCCAAAGGCTGCCAGTTCGATTCCCACATGCGCCAGTGGGCTCTCAACCACAAGGTTGCTGGTTCGACTCCCGCAAGGGATGGTGGGCTGTGCCCCCTGCAACTAACAATGGAACTGGACCTGGAGCTGAGCTGCGCCCTCCACAACTAAGATTGAAAGGACAACAACTTGACTTGGAAAAAGACCTGGAAATACACATTGTTCCCCAATAAAGTCCTATTCCCCTTCCCCAATAAAATCTTTTTTAAAAAAATTTAAAAAATAAAAAAGAAAGAAAGAAAGAAAGAAATGCTGTGTTCTTCACACTCAATAATACTCTGGTTCACTTTAATGTTAAGAAGCCACGATTATGTTTCTATAAAGACGGGTACTTAATAATAAATGCATACATAGAGACAAAAAGAGAGCAAGAAAGCTACTCCTTCAACTGAAAAGAAATATAATTAATGCAAATGTCATCATCCAGACTTCTGTTTTATTTGCTATTAAATTTGTAATTTAAAATCAGACAGATGAATTCCTGACCTGGAGTGGTATTTTTGGAAAGAAACTAAACAGAAATCACGTGATGTTGTCGGTGCTAAGGACTGGAAACAAGTAAACAGACGCGGAAATGACGAGGATCTGGACACTTAGGATTCCCTTTGAATCTGAACATTTCCCCGCCTTCTGTTGCTATTTGGAGTGTAGCTACTCCACATGCACCCCTCATTTATCTTTGTTCCCCATCAGACTCCTACCTTCTAGACACTACCTGTTAGTTTTACTAAAAAGCTTTCCAATGATGATGGTCTAAGATAAAGAATCAAATTCTGGGATTATCTAAACTCCAGTAAAACTGAAGACATGAATACCCACAGAATCATAGCTCTCAGTGGGTTGATAAATAGCACTTTTATCCTCACCTTGGGTTTCTGGTGTGTTATGGTAATGTAACATGCCACCTTTCTATATTTACTGTCTCTGCCTCCTTTTATTTATAGGGACTGACAAAACCAGACATCTATATTTTTTGTTTTGTGTGGTTTAGGAGGGAAGGTGAATCTATAAGACATATAAATACACTATTTTCCAGATAATGTAGTAAGTGCAGCCTAATAAAGGTTTTTTTTCTAAAGGCAGTGTGACTGCCTCCATAAAGTAAATTTAAAGATAAAAGCTGTTTGGAAGCCTGTTTTTAGTTGTTGAAAAAAATAATGGATGCAGTAAATAAAATGTTCGAAAAAAATTTATATAAAAAGCCACACCCATATTTCTCCCACTCACACAGCTATTTTCACTACCTTCTGTGCAGTCTTCGTAGTACCCACGCATTTTACAAAGCAGTCTTAATTTAAACTCCATTGTGTATTTTGCTTTCTAAATTTATAAACACATCCCCAATTTTCTACAGAAAGAACAAATTTTGTTCATTCACTGTGAGCCTATATAATTTAATTCCTCTTAATGGCTTCAGTCACAAAGATTTCTATTTTGATAATCACTGCCTTCTGAAAAATTCAAATTGTTTTAAAAATAGCACTTTGGAAACCACGTGATAGCTCAGAAGCCCTCCTAGAGAAATGTTCTTTTTTTACAGATGAGGAAACTGAGGTTCTAAAAAGGTTATGGGAGTAGCCAGAATTATTCTTGGCAGATCCAAGACTGCAACCCACATTCCCAGAACCCTGACCCAACCATGGCTTTTTCCCCAGCCACAGCCAGCAGCCTGCTGGCATCTACACTTGGTCCTTGGTAGATGGTGCAGTGGATGGAGGTCACAAAAAAGATAAGATCCTACTTATCAGTTTTCCCAACTCAACTGGACCAGGCAGCTGCCACCTGCCTCTACACAAGGCTGGTTTGAATAGCATGATCCTAACCTGACTGCCCAGAAATGACTGCTTTTCTGTCTTTGAAAAACTGTTCCTTATTTCATGGGAAGCTGAGCCCTGAGTACCAGGTCCCAACACAGTTGCAGCCCTGAATACTGTATCACAGAATCGGAGGCTCTGTGAAGATGGTAAATTTTATGTAAATTTTACTGCCTCTAAGCCAAATCAAAGGGCTTGCCATGACTCTCCTGGAGGTAATTCCCTGGGGCACTTCTTGGTGCTTTGGGGTGGGACAGGGGCCTGAAGGAAACTCAGAGCTACGTGACTTTTTCAGAGACATGGAGTCAAACCCAGAAGCCAAGTCGTCTATACACCAGCACGATTCTCGGCAGCTGGAATCATGCATGAAAGGTTTTCCTCCAGGCGGACAGGATTCGTGCAGTTCATACAGACACAGGGCACGTTTTCTCTGGCACATGCCAGGAGTCTGCAGAGCCCCAGGAGGCGTTTAGAAGGCAGATAGCAGCAGGGCTCAGCAGACTGAGGCAGTTCTGGTGAGTTCCAGTTTCCCCGAGTGCCAGCTGAAATAGTGGTCCCCCTCTCTGGGGTTTCAGCTGCCCAGCTGTCTACAAGGGAGCCAGGAACCCACCCCACTTCCCAGCTGGCCCAGGAAGCCATCACACATAATAATTTTTAGTAATGGCTGAGCACAGCTGCCTTTGAACTGATGACCTGGTAATCTGCACTAGAAAGGTCCGGATCCCTTTACAAATCCCCCGAGCCTCACCATTTGTTTGACTTGTTGCTCTTCAAGTTTCACATAATTTTCAACATGTTAAGCCACCACTTCAAGAGCGTTAGTGAGTCTGAGGGAGAAGACAGCCCACAAGCATGTTCCCTTTGCCACTTGTGCCCTCTTGCTTTGCTTTCACAGCTCACCCACCCCGAGCAGGCCGGTCATCGGTTTAAGGATTCAAAGCTGCTTTGCTCAGTCGAAGGATCTGTCTGCTGATTATCTACAGAGACATCAGCTCTTAAAGAAATGCGTTAGAGAACATCTCCATCCCAAGCAGACGATTCTTTGTGAAAAATAGGAACACGGCATCCTACAAGATTTTACAAACATACAGATGGCTGCTCCAGGGTAATCAAGCATTTGTCAGGAATGTTAGACAAACTTGCGTTCACAGAATCGTTACTGCAGCCAGCAGCATTCATTTAACACAGAACTCACAGGCAAAACAGAAAAAATTATCTTACGTTTGCTTCAAAGTAATACTGCACTTCAGCACGTGCTCCTAGAAACTGATAACTGCAGTCATATTCTTTAAAATACCCATTTCCTTCTTAGTCTGCGATCTAACCAACATATGATCAGAAGTATTTCGTCAATCATATGTATGTTTATTAAGTATATATTATCTACTAAACAAAACCAAAAACTGTATAAAATCTGACCCCATTAGAACTCCTGGATCACTTCAGAATTTGTTTTTCTTTTTAACTGTTCTTGTTGTTTTTTTACCCATTCCTATTACTTTATGGATTTAAAGACAACAAAACTTATCTAAAACCTGACGCAATTAAAAATCCTGGAATATGTCAGAACTGTGTTTTGTGTTTGTCTTTCTTTTTTTGATGGTTGTCATTTTTGCCACTTCCTGGTGCTTTATGGATCTAAGGCATTAAAATCTTTTACATTCTATCAAAATTGACAACTAGTTTTGTGCCCCAGTATAACTCTACTTGAGGAATTCTTTGGTTGTGAATGTTTGGCAGCATTATTTTTTATCTTGTGTACTGATTTTTAAGACAAGACTGAGAAAAGTACAGGGCATCCAAACTCTTTCCTTTGCCTACACACACATTATTCCAAAAGAAAAGTGATGATTTCCTCATGCTGTTTTGCAAAAAGTCTGAAAAAGGAAACATTATGCAAAACGTTTTAATATTCCTTTGAGTTTTGGAGAAGAGGTATAAGGGCTTGTAATGAATAGTTTTAAAATAAACTGGCAAATAATACGTATTTTTTTAGTAACATCTTAAATTTGAAAGTTCCAGATAGAAAGATAACCTTTGAGAATCTTTTTCCCAAAAGCACTTGTCATGGTCCCTCACTGTGGGAGCCTGGGGAAAATAAGTACCGTGCCCCTTATAATTCCCACAGCTTACTTTCCAACGCCATATCCTAAAAGCATATTTGTCTTTTTAGTTTTTTTATCCCAAAGTATTGAAGAACAGAAATTTTCCTCAAAGTAGACAACTTCAAGCTAAAATGGCTTAACTACTGACCATGCCACAGGCCAACTGTTAAGCCAGAACTCCCTGTGTTTTTTAGCATGCTGTTAGGACTCAACCTGAAACCTTGCCTCAAGACATGAAAAACCAGGAGGATAGTCCGTTTTATTTTGATTATTGTACCTGTCCTGGATTTAAGGAAGGTGGGGATGGAAGGGGTGAGCAAAAATGAGGAACTATTTCTGCAGCCCTTAGCAGAGAAATTCAAACTGACTTACTATGAAGGGAAATGTGCTGTGGACAGACGGGCCACTATATTCTGAATTAGACAACTCTTTTTGCTAATGGCCTTATGCAAAGCAAATATTTAGTAAAGAATTCTTTAATGACCAAAGGGTTTTCTCAAGTATCCATACTCACAGGACTCCACAGGCTCTACCAATTATGCTGTATTAATCAGCTTGGGCTGCCACCACAGACTGGGTGCCTTAAATAACAGAAATTCATATTTGCACAATTCTGGAGACTGGAAGCCCAAGATCAAGTTCTCAGCAGGTTTGGTTTTTTCTGAGGCCTCTTTCCTTGACTTACACATGGATACTTTCTCCTTGTGGCCTCACATAGTCACCCGTTTGTCTGTGTTATGTCCTAATCTGTTCTTACACGGACACCAGTCATATTGGATTACAACCACCCATATGACTTTCCTTTACCTTAACTACTTTTCTAAAGTCCCCCTCTCCAAATATAGTCACGTTCTGAAGTACTGGGGGTTAGGAATTTGACAAATTGTATTTAGGGGAGTTATACAATTCATCCCATAACCTTTGCTTATGAGAAACATAAGGTGACTTTTAAATGGTGATATTTGTTTGGGTTATTCATAACGTTCTCACATTTCCATTAATGTAATGGCGGCACTATATGGTGCTGAAAGACTGTAGACTTGAAATTCAGGCGAACTGCAGAAGATTTTCCTGAGACTATTAGTAGAAATATTTACTTTTCTGTAGCTATGAGATGCAACATACTCCTACTGATAACAGTAAGGGGTCCAAAAGAAATTGCAATTTATCTGACATGTTTATATGTAGCCTGCTGAGGTAGAAAGAATATTGTGGCAGAAATCAAGAGCACTGAGTTTTACCCTTAGTGAGTAGAAGTGACTTGCCTCAGGGCACTTGTGGCTTATTTCCTCAGTAAAACCTAGCAGTTAAGAGTAGACTTCTGGAGACAAAGTACCTAGGCTCAAATCTATCATCCATTAGCTGTGTGATCTTGGACAAACTACTTAACCTCTCTGTTGTTCTGTTTCCTTATCTATGAACAAGAATAGCAACCTACCTCAGAGGCAGTCAGATTAAATGATGCTGTATATTCAAAGGACTATGACAGTGTCATGATACAATAGCTCAAGCATTCACATTTTTATTGTCTATAAAATGTAAAGATTAAATAAAATACTTTCTAAAATCCCTTTAGATCTACAGCTGAGAGAGTAATGTTGCTATTATGTTTTATGATACTCAAAATTGCTACTTGGCAATTCCACATCGACATTTGTAGACATTATAGACTGTTAGGAGTAAATTTTCTGGGTACTATGTGCAACGAGTTAGCTTTTTCTTACTATGGAGAATCAAATTCTCAGTCCACCACATTCTCAGAAGCTCCTGAAGTTATTTTGTATCAGTTCTTCAGCATAACACAGTTTGCCCTAAAACACAGATAAGATGATATTTCTCTATTATGCTGTAAAAAAAGTTTTCTTTTGTTCTCATAATATTCAATAATATTCAATAATATATATGGATTGGGGGAAGTAATAGCATCTTTCATGCTCATGTTGAGGATATTAAAGCATTCTATGATTAATAAATATACCAGACCACTATGAAGGTCCCTTTCATTTAGAAAATCAAACATTCAGAGACACTCTCTCCTCAATTACAAATCTTTTATGGAAGTTGTTGTCAATTTAATTAATAATGAAGTAACATGACAGATAAAGCATGGGTCGGGGAGATGAGAAATTGTGACTATTAGAAAGCAATGGCCTGACCATTGGAATCACATGAGATGCCTGTTAAAAATATAGATTCCCATATCTTTCTTTGGAGCTCTCGAGTAGAGCCAAAGACGCTGTATTTTAGTGAGTGTTCCAGGCTATCCTTAAAGCCAGCCAGCTTTGGGAAACACTGCAATAGTCCACAGACTAGATCACTGGAACCAGCGCTTGAGAGAGGTAGTGGGGATGGAAAAGAGGGTAGAGACGGGCACACTAAAAAGTCAGAATCACCACAGACACTGACTCTAATACTCACATGTCTATGTATTTTATTATGGTACCACTGCTTAGAATACATTTAAAGGCCACTTCACAGGCATAATAAATTTCCAATGAACTCTCCATTAAAAAAGAAAACTTTTACTTTTAGAATCCTCAAAAGGAGAAACTCTTAACACATTTAGAAATCTTCTTTAATTTTGGAGGAACAAAGCAATGGAACATTAAGTGTCATTAATTGTCTAGAAAATTCAATTTGACAAATACTTTTTAAGTTTGTTTTTTTTTTAAAGATTTTATTGGGGGAGGGGAACAGGACTTTATTGGGGAACAGTGTGTACTTCCAGGACTTTTTTCCAAGTCAAGTTGTTGTCCTTTCAATCTTAGTTGTGGAGGGTGACATTCAGCTTCAAGTTGTTGTCCTTTCAGTCTTAGTTGTGGAGGGCGCAGCTCAGCTCCAGGTCCAGTTCCCGTTTCTAGTTGTAGGGGGCACAGCCCACCATCCCTTGCGGGACTCGAACTGGCAACCTTGTGGTTGAGAGGACGCACTCAAACCAACTGAGCCATCCAGGATCTCAGCGGCACCTCAGCTCAAGGTGCCATGTTCAATCTTAGTTGCAGGGGGCGCTGCCCACCATCCCTTGCGGGACTCGAGGAATTGAACTGGCAACCTTGTGGTTGAGAGCCCACTGGCCCATGTGGGAATCGAACCAGCAGCTTTCGGAGTTAGGAGCATGGAGCTCTAACCGCCTGAGCCACTGAGCCAGCCCCCTTTTTAAGTATTTTTAAGGAACCATGTGAGATGCTGCAGAAAATACAAGGATGAAGTTCTTGCCTTCAATAAACTTTTGATCTAGATCTAGCAGAAGAGAGACAATAAAATCCCAACTAACCCTTAAGAAGGATAATGTGAAAAATGGGAAAGAGAGAGACAAACTGCGTTGGGGGTTCCGAGAAGGGAGAAATTATATATTGTTCTGATATTTTTTTAAAATCCTCATGAAAAAAAGTATTAATTGGGATGGTTAGAAAGACAGGGAAAATTTCAACAATTATAAATATGAACAGAGGACATCCAGGTAGAGACAAATTGCATGAAGCAAACTCAGAGTAAGGAAGGCACAGTATGGGTGTAGGATTAAAGGGTTCTGGGTCACAATGACAAAATGGGGAGTTTCCACACCACCAAGCAATTCTTGGACAGATGAGTGTTCTCTGATTCAACTCAATTCTGATACTATCTCCCCGGAGATACTGCCAAATCCCACAGGTTAAGGGCCCACTAGATTGTGCTCTCCTGCCTTCAGATGCCACAGTTGTGCTTCTGTCCCACCAGCTATAGACTGGAGGGTCCAATAACCCCTTCCTTGGGTCCCATTAATTTTCTAGAAAGGTTCACAGAACTCAAAGAAACATGTTACAACCGGTTTATTATAACAGGATATAACGCAGGAAGAGACAGATGGAAGATATGCACAGGGCACAAGGTACAGGAAAGGGCAAGGAGCTTCCATGTTCTCTCCAGTGTATCACTCTCCACGTGTTCACCAACAAGGAATCTCTCTGAACCCTCTCCTTTTCGGTTTTTATGGAGGCTTCATTACACAGGTATGATTGATTAAATCATCGGCTGTGAGTAACTGATTCAACCTCCAGCCCCTCTCCCCTCCCTGGAGGTCAAGCTATGGGACTGAAACTTCCAATCCTCAAGTCACCTGGTGGGTTGTTCTGGCAACCAGACCCCATCCTTAGATGTGGCCCAAAAGGCTCCTCATTAACATAACAAAAGCCAGATGTGCAGCTCTCATCACTTAGGAAATTCCAAGGGTTTTAGAAGCTCTGTGCCAGAAATAGGAAGGAAGACCAAATATATGTTTCTGATATCACAAGGATATTATGACTTGTCCAGTTGGTAGAGAGTAGAGCCCATATAGGATGGCAGCGGGTAATAATGCTAATAGTGCTTGAGACCAGGTGACACTACTCAAGCTAACATAGTTAGGCTTAACTCAAGGGCAGCAAACAGTCATTAAAGGTTTCCCTGGAAGTGATATGATTGAACTTTTCTTTCGGAAAATGCACCTAGTAATGATCAGGAGGATGGATTGGAAGAAAGGATCAAAGCTAGAGAGTTTCAGCTTCAGGAAAGAAATCACATTTTCTTCACTTTCAAGGTGGTTTAGGCCATGAAGTTGAAACTCACAAATAGTTAAAGGCACTTGCGTCCAAACTTCAACATGATAAGAACCATCTGAAAGCCCTCTTCAAACACAGATTGCCACAATTACATCTGGAGACTTACTCCTCTCAGCAATTGACAGAACTAGTAAACAGAAAATCAACAAAGATATAGAAGAACTGAACACCACCAACAACCAACAGGATCTAAGTTATATTTATAGAACTCTACCCAACAAGAGCAGAATGCACATTCTTTTCGAGTAGCTATGGAACGTATACCAAGGTAGACTATATGCTGGGTTCTAAAACAAACTTCAACAAATTTAAATAATTGAAATCATACATATATGTTCTCTGACCATAATGAAATCAAACTAGAAATTAATATCAGAGAGACAACAGATAGATAAATCTACAAACACTTGGAAATAAAACAACACACTTCTAAATGATCCAAGAGTGAAAGACAAAATCTCACTAGAAATTTTGAAAAATCACACTAAAAAAAATCACAAACTACCAAATCTTAATTAAAATGACATAGATAATCTGAACAGTCCTATAACCATTAAAGAAAGTAAACTCATAATTTAGAAGTTCTCCCCCTCCCCCAAATTTTCTGGGCCTGGATAATTTCACCAGAAAATTCAACCAGACAGTTAAAGATTTAGCACTTACTTTACACATTCTTTTTCAGAGAAAAAGAACAGAAGGGAACAACTCCTTTTATGAGACCAGTATTACCCTAATACCAAAATCAGACAAACAGCACAATAAAAAAGAACCTACAAACAAATATCTTTCATGAACTTAAGACACAAAAAATCCCCAACAAAATTTAGTAAATTGAATCCAGTAATACATAAAAAGAACTATATACCACAACCAAGTGAGATTTATTCCAAGTATTCAAGGCTTCTCATTATTCAAACAATGTAAGCCAACAAATCAACAGGCTAAAGAAGAAAAATCATATCATTGTAACACTTGATGAAGGAAAAACATTTGACAAAATTCAACACTCATTTATGATAAAAAAAACCTCAGCAAACTAGTAATAGAGAAGAACTTTCTCAACTTGTTAAGAGCATCTACAAAAAAATCTACAACTAACGTCATACTTAATGATGAAAGACTGAGTGTCTTCTTCCCTAAGATTGGGAACAAGATAACTATGTTACTGCTCTAATTCAACATAGTTAACTCAAAAAGATCATAGTCTTATAGGGAAAATTATAAACTTTTTGAAAAAATATTAAAAAGGAAGTTTTGGGGAGCTAGAGCCAGAAGAGTTCCTAGAGTTGGCACCAAAAGCACAATCCATAAAAGGAATATTTGATAAATTGCACTTCATCAAAATTTTAAAATCTTGCTATGCAAAAGTGTCATGTCCAGCACGATGAGGGTTGTGGGGAGCGAGGAGGGCAGCTCAGGGTTAAGAAAAGACAGTAGCCAAGAATAGAGTGCAAGCAGGGGCCAAGGGACCAGCAGCCTCAAGGTCTGGGCTGTGGCACATAATCGGGCCTGCCCATTAGCTTTTATTAGTTAGGTGGGGAAGTAAAGGAG
The DNA here is from genome assembly GCF_057876585.1 of Rhinolophus sinicus. Taxonomy (NCBI): domain Eukaryota; kingdom Metazoa; phylum Chordata; class Mammalia; order Chiroptera; family Rhinolophidae; genus Rhinolophus; species Rhinolophus sinicus. Next base: position 164,316,506 of record NC_142517.1, on the reverse strand, counting down.
ATAAAGCTTATCAATCACAAGATCTGTGAATTCCATACACCATAATAGGAAACTGATTCAAGCCAATCACCCTTGCCTGCAGGTAGCTGTACCTGTAAGTCTCAACTTCCCCAAGGGACAAAACCTATATGCATATGAATAGATGGAGAGCACGTCATTGAATCACTTCCCTTGCAGGTTTCCCAGAGTCTGAGGTTTTCCTTAGCCTGAGGAAGGTGGGGGGCTGTGCCCACCTATACAAACCCGTGGGTTCTCCTGTTGGTCCCCACTCGGCTCTGCCTGTCTTAGGTTGCTTTCCACGTGGAAAGTCGTACCTGTCATTGGCTGACCAGCCATCTTTCTGGGACCAAACAGGGAGGCAAACACAAAGGTTTAGCAAAGTCCCTGAAAGGATCCGTCTTACAGACTCTCCTTTCTTTGGGGGCAAGTACAAGGAAACAAATGGTTAGGCTGCTGCATGGCAACACAAAAGATCCTGTTTAGAGACTAAAAAGATAAGCTATAGACTAGAAAAAAAATATTTACAAATCACATATCTGAAGGACTCTCAAAACTCAACTGTAAAAATCAAACAACCCAACTAGAAAACAGACAAAAGATATGAACCAACATTTCACAAAAGAGAATACACAGATGGCATATAAGCACATGAAAAGATGTTCAAAACCATTTACTATTAGGAAAATTCAAATTAAAACTACAGTAAGATATCACTACACCCCTATCAGAATAATAGATGGCTAAAATAAAAACAGTGGCCAGAACCTGGATTACTCATACATTGCTGGTATGAATATAAAATGCTACAACCACTCTAGAAAACAGTTTGGCAGTTAAAAAAAAAAAACTAAATATGCAACTACCACATGACCCAGTAACTGGACATTTATCCCATAGAAATGAAAACTTGTATTCACACAAACACCTGTACAAGAATGTTATAACAGCATTATTCATAATCATCAAAAAATGGAAACTCCCCTGATGTCCTTCCATGAGTGAATGGTTAAGCAACTGTGGGAAATCCTTACCATGGAACACTACTTAACATTAAAAAGGAACAAAATATTGATTATGCGACAACCTGGATGAATCTCAGAGAATTATACTGAGTTTGTTTGTTTTTTAAATCAATCCCAAAAGGTTACACAATATACAGTTCCATTTATATAACAAATATAAACTTATAAATAAGAATAAAATTGAAATAACTCAATTTTAGGGATGAAGAACAGATTAATGATTTCCAGTGGTTAAAGACGGGAGGGGAGAGACGTGGGTGTAGCTACAAGGAGATAACACAAAAGAGCCCTGTGGTGATGGAACCATGTATCTTGATTATGATGGTGGTTACACAAATCTATGCATGTAATAAAGTTACACAGAACTACACACACACACACACACACACACACACACACACACACACACAATTAAGTGCATGTAAAATGGGTGGAACCTGAATAAACTCTGTGGAGTGTACCAAGGTCAATTGCCTGGTTTTGACACTGTACTCTAGTAACACAAGACATTTGCATTCGGAGAAACTGGGTGAAGGGTACATAGGACCTCCCTGTGTATTTGTTGTATGCAACTTCCTGTGAATCTATCATTATTTAAAAAAAAAAAAAAAAAAAAAAAAAAAAAACACTTAAAGGCAATAAACCCAACTACTTTTACAAAGGATGAAGCACTCAGGAGAGTGAGGCTGGGGGTTTTGGTGGGTTCTTTCACTTTTTACTTGATACACTGGTAGGTTGAAGTAAATATATTAACAAAACTGGGGATCTCAGATTTCTGATTCAGTAGATCTGGAGTGAAGCTTAAGAATCTGCATTTCTAATCAGTTCCAAGGTGAGCTGATGCTGCTGCTCTGGAACCCATACTTTGAGAACCACAGATTAAAAGAAATGGGAAATCAATTAAGTCCTTGCTTGTTTAGTCTGATCTAAAAGGGCTCCTTAATCTACTAGTGGTTAGATAGTTGCAGAAACTAATCTGAGCTACCATTTCAAATTTCACAGGGGCCATTTCTCTCAAATAGACAAATAGTTCAGATAAAACGTCTTCCAACTCAAACAAATGGCTACTTAACTTGGTCCTAGAAAATAAGTAATTTAAATTAAAATTCAATCACATCAGTGTGTAAAGCAAGATATCCCCACCTAATCTGTATTTTAGAATGAATCGATCCTGAAACTCCAGACAAAAACAGCCTCTGTGACAATCTTCTAGCCTGTGCTTGGGAATCCAGAGCTTCACGTGTTTGTATCTACCACCCAAAGGAAGGGACAGCCACCACCTCACAGAGATAGACGGCAAATGTAGCTCAGGAAATAAAGTGTTATTTTCTTTTTCAGTTCCTTTCTCAGTCACATTTCATGCCCTCTTCTCAGAATGTTTACTACCACCGAGAGTCATATTTCTGTTGGAGGATCTGGCAAGTGACTCCCTGCTGAACAGGCAGGAGAGAAGTCCCATAAATCAGGGCCCTGCAGTCCACACGCTGCCTTCCCAGCCAGTGGTGGACCCTTGAATATTCTTCAAAGCTAAGGGCTCCGGAGCAGCACTCTTAAAAATAAAGATCTGATTACTCACAGCAAGATGGCATTAGAAATACCCCAAATCCCCAACTTAGAGGCACCTGAGGGGTTGTAAACAGTGCTCTTGATTTCCAAGAGCCCTACCAGTACTGACCCAGTGAGTTCAAGGAAAACATACCTGTCTGCGATGCTGGCCTTCTCTGATGTGAGAACAAGGTACCCACTGGGACGCCAGGAGATGAAAATAAAGTACAAAATCATGGGCTGTAGTTATCAGTAAGAAGTCATGACAATTCAACGTCAGGAAGTTCGGCATGCCTGCAGCACGCTTACTCTTAAAATGGACAAATTCTTCTGACGCTTCCTACGGCCTTACTACTCGAAGTGTGCTTGCGGGAGCAGCATTCGTATCACCTGGGAGCTTCTGCAAACTGAGACTCTCGGGACCCACCTAGACCCAACCAATCAGAATCTGCATGTTAACAAGATCCAGGCTGATTCGTGGGCACATTGAAGTTTGAGCAGCTCTAGGGCCAAGGTAGCATATACGGTACCTATAAATTACAGTGTGGCAGCTGCTGGGAATGTGAGGAATGGAGAGGAAGGGATCTCATGAGTGATTGGATCACCACCACAAACACTGCAGGACCACACTGGAGAATTAAGCAGTGTTGAGTTCAGGCCTGAACAATCAGGAAAATTGCTGTAATCCGTGACACTCTGCCCTCATGAAGTGCTCATGAAGGTGAGAAGCTCTGATATTCAGTCCTAAATTCAAACCCCACGTATCCCCAGAGAAGCACTAATTCAACCCCAATTCTTATTTCTCAAATAACTGGGAGTTTGATGGTTTTCAGAGATTTATTATTGGGGAAAGTTTGGAATAACTGAATAAAATACCAATTGAAGTATTCTGGAAAGGTGATAAAATTTATCAGAGAGAGAGTCATTACAATTGTTGCTTGTTCTTTTTTTTTTGCTTTCAAACCTCTTGTTATTAATGGTGAAATCTAGGAATTCACCAAGGAGAGAGGCTGGGGAATAGAGATGGTCTATACTAGAGACCTTATTGGAGTCCACACATTCCAGAGGGCTGAGTTTGGTGGTGTTTAGGAAGTTTCTTGCTGTCTTACATATACAAAACTTTATGCAAAATTGCAGCTTGTGATAATTATAGTAACCATAAATATATCTCAAATAACTACAGTTTAGATTTTACAGACAATTTCAGCACTCAATTCAAAATATTGTTATCTAATTACACAAATATTTTTAAATATATACTAAATGATGATTGCAACATATGATTGGGATAATCCTGCAACATCCTTTTCTTTTAAAATGATAGTCTTTTAATAGGGAGATAAGTTAATCCTTCTTTCTCCTGGATAACTATTGTGTAAAATATTGGAGCAGCTTTTCCTACTTATCAAGGAGAATTTGACGGCCTCTATTTGCTTAGGACTTTACAAGAAGCCATATTCACACGTGCACCCTGCCTCTCAAGAGTTTACCACCTAGATGAGGAAGCAGATATAAAAACATGATATATAGAACAGGGATAAATCCATAGAAATTTAAATGAAAATATCAGGGGGCAGATAGACAAATTTCACTGAGAAATTAGAAGTACTACTGACAGAAGCTAGAATGAAAGGTGAGGAAAAGAGAGGTGGATTGTGCATGGAAAGATGATGAACTTGGCTTTGGACCAATGAGTAAGAGATGGCCATAAGGTATAAATTGCTGAAAGTCAGTGTGAAATAAAGTATGAAATATACAGTTGTATGGGAGGAACTGAAAGGAGGAAACTAAACAGACTAGTCAGTAATGAGAAGTGACTCAACGCTTCATGAATTAGTTATGACTTGTATTGAACCTTAAAAGAAAGATGAACTCATTCAAGATGAAGTAGAGTCAGAGGACCGAGGGCTTTGAAAGTACAGTTGGCATTTTAGATTTGTATGGGTCGGAAATAGACACTAAAGATTTTTAGGTGACAAGTGATTAAAACAGTATATAAGGAATTTTGAAGCAGGGAAAGTTTCTGTTTAAGGATTCCAGAGTTAAAATCCCTGTTGGAGGGACAGATATAAGATATATTTTAAAGGAAAAATAGATAAAACTTTGAGTCAGACTGTCAGGGAGTTGGTAAAGGAAAGGACTGAATCTGGCAGGGGGACTGGTAGTGCTAGTGAAAAAGACTAGCAATATAGATGGGGGAAGACAGGGCTGTGAAGGGAAAGATGACGAGCTTGGCTTTGGACATCAGTAAGTTGGAGGCGACAAACTAGCCAAAATGGAAAAATGGACAAGGCAGTAGGGCCAGGATTAGGGTGGGAAAGTAAGGCACCTAAGTGCAAATATTAAAAAGGTGTCACACTCAGGTCTCAGGTCACACAACCCTGAGAGGGAGAGCCTCCTTCAGTTTTGCACCTGGGACCTATTCCTTCATCCTAATCCCTGCCCTGCGAGGCTGATGGAAATATGGAACTTGAGTTTAGTTAAAAAACAAGATTGGAGACACAGGCATGGAGAGAAGCAGGATAAGAGCAATTGTAGCCATAGGGTCTTCAAAGCAGACATCAAAGTGAAGGAAGGACATAGGGCTAAGCCTCAGAGAACTTGCCTTTGGAAACCAAAGAAAGAAGAGCAAGTAAGCCTGACATAAGAAGGACAATCAAAAAGTCAGGAAAATGGATGTTTCTATTTAAACATGGATGATTTCACAACTGCAGTTACTGTTAGTCCCTTCCGAATCACCACTGAAATGGTAATGAAATGAGTTTTGAAAAAGCATTCACTCACAAGGATTAAGTGAACGAGTGAGAAGATGACAGTAATAAAAATGTGGAAGCTTGGAAAGCAAGTGGAGAAGTCATAACTGTCTAGTCAGACTCAAGGCAACAGAAACCAGAGCCAGCAGTGGGGGAAAGCCCAGGAGCACCACAGAACCCTGACAGGCTCAGGAATAAGAGGCACTTGATACCTCTAGTGATGGGTGTGTGGGCGAACTTGAAAACAATAGAATTAGTTAAAATTCTATGTATTCTATAGCAGTTATACACAACAGATCCCCTACCCCAGCAAGCACAGTTAGACAACACCCTACCCTTAACCAGGCAGAATTCTAAAGGTCTATTCTCTAGAAAAGTTGAATTAAAGTGATTTTCGACACAGGATTACAATTCATAGCTGAGCACAGGATTTCCTTCACTAAAAACAGGACTAAGTGAAAATCTATATACAAAACAGTGCCCTTCCCCACTGAATTCCAAGAAGGCTGAGAGCCTGACATATCTCCCAGGCAGGATTCCTCTGTGAACAAAACTGACCAAGCTAAAGAAAAGACCAATCAGTTCTCCTAAAAGTGAAGCCTAGTGTTTGTGCAGCGCTGACTGGAACGCGCACACTCACATGCATGCACACACACGCACACGCACGCGCACAGCTTCCAGATCACATGGTAGAAACTCACTGTTACAAATCAACAGCTAAGGAGCATTAGGCATTTAAGAAACATTTCTAACATGAAACACCAAAAAAGGGGAAGGGAGGGAGGGAGGGAAGAAAGGATCAAACTTGGAGAAAACAGAAACAATGTAGGGACAGAAGAAAATATTAAAAATTAAGTAAGATCCTCAAAAATATGAGTTATTTTAAAATGACATTCAATGAACAGTAAAAAGTTCTTGGAAATTATAACCACTGAAATGAAAAAAAAAAAGCAACAGAAGAGTTGGAATATAAAGTTGAGGAAAATTCCTAGAAATCAAATTAAAAATATAAATATATGACCGTGGAAGAAATAAAATGAAAATTTAGATAACATGTTCAGGAAGACCAACTACTGATTATAGCAGCTTAACAAAAAAAGGGAAAGAGGTGGGGAGGAAACCACTGAAGAAATAACACTAGAAAAGAACACACAAGAGAGAAAGACATGAGGTTCTGTATTAAGAGGGCTCAAGTATCCAGCATAGTAAATTTTAAAAAGGCTGATATCAAAGCTCATAATCATGAAATTTGAAAACTCTGGAAGCAAAGAGGAAATCCTGGAACATTGATGTAAAGGCCACATACAACAGATGGCATAGGAAATCTCTCCAGCAAAATTGGAAACTAGAAGACCATGGAGCAATGAATACCTTCAAAATACTGAGGGAATTTTTTTTTGCATAGTGGAATTCTATTCTCAGCCAAACTATTGATCAAATGTAAGGACAGAATCAAAATATTTTTGGAAATACAAAGACAAAAACATTATCTCCTCTGCATTTTTTACTAGGAAGCTAGTAGACTAGAGTCTTACTGCCCAAAGGGGTGATAAAACAAGAAAGAGGAAGATTTGGGATCCAGGAAACAAGGGGTCCTGCACAGAAAAGAGCAAAGGGCATCTACATGATGATGATAAAATAAACAAAGCTTCTAGGGCAGAAGCCAGGAGCCAGTCTAGATTGGAGCAATTCTGGAGGGATGTGTCTAAGAAAAAAACTATCTGATTTGTTTGATTGTAGTCAGACAAAATTTACCACTCCGTCCAAGATTTGGGACTACATTAGAACAGAAATAGAAAACTAAGCCAATGAAAAAGAGAGACGGAGTTATTAATCCCAGGGAAAACCACAAAAGTAGACAATGAAGGAAATGCTATCTTATCATATGTCTCAGCTGTGAAAAACATGGACTTAGTCATAAACTTGGAATATTGATCTAACCAAAATGAGTGAAGGAGTTTGGAAGGAGAAATGGTGTGAAAGCCAAACCTCGTCATTAAAGATAGGAAACTAATAGATAATATCTACAGCTTTTAAAAACTCTTTTAATAACAGTGTAAGAATGTTATTCAGAAACATGATCAAAAATATACTAGAAGAACAAGTGAGAAGACTAAGAAACGGTTGAAAAGACTGAAGAGGGCTCAGGAAGGTTGAGTCAGGAGCTGCTGTTCTTAATTTTAAGCCTTGAAAATAATTTGCCTTTTAAAATTGTATCTATGTACACCTTTATAAAAGTTAAAAAAAATAAGGGACAAAAGTGAGTAGCATCCAGATATCAAAATAAATCCATATTTTAGAATCAGGTGCATTTATAATAGTGAATGCATGTTTCAAATTTAATGACAAAACTTGTTAAACAATCTTTCAAGTTTTACAATTTCAAGTTAATATATTTTCTTAAGGAAGAAAAATGAGAGGATAGTAATGGAATTATACAGCCACAGTATTAAAAAGTCCTTTTAAAGATAGTTTCAATACATGAAGTACACTTTAAAGTCTTGTATTTTTGTTATAACTTATATCAATCACTCCTTCCTCTCCCATGTGTTCATTCTCGTGAGTAGTAAGAAACAATACTGGGTAGATGACATATAAGCACAAGATCTCCAGTCCTCAGAGGTTTAAAAAATTTATTTCCCATGTTTTCCAGATGTCTATTTGGTAGAATTCTTCATTGATTTTTTTTTCCAATTCACTATTTGAATAGTGTTTCCCATTTGTAAATATGAGTATCTCCAAACAGTGGCTCACAACACATTTCAACTTAAACACATAAACATTTCAATGGGACAGAAAGCTACACTTTATTCAAACAACAGATTAGGGATGAAATAGTGATTTTAAGGTTGTTTTTGACATTTAAAAAGGGCTGAAGTATTTTTATCCCTTTGCTGCCTGTTGTATCTCTAGATACCTAATAACTTTGAACAGAAGATCCTGGCACATTATATACACTGCAACCCTCTCCAATGCAAAGTGATATTTTTCTTTCTATTTTTCATTTCTGGATGCTGGCTGCAGTCAACAATATAATCATGTTCTCTTATTGATTTTCTTATAAAATGTATCCTTGTTAGATTCATTGATGACTATACATTACTGAGGCACCTGATAACATTTCATTGTGTTATTACCACTGCACAGGAAATGCTTTTTGCTGGATGAAAATAACTGCTTCTCATGGTGAAGATGAAACTGGGTTTAATGCAGACTTCCAGAGAATGGCATCCTTATTTGAAAACTAATCATCAAGAACTCCCACCCTCAAATCAATTCAGTATTATTCTCTGCTGAGAAGATGTACTGTATCTTTCTAACTTGACAACAGTTTTTCCAAAAAAATTAATTTCCCACTTTAAACACTTAACAATTTAAAGCTTTAGCTCTTCCAAAGAATTCCGATTCTCTCATGAGTGGCCTGTGCAGTGCACCTCCTAAATCACTCTAGATAGCTTTTGGTGGTCCGCATCTGATTAACTTGAATTGATTTAGGCCAGAAGATTTGTTAAAACAACTCAAGTCAAATAGTGACTTTGTATTTGCAAGATTGTATAAATATACAACCATAGCTATTTTTCCTTTTTTATTTGGGTATCATAATAAAGTATGATTATCACTGGGTCCTCCTTTTTATTAAGAAATATTGAAAGAGTCTCTTTTATTTTACCAGAATTATAGGCTTCCTGAAATAGCTAATGTACCACACTGACAAAAACAATCAAATACATTTTTTAAAGTTTATTCAAAGGTTATAGATTATTCCTAGGAAATCCAACTAAAGAGGAAATGGAATGTTAATACTGTCACTTAAAAATTTAATATGACATACTCTTCCACAAGACCATTTACTTTTCAGTTAAATTCTATCTCAGCCTGTGCTGTTTCTAATGGAGTAGCTCACGGAGATAATGTTTAAAAAAGTAAAGCTCAATTTTCTTCTTGGTAGACAATAATTTTTAAAAAGCAATATCTTGTTTAAAATTAAAATGATTGTTAATTTTAAATAATAAAAGTATTCAGAATCCCACATAGATTAGATGACAGCATATTTATGAATAAACTTAATTTTTAAAATTAGGACACATAAAGCTTGTACTTTGCTACACAAAAGATGGCGTCCGATACCGAACACTTTCTAATTCAGCCTAATCTGAATTAGAGACTATTTTATATCTTTAAATCACACATGATAACTCATACAGTTCACAAGGCGATGCTAAGAAGAGATTATTTAGGGAACTTATTAACAAATGGAGAAATAATTCATAGTTAGAACGCCAATTGCACACGACCGGCTGCTTCCCCAGACTTAAAATAGCATGTACACTAAACTGTCTTTTGTACACTGTTAACCTGCTTAGCAAATCCTTTCTCCAGTCTAGAAGTAAGAGCCCAGTTCTTGTCTCAATTATCAGAGCTCTTCTGACTAAGGAGGCTTCCCGATAGCTTAGAGGCAGCACATTGGCTACCTTTTCAAATAACCTGACTTTGCTCCTGATTCCCCGACTGCCTTTGGTTTAAACTGCCTTAGTTTCCCACTTGAAAAGTGGGGACAACGGTCTGTACAAGTTCAAGTGAATCAAGAGTTAAAATTGAATTTGATCCTAAAAAAGATGACCGGGCAACGAGCAGTTTTCGCCATAAATCATTTTGAGGGAGTTCTGACCACAGTGACATCCTACTTGGTCACTGTATTAAATGTGTGTAAACAAAGCTACTCTTTTAGTCCATTCTAAAAAGTATGTGCTTAGGGACTTATAAATAGCACATTTTTATTCATTAAATCATGTTTAAAATAGGCTGTGAATGAGAACTTAAATGTACTTAAGAAAATATTATTCATTCTGCAAAAGAGTTACTATGGCCTAGAATACAAACTGGTCACTTGGGACTGTGTTAAAGTTACAAGCAGAAGGAGGCAGAAGTCACTGCCTTCCTCCCTCTGTGACAAGCCAAACCTACTCAGACTTATCCTGACCACTCCTGAGTCGGGTGGGCCATCCTCTGGGGATTGTGCAGCCTTCACATGACCAAGATGTTTGATTGGAACAAAGCAGAAAAATCACGAAACCAGAAAGAAGTTTGCTATAAGGGGGAAAAAAAAATGTGCTTTGCTTTCTAGATTTTATTTTAAAATATTTATTCAGGCTTCTCTATGATTTCAAGCCCGACAGCCCAAAGGCATTAAACTGTATTGAAGCTTAATGGCCTGAAAAGTTGCCTTTTGAATTAAAGCACATCCAGTTACAAAGGGGGGGGGGGGCATCTGCAACTAATCTGAAAATTCCATTTCTGATCCTGGACTTTGAGGACACAAAAATAGCCAGCAGAATACGGTACTTTCAAATCACATAGGAGAGCATATGATTTCTGGGAGCAGAGTTTCTATACCAATGCCTAGTAAGGGAATTTTTCATTAGTGAAGAATGACCTATAATATAGAGAGGTTTAGATGGGCACTGAGGAAAAAAATAAGCTACATAATCTTGTCCAAATTCTGTTTTCACAAAGTTATTCTCTTATTATAGAGAAAAATTCTAGAGTGTTTCATTTTATAGGTAAATGGGGACCTTGTTTCCAGACCTGTCAGCTAGCTCCAAAATAGGAACGATGTACTGGGCACAGGTAGAAAATTTTAGTTTTTTTATTTATGTGTACTACCTAGATCATATTTTTAAATTTTCTGTTTGGTATATGTGAAGTACATGTAACGTAACATCCTCTAAATAAATAGACATATCTATGTTGGGATACTTAATTAAGCAAATCCAGATACAACTTCTCTAGACACTGTACCTGAGGCACAGTGAAGTTGGTCTAATATTAGTCCATAAAGAAATCCCTTGAATGCTGCAGGGGCAGCCCCCACAACTCAAAGAACCTGATCAACAATAGCTCTACCCACTGGATTTTCTGTTATTGCGTCCTGCTCTTTTTCCTTTCATTTAAAAAAAGAAAAAGAAAAATGCTTCTGTGCATCACCAACTATGGAGATATCGTGTTTCCCCAAAAATAAGAACCTAGCCAGACAATCAGCTCTAATGCGTCTTTTGGAGCAAAAAGTAATATAAGATCCGGTCTTATTTTAAGACTGGGTATAATATAATATAATATAATATAATATAATATAATATAATATAATATAATATAGTATAGTATAGTATAGTATAGTATAGTATAGTATAGTATAGTATAGTATAGTATAATATAATATAATATAATACGAGGTTGTATATTAATTTTTGCTCCAAAGGACGCATTAGAGCTGATTGTCCTGCTAGGTCTTATTTTCAGGGAAACATGGTATTTAAAAAGTACAAACAGTTGAGTCCTGTGCAAATTTTTATTATCAGCTCTCATTGTAAAATACGTATATTTGTGTTAATGCAGACAAGAGCAACTCTGACACGATCGTATTCCACCAGACACCCTAGTTATTATGCTGGCATAGATTATCTCAGGAATAGAGGTATGCGCACTATCAAAGTGGACATTTTTAATATCAACTTCAATCTGCTATTTTTGAAGAGCTATTTTTGCCTCTGTACAAACAGGACATCAAGTATAACTTTCTTTTGTTGATTAAGTGTCAGTATTTCCTCTTTTGAGTGTAAGTTGCCTGGATGGTTATTTAGCAACTGGTTATTTAGAGGCAGGCAAAATAATGCAGGGAGCAGAAGATAACTTCCAAAAAACTACAGTTAATATCCTCCAGGGGAAAAGAGAAAATACTGCATCCATGAAATAAGAAGAAGCTTTAAAAAGGGAATAAGTAACAAGGAAGAACTTTTAGAAAAGAAACAGTGAGACAACCAAAAGAAAAAGTCCAGTAGAAGGAATAGAAGATAAAGTCAATAAAATCTCCTAAGAAGCTAGACAATAAAAGAAAAATATAAGAAAATTAGAATATTAATGTAGAATATTGAACAGCCATTAAAGAGATGAGAAAAAGAAAAGAGAAAACGGTTGGGAGAATAGCCTTAAATAAATAATATAAGAAACATTCCCAGAAATAAAGTTTATAAATCTAAGAAATGAAAGGCCCTCTAACAATCTAGTACAATTAATGAAAAATGTCCACATCAGAACATTTTAGACCACTCAGGATAAAAAGTAGATCCTAATCGCTTCCAAATGGGAGACTGGTTGACCCAGTACATACAAAGGATCAAGAATAAGAATGGCATCAAACTTCTCCAAAACGACATTGGAACCTAAAGGACAATGAAACAATGAAGATCATTTTCAATTTGGAATTCCACAGCCAAACTATCATTCCAATGTGACGGCAGAATAAAAATATTTTAAGAGATGCAAAATATCAAAATAATGACTTCTCTTGCCTTTTTTATTTTCTCTCAAAGAATCCTTCTTGAACAAAACAAGAAAGAGGAAAATACGTTCTTAAAGAAAATAGGGAATCCAGTGTAGGAAAAAGGCAAGGAAAATCCCAGGACCACAAGCTTCTAGAGCAACTGGCTCAGATCAGAGCAAGAAGACCCAGGATGGAAGAGATGTTTCCCAGGAGAAAAAGTCAAGGGGAAAGGTATATGGAGAACTTGATGGACTGTCAGATAGGTTAACCCTGAGGCAAAGGGAGCTGAGAGACATAAGAGAGTCTGAAAAGACACATTAATGAATACAAAGAAAACAAATCCCATGAAAATCAAGAAAGTTAGGAACTGCAGGGAACATGAAAACTTGCATGAGAGAAGAGACCTAATGATGACGCACTCTGGCTCTGACAACAATATTGACAGTCATAATTTTATAAACTCTGAAATTCTGATTTAACCAAAACTAGTGGGAAAGACTGGAGAGTGGAGTGAGAGAGCTAAGTCTTTTCTGCCAGAGTAGAGAGTCAATAGGTGGTGAGTAAAACTGATGACTCAGGAGAGAGCATTTCTAAATACTTATTTAGAAATACGGAAGTCATACCACAAGAAACAACTACAAGAGCTAAAAGTAGTGGAAGGATGGGGGCCAGAGCTTTTAGCCCATAGTCAGTAAGACAAATCCTCTGCATGGAAAACTTTTATAGCTTTTACCTAAAGATATAGTCATCAGTTCTGATATTCTACTACAAAGTGTCTTAATTCTAAACTTTAAAAAGTAGATTATCATGATCTTGTTAAACATTTCATTCAAAAGGCAAAGAAATCCCTCCCTTCCTCCACCTTTCATCACAGGCCTGCCAAGCCCTCTATGCCAAGATGAAGTAGATCAGACTAGACACCCTACTGGCCTGAATAAAATACAGGTTCTCTGCAACTGACAAATGGACTTGTTTCAGAAATTCCTGGGCCAGTTGTTTGGAACATGAGAATGCTTTTTCTTCCTCACCCCTATCCCAGGAGACATGCTTTAGATCAGGGGTGTCCAAACTTTTTTCAATGTTTTTCACCAAGGGCCATATTCGGTAAAATACACATATAGCTGGGCCACTCGCTAGAGGTGAAGTACATATTGCCTCACCTGGTTTATTTAAGTAAACTAAATATATTTTTGGAATTTGCTGCAGGCCAATAAAAAATGGATTGTGGGCCGCAGTTTGGACACCCCTGCTTTAGATGAAGTATCACAGGATTGTGGATTCTGCTCTTTGGGTCAAGGAGCAGGGAGATGGGATGAGAGAACTATAAGTTAGATGTAGGTTATTGTTAAGATTGAGCCCTTGTGATGGATGGTGGGTTCACTTATTCTTATTCATAAAATTATACTAATAAACAAGTAAGCAATAAAAGCAGGACCAATGATAAGACTGTGTACACACATAAACCAAAAGCTATCAACCCGTTTCTGTGTACCTGTAGCCCAGTGGAGACAAAAATCTATTAACCCAGAATCCTGCTTCACCGATGATATAACAGATAGCACACTGCTCAGATATTCAGCAATTTCATGCAATAAATATTTATTAAACATCTCCTAAGGGGTAAGGCACTGAGCAGGTTCTTATGGGTATTGGAGAATCACCCTTATCTTCCAGAATTCAGAAATTATATTTAAATATATGGACCATTTCAAATGGTTTTAAAACATACACACAGTAGTTCCCGCATACATCCCATATAGTTATTGAACAAAAATGAAAGGTAACAATAAAATGGATGAGGAAGTGTGTGTGTGTGTGTGTGTGTTGGCACTTGTGAAAAGCAGATTTAATTAGGAACATAGGGAGTTCCAAACAAATCCAAGCAGGTTCTGAAGGGACAGCAGGCCCTACAGGAGCTGATGACGCTGGTCTTTCCTCTCCCTTGACACACATATCCTTGAGCACTGCTTTAAGCTTATTAGTCAAGAGTGGGGACATATTTAGGTCACAGATATAGTGAGTACATGCTAATACTGAGAAAGTCACTAAAGTCTCTAAATTCTCTCCAAAAAGCATTATTTTCCCATTATTTCTTGATTCATACTCTTTTACACACATTCTTTTCTAGAGTTTCTCTCTAGTTCTCTTGAGTTGCTTTCTCTCATTCTAAAAATGTCTCTGAGGGTCTTGAGTACAAAATGGGTTTTAGCCCAGAGGAATTCTGGTTTAAACCCTGCTCCCCACACTTCACAGACCACACACACATACTCACCCCACATACACCCGACAGCTCCATAGCCAGCAGACCCAGATCTGAAGGTCATGGTCACACATCAGGGCCAAGTCTACACATGGGCTGATTCAGAGAAAAATATTAATATACTAAGCCTGCCAGATATTAATATTAATACACCTTTGCCAGAGTCTGGGACTGCAGGTAGTTAATGCCTGGGTCCTAGTCTCCAAATACATAACCTCATCCCCCTGCTGCCCAGAATTACAATACTATGGGTAGTTAGAGGGAAGGTTGAGGAGGAAAATTTTCTCATTATTTGAGTAACGCTTACATAGCACTTACTCTTTTCCAAGTCTGTTATAAGTTCTTTACAAATATTAACCTGTGAGGTAGATACTGTTATTCACATTGAAAGATGAACGGATGGAGGCCAGAGAGGTTAACTAACTTGTCTAAGATCACACAGCCACAAAGGGATGGATTTGATCTAAGCAGTCTGTCTCCGGAGTCTGTGCTCTTAATTATGATTCTGTGCAAACTCCTTGAACCTGAGATAGGAAGTCTACTCTCTACTTTTCTAATTCCCGGGATAATTAATAAGCTGTTTTTGTTATCAGAAGGAATGGAGTGTGTAGGTGGGGAAAGTGCTTGGGATAAGTGCAGAAGCTACCTTTCCTGCCATGCAGGACAGAAGCTAGAATTTGGGGGCGGTCAGGGGAAGAGAAGGTCAGGGAAAAAGGGTCTGGGGACAGGATCTTTAGACAATGAGAACTGGGTACTCCTTGGCTGGAACATGCTAGGAGTTGGATAATGCTGGTGGCCAAGGTAGAAGGAGGTGACTTCAGGGATGGAGGCCACTCATAAGTAGGAAATAAGCCAGAAGTAGAGGTGAAAATCTGCCTGAACTGATAAGAGGACTCCCTGGCTATCTGTGAATGTAGCACATTGGAAAAGGAGCCAAATCACTCTCATCAGAGAAGCATATAAATAGCATTTACAGACCTTGGCCTCCTTTCCCATTCAATTCAGTGAATGTTCGTAAAAGGCCAACTCTGAGGAAAGCATCACATTCAACAGAATGAAATGAGGAAAGCAGCCCAGATTTTTCTCATCTCAACGGAGCCTCTACATTGAACTTGACTGTGAGCTTGGTGTGCATGAGATGTTTGGTGGAGATCTCAGCCACCAAGTGCCCTTGAGAGCACCTGACAGTACAGTCTGCAAGGCTGGGAGCAGCAGTGCTTCTCGGAAGTGCCACCAGTTGGAGGAAAATAAATAAATGGGGGCGGGGGAGAGAGCAAAGGAGCCAACATTAGTCAAGATAAAAGAAATCCACAATAGAAAGGTCAGCCACTCTAAGAATAACTGTCCTGTAAAAACAAAACCGGGCCAAATATAATGTCTCCTACCTCAGCCAAAATCATCTGCCTTTTGAAGTCACTGTTATGTCCTGGCCTTTTTTTTTCTCCTTTATTCCCTGTAGGTTCTTCTAAGGTAGGCCATTCTCTGTGAAAAGATATATGTGAGCAAGTTTTATTTGACATCTGTTTTCCAACTATTAAATTTGTGGTGGTTATTTTTAGAACAAAGGATAGTTTAAGAAATAATTAGGTGCCCATATATGATACAGACCAGATAGTAGCAAATTTTTTAGGGTTATGTCTAAAAAATTCAGACTGACTGAAAAGTAAGGAAAAATAATGTGGATTTGAAGTTTATTAAAATCACCAAATATTTAAAATTCAGCAATATGATGTATCTGTACCTCAATTTCCCCATTTGCATAACGCACTGTTGTTTGCAGAAAATGACTCCCCTGACCCTCTCAGCCCCCAATCTGTGAGGCCAGCATGATCAGTTGGGTTTCCGGTAGTGGTGATGGATTTGCTCTGATCCACCCTCACCCTTTCTCCCGTTTCCACCCATGATAAATGGACACCATTACAAGATGGTGGCTGGGGTTAGGAGTGCAGCCCAGGGAAGCTCAGTCCCATGGGGGAATCAAACGTTAGACCTTTGCCTCTTTTGTGTGATGCTTTAACCTACTAAACTAATCAGCCACAGAAAAATAAGGATGCTTATCACTGACTTGCCAGATAGAAGTGCTGTGAGAATATATTTTAAAAAGAAGAAGGAGAACAAGGAAGAAGAACAATGTCAGAAGCTTTGCTTACACAGTAACACAGCCATTTAAATACCAAATATTATTATGATAAGTCAGGAACAGAGGCAGCAGCAATAAAAGCTGTTTCTCTACGTCAACAACTGGCTAGAGACTACGTGTGTCTACAGAATAGGTTTCATAACATCATGCTTATTTTAGAAACATCGATACTAAAACAGCAATAATGGAAAGTGTTTTCCCCTTAGTTTAAGCACTGCTTGAATCTGCATTAAATGCAGCCACGCAATCACTGAACAAATTCCTCTCTTAAATTTCCCCAAGTTCAAGTATACAGTTTGAGCATACCACAAGCGTTATACAACAGCCTAGCTTTAAGAATGCAATAATCTCTCATTTCCTGGCCATTAATTCAGACATCATGCAATCACTCAAAGGCATCCATTTTCCTTTGCTGCTATTTTAGGGACTGCTGCCCTATTGTCATCCCTGCCTTAGACCCCTGACTTAGTCGTCTTTTAATTAGAGCCACCAAGAATGACAGGCGGAGTCAGCCTGCTGAGGTGATCCATCACTTGGCTCACTTTGTTCCCTGGCCTTGTAGACGACAGTATATAAACAGGACATCTTGAATATCAAGCCAGCTGCTTAAGGAAGCAGCAGAACAAATGGTGACCATCTTGTAAGCTACTTCCCTGAAATTATAGACTCTAGTCTAGGGCTATATTTACCAACATCGTATTTCGATTAAACATCCAAATAAACTTTACCAGTGATGATTCTTTGGAAGATGTTTTATCTGAGCTTGCCCTCAAACAAACTGATGCCATAACCTAAGAGTTGTCCAAGGTGTGAACTCATATACTTACAACTGAATAATCGGGCTTGTTTTTATTGGATCTGCTCTTTAGCTAAATCCTTTCCCCATTGATCAACAGCAATAGTTGCAGTCCTGGAAAAGAAAAGAAAAAAAAAAATCAACTCAATACTGGTAAACTCTCTCTCATTGTCATTACAGAAAACTACATATTAGCCTGCAGAGTGTTACTATTCAATCATATTTTCCAGGTAAAACTAAAGGAGTTATTTATGTCTCTGGAAATCTAACCCTAGTATCCCAGAGAGAAGACATATAAGACCCAAAGTTATATTAGTCCGAATTCAACTACACGGTGAGCTGGTGCATGTGCTAGGTGCTGGGTTACAGACACCCAACCCTGAACTGAAGAAGCTCCTGGTTAGAAGAAGTGATGCTAGCCAGGCTGAGCATGGCACACACAGAACAGTCAGGGGATGGTGATAAGGCTAGAATCGGTGTGCCTACATTTGACTCTCAGCTCCTCCATTTAGTGTGAAGTGCAATCTTGGACAATGTACTTAAACCATCTGTATCTCAGTTCCATTACTGTTTTGATGTGTTTCCAGTCCTCTGAGGATGTCTGTATGTAATATATACACACACACACACCCCAAAGTTGAAATCACATTTTTTGCATATTTATATTGTATTTTATACACTTTAGAGTATATCAGAAGCATTTTTCCATGCCAATATTTCTCCTAACTGTATAATACAACATACAAATATACATTAACTTAAGCAACTCCTTATAATTGGACACTTACATTGTTTCCATTTTTTCACTATAGTAGGTTTTTTTTGTTTGTTTGTTTGTTTTCTTTTTTTTAACAGAACTTTATTGGGTAACGGTGTGTACTTCCAGGGCTTTTCCAAGTCAAGTTGTTGATTGTTGGTTCAATCTTAGTTGTGGAGAGCGCAGCGCAGCTCCAGGTCCAGTTGCCATTGTTAGTTATAAGGGGCGCAGCCCACCATCCCTTGCGGGAGTCTAGGAATCAAATCTTGTGTTTGAGAGCCCGCACTCCAACCAACTAAGCCATCTGGCTCCCCGGGAGCTGAGCAGCAGCTCATTGACTTCATTCTAGTTGCGGAGAGTGCAGCTCGCTGGCCCATGTGGGAATCGAACCTGCAGCCCCGTTGCCTAGAGCTCATGCTCTAACCAACTGAGCCACCTGTCCGCCCCTCACTATAATAAATTGTGATGAACATTTTTCCCTCTCTTCTAAAATAGCTTAATAGTATTAGACTCAAATACTGTATGAAAGATATTTAAATCTCAATAAAATTATCTAAAGACCAATGGTTCAGAAAGTAAATATTCCATAACATTTTTATTCTTTCTTGGTCATGTTCTATTCTGTTTTCTAATAATATTATGCAGACTTTTAAAATATTGTGCAATAGGAACTAAATTCAATATTGAACAATGAATAATGACTGACCTCGTATTGCCAGCCATTGATCTAGGATCTGAGGAGACAGCAGTGAACAAGACAGACCAATCTCAGCCTTCATGCAGTTTACCTTTCTAGCAAGGAAGACAGGGAAACAAATGCACAAATCAACACAAATTACATCAGAAGGTGCTTTAGAGAAAAAGCTTGAGAGAGACACCAGTAGTGCCTGACAGCATGGGGAAGGTTCTATTTTTATATAGAATAGCCATGGAATAACTCACTAAAATGGTGATATTTGAGTTGAGATTGAACGAAAAGAGGTAGGAAAGTGGTCCAGGCAGAATGAACACAAAAGAGGACGGAGGCCCATTTGGCTGGAGCCAAGTGAGTCAAAGGAATATGGTAGGAGATATGTTCAGAGAAGTAGCAGGCACCAAGCCATGCCGGGTCTCATAGGCCTTTGTGAGGATTTTGAGTTGAGTTGATAGATGAGCTCTTAATAGATGCTTACATACACATTCTGAAAGTATCTACTTCTTTCTAAGGCATGGTTCTCAAAATAACATTATTTGATATGAATGCTGGTCGATGTATTTTTATAGACCTTCTTACTATTCTAAGCCCCACTATATGGCCTATTGGATTCATTCTTATCCAAATGGCTAGTCATGAGTTTAAGAGCTCTGTTCCTAAAAGCTTTGTTATTTTGTCATGGAGAGACAAGTATAAAAGCTAAATACAAAAAACTGGTAAAACTAAACATTTTTCTGGGTACAAAAATGGGACCATTTGATGTTCTATAAGTGTTCTCCAAGAAAGCACAAGAGAAAGCTCCCAAATTATAGATAATATTAAGATAGCTAAAATGTGAAATACTGTTAGGGAAAAAAAGCTACAAGGATCTCTCAAAACTCTGTGACTTCATATAAAATAGAGAGATAGGTCTCAGCCTTCAGCAGAAGTCATGCAAAATGTAGCTATGAAACACCATGTTCTGGGTTTTCAGCTTTGCTGAAAGTCCAAAGGCTTTCTCTATAGACACAGCCCCCTACCGTAGGGACAAAGAAGGGAACAAATGTGGGACGGCATCAGAAAATGTCAAAAATAAATATTCTTCCTTTCAATAAACATGCACTGAACACAGACTATGTACCAAGCATTTTGCTTGCTGTTGGAAATACAAAGCTATAGTCTTACAGGGTGACAAATTGATGGAATGTGATGAATTGTCTCCTAGATAACACCATGTGATGGTATATGGGAAAAGGACAGATAGCTAGGTGGTCGGGGTCAAATAAGGTAAAAGAAGTGGGAGTTAGCTGCATGTAGGTAGGTTGAAAGGATCTGGTGTCCTAGAAAGAAAAAGGTACTACAAGAGAAAAGGTCCATGCGGAGGCTAGAAGGTGTTGATGAAGCTATTCTGTGTGGTTGAAATACAGAAATAGAGTCGGGAAGTGGTGAAGGTTGAGAGGTAAATACTTGCTCTTACCCTCCTGGGCACAGTGGTTCATTCATATCTTGAAAAGTGCATGCAATTCTGGTCCTCACACTCAATATCCACATGTGGCCAGAAGCTTAGAAAAAAGGCAACTAAAATAATCACGTGAATGAAGCAGTTTGCATAGAAAGAAAGACTGAAAAACTTAAGACTCCTTACCCAACAAAGGCTAAAAGGAAAAATGTACC
Organism: Rhinolophus sinicus; assembly: GCF_057876585.1. Taxonomy (NCBI): domain Eukaryota; kingdom Metazoa; phylum Chordata; class Mammalia; order Chiroptera; family Rhinolophidae; genus Rhinolophus; species Rhinolophus sinicus. The sequence goes on along the minus strand of NC_142517.1, from coordinate 164,295,568 downwards.
AAAGTCTATGAAATTAAGATAAATAATGAGTAGATGAACATGATGTACTTGCTCATCAAATCCCAGAGATTGGGATTTCTAGACAAAATCCTAGGCAAAATCCAGCCAACCAGGACATTTCATACATCAACCCTATCTAAAATCAGTGTCTCCTAAATGTGCAGAATCTCCAAAAGATGGGCCTTGGAATTTGTATTTTAACAAATGTCTGGGATGGTCTTTATGCTTAAGTAAATTTGGGAATAATTATTCTAAAAGTAGAGACAGGAAACTCTTAGGATGAGTAATATTAATTGCAAAAAGGCTTTCATCTGGCCTGCTGTTTGGCTTGCACAGGCCAGTCAGCACTACACCAGATGGCTTGGATCCCCTCAAAAGGTGGTACTGATGGCTGGGCCTATCTGTGGATAATCCAAATGACCCCAGGTCTTACCAGCTTCACCAGCCTATGGAGACCGTAACGGTCCAAGTAACAATATGTGACTGTGACTAGCTCAATGTCCTAAGTACTCACACAAAACCTCAGCCTCCTTCAAAATGTTCCCTGTGGTTTCCCAAAGTTCTCCCACAGGAATATGTCCATTCGTGGTCTTCCTCTTAAGAATCATCATGGAAGTTGTCAATCCACAGGCCATTCAAGGGAGTCACCACATGGCAGCCAGCTCCTGGTACCCTCCTGTGTCCTCCTCCTCTCTCTCCAAATTCCTTCCCTAAATGCCCTGTTCCTGCCTTCCATCTTCAAGACCGTAAGTGGCTAGAGGAAGGGATTAGGACTTACAATACATTCCCATTCTTAGCTTTAACTTTTCCAGAATTGTGGTGCTAACAGCAATCTCCCTAAAAAGGCTTGGTTTTTACCTGCTTGCCAAAAAAAATGGATTCTCACATTCATAACTATCATTTTAGGTAGCATTCCCAAGTATATAAAAGAGAGTTGTTGTTTTTATAAATCTAGAGTAGAAACTATTTGCCAAATTTCAACTTGATGGCATTTGAAATACTTAAAGTCAGAATCAGTAAAATTATGAGGCTTCTGCATCCTAAGAACCACTGGAAAAAGAGAACGCCTTCCCTGGGATTTGCATAAGCCTCCAGCAGGTGGAAGACATATGTAGCTTAATGAATACAGTACATAGATGCTTCTAAAATGTACTTGCATTTCAATAGTTTGTAATAAGTTAATATATTCTAAGTAAGAGCTCAGTTAACTAGAATCATAAATACAACTGCTTCACAAATCAAATCCAAAACTCCAAAAGTCTAAGATGAGTGTAAGATCTTCATGAGTCTGAGTCAAATTTGACCCTATGTTTTTTGGTCATTTCACTGCTTACCAAAACTTTCAAAAAAGAAGGCAAAGGAAAGATCCTAAATCAATCAATCGTAGATGTTGATTCACTATATAGGGACCTCTACAGTCTGAAAAGTCTGGAAGGACCCCTTCCTGGATAATAAAGACGACCAAAAGAAGTTTCTGTGGGCAGAAATTTTTCATATACTGAACAAGTGCAACAACTATAGAAACTACATTGACACGTAATAAAGTTTACCAGCCAAGATCAGGATCAGTCTACTACAGCCAAGTGACTTCTCAGGAGAATTACGTGTCACATAAGAAAAAGAAGCCCTCTCCAAACAGGGACACTCCTATGTTCAACCTGTTATCTTTAAAACACATATTGCCCTCATGTAATGAGTGGATAGGGCTTTGATAATGATAATTCTCCTATTCAGAGGCTTGCCCAGCAATGGGGTGTGCTCAGTCTATCCCTTCTTTTTCTCCATATAATTAAAGTCTGGCCACTTGTGATGTTGACCCTTATTTAGAAAACGGGATAGTTTTCTAAAGATATCAGCCCTGGTCATAGGTACCTATCAACCACTTTTCGTTACTCAACATTTTGTATTATAAGATCCTTTTCAAAGTAAATTATGAGACAATATATTTGTTCATCTTGTATGTGTGTGGACCCTAGACACTCACCAATGTTATTCTCTTATTTCCCTTCAATTCACTGGATAATAGAGCTTAGTACTGAAATGCTTCTTTCAATTTAAACTTTCAGTAGATCTAAAGATTCGGGATTGTAAATGCATTACAATGGGAATAACACAGAACAATACCATTGCTGGTGGCCTTGGATACCCAGATGTAAGGGGGGAATTCATTATAACACATTTCAAACTGAATCTTTGTGTGATTGGATTTAATTCCTATGAAAGAGACAGAATCAGACATCAAAATCCAATAAAAGAAATTCTGGGCATGTAAAATCAATAGCTGTGAAATATTTAACAAAAGACAAATATTGAACTTGAACTTAGGGAAGAAGACTTTGTTCCTGTTGTGACCTGTTGGAGGTACAATGGAAATACCCAATCTCCTATTGAGCCAGACACCAGAAAATGGTCATGTAATCCAGCTCAGAGAGACTATTAGCTCACTATGGACTGGGGTGAGATAAAGGCAAGCATCCTGGGGGTGTTTTCATTCCCAGAATAGTTTACCTTATTATTTAATCATTCTAACGGTTCTAAATGCTCAACAGGTAAGTTGTTCTAGGGCTTCTGCACAGGTTTACAAACAGATGTCTGTAAAAATAAAATAAACACACAGGTTTGGGCTTATTTATTTTAGATACACTTCTGTGCTAAACTTCATAGATAGGTAAATATGAGTGTTATATAAATGGTCTCTTTCCAAGCCCAACAACTGAGTTGCCATGTTTAGCAAATAAAACTACTGAACACCAGTTAAATTTGAATTTCAGATTTCATCTAACCCTATCAGTTCACTGCCACAAAAGGAGACCACACTTGAGTCTACTGATAAGAAATCAAATTTGAACTAATTTGCGTATTCAACGAATTGAACAATATTACCTGAAGACCACAAGTACTAAGGTAGAGAGCACAGATTTTACACAAAGAAAAACCTCAGTGATAATCTTGTTCTTGCCTAAAGTAGAAGGGCATTGCATGTCGTGATAATCTGTTATTTTTGTTCAATTCCTTTGAGTTCATATGATACAAAACCATGATGCTTCACATTTTGTAGTAGCCTGTGTGAAATGGCATCTCTACAGTTTATATGAATTTCTAACAAGTGTATAGTGACAAGGGGCTAAATACACACCACAGTTGTATTTAACATAGGGACAGAAGCAGTTATTGATGTGGCTCTTACGCTGAGAGATGGACAAACTTGAGGTAGTTTTAGTTGTTTGGGTTTTAAAGTTTGGTGTGTCTGTGTATATGTGTGTGTTTGAGGGTCCCCAACCCTTTACAATAGGGTAAATCTCAAAAAAGTATTGAACATTGCACTGATAAAAACAAATTATTTTTTTAAAGTCTACAATAAAAAAATTATAAATAGTTTGGACAATGCAGAATATGTATATGTCTTTTTATAAGTAGGTACCTGTAAAGGGCACAGAACACCTCTGATTAGGCATTTATTTAAATTAAGAAATTAATTTGTAATAACAATACCAAGGAGACTCAAGATCAAAGATTATCATATATAATCCACTACCAAATACATGGGGTATCTTTGAAACTAAGGAAATTATCCACCCATCGACTACATTTTTGGGGTATTCTGATGTTTTTTAGTATACACAGAATCCCATTATTTTCCATTATGCATCAAGAAATCAGAAACTGATTCCAAAATAAAACTGAGGTTGAACTTCTTTATTATACACAAATTGGGCTCCTCAATTTTCTAGAGATTACTTAAGCACATGTACATCATCTTAATTTTTTTTTAACGTCCTTATAACCTGGTACTGCCTTACTCACCACAGGTGCTCAGGAAGTTGGATAAATCAATGATTTCAACAAGATTTGTTTGGAAAATGATTCAGATATTATATACAATACTAAAAAGTCTTAACTGCCTTTTATCAAAAGTTTTATTTGGTAAGATTTGAAATTAGGGTTTTTTTTGTTTTTTTTAATCTCTATAGTTGGAGTCTAAGAAAACCGACATCAAGCCCTAGCTTGGCTATAGATTCTAGCTCTAAGATCTCTAAAATGGTGCACTGGTTTTCTCTACATCTGGGAAGGATTCCATTTGCTTCTGTGAGAGAAGAGCAGCAAAAATTCCTGGATTTATGTCTTCAAGGAGACTGTCCATGAAAGTAGGAGGCTTACCTACTACTCTCTACTTTGCCAGCTCTTGTTACAAATACTGTTTTATCAAACAAACAAACAAACAACAACAAAAAAAAACACAGGAAAGTCCAAGATGGTGGATTAGGTAAATGTTATGCCTACTGCCTTCTAGGATTATACCAAAATTACAAATAAATTATAGAACAATCAGCCTCAAGAATCACTTGAAGATTAGCTGAATAGACGCCCTATAACTAAGGATATAAAGAAGAGACCACATGAAGACTGGTAGAAGGAATGGAGGTGCAAAACGGGCAGACCCCAAACCCACAGATAGTGGTTTAACACGGGAGGGACACCTCCGTGGCAGAGGTCCTCCCAGAAGAGGGAGGGTTTCCAGCGCCATACCAGGCTCCCCAGCCCATGGGTCCTGTGCTGGGAAGCAGAGTTTAATGGGGGTTCTCACAACATCTGGCAGTAAAAATCATCAAAGACTCCATCTGTCCAATCTGGTGAGATGGAAGATGGCTGGAATACCAGACACCCTCTTAAAGGGCCCGCACACTGCCTCACTCACTTGCAAACACTCACCTGGTCTCCAGTGGAGGGGTAACAACTCAAGAGGCACCAGAGACATACCAGGAAAGACTATTGTGTGGCTATGGGGCAAGAGCTGGAAGGACAGCAGCCATTCTTCCTCTGTGGAGCCTGCCTGAAATGTAGCCTACAGGAGGTTGCCATCTTTTCTAGGTTGAACTCTCCTCCAAAGTGCCAAATCTGAGGCCGCTTTGGTCTGGTAGAACCTGTGCACGTGCACCACCTTGGTGACACCCTGGATCCCCATCTCATAGAGCTAGTGCTGCATCACCAGGGGAACTCTCAGTCCTGGGTGCCCGCCCACCCCACACGCTGTGGAAGCCTTTTACAGCAGCAGATGGCTTTCCACGACCTGGGGAGCTTTTCCAGGTGGGTAGTGAACTACAACTTGTGCCACAGCCTCTCTTGGATGACTCTCAAGGATCTGCAGGCCCAGGGTGAACAGTGGCAGGCTGTGGTGTTCTCAGCACATTTTGCAAAGTGGTCACAGGCTAGGCTCAAGAATTGAATTTGTATTAACTTTGTAAAAATCACCAGCCATGCCTCCTGACACCTGTCAAAATGGCTATCATCAATAAATCAACAAACAACAAGTGTTGGCGAAGATGTGGACAAAAGGGAACTGTGCACTGTTGGTGGAATTGCAAATTGGTGCAGCCACTATGGAAAACAATATGGAAGTTCCTCAAAAAATTAAAAATAGAACTACTTTATGACCCAGCAATTCCGCTCCTGGGTATTTATCCAAAGAAATCCAAAACACGAATTTGAAAAAATATATGCACCCCTATGTTTACTGCAGTGCTATTCACAATAGCCAAGATATGGAAACAACTGAAATACCCATCAATAGACCACTGGATAAAGAAACTGTGGTACATTTATACAATGGAGTATTACTTTGCCATTAAAAAGAACGAAATCTTACCATTTGTAACAACATGGATGGATGGATCTAGAGGGTATTATGCTAAGTGAAATAAGTCAGGCTGAGAAAGACAAATACAAAATAATCTCACTTATATATGGAATATAACTAACAGAATAAACAAACAAACAGTAATAGACTCATAGATACAAAGAACAAACAGGTGGTTGCTAGATGAGAAGAAGCTTGGGGAGATGGGTGAGAAAGGTGAAAGGATTAGGAAGTTCAAATTAGTAGTCACAAAATAGTCACAGGGATGTGAAATATAGCATGGGGAATATAGTCAATAATGTTGTAAAAACTATGTATGGTGTCAGATGGGTACTAGACTTACCGGGGGTTCACTTCATAAATTATATAAATGCCTAACCACTGCACTATACACTGGAAACTAATATAAAATAATATTGAACGTCAACCATAATGAATACGTGTGTGTGTGTGTGTGTGTGTGTGTATATATATATATATATATATATATACACATATATATATATATGTATATATATATACATACATACATACATACATACATATATTCATAGGATGTAAAGTACAGCATAGGGAATATAGTGAATGGTATTGTAATAGCTATGCACAGTGTCAGATGGATAGTAGATTTCTTGGGGTTATCACTCTGTGAGGTGTGTAATGTCTAATCACTATGTTGTTTTGTACACCTGAAACTAATTTTTTAAAAAAAGGTTCTTTTTATTCTACAACAATCTAACTCCAAACAAAATTAAATGTGAGTTTATTCAACAACACAGTGATAATAAAGCCAAGATCACGGCTTTAACTTCTGGATGTGCCAATGGCATACTACAGAGAAAGGCAAAGGCATGAAATAAAGCTTAGCCCTCTCCACTTACACCTGCCTTAATGACGACTTAAGAAAAGACAAGGACGAGAGCAGAGAGTGCTACGCTTTACATTTAACAAACTTAACACCTACAGGGGAAGCATTATATGCTCATTTTACAAATGAAGAAACTGACTTCCCAAGGTCACATAACTAGGGAGCAGCAGTGCTAAGATTTGAACCCAGGTCTGATTGCTTCCAAAGGCTGCGCTTTTGCTAAAGCATCATGATGTCCCCACTAGACCCAGTGCAGATGGCTTACGGCAGGCCATCACTGCTAGCGGCTAGTCAGTTCGGTGCACATATCTGACTAGGACCAGAAGAGAGGTGCCTTTTCCCATTTGAAAGGGCAGCAGACAATTCTGTTGTTTTATGGGATGAGAAGTGCCCAAATTAGGATAAATCAGTTCTCACTAAAAGCAGCCATGGGGCACACAAGATCAGATTCGTACAAAAAGAATAAGACACATCATTTCTTTCATTGTTATTTTTAGATTCCTGTTCTCTGCGTTTTCCATACTAGCTTGCTAAAACATCAAGGTTAATGTCTCCATCAGGTTCCAACTTCCCAAATGACCTTTATCCCAATTACCCTTCCATGCAACACCTGCTTCAGAAAAATTAACCTTCAAAATGCTCCTGAAATGGGACTCTCCCAAACATCTGTACCCCTGAGAAATAAGTACCTCCCACTCATCTTCCACTCACTTCTGGAATTAAACAAGTTAATTATGAAGTTCACTTGAGAGAATGAGAAACAAACAATAGCCAGGAAAACAAAGAGCAAGGGTGAGAAGGCTTATCCTACTGAGCATAACACCTACTCTAAAGCCTCAAATATCAAAACTGTCGTTTTGGTGAAATAAAACAGACCCATGACACAAAATTTAAAATCCTGCAGTAGACCCAACTGCTTATGAAAATTTAGTATATTCTATAGGCATCATCTCAAATCAGTAAGGAAAAATGGACTTTTTAATAAATAGCATTCGATTAACAGGAGAGCTATATAAAAAAAGATAACACTGTATATATTTCTCATGCCACATACCAGAAAAATTTCCAAGTAGAGTTTTAGAAACCATGTAAGTACTGTGGGAGAACATGGATGAATTACTCCATAACTTGGATTAATTGGTAAATTTTGATTATATATATAATCCATATATATATATGGAGAAACTTTCATACAGCAAACAATACCATTAGAAAATACAAATGCAAAATGAAAAAACATTTAGCAACTTACACTGTAAAGGGCTAATACTCCTAAAGCTATGTATTTAAATAGAGAAGAAAATGTTCAATAACATGATAGAAAAATGGGCTAGCAAAATAAAGGAAAATGGCCTTCAGCGCTATGAAAAGGTATACAAAGATATTCGTAATAAGAGAAATGAAAAAGTAAAAGTATACAGATTCCTGGTACCAGACTTGCCCTCTTACTATTGACAACTAGAAAACTGTATAAAATATATGAAACAAGTATTTTCAAACACAGAACAAGCGGCACGTGACTATGATCATGGAGAGAAGAGAAACAATAAGGTGGACCCTACAATCACCCCAGTGTTTTGCTTAAAGGCACTTTAGGGGACGATGTTATATTATAAGGAGGGGGAAACCAAGCAGAGCAAAGTGGTCTCATCAAGTTAAGATGACAAAGACTGGCAATCAAGGAGGCTAAACTGGCAAGAATTTGTGGTACATTGTGCTATAGAGGAGAGAGCTATACAGGAAGAGTTTCAAGATCTGCACAGGGTTCCCTTGAATCTTTAACTGCATACTGAGTTAACATGAGGAGAGTAAAAACCTGTCAGACTCAAAGAACTAACGGGGAGTTTAGACTAGCCAATAGCAATAGTAATAGTAATAGGAGCTCAAAAAGGGCTGGGAGATTCAAATTCTTACCTACAGAATTTGAAATCTTGTTGGACTCTCGGGCTATTACCCAAGCAAGTTTTTCTTTATTTTGGTAAAAATTGGCAAATGGATTCTAAAATTTATATAGAAATGCAAACGACTTAGAACCACCTAAACCATTTTGTTAAAGAAGAATAACATAGAAGGACTTACTGTGCCTGATTTCAAGAATTACTATAAAACTACAATAATCAAAACAGTGTGGTACTGGCATAAGAATAGATATATAGATTAATGGAACAGAAAAAAGTGTCTAGAAACAAACGTGTGGTCAATTGGTTTACAACAAAGGTGCCAAACTAATTCAATTGGAAAGAATAGTCTTTTCAACAAATGGTGCTACAACAACTGGATATGTGTATTAGAAAAATGGACTCTGAGCCTATGCATATGAAAAAAATGGACTCTGACACTCACAACGTACACAGAAATAAATGTAAAAGCTAAGACATTAAAATTTCCAGAAGAAAATACTAGAAAAATCTTTGTGGCCTTGGGGTAAGGAAAGATTTTTTTTCTTTTAATGTAACACAGAAAGCACAAACCTGGAAAGAAAATAATAAGTGATACTTCATCAAAACTTACAAATTTTGCTCTCCCAAAATCACTCTTTATAAAATGAAAGGGCAAGCCACAGCCTGGGAGAATATATGCATAATACTGACAAAAGGCTTACAGCCAGGATATTTTTTTAATAAAATCTTAAAACCCAATTAAAATTGGGCAAAAGATTTAAACAGTCACCTCATAAAAGAAGACGTATTGGCCAGTAAGCCTACACAAGATACCCAACATCATGACATCAGGAAAATGCAAAATAAAATCACAATGAACTACATACCACTCACGCACTAGAATGGCTAAAACTTAAATGACTGCCAAGCCCAAGTGATAGCAAGGATGTGGAGCAACTGAACTTCTCAAATATTAAGGGTAGGATTGACATATAGTACAACCAGTTTGGCAAATAGTTTTAGTTATTTATAAAGTTAGAATACACTTACTATATGACTGAGCAATTCCACTCGAAGGTGTTTACCCAAATGAAAACCTATGTCCACTCAAAAACTTATACATGAACATGAATGTTCATAACAGCTTTGCTCAAAATAGCCAAACATTTACAACAACACAAATGTCCATCAACAGATGAATAGATAAACCAACTATAGTATATCCATACAATTTATAAAATAGATTTCAAAAAAATGAACAACTGATACATGTTACAACATGAATGAATTTCACTTAGTGTTAATTGAAAGAAATCAGACACAGAAGAGTACATACAAATGATTCCTACTACCTGAAATTCTAGAATAGGAAAAATCAATCTGTAATCATAGAAAGCAAATTAGTTGTTGCCTGGGACCAGGGGTGGGGTAGGGAATGAGGACTGACTACAAAGGGTCATGAAGAACTTTGGGGGATGATGGAAATGTTCTATGTGTTTGATTTGGGTGGTAGTCACACAGACGTACAAGGTCTATCGATGAAGTTTGTGAACTCGCCACCATGCGCTTACATTGGCAGCACTGTACAGTAAGGTTTCATAACGTTGGTATGTCAGTGTCTCACAGCTGTGTTGGTGTCAACATGTGGTGGTGTCTTGCTGAGTGGCATTCGTTATTGTTGTTGTGTGTTTCTGTGTGCCATCGCAAGAATGTCTGAGTTTCAATTAGAACAACGAACAAGCATTAAATTTCTTGTTAAACTTGGCAAGAGTGGAAGTGAAATCAGGAACATGTTAGTCCAAGTTTATGGGGATAATGCCATGAAGAAAATGGCAGTGTACAAATGGAGTAAACGTTTTTCTGAGGGGAGTGAACGCTTCACTGATGAAGAGAGGTCAGGGCTGCCAGTAACAAGCAGAACTGACGGAAACATTGCAAAAATTAATTGAATCGTGCATCAAAATCGTCGCTGACTGTGAGAAGCATAGCAGACCAAATAAATATTGACAGAGAAACAGTTAGGAAAATCTAACTGAAAACCTGGGCATGAGAAAGGTGTGTGCAAAAATGGTTCTGAGGGAGCTCACCGATGAACAAAAGCAAAGGAGCGTCGAAGTTTGCCAAGACCTTTTGAAGAGGCAAAACGATGTTTTGGGCCATGTTATCACTCGTGATGAAACATGAGTGTACCAATACAACCCTGAAACAAAGCGTCAAAGTGCGCAATGTAAGTCAGACAATTCTTCATGACCAAAAATGTTATATCCAAATCAAGAGTCAAAACAATGTTGCTAACATTTTTTTATATCGGGGGATTATTTATTATGAATTTGTACCAACTGGACAAACAGTTAACCAAGTTTACTATTTGGAAGTGCTGAAAAGGCTGTGTGGAAAAGTTAGACTAAAACTACCTGAACTTTTTGCCAATAATTCATGGCTCTTGCATCACAACAATGCACCAGCTCACACGGCACTGTCTGTGAGGGAGTTTTTAGCCAGTAAACAAATAACTGTATTGGAACACCCTCCCTACTCACCTGAGCTGGCCCCCAATGACTTCTTTCTGTACCCGAAGATAAAGGAAATATTGACTGGAAGATATTTTGATGACATTCAGGACATCAAGGGTAATACAACAAAAGCTTTGATGGCCATTCCAGAAAAAGAGTTCCAAAATTGCTTTGAAGGGTGGGCTAGGTGCTGATGTTGGTGCATAGCTTCCCAAGGGGAGTACTTGGAAGGTGACCACAGTGATATTCAGCAATGAGGTATGTAGCACTTTTTCTAGGATGAGTTTGCAAACTTAATTGTCACACCTCATATTTATTTTTCTAAACCTGAATCCTGTACAGCTAAAGTTTGCATTTATTATACAGTAGTTCCCTCCTAGCCACGATTTCACTTTCTACAGTTTCAGTTTCCCATGGTCAACTGCAATCGAAAAATATTAAATGGAAAATTCTAGAAATGAACAATTCATAACTTTTAAATTGCATGCCATTTTGAGTAGTGTGATGAAATCTCTCACCATCCCTCTCCATCCTGTCCAGGACATGAATCATCACTTTGTCCAGCGTATCCACGGTATTTGCTGCCTGCCTGTTAGTCACTTAGGAGCGTCTCAGTTATCAGATTGACTGTTAGGGTATCACACTGCTTGTGTTCAACTAACTCTTGTTTTACTTAATAATGGTCCCAAAGTGTGAGTAGTGATGTTGGCAATTCAGATATGCCAAAGAGGAGCCATAAAGTGCTTCCTTTAAAGTGAAAAGGTGAGTATAGTACAATAGTTCATATTCACATAACTTTTATTATAGTATATTGTTATAATTTTCTGTTTTATTATTACTTATTATTGTTTCTCTTACTGTGCACAATTTATAAATTAAACTTTATCATAGGTATGTATGTATGGGAAAAATCATAGTATATATATATATATATACACATATATATAAACTTTATCATAAGTATGTATGTATAGAAAAAAGCATATATATATATATATATATATATATATATATATATATATATATATATATATATATATATATATATGGTTCAGTACTAATGTGGTTTCAGCATCTACTGGGAGTCCTGAAACATATCCCCCTTGGAAAAAGGGGGACTAGTGTATATAAATTATACCTCAATAAGGTTGATTTTTGAAATGAGACTGAAACACTATTTCTTACCTATCATATTAGTAAAATCAAAGGATTAGAAAACATACTTTGTTGATGAGACTGTGAAGGGGACAGCAACTCTCATACATGACTTGTGACAATGTAAAATTGGATCATCCATAGGGAACCTGCCAATAGCTACCAAATGACCTATGCATTTACCTCTAATCCATATATCTCACTTCTAGCAATCTATTCCAAAGATCTATTAGCAAACATATGGAAAATATATATACACAACTTTTCATTAAAGTGCTGTTTGCTCTGCAATAAGATATAGATAGTGGGAAAACATCTAAGTACCAAGGGAATATGGTATATTCAGGACAGAGATATAAGCTAGACTTCTCTGAATATGCCTTGTATTTCACATATATATATGAATATACTTATATTTATATTTACTAGCTTTTTTTACTGAAAATGCCTAAAACAATGATTAGTACAGTAGCAATGAGCATCTCAATTATATTCTCTAAATACCATTTTCCACCAAAAAGAGCCAGAGTTTTTAAGAAAGAGAGCTGATTCCAGGGTTCTGGAAAGGAAGTGTATAAATCGGTCACAAAAGCCAAGGAAGCTCCCAAATACTACCTCGGTCAAACGGACTCAGAAGCCAAACTAAAGAACCTCCCACTGGCCAAAGATGGAACAATTTGAGTATCAATAAAGATGATATTTGGGATGGATTGAAAAAGTAAATTCTTAAAAGTCCATTTGTTCATAATGATACTAAAAAAACCCAAATACATTCATTGATCATTGAAGGATGTTAGGAAACCAATTCACTAATTTGAAAACTGGTAAATAAAGAGAAAGAAGAAGCCATTAGCAAATCCAGACTACAGAAAGGCCATAGGATAAATACCTAGTTTTTTCAATACTAAATGACCAAAAAGTAAAATAAGGAAAGAGATGGAAGAGTTCTCTATAGATCATATAAAATTAAATGACTCATCAACTTGATAGCAATGTGTGGACCTTATCTAGATCTTTATTGGAACAAACATAATTTTTAAAATATCTTTATGAGACAACGAAGGAATATGAACATTGACTACATATTAGATGATAGTAAGGTGTTACGGTCAATTTTGATAAGTGTGATAATGATATGTCATAAGATTTCAAGATAGTTCTTATCACTTAGAAATACATACTATATTTAAAGCTGATACTTGTCATCTAGAATCTAATTCAACTCAATGGCACACAGAAACAGTGGGAATGGATGGATAGACAGACAAGATTGTCCGTGAGGTCATTATTGTTGAAACTGGGCAATGGGTCAGGGAGTTCACTGTATTATTCTCTCTAGATTTTCGTATGCTTAAAATTTGTCATAATAAGAAAGGTTTTTAAAGTACCATATGTAAACAGTTAAAAAGAAAATAGAAATCTAGATCTGGACATGTGAGCTAAAAAATAGACGTCATGTACAAAAGGGAGAGGATTTGGTGAAAGCTACAACCCAGGGTAAAGAACAACATTCTAAAATTCAATCTATGCAAAAAGTTAATAATAAAATAATATCTCATAAGTCATGTTTGGTGAAACATAAATAATCAATCAACCAATCAATCAGTCAATCATATGAGTATAATAAGACCATGAGGTCCCTGGAGCAGGAAGAGGAAAGCAGCATGTGGATCACAAGGAAACATGTACCCAACTAGAACAGAGGTAGAAACTGGAGATCTCAGTCTGGAGGGAATAGTTAGCAAAAAATAATAGGACAATGAGGATCTGAAACCAGGAAAAAGGCAATGGAATGAAGATGATGGAACAAATTCTAGAGACAAATCATAACAACAGTTGACAATGTTTAACATTGAGATGAAGAAGAAGGAAGAGCCAAAGATGATTCAATTCAATTCAACAAATATTTACCAACCGTGAGTCTCACATGATCGCAAAGACCTGGCAGTCTAATTGAACAGGTAAGTAATTAAAACAATTAACTATACTTATAACAGATATTAACATGAAAGTTGTAGGAGAACAGAGATGAAGGAACAACTGAATAGATGGGGATAGTAACTGAGACGGGGAAAATACTGGAGGAACAGCAGTTTAGAAAGAACAGTAGAATTTGAGATGTTTATGGGACATAGGTTCAATAAGAGGTTACACATAGAGTTCATGTATCAGTATATAGGCAAAGATTCTAAAATAAATGGATTAGTTAAATTTGTTGGAAGTTTAAAAATGCCATCTTTCCACTTTGGTCCTATAAAGACAATATTTGATTCTATCAACATCTTCATCAAGTTTCTTTTTTTGTTTTTCAGTTAAATCTTTCCTGGATGCTAAGTAAATTCTGATTTAATGCTACTATATAGACTTTCTGAAATCATCTGAACCTAATGTCAAATTCCCTGATGCACCGTTTATGTGCATCATTTAAGATAAATTAAACAATTTCTTTGTAAATGCTTGTCTCACTGCACTTATCAGTATAGCTATAAAAAGCATAGTGATAATGGCTACCTTCAAAGAGAAAAATGTTATTTCAAAGATGGAAAAGTAATAAATCTTTGTTTTAAGGACTATGTAATGAGTGAAGGCAGAGGCAGCGCTGCTGATGTAACTGAATGGAAGTAACTTTTCCAAATGAAAACAAATCATATTTCTCTTCAGAAATGTTTGTACTCAATTTCTGAATGCCCTGTTTTAGAATTTATAGTTTTATTGAAAAGTCTGGGAAATTGAGAAACTGTCTCTAAAGTTCATTTATCAATTGGTCCAAATATATGCAATAGAGCAATGTTATATATGGTTAAACTGTAACACACGGTTTTCAACATCAATTGACATCAGGAATTCAAGAAGTAAAAAGTGCCATATGGCATTCATTTCATACTATAAAGGGGGACAACACCATCTACTATTTAATCACCATTCACAGGAATTTTCTTAGGTTGAGAAAGAAATCCAATAATAGCATATATAAAATTAAAGATGGCTAGGAGATATCACTGAACATTTGCATATTAATTTCCTAAATTGATTAGAAAACATAAGAAAAAGTCTTAGAATGAGCTACTTTCATCTTATACACTTTTATATATCTTTATAGTGACAAATGGGCGTCTATATTCTCAAAAATAATCTCACCAATTGAACAATGAACTAAAGTTGAGTAATGGTATAGATGGAGAGGTTTGTTTAACTATCACCTCCCAAAGATATGGAATGGAAGACTGCCCCAAGATCCCATCCCCTAGGATGCACATTTTTATTTTTATCTAAGCAACGTGCATGATACAGTACATGACTAAACATAATCCAATTTGATTTGTGTTTCCGTGGTTCTCCAAAGAACAAATCTGTAAAATGACAACATGTGAAAGCTTAACACAGTGATATAAAATGGCAGTGGCACGGTTCATATCTTAAACTGACAAACTGATGGTGATTATTGCAAGGACAATGCCCTGCATATGTCAAACGATTTGCAAATAATTTATGTCACCTTCCCCTCCATTATTGTTTTTGCAGAGGACATAAACTGTGTCACCAATATTAAACTGTCTGCAAAAAGAGCCGAGCTCAGCTTTCTCTTCTCTGAGAACGCGGAGCCATCTGTACCCAGACAAACATGCATATGGCCATCATTTGTCCAACATCTTACACAGTGTGAAGGTTTTTTACTTGAAATGCCAACCTGGGTGGCAGATGATGTATGTGTTTCCTCAGTCCTGTGATTACCAGGCCCGTGCCGCTGTGCCGCGCTCTCACCTCATCAGTTCCACAAGCTGCACTCCAAGGTGTGTGAGGCATTTGCAGCAATATGGCTTCTGACACGCACGGAGGTGGAGGCGTCCTGGTGTGAATATCCGACTCCAGATTTTGTTCCAATCAGGGTCAAAGTCTGACCCGCAGAAATTAGTGTGGGTAGAGATTTAGGACTCAAAAACAGCAATTTGAAAACTGGAATGAATATATTTTGATAAAGGAGAAAGCAAAGGGCACTCACTATCCCCTGCTTAATTGTTGTGCCTAATGCCTTAGAAATGGCCTGCATTTTGTTCCTTTGGAGGAAAATGTAGTGTAAAGCATGCTTGTTAGCACCAGGTGTACATAGAAAAGGTTACACCTACAATTAGAAGGTGTAATTAATTTTAGGGATTTGCCATTACTATAGATGAGAGTAAAGGGAATTGTCACCCTTACAAAAATAAATGACAAGGCAGCTATCCTACAGATCCAATACAGAGTTTTAGGAACACTTGAATAGGATTTTGATTGTGTGTGTGTGTGTGTGTGTGTGTGTGTTATATGTCACAAATGCATGCACACAAACACACACACACACACACATACACACACACACAAGACTGGGATCCTAAAACATAATTTTTTTTTTCTTTTAAGAGGTATCCAGAATCCAGACATGCAATTCAAGGCATAATACAGTATTTTTCTCTTACTATGATCCTCTATTTTTATCAGGGAGGGAGAGAGAGCAATAGAGGAGAATTGAGTTTAAAGATTGTCCCAAAGGGATCTGTTTAGACATTAAATAGGTTTTACAAAAACCTCAGGTCTTAATGAGTTACGTGTAAATTCATCAGAAACATATGGATTTATTTTCCTATAAAATTCTCAGGGACATAAAATATCTCCCCAACCTCCCTTTTTCGACAGGTAGTCGGGGGGACTAAAAGAAGACAAGTGATATTTAGTTCTTGTCCTGTACCACTTACCATATTTGGCCATAAACAAAAAAGTTTTCAAACATGGACTTTGAAAACTCAAACAAAAATACGTAATTTTTAAAAAAGAAATAATTTCTCGAAATTTATGAAACAAAAAAAATCTATGTACTTACCAAAATGAAAACATATCCCACCTAAGACCAGTTATGCTTACGAGAGAGTAAGTGAAATAGAAGCCATCAAGACCATCTTAGTAGTGACTCAATGTGATATGATTTCCAGAAATTGAATTCTCTCAATTGAAGACAACAGGCAGTTAACATAATTTCCATCAATATTTGCCACTTCCGATTACCTGTAATTGTTTCAATTAATGACTAGAGGGAAGAAAATGGAAACATACATATGTTAATAATAAAATTACAGAAAAACAAACATAATGGATTTTGTGAATTTACATTTGGGGAGTTTGTAAGATGAGGCCAGCAGCCCCTTAGCAGCTTATCCTGACAAGTTTAATTTATATGTTTTTAAATGAGCATTTGTCAAGGTTGGGAGAACTAAATTACATCCAGTTTACCCCCTCCTCTACCCCCAGGCTTTTTGTTCTCCTATATCCTAAAAAATACCAAGGATATGGTTAATAAAGCTCTCTGTTTTGTACAGAAGTTTCTTTGAGAGATTCATTAAATTAGAATTGTGAAAATTAATGTCTTTTTAAACTGCCTACTGGACCTTTCTACTTGGATGTCCAACTCAACATATCCAAAACTGGCATCAAAATTGTCAGTCTCATGAATTTGCTTTTCTATCAACTATACCCTTTCTGCCATTGAGGCTCAAAATCTTTGATGTTACTTTTTCTTTTCATCTGTTTAGCTATGAACCCTATAAACTTTTCCTTCCAAGTTTTTCTCAGATCTGCCCCTCTATTTCCTTTTCCTTGGCAACCGTCCTAATCCAAGTACTCATTACCTCAACTTAAGTTAAACAGGCTTTCATTTTTGTTTCCTACTGCACGATGCAGATGACACATCACTTCCTGATCAATCTTGCTCAACAGCCAATTTAATCATATCTTATTCTTCTTTCCAATAAAAATAATACTTTGGATTTGTGGAATGCTTCAGACCTATCAAGGCTGTGAAGCAGCAGAACAGGTAGTAACATTTCTGTGTTGTACATGAGGACGTTAAAACTTAGAGAGGGCGGGCCTTGCCTGAAGCCACACATAGCTACCAATGGGAGCAGGAATCCGACCCAAGGCTTTTGACTCCAAGTTCAGAACAGCGTTCTGTCTAGGATGACTGCCACGTTGCCTAAATGTCAAAATTGCTTAAGTGCCCTCAAGATCTTTTGTCCAAATCGAGTCCAAATTTACACTTATAAGTTCATCTTTCATGGCTACCATACAGAAACCTTCTGATCCAACTGCATTGATTTACCTACTGTCCATGAATTTGCTGGACACTCTACTCATGCTGTGATCTTCTAATAAAAGTCTTCCCCGATTCAGAGTCTACTTACCTACCTTTTAAAACGCAATTCCATTTACCTTCTCCATGAAGCTTTTTACAACTATTCCATTAAATGTCAATAATTGTTCACACGTTTAAACTCAGTGTAATTATTTTTTATTTGTTGTTTTTTTTGACTAACACTAATTTGGCCTGAATCCCCTTCTGAGGCAGTGCCTTTCTGAGGACTCCATTTGATGCCCATGTGTATCAGGTGACTTTCCACTCTGATGGGAATGCAAATGATTTCTAGCCCTCTACGAACTCTAACGATGGTTCTACTTGCTCTTTCCCAATAGTTCTTTCCTGAGTCTTGGTAGTTTCTTCATATACCTGTGATGATCAATACAATACTCAGCTGAAGTCTAGTGGCGGAACCCTCTCTAGAGGTCTCGCTCCATGCAGTTCTCTCCAGTACTCTGCTTTGGGAATTCTAGCCACCTTGGTTGGCCTTCTTGAACTCTGAACTCTGTCTTCTCAACTCAGGGAATCTACCGGGCCCTGTTTTGTTCCCCTCTCCTGTGCTACAGCCCGAAAATACTAAGCAGAAGCTGGGACAATTGAAAGGCTCACTTTGTTTCTTTTCATGCAAGGATCACTGTCCTGAAATGACTATTGTTTCATGTCTGAAAACCACTGTTTCATATATTTTGTCTGGCTTCTTCAGTTCTTTAAGGCAGGAGAATAAATCCAGTCCTTGCTGCTCCCATCATAACAGGAAGTGGGCTTTCTTAGATAAGCATTATGAAATATAAAGATTGCTCTAGGAGTCAAAGTGAAAATAAGCTTTTCTTATTTGGAATTCTCAAAAAACAAAATAAAAAACAACAAAATGAAAATTTATCCTTTCTAAAATAAGCCCTTCAGCAATGGCATTCAGTTCAAAGTAGAAAAAGTAAAATTCATCGACTCTTTATTTTAATCTTTATTTTATACACATGTAAGGAGGTAATTCAACATTTTAAAGGTAATTTACACAATCTTTCATATTTAGTAAAGGTCACAAAGAAACATTGTTTCAATAGACAGAAATATTTTCTGATGTAATATTAAAATATAAGGTATTTCTTCATTTGTGTTGTTTGGTAGCAAAAAATGAAAAATGGTGTGACTTGCAACACAAATCTGTTCAGAGAGAGAGAGAGAAATGAAATAAACAGAAAAAAGGGTCTGAGCAAGCTAGTACTTTTTTTTTCTTACAAGCTCCACTTTGTATTGGTAAGACCAGATAATGAGTAGCACTTTTTCTTTGTAACAATTCATTAATCAGAGAAATGATCCTTGCTCGTGTTTAGATGTTTTACTTAATTTGGTACCTCTGGCCTGCTGCCCCACTAGTGCCAAAATTATTATTTCTCACCCAGCAGGTGATAAATAACAACTTCAGTCGTGATTAATACTATGAATCCTTCAACCTGACTAATGCAAAAAAACTTGAGACCTACAGAACAAGTGGGTGATAATTGTTGTGAGAACTGTTGAAGCTCTGCTCAGCTTGTGAGAAAAGAAATCCACAGGAAATGAAGCGTTTGCTAGCAGTCCAGCTGATCCTAAGAGGCTTCATTAAGCCCATCTCCCGACATTCCGCCACTTGAATACCAGTGCTGGATTTTCTCCCTCCTAATACTAAGTTTGAAGTATCTTCAGAGACAAGAAACCACTAACTCATTTTGCTACATTTAAATATTTATTGAGTGGATGAATGAATAATAAATGAGAACACAGAGTTCTTACCCAAATACTAGTCATTGTTAATATGGGTCAGGTGAGAGCTACATACAGTTATCTCTGGTCATTTCTCTAATAATACAATTGTACACAATGTAGTTTTGCTAAAGCCCATAGCAAAATTAACATTCTCTGCTGGCAAAAAGAAAACTGTTACTAATGACCAGTAACTAAAGCCACATGGTGCCATCAACTTGATTATTATCACTTAGCACGAGATACCAAGGTAATATACCAGTAGTCCTCAGTTAGGCAGATGGTAGGGGAAATATGTATTGTTTGAAGAGCTTCCCAGGATATTCCTTGCCTCCAAATTTAGAAACTTCTTTAAATGGCACAATATATTTTAAGTCACAAGTCAATGGATTCATAATGATGGTCAACCACTTGAATATGATTTCAGACATATTGTTCAGCAGGCAAGTTGTTTTAATTTTTGGTTATTTTAATGCTTTAGGTGGAGGGATGCACTCTCCAGTTTAACATAGACCCCACTATTCCTATTGTCCTAATATCCCGTCTGTCTCTCTATTCATCACACACCTAGCTTCTGAATTAAGTTCGTGATCTCTGGCTATATGGAAAGGTGTCAAATAATATCAAGGGGGGGGGGGGGAGTTAAGAAAATAGCTTGGATTGAGACATGCAGCTAAATATACCCAGAGATTTTCAAGAATCACAAATTATCTAAGCATCAGTTTCTTCAGTTAAAAACTATTTTACCTCTGCCCTTAATCTAAACAAGCAATGTCTGGCATGGGATCAAGATCACTTGAAAAGTGCACAATGTTTAAGTGATAAAGAGTGGAAGAGGGGAGTGTAACACAGCCTAGAGCTCAGGATAACTCTTAAGAATAGTCTTAACCAGGATTTGAAGTAAGGGGAGAAAGCAACAGAATGAAACAAAAACCTATTTCCTCATTAACCAGATATCTCATCGTTCTTAATCTTAATGAAAAGTGAAGAAAATTACCTTAAATTGAAATTCTAGACTATGGACGTAGCATTGATTTACTCTTTAAATTAAGAGGAAATAAAAAACTTAATGACAAAAATATAAATTGAATTTGTAGTCAAAAAATCTCTCCTCAAAATCCAGTAACGCTGAATAATCCCTATCTTACATAAATTTCTGAGAACAGAAAGTGTCACCCAATTCATTTCTTTAAATCAACTTTATTGAAGTATAATTTACATAGAATAAAATGCATTTTGATGAGTTTTGACAAATGTATACATCTTATAAACCATACCAAAATCCAAACAGAGAATTTTCCCATTCCCCCAAAGGGTTCCCTTGTGCCCGTCTGCGTTCAATCAAAACAAATCACCTCACCCCAGGCAACCATTGATCTTCTGTCATCATAGATTAACTTTGCCTAGTCTAGAACTTCATATATATGTACATAGAATATATATTTCACTTCTAGCCTCTTACCCTCAGCATATGTAATGGTTTTGAGATTCATCCAGGTTGTTGCAAGTAATAGTTTGTCCCTTTTATTATTGAACAGTATTCTGTTGTTTGAATATACCATAATTTATTCATCCTGTAGATGGACTTTTGGAATTTTTTCAAATTCCAGGCTGTTACAAATTAAGCTGATAAACATTAAGGTACAAACCTTTTTATGGACATGGTGTTATTCCTTTAGGGCAGATACTTAGAACCGGATTTACTCAGTCATGTAGTAAACGTGCATTTAAGAAAATTGCCAGTTTTCCAAACTGCTTACACCAATTTCTACTCCCACTAGCAATGTATGAGAATTCCAATCCTTTCACATCTTTGTCAACACATGGTAAAGTCAAACTTCAATTTTAACCATTTTAAAGGTGTGCAGTGGTATCTATTGTGGTTTGATTACATTTACTTGATGACTAATGACATTAAGCTTCTTTTTCATCTATTTATTAGCCATTTATATATTTTCTTTTGTATAATGTCTAAGTCTTTTGCTCACTTTTTAACCTGGATTGTTTGTCTTTTTATTAAGTTCTAAGAGTTTGTTATCTGTTCTTGATAATTTAATCAGATATATTATTGCAAATAATTTCTCCCAGTCTGTGGCAAGCCTTTTCATTTTCTAAAGTGTCACTTGGAAGAAGTGTTTTTAATTTTGATGAATTTTACAATATTTTCCTTTTTCGTAAGTGCTGTGTCCTATCAACAAAATCTTTGCCTACCCTAAAGTCACAAAGGGTTTTCCCAGTGTTTTCTTCTAGAAGTTTTAGTTTCAACTTTTACATTTAGGTCAATAATATATTTTGAGTTAGTTTCTTGTGATTTTTTTTCCATTTGATATCGACTTTGTTCCAGAACCATCTGTCTAAAATAATATCCATTTCCCCATTTGAATTATCTAGAATTTTATTGACTTTTATTACGTCTGTTTCCTATGTCATTTTGGTTTATTTTCTGTTGGTTTTTCATTTTTTATTACATTGATTATCATTCTTTATGATTTTCTTCATAGTACTTATCTGGGGGTTAATTGCTCTTCTTTCTCTGGAGTCTAAAGATGGAAGCTGAGATAATTGATTGTAAGCTTTTTTTCCTTTTTGAATATGAACATTTAAAGCTGTACTTTTCCCTGTAGGCACTATTTAACTTAAATCCCACAAACTTGGGTATATTTTCATTATTCCTAAATTCAAAATATTTTCTAATCTCCTTTACCCTGGGTGTTTTTGAAGGGTGTTGTTTAATTTCCAAATATTAGGGGATTATCCACGGCCTAAATCCACTCAATAATTATTTGTTGAGCACCTACCATATGCTCAACAAGTAAAGAAACTCCCAGAGATAAGGGGCTGGGAAATAGCAGATACTTATTCAGACTACTTACTTTACACAATCCTTGACAAATTCAAGATGTTTACTGAATGAATGAAAATAAGCACTCTGGGGGATGTAAACATAAAAGTTTGATTAGAATTTAACTCTGAAGAGTATTAGTCTAGTGATAAAATAAAAATATGATACCAAGAAATAAAGACTACATGGGTATTCAAGAACTTGACAAATTAATGCTTCTTGAGCTGTCCAGTGAAAAATTCAGCACTTCTAAATTCTCCAAGGAAACAGATAATGGATACCTAATCTGTTATTGCATTTGGTTGGAAAAAACATTTAACATTATATAACCAAATGACTGCCAATGCATGATACAGTGGCTCTACCTTGTATGAGTAATGTTAAATTATTATTCACAATATTATGGCCTTATATACAGAAATACTACATCATAGATTGTTCACTAATTTTCCAGTCCTTTCACACCTATCAAAAGCAAAAGCAAATGGCAAGCTGAGGATAAATATCCACAAAACCTCTGAAAACAATGGGTTAATTTATCTATGATACAAACATCACACATAAATCAGTAAGGAAAAAAAACAATCCAATTAGCAATGGACAAAAACAGAGATTACTAATAACCAATAAAGTTGAAAATATGTTTAACCTCACTTATATAGAGACATAAAATCAAAAAGTAATAAGATACTACTTTTCACTTAGAATAGCAAATATTTAAATGTTTCATAGTGAAAGTTTCATAAGACTATAAATTTATATAAAATTTAAGTTATGTGGCCTTGAAGAAATCTCTTAATCTCTCTGTGCCTCCTTAGTTTTGTCATCTCTAAAACAGGGATATTATATCATAGGATTGTTATAAATTATTTAATATATGTAAAGAACTTAGAACAATGTCTCATACACTGCAAGCATTATATGTCTTTAGGACTTTAGATTAGGTAGACTTCTTCACTATAACAACAAAAGCATAATCCATAAAATACTTGATAAACTAGACTCAATCAAAATTAAACATTTCTGCTCTTCCAAAGATACCACTGAGAAAATGAAAAGACAAGCCATAAACTGTGAGTAAAGTAGTATAATTACAATGTAATACATAGATGATTATAGAAATGAAACCCATATAATGTTACTAACCAATGTCACCCCAATAAATTTAATTTTTAAAAAAGTAGTCTATATTATTTGAAAATAGGCTCTGATTAAAGGTATATATTGTAAAGTCTGGACAACTACTATAAAAAATGATTAAAGGTATAAAAAATAAGCCAATAGTAGAGATAAAATTGCTTCAATAAAAAACCTCAATCCAAAAGAAGGAAGAAAGAGATAAAAGAAATTGGAACAAGTAGAATAGAAAATATCTGGTAAAATATTTTAATCTACCTCTATCAAAAATTACATTAAATGTAAATACCCTAAACACACCAATTAAAAGAAATTGTCTGATCCAATTCTAAGCTGTTTATAAGAAAAATATTTTAAATAAAAGGGTGTAAGTAGTCTAAAAGTAAAATGATAAAAATATATAGACTTTGCAGGGGGCTGGGTGGCTCAGTTGGTTAGAGCATGAGCTCTGAACAACAGGGTTGCCAGTCTGATTCCCACATGGTGCAGCGAGCTGCACCCTCCACAACTAGAGTGAAGACAACAAGCTGCCGCTGAGCTTCCGGAGGGGCGGCCGATGGCTCAGTTGGTTAGAGCACGAGCTTGCCCTTTCAATTCCCGCATGGGATGGTGGGCTGTGCCCCCATGAAAATGGCGACTGGACTTGGAGCTGAGCTGCGCCCTCCACAACTAGATTGAAGGACAACGACTTGGAACTGATGAGCCCTGGAGAAACACACTGTTCCCCAATGGGAAAAAAAAAAAAAGCAATGAAAAGATAAAATATTTTTAAATATTTAAATACACACACACACACACACACACACACACACACACATATGGCCTTGCAAACATTAAATAAAACGAGTAGCTATATCAGATAAATAAATAACTAAATTAGTATCAGCTAAATAATTTCAGAGCAAGAAACATTACCAGGGATAAAGAAGAATATCAATAAAGGGATCAATTTTCCAAGAAATAATAATCCTAAATATATATACACCTAACAAGAAATCTTCAAAATGCATTAAGTAAATTGATAGAAATGAAAGAAGGAAAAAAGCCACAATTCAACAGTCCTTTCTCAGTAATGTAGAACAAGTAGGTAGAAAATTAATAGGGACATCAAAGACCTAAACACCACAATCAACCAATTAGACCAACTTAACATTTATAGAATACTCTAATAACAGCAAAATACACACTTTTCAAATGCAAATGGAATATTCACCAAGATAAACCATATTCTAGACCATAATGCAAACTTGAACAAATCTGAAAGAACTGAAATATACAGTATGTTCTAGAAACAGAAGAGAATTAAATTAGAAATCAATAGAATGGTATCTGGGAAATCCTCAAATATTTTCAAATTTAAAAGTACACTTACAAAATAACCCATGGATCAAAGAAATCACATGGGAATTAGGAAATAATTTGAATTCCAGGAAAAGTTTCAAAATCGCCTTGAAGCGTGAACTAGGCACTGGAATCTGTGCATAGCTTCCCAAGGGGAGTACTTCGAAGGTGACCATAGTGATATTCAGCAGAGGTATGTAGCACTTTTTCTAGGATGAATTCACGAATTTAATTGTCAGACCATGTTTATCAGCCCAGACATAATCAAACGTTTACAATATTTTTAAATTTAAGACTCAGTAAAATTTATAAATGATAGGAAGCAACTGGTTGTAATACTTTAAAAAAATTAAAATTAAAATTAAGTTCAAAAAGTTGTATCTTAAATTTACTTTAGAAATGTAGTAACTTGAACTGTCTCAATGTACAGCTACATTTTACCCATTCTCATTAAATGAAATCATAGATAACAGTAAGAAAAATACTAACTCATCTGGTCATCAAAAATGTACCAAAACAAATTATTAACGCATCTCTCAGATCGACAGTTTCTACTTTTTCTGGATTTAGGTTACCTAATGAATTAATACAATATCTATTCATCCAATATTCAAATCAATTAAGAAGTAGCAAAAGGGTTTCATAGAAGATAGTTATGCACATCATTCAAAAGTCATGAAATGACACTATAGACTGTACCTGTCTTGATTTCCTTTCTCACTACTTATGATTTTAATTTAAATAAGGGATCATGCTATTTATATTAAAATTCAGCATACATGTTAAGTATTTTGGCAGCAAGTACTTTGGCAGCAAAATAACATTTAATTCTTTGGTCAGCAAACTGGCTTTTCAGTGAAAATTTTTAGCTACTGTGACTTGGCTTTATGGACTCAAATTTAAAAGATAAAAGAAAGTAACTGAATCACCATAAGACATCAAGGTTTCTACCATGTTTCCCCGAAAATAAAACCTAGCCGGACCATCGCTCTAATGCGTCTTTTGGAGCAAAAATTAATATAAGACCTGGTGTTTTATATTATATATTATAACCAGGTCTTATATTAATTTTTTTCTCCAAAAGACGCAGTAGAGCTGATGGTCTGGCTAGGTCTTATTTTCGGGGAAACACGGTATTTTCTAATGTATTGTTTTGATGATCATTTACTCAACACTAGAGAGCAACTGGGCTGGAGAGTGATCGTAGACAGTAGTCTTAAATAACAGTAAATATCTCGACTTGATATAAAGTTCCTCGTATTAAGGTAAGAATATAGCCTGTTGTAATGATTAAGATTAAAATATCACAGCCCATGTTGCTGTAATATCTTCATGTCCAAAAATACTCAAAGAAAAGTCTAGATTGTATATACTGAGGTACAAATGGTACTAGTTCAATTAAATGAACCTTAGGGTAATATATATTTTTAAAAGCATCATTAAATACAAAACAATATTTAAAAATATATACCAAAAAAAACTCATCTTAAAAATTGTGCAAAAACACAGTTAACTTGGGATTTTTTATTTTAATAATAATACACATTACAAAATTAGTTCAGTATACCCCTTATATGGTATAAATCTACAGTTTTAAAGAAAAGTGCTGTGTTCCTTAAAAACTGAACAGATGCCAGACACCTGGGTTTGAATTCCAACTCAATTTACTAACCCCATGAGCCTAGGCAAGGTATTACCCTTTCCTTTTTCTTTTGTATTAGTTTCAAGTATTATCCTTTCACTGTCTCCATTTCCTCTTCTGTGAACTAGGGACAATCGTCACAGTATTTTTATAAGGACTAAATGAGTTTAAATGCCTGGTACATAAAAAGAAAACATAGGGGCCGGCCCAGTGGCTCAGGCGGTTAGAGCTCCATGCTCCTAACTCCGAAGGCTGCCAGTTCGATTCCCATATGGGCCAGTGGGCTCTCAATCACAAGGCTGCCAACTCAATTCCTTGAGTCCCGCAAGGGATGGTGGGCAGCGCCCCCTGCAACTAAAATTGAACACGGTACCTTGAGCTGAGCTGCCACTGAACTCCCGGATAGCTCAGTTGGTTGGAGTGCATCCTCTCAACCACAAGGTTGCCAGTTTGACTCCCACAAGGGATGGTGGGCTATGCCCCCTGCAACGAGCAACGGCAACTGGACCTGGAGCTGAGCTGCGCCCTCCACAACTAAGACTGAAAGGACAACAACTTAAAGCTGAACAGCACCCTCCACAGCTAAGATTGAAAGGACAACAACTTGACTTGGAAAAAAGGCCTGGAAGTACACACTGTTCCCCAATGAAGACCTGTACCCCTTCCCCAATAAAAATCTTTAAAAAAAAAAAAAAAGGAAAACGTAAAAGTACATTATTCTAGACATTTTCAAGAAATGATTTTTAAAATAAAATATATAAAATATTAGAAAATTTGAAAGGGACACAACATATAATCCTTAGTGCTTCCATATAAATGCTGGTTGATACTTCTGTGAAAACCATCCTACCTTCCCCACAAAAGGAATAAAACAGCATTATTAAAACATTCTTGTCTCAATAAGGTCCTTAAAACAATTCCTTTATCAAATGTAAATTATACCTGCTCTGATGAAATGTTTTTAAATTCAATTAAGTTTAGATATGAAGAAATGTTTTTAAATAGTAATCTGTTCCAAGATTTGATCGTCACATTTTCTAAAAGCATACTTGTGAAGAACATCTTTCCTATGACCAGGTTTACCATGTATCTAGCAAAGTAATCTTGGGAATACGGAACACAAATTACTTGCCGTAGAAAAGATACTCTATGTATGATGCTCAGAGAGAGGCTTTCAGAAAAATCAAGTAAATACACCAGCCATACAGTTGTATAAGGTTTATTTTTATGTGCATACACGTTTCAAGAAAACAAAATTTTTCAGATATAGAGTACAGCATATCTAATGAAGTCATTCAGAATTATTTTAATGTGTACACAAATAACAGTATAAAGTACATGTATAGGATACATTAATTATATAATTTGTTTTGAGGTTTCAAAAAGCAGTGTTTTGGTTTTAAAATTCTGATACCATTATCATATCATTCAAGTAACATATATTTCAAAAGTTAAATTTTGTTCACTAATAACTAAATTAACACATAATTCTTAAGACAATCTGATGGATAAGCTGCCTTTACCACGATCTTCAAAATAGTGCTGTTCAATTCTTCTACAGAAAGCAAGGAGGTTGCTATAGTTTTTCACCTTCTCAGAAAGTTCATCATTGGTCAACTGTGTGGTAAGAATGGTATACAGATGGCCAAATACCAGTGCATCTAGTTCAGTGGGCCTGAAACAAAAGTAAAAATGACAGTAACACAGATAGCATTTAACTTGTATGGTAGGATATATACAATTTAAAAAAAACATTTTATTCATCTATTTAAAAGAAAAAGGTCACAGAAAAAAAAACAAATCCTACCCCAATTTGATAACAGAATTTATTCTGTTTTAACTTGGAGTTTGTTGTAAGACATGAAAAAAAAGATCTTTAAAACTATGATTTCCTAGTTGTGTGACTTGTTTATTGAAGTAGTATTATTTAAATGTGTTAAAATAATATTGGTTTAATTGATTGTATTCACTTTACTCATTAATTTATTCACTAAGTAAATAAGCAGGTCTCCAATGTGCCAGGAACTATGTCAGATACTAGAGATCTCAAAACAAGAAATATCTTCTAAGACATGGACACAAAACAAATTACCAAAACACAATTTACTAAGTGCTTTAATAGATGTATAAATAAAATGCTGTCAAAGCTCAGAGGATTTCACTGTGGTGCTGGCACAACAAAATGAGACCTGATTACCCAGTCATATATTACCAGCATGATTTCATTTTAATTTTACCACTTTTAAAGTAACTTAGCTTTCTGAAGGAGACATAATCATAAAGATACCTTCAACAAAAATTTTTCTAAGGTTTTTTTCCCTTTAATTATGTATTACTAACAAAAAAATTAAATTTATCTACCTCACCTCTAATGGACTATAAATGATGCATCACCAATGCACATTATATTAAAATAATTACTAGCACAATATTCCTAAAAATGTTCACTAAGTTTTCTTTCCCATCACACTGCTAACCTGTCATGTCTTCAGACTACTAGAAATAATCTACTAGAAATCATACTACTAGAAATATCCTTTCTTTATATACCAGTCACCAATCTTCAGGATGGTCCTTCAAGTTTGTAAATCAAGCCCCTTGTCATCAACCTTTTCTATATTTTTCCTTTGGGTATTTTTGAGCAATTTCCCCTTAATTTTCTTAACTGGTGATTTCTTAATTAAATAAACCTCAACAAAATCCTATTCCTCCCTGACATTTTTCAAATTAAAATTCCCAAATATAATTTTTGCACCATTTCTTCGGTACACTTCTCCATCAGTATATGAAGGTATATTTTCAAATTTTACCATCTACTTTATGGTTAATAGCAGTATTTTTTCTTTTTAAAATCTAACTCCTTTTCCAGTTTCTCATTCAACTTAACCTAGTTTTAACCAACATTTATTGAGCTTCTAGCTTGCACAGACCTACAAGGAGCTCATAAATGCTTTAAAAGTATAACTTTTTCTATCCTGATTACATTTAGGAAAAAAATACATTATTTTTCTACTCTTTCTTCCCCTTTATTAAAAAAGTAGCATAAAACTATACTTTAAGAACAGTTTTAGTTTCTCATTCCCAGTCTACACTCAACCAGGTGAAGGGAACAAATGACGCAGCAGTCTTTGTGTGGGTGTCTTAACGGGTATCACACATCAGCAAGACAGCACGTACATAACAGGTAGTACGCGTTTTGTTTTAGTTGCATTTCAGAAATATGATTTAAATAAATATTTAAAAGCTATCAACACTATATATTTTGAAGGATAAAAAGGCCATCAATGTTATTATCTACCTTGTATCATTTCTAATTTTTTTCAAATTCATTTTCCTTTTGCCTTTCCACCATTTAGCTTCTTTGTCTTCTTTTTTCCCTATTACTAATCTTCCTGCAAGATCTCCCTCCACTCCCCTTTCCCTTTCCCTCATCAAGTAAAGTTATTAGGTTTCTTTCATGAGCCCTCTCAACATCCCCGTAGGTAAGCTATGAGAAAAGCTGACTCTAATTTAAGAGGGTAAGGGGAAGATACACAGGGAAATAAAGTAACCTGCCAAAGTTTGGTATATGTTAGAGCCAAGAATAGAATTCAGGGCCTCTGACTTGGAATCCAATACTACATATCTTGACTTAAGCCAGTGCCCTATTCATTAAGGTACAGTGTCTCCCAAAGTAATGATGCCTGCGACAGATAAAGAAATGAGAAAAATTTTGCCACAACCAAGTAAAAATACAATTTCTTTTTTCATAAATTTAGTTTACTTGCATGTTAACATTAATTAAACAATTGGATCAAATTAAAACAAAAAACTAAATCTATTCTATTCATTAATCATAACTGTTAGGGAAAAATGTTTACCTAAGTCTCATATGAGGTAAAATTATTTCAAAAACCTACATCTTACTATCAATTAAACAGTTCCTCAATAGCAAACCTTTGGTTTCGCACCTGTTCTAAATTTTTAATTTTTAATTACAAGTTTAAATATAATTGTACCCTCATGAAGAAAAAAATATTTTGACATTTCTACTGAATCACGTGTCAAATGATACCTGATTACTAACTCTGATACTGAATTTACGTGAGAAGAAAAATAAGTTAGATATATGCTCCTGGCCTCCCATAAAGACAGCTTGTGTAACAAAACTCCTAACACAGGATGATGCACTTCAAACAATAAAACACACCCCTCTGAGCTTTTCAACTCCTAAGAATTCCTAGATCAGAAAGAAAAGAAACTACATAATACTACTATTTGGATACGTTTCTTTTGTATTAGAGACAAAACAAATAGACTCTGCATAGCAAACACCACTAGAAATATGAGCATAGCTGTAGAAGCTTTCCCTTACAGGATTTCATGAGTTGGAGCTCTAAGACCTTTCTGCTTCAGAGATCAACAGACTCCAATTTTATTTTAATATCAGTTACATGTAGTATATATTAATATAATTTAAATATTTCCAACCTATCAAATAGTCATTTTTGCTACAAATATTAATATATCTACCGAAAGATGTATGATATGGCTATAGAAGATGAATGCCAATGAAGAAAGAATAAATAATAGCAAATAAAGCTATCAACCTAAAAAATAAAAAGCAAGAAAATTTTATTAAAAAGCCAAGAAAAGGTTAGAACTTCTAAGCAAATCACTGAGATTAAAATGCTAATTTAAACCCATCTTAAACTGGATCACAGGATAGCTGACTCTGATACACTAAAATTATAACTTTAAAAAAAAAAAGAAAATCCATTCTTTATATTAGATTTTCTTTTCCAAATTACAAAAAAAATTCTGTCTTAATGAAATATGAATTACTCAACTTACTTATATAAATATTTAATCTATATCCTTCATATTCATTTCTGGGCTTTACAAATAATGTCACCAACTTTTAAAAGATAAGTTCATAATAGTGCTGTCTATCCAACAATATTTTTTATTGTTTAGTTTTATTCACTTTTCTAGTCCCCAGGGTATCACCCTATACAGACAAGTATTTTAACAGTACTTTGCAAGTTTAGAATTTTGTTAATTAAAGTGTCATAGTTCCAAACAAATGAGAAACAAAAACTCAGGCACAGACAATAGTTTAGTGGTTACCAGAGGTTAAGGAGGGAGGGAGGTGGTAGATGAGGGTAAAGGGGATCAAATATATGGTGATGGAAGGAGAACTGACTCTGGGTGGTGAACACACAATGGGATTTATAGATGATGTATTACAGAATTATACACCTGAAACCTATGTAACTTTACTAACTATTGTCACCACAATAAACTTTAATTAAAAAAAAGAAAAGGAAAAAGAAAGCAACAAAATGTCATAGTTCCATACATAACACCTTGAACTACCTCTAGTAGAACCTCTATCATATCACACACTAATGACTGGTTTACCTATCTTAGAAATTTTATTTTATTTTATTGGGGAACAGTGTGTTTCTCCAGGGCCTATCAGCTCCATCATTATCCTTCAATCTAGTTATGGAGGGTGCAGCTCAGCTCCACGTCCAGTCGCCGTTAACCGAGCCATGTGGCCACCCCTCTGGAAGCTCAGCAGGAGCTCGTTGCCTTCAATCTAGTTGTGGAGGGCACAGCTCACTGGCCCATGTGGGAATCGAACCGGCAATCCCGTTGTTAAGAGCTCACGCTCTAACCAACTGAGCCACCGGCCACCGATCTTAGAAATTCTTAATGGCAAGAACCCGTTTGAGAAATCTCAGTCTCCCAGAGCCTACCGTAGCACGATGCCTGACTCCCATGAAGTGCTAATTAAATGTCTAATGAAGGCAAAATAAATTTAAGTATATAATCTTTTCATAAATATTTCTCGATAAAACAATTCCTCTATGATAAAATAATTTTGTAATCTAACAGTACAGAAAAAAACTAAGTAAAAAAAAAAAATTTTCTTACTGCTTATTGAAGAAATATGGTTGTGTTCCCAGTCTTTGAGAAAGAGCTTGACAGCACTGGTCTACATCTTCTAAGACCTAATACAGGCAATAGACCCCAAAGGAAAATATTTAAATTAGCAAAACAGTAAAATGTGTCTAAAACAATTTACTTCACTGTTTATAACAAATATATAAATTCAGGTAACCTTTTATAATACATTTAAATCAGACTATAGATCACATATAGAACATTAAGTAATGCTTTCTATATAAAAAAATAGGAAGAAAATTTGAGAGCTAATTTCCTTTCAATGCAAGTACAATTAAGTTACTTATAAGGATTACTTTTCAAGAAAGACTTAATCTCAACACTGCACTCCCTACAAAAACGTTTTCCTAAATCTATATATTCAAATTATTTGACATATATAAAATAACCTGCTTTATAAAGATGACCCTGATGACTCACCATAAATAAAAGCATTTGAGTTGTTTTTCCACTAGTGGAGATGGATTTTATTTACTGCATCACTATTCATTTTCCGAATCCCCCTTGCAGCCAATGGCACACATTAGTGAGTTGGCTGGCCAGGACCAAGGGTAGCCTTGGAAGAGAGACATTAAATTGTCTAAGGATGTTCAAACTCATGACCTTGACAAGATTTGTATTTTTTAATCTTGCTACTTCAGTAAATTTAAGAGCAAAAACACAAACAAAAAAAGATATATTAAGTACTGTACTTAACTTCTATTTTAAGCCCTGATGACGCAGATTGATATTTATTTGCAAAAAAGATGCCCACAATGTATTGCTGAATGGGAAAAAAATCAGCTTATAGAGTAGCAGGTATGATTCCATTTGAGGAAAATGTTATTAAGAGACATCGAGAAAAATGCTCTCAAAATAGTTAACTGCGACAATTTCAAGATGGTAGAATTTCAGGCAATTTTTATTTCCTTTTTGAACTTTTCTGTATTATTTAATTTGTTTTATAATAAGCACATGTGATGTTTATAAAACAAAACTATTTCATGTCAGAGAAAATAAAAGGAAATGTTTTGTTAATTTTTTATTATGTTGGGATTTCTTAAAATCCCAGCTATCAATACAAAGGACTATCAATACAAAAAAAATGAATTTCTTAATGCTTTAAAGGCTTTTCTTAAATGCACTGAGGGTTTTGTAAACTTCGATCTGACTGACCTGGTCCAGAGTCTTGTTACCCCATCCAATAGCTTTCATCTTACGTTTGACTTCCCACTGTTTCTGATAGGCCAAAATATGATTCAGAGGCCAAGGGTAAGGAGATCCATACCTAGCATGAGTGATCTAAAGCAAAAAAGATTGTTAAAAACGTGATTCTTTCTGAAAACAAAGCGTCTTTTTACAAATAGAATTCTAGGGGAAATATATGTTCAGAGAACACAAGTAGAACAATCTGGAAAAAACACATAGCTTGCAATCTAAAAAATTAAAATTTTAAAACATTCTCTTTAAAAATATATAAACTTTTATGTACTTTGCAACCAGTTATATCAAACAATGACACATAGCTTCCCTAAAATGTATGTGCAAGCAAAATTAAAGTAAGTGAAAAACTATATCACTAATGGTATAAACCACCATGTTTCATTTATGAGCAGGGACTTATGATTCTGAGCAAAAGTGTTTTCTCATTAAACTTTAATTAAGATGAATGCTGCAGAACCACTCACCTCCCCTACTGTAGCTTCATCACACCACTGAAGATACAACTAGGAACAAAAGAACAGTCACTGAAACTTTAGAATACCAAAGAGAAAATGGATGAAAATAAAGTTATTTCTTGCCATGGTAATTTTTTATAAGCCAATTTTATAAAAGTCACATATGTGAGGGTTGTTTTTTTTCTTTGCTAATGTTGCTATACATAATAATTAAATGTAATGGCAGTATTTAAGAAAAATATTTCTTATTCACATAGTACATTTCTAAATACCATTAAAGTGTTTTATAGATATTATTTAAGTAAACTTCACAAGGCCAAAGTAAAATAATAAGTTAGCAAGAATCACTCCTTTTTACATACAGAAAAATTAGAATTGAAAATGTCAGGCAACTTGTTCAAAGATAATGATCAAGTAATTTGGGTAAGCATCCTCACCCTAGAATTACTTGACTATTTTCCTATTTCTCAATAACTTTAAAATAACCCATAAGAAAGATGATCTTTTATGAGAGAAAAAGCTTATTTTCAAGGCCTATTATTTTCTATCATACCTCTGCAGTTAACAGCATATTGTTGACTAATTCCATGTAGGCTTTCATTTCTGCTTTTTGGACTTCATCCAGCCCATCACTAAGAGAATGGCCCTAAAGGGAATTTAAAAAAATTTAAGAGCATCATATTAAATATACAAAAACTTTCAGTTATCTTACTACCAAGTAATATAACATCAATCTTTTTACTGCAAATGTCCAATGGACTGATTTCCAAAATGCCTAAAACATAATTATTTTATATGAAAAAATAATATCGCTACAAACTATTAATAAGCAGTATTTATTTGTCATTATAAAAATGTATCTTTCAATGGATAAAATTATATTATCAATTATTTCACCAAAGAAGAACATACGAATGGTCAGTAAACCTTGTTATTTTAAGAAACTAATCTTATTAGTAATAAAATAAATGCCAAAAGATACATATGTTGCTTATACAGTGGTCAAAGATGAAAAAAATGTTAGTAAAGGTATAGGGAAATAGACACTAATTTTTAAATTCTAATATGCTATAGGAATGAATGGATGCATAAAATAATATAACCGTTAGTTCAATCTGGCAATGTGTTTTAAGATTTTAAAAATGCATACCCTATAACATCGTAATATCACTCTTAGGAATTTATCCTAAGGAGATAATCTGACAAGTGTACAAAGGTATATGTACAAGAATATTTATCTTAGCACTCCATAACAGCAAAAAATTGGCAACAACTTAAGTGTGCATCAGTAAAGACTTAAGTAAATAAATTATAATACATCCATATAACAGAATATTATACGAGACTTTAAAAGGACAATGCATACATAAACACTTGTATATGTATGTATGTATGTATAGTCATTAACATGGAATGATTTCCAAACACAGTGATGATTTTAAAAGGCGAGCTGCAAAATAACTAATAATAGTATAGGCCATATTTTTCAATATATGCAAAAGGAAAAGTCTGGAAGTATGTTCCCAAAAATGTTAATGGAGGTTGTCCTTCGATAACTATTAAAATTTAAATGAATAATTCAAATGGATAAATTAATACATTCAACTTTTAAACATATCATATCTCTCTTCTCAAATGTTCACTTGATATTTTACATTAATAACAACTTAACAGTTTTTATTTATGACCAGAATTCTTATAAGCATCAAGTCAGAAAATTATGTATTATTTTGGAAAGATCTAATTACCTCTTTTGCATTGATTTACATTATGAGAAAAAAACTTACATTTAAAAAATATTTCTCCAGTAGTTTATATTGGTATTTTATAAAACTAGATTACAATCAATGTAAATCTTAAGACATGCTAAAGAATGATGAATGACATATTTAAGAATAACTGTGATCAAATGCATTTAGTATCTTTTTTATTACCTTAGCTTTAACGAATTGGACTATTGGACCAAGTTCTGATACTACTTGATTTCCTACATGAATAAAAGGTACTTTACCTGTTGAGGGGAAAAAAAAAAATGTGTGAAAATACTTTCAGTAAATTAAAGTTTGTGCTAATAAAAAAGGAAATTAACACAAAACTAGGATATGCTTTATTAATACAAAAATTTCATAACACTATACCTTTTGAAAATTATAGTTAAATGTATATGTTAAATTCTATAAATTTTTAAACACTGATTACTGATTTTAAAAAAGAAAAAGGCGATTCGTTTCTAGAGTTCTCACTTGTATATAATAACAGATCATAATATTCCCTTTTCAGAGCTAACACTAGTAAAATCACTATATAACAGTTAATACTCAAACTCAAAAATTCAAATTACACAAACCAAGCCCAGACATTGGTTCATGGTTCAAAGAAATTTAACTAGGCTTTCTCTTCAGAGTACAATGAGTCAATCTGTACTTTACACTACATTAAAGGAGACCTTTACATCTTCTACTTTTAAGTTGCAGATACCCATTAAAGTCAATATTTTAAGTACATATTGGTGGATTAATACATGTCTGACTCAAAAATATCAGGAATTAAGAGAATTAGCAATCTTTGAAAGTATGTTAGTTTATGAATTATAATAGAAAGTATGATCCCAACACATGTGGGGAGAAAACAAACCAAGTAGGATGCTTATAAAAACTAGTTTCTCTAAATAAATGCCACATTAAAAAAGTAATTATTTCATATAAAAATAGTTGATGAGATCATCAGAGATAATGAAAACAAAACAGTCTCCAAATAACAATAAAGTTTACCCCAAAACCTAGAGGATGAAAACTTGCTGTCAGACCTAGTTCAAACAGAGTTCACACTAACAGCAGGCTTCTTCATGGTCCTTTTCAATAGATTCACTCCTCTGCGGCTCAGTCAGCCTGAGGGTAATGGATGAGGTGCACAGCACCAACAAAAGCTTCATCTGCATCCATAGGCTAACACATTACAAAGGAAAGGCAGGCCTTTTGGAACACAACCACTCAATAGATGTATTTAGAAGACATTTCCATGTTACCAATATAGAAACACCGAATTCTGTATTCCTTTCTTCTACTACTTTATAAATCTTGCAAAAAAGAATTTCTTATCTGGGTCGTTAGGTCATATTGTTTTTAACTTGGGATAAAATCCTTGTAACTACAATACTGATAGAAATAGTGCAGGTCTTCTGAGACAAAATGATCTGAGAATGAAAACTAGTTGTGAATGAATGCCCAGACCGAAGGGTATTTCTGGGGTGTAACATTTTTGAGAGCAGAGTATACTATATTTCTCATTTTCAATAACCAGTTTGGAGTTCTTGGAAGGAAGAGATTTCGTTTTATTTCTTTTCTTAAAAATACTTTGAGCACTGTAGAGTCTGAAACAGGGAAGCAGTTTGGGTAGTCTGAGTACTTAAATATCTCTAAATATAAATAGATATAGAAAAATCAAGGCAACAAATTAAAAGTGAATAATGTTTTCTGTCACTTGCCTGACTCAGAGTGGACCTAATGTTATATCCTTATTATGGCAGGTATCAGGCAAAAGCAAAGAAAGACAGTTATTCTCTCGCACCAACCAAAGGTTATAAAAGAGAACTGAGGGCACTGTTTCTCACTTCA
Organism: Rhinolophus sinicus; assembly: GCF_057876585.1. Taxonomy (NCBI): domain Eukaryota; kingdom Metazoa; phylum Chordata; class Mammalia; order Chiroptera; family Rhinolophidae; genus Rhinolophus; species Rhinolophus sinicus. The sequence continues at coordinate 164,257,428 of NC_142517.1, read as the reverse complement.
GGCAGAATAATCATTTTTAGAACTTTTATTTCCAAAGAAAGCAAGAAGATTTTGCCAAGCAAGTACGCATATTCCGAGACTATTCGAAAGGACCTTGGATGTCATCCAATCCAACCATCTCATATTACAGATGAAGTCATGGGGACTCCAAGAAGAGAAGTAAAATTTCCCAAAGAAATTGTTAATATGTGACAAAGTCACAGAAGAATTAGAGTAAAAGTTTCTTAACTCTTAGCCAAGCGATCTTCTGACTGTTCCATAATGCTCTCTGTTTTAAAAATCTTCCAAAAGATCAAACAACCAAATAAAATGGAACACATTCCCCTGATCACCCTAAATAATATGATGAAAGAGAATACTAGAGATATGATGAAACTTAAATATCTTAATAGAAAGTATCATTTTCATCTACCTATAGGAGATTCCTATGAATGTATTATTGTACGGTACAATACAATAATATGGTAGGTATGTATTATTGTAGTCTATAATATTTATCTGTTTGTCTTTCATAGAGTCTATAAATAGTAGATAGATATCTACCTAGAGTATACTAAGTACAGTCATTTTAGGAAACATGGATATGACTTCTCCTCATTTGCCAAAGATATCAACTTCAGTATATGATTACTAACCTTTTTATATGTGTATCTATACTCTTTTTGTATGACTACACAGAGGAAAAAGACGGAACCCAATATAAGTCATTTCACCAGAATTGTGTAAAATTTATAAAACCTATATATAAAATTAACACAAAATGAGTCAATTAGTGGTCTTCAAGAATCTAAAATATGTCTATGTTTATAAATCTAGAAATTCTTTTATGGAAATGTTTTAAAATATACATTCATAAATCTATAAATGTTGATGTATTCATATAGAATTTTCAGCATGTTTGGAGAGGGTGTCTTCACAGCTTTTGACAATTATTACCACCCTTAAGGACTTAAGATGGAAAAAAACGTTTACGACAAGTTATTACAATGAAGAAATGGATAAATGCCTCCGTAAAAGCAATGTAACACACTTATGACAATCAGTTATAGTCACTGAATTTATTCATAAAGGAATGATTTTGTGTTATTGCTCCAGCAAAACCATAGTTATAATAATCCATATCAATTCTATTTAACATTTATGTATTAGCTTTGTGGCACTGTATTTTTTATATTAAAAATTATCTGAACTGTATTTATTTAAAACTGCATTTTACTAATATATGATACACAGAAAAGCAATACTGATTTAAAAAATAGCAGAAAGGCTATAAACTTAATAAAAAGTATCCTAAAAACTGTTAAAGTAAAACAAAAAAAATTAGAAACCAAAAGCATTCAGAGATGACTTTAAGATCTATGACAAGTTAATTATTCCACAATCTCTCTTTCATCTTTATAATGGGAGAATATAATTTAGAGAAGTCTGTTTAATAACAAATAGATTCATTAATATTAAAATTTGTTTTCTGAGAAAACAGTCCTATGTATGTAAGTAAGACTGGGGAAATCTGAGATTATGTGTTTTCTTAATATTTACTATTTAAAATATTCCCATAACTTTCCAGTAACCATCTCTGACCACAGAGCTGAAATGAACAATCATGACCACCCACGATGTCAAGTTTGCACTTGTTACTTTATAAAACCTGGGGAAATTCTTCAAAGGGAAAACCAAAAAATAGGCATTTTAAAATCTAGATATAAACTGAACTAGGACTGCAATTTTATCAATGAAGAATATTAACAAAGAAAAAAATTAGAAAGAAAAACACTTACCAGATGGAGACATATATTCTGCATTTGCCCTACAAACCACTTTGATAGGCAAATTACACATTTGCAAAAAAGCCTGTAAATCAAGAGAAGTATATAGTGAGCCTAGAGAAAGTATATGCATATTTGAACACAACTGTTTAAAAATTTCTTAATAGTGTATATAGGAACACTTTATTGGAAAGGAATCAATGAATTTAAAGTGAAAGAGCTGTATTCCAAACAAAAATAAAATGTTATTTCACTACTAAAAAAATCAATATGACTTAGACACCAGTAAATGTTTGAAACTTAAAGCATTTATATACATTTAAGGGAGGAAATGTAAATTACGCACATTTATTTTACTGTATTAGTTTATGTAAGTCAGCGATACTATATATTGCTTTAATTTTCTTTAAGAGATGAGTCAAGTCCAAATTTTGTAAGGTATTGCTTAACTCCACTACTCTTTATAGCATCATCATCTTTCTTGTCTTAGGGGAAAACTCTCAAAATGTTATTTCTGCTACTTCAAAGTTCTCTCCAATAATACTAAATATCCTAATGTAGATTTTATGCTAATTCACTTCTTAAAACCACAATTGTTTATTTTCACTTTGTTTATAGTAACAAAAAATAAGCAACTTAAATATCTAATAATAGGAAATGGGTAAATTATTTATGGTAAATTCCAACCATGGAATGCTATCCAATTTTTAAAAATCAAACTTTTAAAGAATTTTTTATGACAGGAAAATGTCCATATCACAATATTAAGTGAAAAAATGCAAAACTGTATAGATTATATATACGAATTCATTTTTAAATGTTTTTAAGACATCAGTAAACACTTTGCCAAACCTATATGCCTTCTAACTGGTCCTCTCCACTATCTTCTGTAACACTCAAAGCTGACCTTGTTCTCTCTCCTATGACATGTAGGTTTCTGTTTCTCCACTCACTAAATTTCCCTGTCTTCTTTCTATAAAATTATTCAATTGGGGGAAGTCATAGGTTACAATGGCTCTAATTACCACATACAAACTAAAAAACAAACTTTTACCTCTTAAAACTGAGAGAACTACTATAAACAGCAGTCAAATGTCAGCTGAGACAAATTAATACATAACAAAACTATTACTTATTATATATTAAGATTATGAATAGAACAGCCTGCCCTACCCAATAAAGATTTCTCCTAAGATTGCCTATTATACTTCCTTCCTTAGTTCTACATTGGAAATCAGTCTTAAGACTCTTGTTACATAGTATGAATAATAAACAGTGATTATTATCTTGTACAAAGTACTCATTTTACCTAAAAGTGTGTCAATTCTCTTCTTCAAATCTGTTTTCCAGGAATGCTTCTCTAAAAAGAAACCCTACATGAGTCTGATCCCTCTCTACTTAAACACCCTCTGATTCCTGCATTGCTCTGATGTCCCCAAGTAAATGTAGTATCTTAGGAATAGGTTTTAATTTTTTGTAATTCTGCCCCAATCCTCATCGCCCTCACTTTTCCACAGCTAGCATGAGATGGTGCACTACTTACAATAAGCAGTCAATGTTTAGTGACTGAGCCAAACAAAGTTCCCAGAGTTTACGGTGACAGAGGCTGCTAGTCAACCCCCCACACAGTATGTTCTCCTCTTTCTCTACAGTGGTAGAACCCATGAATTTTATCTTCACACATGGCTGCCTGAAATAAGAACTTTATTTCCCAGGATCCCTTACAATTGGGTGTGGCCAATGTCTAAATTCTGGCCAATGGGACTTTAAAGTTCTGGGCAACTGCTGGGAAGTTTCTGTAAGAGGAACTTTTTCTCCTTCTTGCTGATTAGAAAGAATGTGAAAACAGTGACCACAGCCACAGAGGCCAAACTAAGCCATGAAGCAGATGCTCCGTGTTGGAGATGATAGAGCAACAAGAGCAAAGCAGCCTAATGAGGTCTTTGATAACCATGTAGTCAGCAAAGCCGGATTGCCCATACTTCTAAGAAAAAGAAATAAATTCCTATATTCTTAAGTCACTCATATTTTGGGGTTTTTGTCAGAGATAAAATTAATCCTAACTAATTCACCAACAATTACTGTTGCTAAGTTTAAGCACCGACTCACCCAACGAAAAGTTGACTTCTCTGTGTCTATGTAAGTGTACACTAACAGTCCTCTAAATACTATAACCAGCACTCCAGATTTATAGTGATAATAGTGAGCTTCTAGATTGACCTGTAAATATAGACAAGGATCGTGGTTCTCAAACTTCAGTTTGTCATGCATCAAAATCATGTGGAAGGCTTGTTAAAACAGTTTGCTAGGAAGGGGAAAATTAGATTAAATTTAAACAGCTCTTTCAAGAAGATGATGAAGGGATTAGAAAGGTCAACTCCGTTCTATTACATATATATCTATACTGGTGATACAGAAAAGTTGAGCTTGTTAAAACATAAATTTAAAAAAAAAAAAAGTGGAAATAGGCTGAAATGACAAGAAATAGGTACAATACCTGACCAACAACTAACACACGAGTCATGAGAAGGTCAAAAGGAATGGAATAAGAGCACAAGTGGAGATCTGTTTTTGTCAGGAAATAGGACACTTTTTCCACTGTAATGCAAGGGGTGGTTGGTATCAGTGGCGATAACTGCAATTTAATAAGGGAGAAGGTCACGAAAATGAGGGCATGTTCACATTCTGTGAGAAACGGGAAAAACCAACTGCTGAGAATGAGGGACCAAGAGGGAATCGAGGCCCTCGGGAAAATAAACTGCTTAATATATCGTCTCAAAAGTCTGACTCATATCCAGTTGTTAGTTAGTAATAATACCATAAAAAATAGTAAATATGGTATACTGTATTTTGTAAAACTACATGCATAGTGGCAACTGTACGAATCAATATTTCAAAAAGCTGTATTTCACTAAGAAAGATTAAGCAAAATTGTAATTTCTGCAATCAACGCCATACTTCCAGTCCTGCTAATTTTTTTACTTCTTTACTAAAAATAACTGACTTAATTTTGTCCAATTTAACAACACTCAACTTACCACAGACCTCAACTGATTAGCATAATTCTGGTTAGCCAAAGATTAATGTCTTTTTAAATATACAAAAGTAAATTCCTTTTCCATACACCAACAATAAACAAATAGATTTAAAATTAAAAACAATACCATATACATTAACATCCCCCAAAAATGAAATACTTAGATATGAATCTAAGAAAATAGTACAAGGTCTATACGAAGACTACAAAACGGCAAAACTCTGATGAAAGATATTTGCAGAACTAAAAGAAAGAAGAACTAAATAAATGAAGAGATACTCCCTGTTCAATATTGTCAAGATGCTGGTTCACCCCACCTTGGTCTAGAGAATCAATGCAATCCCAATCAAAAACCCAGCCAGTTGCTTTATAGATATTGACCTACTGATTCTAAAGTTTATATAAAGAGGCAAAAGATCCAGAATAACCAACACAATACCGAAGGAGAAGAACAAAGTTGACGGACTGACACTACCCAACTTTAAGATTTACTATAAAGCTATCGTAATCAAAACACTGTGGTATTGGTAAAAGAACAGACAGATAGATGAAACAAAATAAAAAGCCCACAAATAGAACCCATGAATAACTAATTTGTCAGCTGATGTAGCCAAAGATTAATTTCACAGCATTTACTATAATTACTTTTTATCTCTGATTCAAAAGAAATTTTCTGAATTAATCTGTAGTTCGCTAAGAAATCTGATGTCACAAACACAGTATTTTCATCCAGACTTTAAAAATGTGAAACAAAGCATACCATGACTGCCTTCAAGAATATAAAAACTCTAAAACCAAACCAGGTTTTGACTCAAACAGTATTTCTCCTCTCTCTTGTAGGATGGAAGAAAATCTCTGAGGTTCCAAAATACTATTTTCACATTTCACGTTAATTTTCAGTCTCATATCAGCACCACAAATACTCTAAAACAGGCATGATACAACAACCAAAAATACATTTTACTTTCAATTCTTTCAAAGAAAAGCAATCTTTATGTTTTAATTCTTATGTAAATCCAAAAACACCTGTCGTTCTAATTATAATAACGACACTTAGGATAACTCATCTAAGCCCTATCCCTCAGTTAAGCATGACACGGTAGGTGCTTTTTCAGACACACACACACACACACACACACACACACACACACGTGCACACATGCACACAGAACATAATACCTCGCACCTGACTTGAGACCCTGAAATTTAATAAGCTTGATGTAATTTCAACACACTGAATAAATTCTTCTTTTTAAAGTGTTAATTCATCTTTAAGGTCTACAAGAGGTTGAAAAACTAGAAAGTACTGAAATCTGCACTCTGACAACCAACAGGCGGTTCAGGGTCAATACATCTCCTATGTTAACATAAATTATCATCATCATTTTGCATGTTACTAAACTATGGAAAGTCAAAACAAAGAATTAAACCTAAAGTGGGGCCAAGTCTCTTAACTAAAACTAAAGAACCAAGAATCGAAGTGTTGGCGGACTGCATTTCCCTTCAAGTTCACTGTACACACGGAATAGGCCCAACACCCAAAACTGTAATTTCTGGGTGGGCTTTCACCGTCTCGGGAAGACAGATACATTTAGGTTCTTTCCCCAGTCTACACTGACTCTCAATATTAAAATTTTAAAAAGAAAAAAAGAAAAAGCTTTTCTCGCTGCCCACCTCCCCAGCTCTGCTGGGCAGTGGCAGTATGTCCCATTAAAGGCACTGTGCAGGCCCACAGCCCTGGGTGACTTTGGCTCATCCCTATGTTCTCACCCTGTTGGGGAGGCTGCCAGGCTGCAGGTCACACCTTCCTCTTCCTCCTGGTCCAGTGGCCACTGCAGGGACCAGCAAGCCAGCTCTGTCCCAGGGCTGAGAGAAGCCTGGTCCTTGGAACCAGGAAACAAAGCAGGGGCACAGATGCCCCAACTCTGCACAGGCCGCTGGGAGCTGTACACATGTGAGTTAAGATATTCAAGAAGTGAGCAGAGTGGGGAAGAAAAACAAGCAGAACGGTGCAGCGAGTTCAACAGCGAGTGGCATCTCTTCTTTTTAGGGCATTTTCAACAACATGAAGAATGCGCTACTGAGGAGCTTTACAGGCTCTGGGAGGGGGCCTGCTTGTGAGCACGGAGCCATGGGTTGGAGACAAGGGCTGCCCTCAGAGTCTGCTTTCCCAGGGGCCACATGTGGGCCCCCATGTCCTACAGTCTCTTTGTCCCCTCCAGGCTGCTGGCTACCAACAAAGGTAAACCTTTGCAGCCCCGGGGTGGGGGGGGGGGTTTTGCTGAGATCAAGGCCGGTTGACTCTTTAGGATGGGACTGCCTATCTGCAGTCATGCCTGGGGGACCCCAAAATTCTGGGCAAGTGGGGCCGAGGGGGGTCATGCTGGCAGTGGACAACTTGGACTTGTGTCAGGGCCAAGGGGTGAAATGTGCCAACAGTGGAGGTGGGAGCCCACCTCTGCCCTCTGTACCTGTCTGTACACTATCTCCGTGGCATGAAGCATTTGTCACCAGCAGCAGGTGGCAAACACACAGTGCTTAATTGTACCATAAACTAGGTGAGTTTTCCAAAAGGAGCCCAACATGGTATCTTCCCATAGGCACCCTTGGCTTGCACCAGCCTTCCCTTTACTGGCCTCCCTACACATCGCTCAGCAGGTCCCTAGAAATACTTGTGGGGTTACAGGGCGGTCCCGCTGATACTTATGAGATTTGCAGACTGACCTGAATTTTTGGGGTCCTAGAAAGGTCCCCATCAAAGTGACTATGCAGGCCTACGTGTGTCTGGGCCAGCGGGCATTAACCCGTCCATATGCTGAAACAAAAGCAGGATATCTGAAATGTCCAGGGATCTACGGAATAGCAAAGTAAGAAACAAAAACCCTGAAGCAGGAACAAAGAGGGAAAGGTCAAAATGACAGTAACCGGTATTGCTGTAATTCATTAGGTTGCAAATGGTCAACATGGAACTCACTCTGAGACACAGGTACACAGGAGATACCTCAGACACAGCCCACGCAGTGGGAGCTGATGTGACTCTCAGGAGGCAGCAGCCCCCCCACCACATCTCCCCACCACCCCCACCCCCAGACTGCCAGGATGCCCTTGAGACGGTGACCACAGAGCTGGTTTTCCAGGAGTCTTTTGGGGGAGGAGAGGGAGCTGGTTTCCAAATTACAAATTTGTGATCACTTTTGTTATTTTTAAAAATGTGCACAACCAGCACATTGTCACACTTAAGACCAGGTGATACTAGATACTCACAAAAGAAAAAATATGTATCAAGTTTCAGTCACAGCTCTAAGGCAGATGTTACATTTTTCACCAGTACAAAGAGGGAGATACTGACACGCTCGCTGTGCGTCAGGAGGTGGGCACACGAGACCCGCAGGGCACGGTGACCTGGAGCACCAGCTGTTCCTTCTACTCCGGCCCACCCAGAGCTGCAGCGAGGCCGGGCTGGGCTTCTGTCCTCCCCCAGCCTGGGCCTCCACACACCTCAGGCTCTGCTGAAGATCACGGTGCACGGCTAACATGGTCTTCTCCCACTTTGAGATTGTTGGGGTGCTTGTGTGTCCACGCCGAGGCACATGGCAGTGAAGAGGTCCCACGAAGGTGCCCACCAAGACGGCGTCCACCTTGTGCCATGTCACGTGGATGCGCTCCAGCACCAGGGCCGTTGGGGCGCTGAATCCTCTGGCTCCCACGCAGAAGCAGGTAGTCACTGGCCCGTGGGCAGGGCCGGGCCGGGCAGAGCTGGTGATGGCCACGGTGGCGGGGCCCCTCGAGTGCAGAACGTGCTCACCGCTGACGCTTCTTCCTTGTGTGGGTCTTTCTGCCACTCAGTATCTCCGCCTAGAACTGGATGGGAGTTAACAATGTCTGCAACGCGCACCACCTGTTCTTTGTAAACAAGGAGCTCCTGTGGAACGCAGGCAGAGCTTTCGCCGTCACCCATCACCGGCTCACACACGTGTACACCCAGCGGGAGTTCTACCGCTTCAGGTCCCGCATGCTGTCCACCACCACGCCCGGGAAGAACTTGTCACTCGTGTAACCATGAGCACCGAGTCATATTTATTCCTGTGGTTGGGCTTCAGACCTTCACACAGCTCATGGAGTTCATCTGAGTTCAGCACTCGGTCCTTGCAGTGTGCGGAGCCTCATGTTTTGAAAACTGGACCAAGTGCAGGGGGTCGATCTCTCAAAGCCCACACCCAGCCCGCCGCGGGAATGTGGCGGCCCGATCGCTCACGAAGCTGCAGATGACGCAGCGCTGGACGGAGAGCTCCTGGCACGCCTCCTCCACGGCCGCCCGCTGGGGGCGCGGGGCCCACGCCATCGTCATCAGCATCTCCCCGCTCGCGGGCCTCGGGCTCTGCTCCCACCCGGCTCCCGGCAGGCGCTCCGCTCAGCATGGCTGAAAATTAAATTTTCAATGTTTAAAAAAAAAAAAAAAAAATCACTGAAGGGTGGGGTGTTGGTATATTTTTTGTTTCCTAAAAAGGGGAAAAAAAGTAATACCAGATCACAGATAACTAGTTAAATATGAAGTACTGACTTACACATTTATCTCTGCGACCCTTCAAAAAAAGTGAAGAAACAGAAAATGTATAAACCCAGACACAAAGAATGGGAGAGAGACCAAAGTAGACCACAGATGTCAACCCATTTTTGTAAGATGGAAAGCCGATGCAGCAGGGTCGAGGAAGCTGAAACCTAAGAACATGGGGAGGACAAAATCAATATATTCCTATCACAGAACTAGGAGTATTCCAAAATTGGAAGAACCAAGTACCACAGAAGGCTGAAGTGAAATAAAGGAATAAAAATACGAGGATTGGTTGAAAGTCTGTATAAACATCAGACAGCTGACCTGCCCGCAATCTGGCAGGACACAAAGGATCAGTCTTTGGAGAAACCCAACCAGAAAGCCTCCTGACTCCAGACTCAAGCACAACAGGGGACACCATGGATGGGTATGGGGGTCACATGGAAAAGAGGTGAAAGGACAGTAAACACACTGACTGAAGAGACCTACAGCACCACTCTCCCTCTCAGCTTCCAAACACTGGCAGCCAAATTAAGTCCTTCCTGGATATCCCTTTGCAGAAAAGGCCTACAAATACTGATGGTTTTACTGGGGGTGGAAGTGGGGTGGGATGGGATAGTGCCCAACAAAAATGGCAGCTCACTGTGCAATTGGTCTAAGTGATGCCCACATGTCAAAAGCCCCTCTTCTCCCCATCAGCTTTGTAGGACTTCACTCTTAAATATAAATTATTAGCAGAGATAAATAGATATTTGAGGAAATCCTCAAACATATAGAGCCAACCCCCCCCCACACACACACACACACACACAGGAATTGGGAGGAAACAGAAAATGCAGAGAGAAGAATACATCAAAAAAAAATTATAATGGCCAGTATTTATTGAGCACTTACTAAATGCAAGGTACTTAAATAATTAATAGCTTTATCCTATGAAGTAGGTATAATATTTAAAGATAACAGGTACAGACAGGGTAAGGAATCTGATCCAGGCAGAGAAAAGAGGAGGGGAGAAGAAGGGAGAGGGGAAGGGGGGAAAGAAACAAACAACGAACTGAGCAAACAGATGACAATGAATGACTCAACAGCAACTCTAAAGGCTAGACGATAACACAAGGTCTTCAAAATTCTAAGGAAAAGTCTTACCAACCTAAAATTCTACATATGGCCAAGGTATTAGTCAAGTGTGGAGATAGAATAAAAACAGTATCATTCAAGCAAGGTCTCTAAAATGTTATTTCCCATGTATTCTTTCTCAGTAGGCAAGCTAATGAAGAATATAGGGGACTCAGAAAATAGGGGATCGAACATAAAAGAAAAGCAAAAAGAATTCCTTGGATAATGACGAGCATAAGAAAATAGCTCTGAAGCCAGAAAGGAATTGCTCCAACTAAAGTAGAAGGGGGCTTCAGAGGTAGTATACCCAAGAGAAAAAGAAAAAAAGGACCTGATGTGTCTGACCTTTGTGAGGAGTATTATAGTACAAAGAGTTCAAAACTACCCAAATGAATTAAATAAAGCAATTATTTACCCAACAGGAAAAAAAATCATATAGAAAGAATATGTTGATAGTACACTGAACAAAGAAGCTGGGATCAATGTTTACATTCTAATTATTATAGTGTAAACTCTGAATATTAATTTAGCCAAAAAAGTGAGAGAACTATTGGGAAGATAGAGAAGGAGAGGGGGAGGAAAGCTGTACTGCTTAATTTCATAATGGAATTCAATAGGTATATGTAATATTCAAAAATGAAAGGCCATCACAAGCATCTTACCTAAAAATAGAGATAAATACCACGGGAAATAATATAGCTAAAAGGATTCAAAGTGGTTGTCTGTGGGTATCAGGATTTGGGGTGGGTTAAGAGTGGAACAGTGGACTTTATTTTTGGGGTATTTTTTGGCGCTAAGCCTCTCACACATTGCTGGTAGGAGTGTAAATCAATCAATCCATACACTTTGAAACTGTTTGTTTGGTAATATCTACTACTAAGCATATGCCTACTCTATCAGCCAACAATTCCACTCCTAGAAATATACCAAAAAGAAATAAGGCATATAGTCACTAACATACATGTACAAGGATGTTCATAGCAGCTTGAGCTATAATAATCAAATATTGGGAACAACTCAATGTCCATTAACATGAGTAGCAAATTTCACTCTAAAATTCCTAACACCAAACGAAAACGGATGTACAATATGTCACCAATTGCTATTATGAGAAAGGAAAAAGTAAATATAAAAGGATTATACATTTTGACTCCAAATTCTTTAGAAATAACATTCATTGAGAAGTTTTAAATCAGAGAAATAGCTAAGAGAAGAGCTGTCCAAGTTCAAAGGTATGAAGCAGTCTTGTGCTTAAACTGGCGTGTTTGAGGAATAGCAATAGGACCAGTGTGATGTGGGGGAGAAAGGAAGTGAGTGGTTAAGAGATGAGATGAGATCAGAGAGACAACCAGGAGATCATGCTGGACTTACAGATAATTGTAAGGATTCTGACTGTTGCTTTGAATAAGATGAACAACCACGAGAAGGTGTTGAGATGAGGACTGCTGGAATCTGACTGACATTTTAAAGTATTACAAACAGCTCTACAGAGATTAGGTTGTAGAGAGCAGAAGAGTGGAGGAAGGAAAACTAGTTAGGAGAATTTTGCAAGAATTGATAATGGCCTCAACCAGAGTTAGGAGTGCTAGAGATGGTTAAGAAGTTGGATTCTGGCTATATTTTTAAGGTACAGCCAAAAGGATTTGCTGATAACTGGATATGGATATAAGAAAGAGACTTCAAACATGACTCAAAGTTTCTGACATAAACAACCAGAATGATGCAACTGCCAATTTACCAAAATAGGAAAAAATGTAGGCTGAGCATGTTTTGGTAGGAGGAGGGGGACGCAGGAGTCTTTAGGGTTCTTCTCTAGTTGTCACTTCTGTTAGACTTCTGAAAGGAAATGAATAGCAGGCAACTCTGCTCTCTTTTCAAAGGCCTGGAGTTGCTAAGGTACAATATTTATTTAAAAGCAGACAAGCAGGTTCTCTTGAAACTTTGAGAAGCCTAGTCTTCTGTGGACTCTTCTGTGGACACAAGTGACAGAAATATGTACAAATCAATATCATCTTTGCCAACACTTTCCTGAAGGTATGTAATATCAAGGTGTTAGAAATGGGTAGAGCTACAGATATTATACAGAATAAAAACACAATCAAGGACAGTTTTTATTTTTGGTCATTTCTATCTCCTGCATCTACAGCCCACCAAATGAAAAGTCATGGTTAAAATAAGAAGCTTCAGAAAGCTAAGAAAGCCATCCAACTAGAGCAGTATTATCTTCTGAAAATTTACGTGAAGGAGCCACTGTCAGCAGGAGTCCTTTAAAATCTCAGCAACTATGGCCCAATCTTCAGGAGATTTAAAATAAACACTCAAGTCTTATAATTAACATAAGTACAAAAGCAGAATAACATTAGTGAGCAAATCAAACAAAACATCTCAAATATTATGCATATCTAGTTTCTTCAAGTCTTTTCATGAAGAAGTGTACTATATTACAGAAAGAAATCTGGGGGTGGGGGGTAATCAATGAAATTAAATTTAAAGCCAAAAAGTCATCCATTTCTTTTACAGAAAACAATAAATATGACGATTCCTGACAAAGCAAGGTAGAATCTACCTTTAAAATATCAAATATCCTTTGTTTTAATTGTGATATATATTTTAAAAGGGTAGTTAAAAATACTCAATGCAGAAAATGGTAAAAAGAGCTCAACACCAGTTGAAAGGAAACATCGTTAGCCAATAACAGGCCTGCCCTAGTCACTACATTTGCACAGGGAAGATGAAGCCTCATTGAGATGTTATCCTTACCATCCTTAAGAGCAACTGACTTTCTGTGGCTGACTCGTAAGCCGTATCACTCTTATGACTGGACAAACCATTAGCACAGTCCCAATCCTTAACTGTCACTGGTTAAGTGCCCTGGCAGAACCTGAAGGATCCTAACAGAATACAGATGTAAGAAGTTGCTTAAATGGATACTGATACTCATAATAATAAATACAAACATACCTAAGTTCATATAAAACTAGTAAACTACAACAAAAATTAGCATTGTTATTTAATGGGACCAAAGCTCACTGCTTTAAAAAGTTAGATATAGGGCCGGCCCGGTGGCTCAGGCGGTTAGAGTTCCATGCTCTTAACTCCGAAGGCTGCCGGTTCGATTCCCACATGGGCCAGTGAGCTCTCAACCACAAGGTTGCCAGTTCAATTCCTCGAGTCCCGCAAGGGATGGTGGGCAGCGCTCCCTGCAACTAAGATTGAACAGGGCACCTTGAGCTGAGCTGCCGCTGAGCTCCCGGATGGCTCAGTTGGTTGGAGCACATCCTCTCAACCACAAGGTTGCCAGTTTGACTCCCGCAAGGGATGGTGGGTTGCGCCCCCTGCAACTAGCAACGGGACCTGGAGCTGAGCTGCGCCCTCCACAACTAAGACTGAAAGGACAGCAACTTGAAGCTGAATGGCACCCTCCACGACTAAGATTGAAAGGACAACTTGACTTGGAAAAAACTCCTGGAAGTATACACTGTTCCCCAATAAAGTCCTATTCCCTTTCCCCAAAAAAATCTTAAAAAAAAAAAAAAAAAGACATTACCTTATAAAAAAAGATTAGATATAACTCCTGTTAAATTCAGAGGTTTTTTAATTAAAAGCCAATAAAGTTACAAATATCAATAAACAAGATGTTTTAGAAAACAATAATAAGAATTCTACTTAAAAAAATAGCTATGCAGAAATCATCAGAAACAATTCAATAAGCATAGAAAGCTTTAAATAGAGCAAATTTGTTACCATAAACATGAAATGCTATTGCGAGCACATATGAAGACAGGTCACATCAGAGAATAGAACCTTCCTTAATATAACTCTCACTTGAAAACTACTCCTGGAATATTTCACTCAGTTTTAGATACATCAACCTCTGACAGCTGTAGGAAAAAAACACGTTCGGAAAGAAAGCAACAAAAAAAGATAACCAGAATAGGAAAAAATACAAGTTTCCCTGTTAGAATAAATACAAATAAAAATTGTAGGGTCAAAATTATGTAAAAGAGTTATAAACTAGGCAAAGGCACAGAAAGAATAATTCTTGTAACCCAAAAAAAACCTAATGCAATACCAGTCATGTGGCTGGCACTCAATGAACAACCTGGGAATAAAGAAAGGAAACTATTTTTCTGAGGTCCTATAATGAAAGCTTTAAAGTTTGATTATTTACAGATGAAATAAATATTCCCAATTGAGAAAAATAACAATGACAAAAATGTTTTTTTTAATTCTTAGGGTAAGCTAAATAGTAGATGGCAGGGATATAAAATGTATTCACTTCATTTTAATAAACTAATGTTAATTCAGTATTGAATCATTTACCAATGTGCAGCACTATCTTCTTTCCTTTTCTTTATTCCAAAAGAAAAATGAACATTTGTCTTACAAGTAAAATACATAACAATACTCTTTAATTGCCCTTAAGCAAGAAAATTAACATTGCTTCCCAATAAAAATATAAAAATAATTCAAAATTTTCAGGAATTGTCTTTAATAAAAGTTTTTAAAAGATTAGATGCTTTATACTGATTCATATTGTGAAATTTAAGGGGTCATAAATAAAGCTTCTAAATGTATGTAAATCACATTAACAAAGTTATCCAAATTCTAGATAGGAAATAATCCATTTTCAGTCAGACCTCAGGTTTCCTTCTTTAAGAAAAAGCTTTTATTCATTTCATAATTAAATTTGAAATATTTTATATAAGGATTCACTAAGGACTATTCTAAAGCATGCAATGCCATTTTCAGGACACAAAATGAAAATGGTTCTGAATTTTAATTCGTATCTTGTTTTACCAAGACACAAAGGAATATCTGACAACAACTGAATAATTATTTTCCACCTTACTGAAGAGGCATGTTTTAAAATTAAAAACCATGAACAAATCTATCTACAAAATAATTCATTTTTATATCAAACAGCTACAGACCCTGTAATTGAAATAATGTATCTAAGGTTACAAATGAAAAGTGTTAGGTATCATTCTTGAAGTGACAGATTAAGTACCTAATCCAGTTAAAGTAATAGCCATATTTGTAGTTTAACATAAATTAAGACCTTAATTACATTTGTGACTATTTTAAACAAAATAACAAATTCCTTTATACCTGGGAATGTAATTTATAGCAAAGCCAGGTTCATTTTCCAAACCAATCTATTTCACACTGCAGAAGTACTCTGGTATAATGGTATAATGTAATTCTTGTTGTAGAATGTTGAAAGAGTAGACTCACTAAAAGCACAGAAAAGGTTTGAAGATAAATGAAGATGCTATTCATTCAAGGGTAATTTCATCTTAGGACTATATGAAAGATGTTTCACTCACACAGGGTAGTGTATGGCCTCAAGTTTAAGTGTGTTTTCTGCTCAAATATAATGCTGCTAGATCGATTATGTTGATACTGTATATCTAATAATGAAAAATTCTAGCCTTTTTCTGTTTAAAAAATAGACTGTCATTTTTTTCATCTTACAGCTATAGCTTTGTTCTGTTTCACAGCAACAAATTTTAAAATCCTGCTTGCTATTTACTTTTTAAGCAGAAAAGTATTCAGTTGATATTTTAACTTGCAATCTCTCAGAACTACAGGTGTGAATTTTTGCTAAGTTTAATATTTACATTGGCAAACAATTACCATATATAACCAACCATTTTTCACTAATTACTAAAATTATTTCACTGATTACTAAAAATGACTAATTATTAAAACTGACAACTCTAATACCACCTAATTCTATACTGAATATATTTCATTTTCACAAATCCAATAAGACTAATTTAAATATTTTAATAAACGTATCATTTATGTATTGAGGGATTAAGATTAATAATGAGAATTTTTTAATCTGCTACATTCTGCTTGCAATTTAAGTTCACAGTTATCTTTTCTAAAGGTCACATATTATGTATTTAAGTCATTCCAGGGATTATAAGCATAAATCAGAAAAATGCTTTAATACTTCTGGTATGCAAAAGGTGGTAAGGACAAGACTTTCTATCTGAAGATTTCAAACTCAATGGTATCAACAAAACTTCTGCAGCCTCCATTATGCTCATTTTAGAATACTGAAAAGGAATTTCCAAGTCCCCTTATGTAATAAATGTTCCCTAAATTCTCTCTACCCTTTAGCTTTCCTTCTCCTGATCCTGATCCTGATCCTGAAAGTGAATACAGAAGCCTCATTTTGCAGAGGATGATCAAAGTGGGAGGGATGAACAAACTTTAAAAAACTAAAATTTTACACTTTATGAAACTTTAAGAAAGTTATAACAATTTTTAAAATGTTTTCCATAAAATAGTATTCTACTGATTCTCTATTAAAATATATCCACTGGTATCATCCTACTTGTACTCGTATCAGGTTTAACTGAGACAAAAACTGCATACAACCATGAACAACTTGTTTAAAGTAAAAATGTATCCAACCAAACTGAAAATTCAAAATCATTTTCTCCAAAATTCTGCAGGTAAGCTGTGCGTTGTGGCCACCAGAATGCCATGACAAGTTTACAGCGGCTATACAGCACTTTGATAATCACAGTTGCTTCTTCAATGCAACAACTGGCCTGCAGCCCCAAAGGAGAGAGCTACTCCTCCCTCTGCTCTTCTCCAATCTCTACATTAGGATATTACCATTTAACCGTTAATTAGTATGTCCACCTAAAAAGCATCATTTGCTAAAAAGAAAAAGCAAGGGTCAGCTAACTATCTATCAGCAGATCTGACATGTTAGTGTTCATGGCCAACATGAATGGGGCCTATAAAAATGCTGACTTTTTTTAATGATACAAAATATTCAACAGAAAGAAAATAGTTATTTTCTGTTGTCTTCCCTTTCATTTTTAGAGATAAAGTATTTATGCACAAAGAGTAGGGGAAATGAGAATATTAAATGAATAGGGATATTTCCCTTAATCTGAGCTTGTTATTCTTGAAGTAAAACACTACGTAAAAAGTAAGATTACTCTTCCATGCAACATTCTAATAATGATCATAAGCTTGAGCCACTCTCTAAAAATAAATTCAAACTTTTACAATAGATTAACCCAAATTTAAAAAAAAAAAAGGAAACAGGCTTCTTTTTAAATTAGCTTCATTTATATTAAAAGAAATCTTTTCTAAAACTGACTAGAAAGTAATATTTTATTATATAAAGACATTAACAAAACATGTACGTAAATCTTTCAAGCCAAAATAGGCACTAATTCAGCATATAATATCATCACATGTTTATATTTGTTTCCCTTTTTTCAAAAGAATTTCCCCTTTATTACCAACCTTGAGCTTCACAATAACTCATAATATAGGAGACTGTCTTTATCACATGTCAAAGATCCCAAAACTGAGACACGTTTATCTTTCACATCTTAATGTAATCTATAAATTGTAAGATATAATTTGCTAGGAAATGTCAGAAATGAGTTTTAAATTAATTTTCCATTATTTTTGGATAAAAATTCAAAATTCTATGTCACTGAACGGAAGTGATATGCAACAAAGTGTTACGAGTGTGGATTCTCAACTCAGACTCCCTGGGTCTGGATTCCAGCTCAGCCAAGTGCTGCTTATATAACTCTGGGCCAAATGCTTAACCTCTCTGCCTCAACTTCCTAATCTATAAAATGGAAATAATACTACCACCTACCTCACAGCATTGCTGTGTGTATTACCTATGATATGATACCTAAAGTACATATAACAAAACCTGGCACACGGAGTAAGTGCAGTACAAATTTTAGCTACATCATTATTGCTATTTTTACTAACATTATCTGCAGAATAGGGATTATATTATAATAATATACCTACTTCATAGAGTTGCTGTAAGGATTAAATGAGTTAATAAGAATTAAGTGCTCAGCACAGTGATGAGCAGATGGCAGGCATTCAACCAATGCTACTACTGTCTACCTCCAGTTTGTGGGCTATGACCTTGACTAAAGCTTTTCTGAGCTTCAGTTTCCACATCTTTAAAATTAGGTTAGTATTACTACCCTATTAGTAGTGTTATGGTAAAGACTGCATAAGCCACTTTATATAAACGTTTTCAGTAGAGTGCCTTTTACAATGAAAGCATTTAATAAATATTCAATTTAAAACAAATCTTATTCAATATTAAAATAATATTTTGTTTAAATTAAAGCATTCAATATTAATATTTTGGGGGTATGGAATGAAAGCATGATTACGAAAATTATTAATACTCACACAAACTCAAATATGTCCCCTCAAAAATTTTTGTAAACTTTTATCTTTCAAGTGTGTTTTACCAGGACCCATCAGCTCCAAATCAAGTTTCAATCTAGTTCCAGGGGGCGCAGCTCACAGGGACCCATGTGGGGATGGAACCAGCAACCTTGTTGCTAAGAGCACCCTCTAACCAACTGAGCTAACCGGCCACCGCCCAAAAATTCTTATATCTAACATTTATTTTAACTACTTCAGTGTTTTTAGGCATTATAAAGCTTGCAAGCTTCCATTACTCCTGCTGACTTTGATTATGAGTACTTCTGTATAAGAATCAGGAGAGAAAAATATAATAACCAACATTCATTGCATATTTAGAATATGCCAGGTACTTTTCTAAGTGTTTTATATGTATTAACACATTGAATCTTCACGAACCCAATAAGGCAGCTTCTATTACATTTCCATCATCTATTATATCTTACAGATAAGGAAACTGGAAACAAAGTGTTCTGTTTAAGGTATGCTGTATTTGGAACAGAGCCCAGCTGCCCATTTCATTTGTGGAATCTGCTATAAAAGGCAGCATTTGAAGAAAATCAAATAAAATATTTTTTGCAGAAAACTTGTAGAGTTCATATGTGGTTGCTCATACTGTATTTCCACCAGCTACATGTGGCTATTGAGCACTTCAAATGTAACTAGCACAAATTGAGATGTCCTCTAAGTGTAAAATACACATCAAATTTTGAACTTAGTAAAAAAAAAAAAAAAAAAAAAAAAAAAGGTAAAGCATCCCATTAATACATTTTGTATTAAAAGATGTTAAAATGATAACATTTGGATATACTGGGTAAAAATATATTATTAAAATCAATTTCACCTGTTTCTTTTCACTTTTTTTAATGGGGCAACTACAAAATTTTAAACTACATATATGGTCCACATTATACATTATATATATATATATATATATATATATATATATATATATATATATATATATATATACACACACACATATATACATATATGTGTATATATGTGTGTGTGTGTATATATATATACACACACACACATATATATGTATATGAAACCAGAGGAACACACTACACTAATACTTCACTATATTCAACATACAAGATGATTTTATGACCAGGAAAACACTTGTAATACCAATACTTTGTAGATGAAGAAAGGAAAACAAACCTAAGAGGAAATAACAACCATGAGAAAAAAAATTTATTTTCTTTTAAACTGAAATCATAAAGGTTCCTCTAATCAAAAAAGATCTAACCACTTAGTTCCAGGTGTATAATAAATGCCAAGTCTATGTGGTAAGTAAAATTTAAATTTCTTGATGGCTTAACTGGCAGACTATTAAAATATCTGATGTTTGATGTCTGGTATCTTCTATAAAATATCTAGCTTATGGATACCTGTCACATTGTTTTAATCAATTTTATACATTTAACTGATTTTTCTAAATGGATACTGGTCCACCATATAGATGAAAATTATTCCATAAAGTTTACATCAGATATCTGGAAGAGTCACATTTATAGTCATGGCTACTATCAGCTGTCAAGCCAAAGAATATTGAAGAAAACCAACAATTTTTAATAAATGCTGGTTAATTTATCATCTAAGTGACATATGTAGGATAACAAAAAAATTGAAAATGGTTAAGAAAAATTCTGCATTTTAAAAGGTTCTTTTTCTCTGGTTTTATTTTTAATTGCAACTATGATTTGAGAAGCCATGGTAAGTAAGCAAATTAATAGGAACCATACAAATAGAGTTGCTAAATAAAGTACATAGATTTTTTTTCTTTCCTTCCACAGATTATTTGAAACAATTTTTTTTTAAATCAGTTAACACACCAATACCTTGGTTTATACTGAAAATTAGTTAAACCATCTTCTGCAGGGTTTCTCAACATTGACACTATTTACATTTAAGGCTGGATAATTCTTTATTGTGGAGGGATTGTCCTGCGCATTGTAAGATGTTTAACACCAATTGATGCCACCAGCACCCTTCTCAACAGGTGTGATAACCAAAAATGTCCAAACACCGTCAAATGTCCACTATGAGGTAGAAATCTCCCTTAGTTAAGAACAATTACCCAAAATACCATCCTACTTGGTGCACATTACTTCAGTACTTCCTAAACTACTATTCTTTAGTTTTAGGGGCTCTTCATAGGAGATTCCCAGATAGCTACAGCAGGGAGATCAATAAACTTCATATGCAGAATAGTCTCGGTATGTTATTTGTGTGTGTGCACTGGACTGTGTGGATAATCCTGAAAGCGTTATCCCAAAAATGGCAATTAAAAAAGGGTTAAGAATTAGTGCTTCAACTGAAATATTCACTGTACCTTAAGCCATCTTTTCAAAGACGTAAAAATTGAAAATACTCTTTTATACACAGCAAATAGTTTATTGGTGCTATCAGTTATCAGGCAAGATTGCTTTTATCACACTTATAAACCCTTCATTCAACATTTACTGAGTACGGTCCATATGCTAAGCACTATGTTATTAGTATTTGAAAGCTAAACTTAAATTCTATCCCCCTCACCAAAAACAAATAAACAAATTTTAAAATATTTTTAAATTAAAAAAATTGAAGTATAAAGTCCGTATTTATTGTCTATAACCAACTGAGAATTTCTGCTTCTCAAAAGTTAACATACGAAAATACAATAGTTATAATACTAGTACCCAAAGATAAAATCAAGGTAAATAAATAAACAATTTATATTTTTGGTAAAGCGATATAAATCTAAAAAGAAAGAAACTTAAAGATATTCATAGATAGTCACACAAATAAATCATTGCCCGGCACATTTCTTCTCATCTGTCTTTCTTTCCCTGCCTTAAACACAACACAAATGTACTGATCAACATACTATGCATCAGACATAGTTATTAAGCCCAGAGAATGATACCAAGTTGAATAAAAAAACTATGAAATGACCAAGTGCCTAGCATCGTTGTCTAGAACACGGCAAAAGCTCAGTTCCTCTTCTCTTTCTTTCTGTACTCAAGATGCTCAGTCTCATCTCCAATAAATGTCACATGTCTTAGATTTCTCTTTTAGGTACTGGACAATAAACCTCTCTTTGTGAGTCAAGCTATGTAAGCTAACTATATAAACAGCAGCTCAGTATGTAAAATGTTTGAATAATTATAATTATAATTCTATATTCTACATAAACATTTCTCTTTTTTTAAAACAAAAAAAATCCCCAAGTATCCTATTCTCCCTATAGTGCAGTTTAAAATTTACAGGGCCACTAATCTTTTTTGGATTATACAACTGTGATATACAACTTAAAGAGCTATTATATTCAATAAGTGGTTTGAGGATAATAGACACTAATGTAATCAATAAGTATATAAAAAATTACCAGAGAGGAGTATGTCTGCTTCAAGATTACCAAATGAATTAATGCTAGAATGAGTACAATGAGAAAATGATGCTTAAAAATATGTGGTGCATAAATCTTTACAATTAAGTTAGAAAATTATTCTGTGTCCATAAATGAACATATCACCCCCAAAGATCAATACCATCATATCTAATCAAAAGCAGAACAAGTTCTAAGAAACAGAATGTGCCTAACATATATATGATTTTTATAAAAAAGAATGAATAATGAAGATTTTTGTTTATTTTATATACTGATAACAATTAGCTGAACAATATCACATAATCAAGTTACTCTTCACAGAAGAGATGTTATATTGATAATGGTAAATCACACAGAAAAATTCTAAATGTACTGTATCAGACTGTCTGGGGAGGGGGGTAAATTGCAACTCAAAGTGAAAAATATTACATTATTTATATATTTACCTGCACAGCAAGAGAAGCTGCATTGTCAGAAAGCAAAATTTGCTCCCCTGTGGAAATACAATGAAAGGTGTGAGTCAACAGTATGATTGCTAAACAAGTAAAATACACCTATATTTTTATTTTTAAAAAGAAAAGATATAGCCGTTCACTAACATAATTATGAAGTTCTATGTCAATGCTATTGTGTAATTATAATTTTGATTATATTATATTGTATGTAAGTAATGATAAAACAAGACTATTTCTCTATAACTGATCATTTATCACATTTTATCAGCAATATGTAATTAAAATCACTCATTTAAAAACAAATTAATTTTTCAAGTTTTCAAGATATATGCCTCTTCTTTTCATTACAATTAAGTACTATATGTATCTACTCAAACCTCTCTAGTTAAAAGTAAAACCACTCAAAATCATATAAAACCAGCTTGCAGTTAATATTGCACAGTATGTCTAGGTCTGTCACACAAAAGAAAGATGACAAGTTCGCTGCAATAAAAATTCCATGCTTAGAAGACTAGGGCTGCTGCCTATTAGTCTTCATTACTTTGCAGTCTTCTGACAACTGTAGCAGGCTGCTGAGCCCCAAATGGGGTCCATAATGTGATCTGATGATATATGAAGAGCTGCTAAAGGGAGCCTGAACCATCCTAGCCTATACATTTTAACAGTTCCTTTTTACTGAGAGCCCACTTTACCAAGGGCTTCAAAAATCTGCTGTGTCAGCTATTGGTGCAGTAAATCTGCCAACTGCTCCTGCAACCACATCATTTTACACTGCCTACAGCAGGCAATATAATGAGTCAATAATAAACTAAGGACCTTATAGGCCGTGAATAGTTGGTTTACACTGGCAAATACAAGTTTAGGCAAAATCTCTTCGACAAATTACACAAGGGAATCCTTTCTTTATGTTTTATGTTCTCGCTGCAGTAAATTATATTACTCAGGGATTTTTTTTTTTGTAATAAATATATTTTGACGCAAAGCCATTTTTAATTGTGAACAAGTACCTACCTTTCAGTTGCTGATATAATGTAGCATTTTCAGGCCAAGGTTCTGCAGCTGAGGAAACAAGGCAGTGATAGTTAGGCATATAGGGCAAAAACAAATGAATAACCAAATTAATAAGCACATTGGCCTAGAGCATTTAAAGTGAATTGCCAAGGTTACCTTAACTACTATGGCAACTAATCACACTACCTTAGCTCCTTTGGTAACCTGTATAAGTAGGTTAAATAATTTTCAATCCATGTTTGGTGGTAATTTGTGTTTTGTTTTTTTATGGGGAGGAGGTGGAAGACATCTTGCCCAATCAAAAGTGAGAATTTAAAAAATAAAACAGCCTATATGCTACTATTCCTTTAGCCGCCTTCAAACATAAACATATCTAAAATGTTACTCATAGAAAAAGATAGTGAATTTCAATTCACTATAAAAAAAAGTGAAACAATATTTATAATATTTTACCGTAAACTTTTAAATTTTCAAACAGATAACACCGCATGAAAGAATCAAGTATATGTATATCAGCCTGTGCATCTTGCCTCATAAGCTGGGAGTATGGAAACTTCCAGAGGAATCCAGTTGTAGTCTAGAACATGTCATTGGCTTGACCCCATCACACCCCACAACAGCAAAGGGGAGCAGCAATTATGAAGCAATAAGTACCTACAAGGTCAAAGCTGCTAAAGCTAATTTTAGTCCTGAAGCCAGGCTTGCTTGACCTTGCCTCTTAATCTTTCATCTAGAAGAGACTCTAGCTAGCTACACAGAGAACATTAACAACCTACCAGCGATTGGAAAAAGTACTAGATTTGAATTTTGTCTAATCAACTGTACTTAAGAAGCAATGTCTCCACTGATAGAATATACAGGATATAATTTGCTGAATTTTTCTTTGTAAAAGCCATAAAATATCAAAATCACCAATTTGGGCACAGTAATTATATTTGCTCTCAGCAAAAAAGTAAATTAAATATATGAAATTTGATAATAATTGGTATTTTTCTTATTGTGTTTAAACTAATCCAATTTCTGTGACATAGCAACAAATTATTTTTAATATACAATTCTAGCTGATTTTTTAAAAGAAATTTATATGTATGAAGCTTTTTTTCCTTATGACTGATCATTTAAGATGCACTAAAACAGTCCAAGGGGTGAGGGGAGGTTAATATGCTTTTATTTACACTTTAGAATGAAAAGAAAAACATAGTAGTAGTATTATAAATTATAAATGGTATTTTTTGGTTTGGTTTGGGAGACACAAAATTAAACTCACACTTAGGAATAATAGCATGAAATCATTAAGAAGATAATGGACCATACGAAGTTTTGTATGCCGTCGCTCACAATATTACACATGTACCGTATGAAAGGCTACTGAATTTCAACTCACGTACCAAAAAGGCAGTGAAACTAAATATTTATTATATGTTACTATAAACTTTTTAATAAAGTAAAATTTCAGTAAGAACCCAATTAACCTGTGTAACATAGTTTTTAAAATAAAAGTCAGGGAAACAAAAACAAGCTGACATCAGCGAATTACTCAAAAGTAACCTTTTAGGATAAATTGTATGGTCAGCATACACCTACATCGTTTACATCTGTATTAGAAACAATACAATGAGTTTCATTCATTATAAGATCCTACATCACCAAAGATTCAATTATATGCATTGTATTAATCTTATTAAAGCAGTAAAGCACAGGAATAAAATTTACAAAAACTTCAAAGATGTTGAAATTAGTTCCTTGATGGTACAGATGTGAGTATTCATCTGTACTGTACCATGCTGCACATACAGCTGGTGCTCATTAATTGTGTGTTGAAGAAAGAAAAGGGATATTTGATTAAACCTACCACCCTATTCCTTAAATATTCTGGCTAATCAAAGTTTTACTGAACTTAATATTATCAACTATGCTAAAGTAATAGTGTGTTCCAATTAAATATTATGGTCATTTTAATTTTTGGTTAGCTGTCTACATACTAGGCATGGACTATAAATTTTCAAAACAATGGAATAACATATACATAGCATTAAATACAGGCTGAATATAATTTAAGTGTTCTTTGATAAATAAGAAACCACTTCACTACTCTGTAATATCAGAGAGTTCTCATATGAACAGTAATTTCAGTTAAAAGTTAATTCATCATCACTCCCATGGATTCTCGAAATCTAATACAATAGACATATGTGAAAGCAAAAGAAATCTTGCAACATATTACCTGACTACAAATAAGAATAAAAAAGTTGCCCTACAGGGGCCGGCCCGGTGGCTCAGGTGGTTAGAGCTCCACGCTCCTAACTCCAAAGGCTGCCGGTTCGGTTCGATTCCCACATGGGCCAGTGGGCTCTCAACCACAAGGTTGCCAGTTAAATTCCTCGAGTCCCTCAAGGGATGGTGGGCTCCGCCCCCTGCAACTAAGATTGAACACAGCACCTTGAGCTAAGCTGCCTCCCGGATGGCTCAGTTGGTTGGAGCATGTCCTCTCAACCACAAGGTTGCCAGTTCGATTCCTCGACTCCCGCAAGGGATGGTGGGCTCTGCCCCCTGCAACTAGAAAACGGCAACTGGACCTGGAGCTGAGCTGCGCCCTCCACAACTAAGACTGAAATTCAGTACAACAACTTGAAGCTGAATGGCACCCTCCACAACTAAGATTGAAAGGACAACTTGACTTAGAAAAAAGTCCTGGAAGTACACACTGTTCCCCAATAAAGTCCTGTTCCCCTTCCCCAATAAAAAAATCTTTAAAAAAAAAAAAGTTGCCTACAAATACTGAAAGCTGTTACTAAGAACCTAAAGCTGGAAACAGGGTGAGGGGGGGCGGTGTTTTTCTTGATCCAAGATACAAACTATGTTCCAACTCAGAAATTATTATTGAAAATAAACTCTCAAAAACTAACTGCCAAAACATGTGATGTTATCTTCACAAATAGAGCCTACCATTTAAAAAGGAGAAACCAACAGGCGGCAAGAAACCTATATAACCATGTTATTTTAGCAGCTGGGAATTCCAGCGCACCCACAAATCAGGAGACAAGAAATGGTAGCAGAGGCAGGGAATGATCAGCCGCCTCTCACACCCACGAGCAAGCTCCGAGTATACAAACATCACTGATTTAAATGCATCACCTACAGAAACCAGCTCAAATAATTACGTTTTAAACATGACATGGGACAAGAAATGCTAGCGTGTTATTCCATAATGTGACAAAAGTGAAAACGCTAAGTTGTATGGCGTGGCACTGGATCTACAAATCAACCCTGCAGGTATGTTTCTAGGAAATGAGCTCTGTAACTGCCTTCATAAGGAAGCCCATGAATCATGAATGTTATCATTCACACATAACAAAGTATGAAACCTATTTCCTGGTTTGGGGAATATTAATTAAAGCCTTTTTATTGAGAATGCCTATTATGTGAAAGACAAAGTCCCAAAGTACAAATTCTTCCTCACTCCTTTTCCAAGGTCAGGCAAGTCAATCCCCACCCTTTCTCCTGACCACGTGTAAAAGAGGCAGATTAAAAATTTAGAATTATAGTGCTAGCAATACGCCTTAAAAATCTGTAGCATTTAAAAGGAAACATCATTTTAAAACAATAGAACATTTTCATCTCTTGAGTTTTTCAGTTGACCTTAAATGTTTTAGACCAGACTAATTCAACAGTGATAAAATTTCATAACTCACCTACCCTATTATCAATTTCTACCATCATAAGCACTCCCTGATATGAAGTGCCTTTGTAAACCTGCCATGGGGAAGAGTCAGCCTTAAAATAAATATAGAAGTCTAAAAGTTTCTGAAAAGGAGACTGGTAGGAAATGTGGATTGAGCGAAAATGTGGTCCAATGTTGGTAAATTTCAAGTTACTGGTATTACTAGCTCACCAAAAGTAAACTTGATGCTTAACACACATCAATAGTCTGTGAGGCTCTTGGAATAAAGATCAGAATCCTCAACCTGACCTTACACCCCACTCTCTCTCCCTCTCTGGACCCATCGTACCTCCACTCCATCCACTCTGTACTGCAGCCACATCGGCCTTCACCCAGTTTCTGAAGGCACCTTTTTCCTTCTTGCCCTAGCGATTCATTTGTGCTGTTTCCTCTGCCCTCGAGCAATCTTCCCCTCCTTCTAGTGTGTCCTCGCATCTCAAGCATCACTTCCGCAAACTGGGCTAGCTTCATGGACATGCAACCTGAGCAGCTGCACAAGGCCTGCACTTAGAAAAACTCCACGCTTGGTTTAATGTTCTGCCGTCACAGTCTTGGAATTCTTTTGAACAAGGGGCCTCCCATTTTCATCTTAGCCTGGGCACTACAAATTATGTAGCCAGTCATGTCCTCAGGGAAGCCTCTCTTTACAAGCTTAAATAGCATGCACACTCCGTTGTACCACTTTCACAGTCAACATTATTCCATCTGTTTGAGGACTATTTGATTAATTCCCCCACTAGGACATAAGCACCATGAATCTAGTGCTCATGTCTGATTTTTGCTTACCACTTCATCCCTAGAACCTAGCACCTAACAGGCAATCAGTAAATGTTGGCTAAATAATGTTTCTTTTATTATTATCAATATCATTATTGTTATTATTCTGTTATGTTTAGGCTAAGAATACAGCAGGGAAGATAAGGAAACTACAGAACACGGCCAAAAAAGGAAACGTGACCCAGAGAACTTCAAGACTACAACCAATAACACTACTGTAAAAATACTGAATGGCTGCCAGAAATAGTTGGCAGAATCTAATTCTATAAACGTACCTATGCACTGACCCTAAAACTGGAAATTGTTTGTTTTATATCAAATTATATAGTTGTCATTGGTTATTACCGTTGTAACACTCCTAAGACTAACAAAAGGCCCTCAAATCATCTGACAATCTCACTATTCTCCTTTCCACACTCTGTAACTCTAACCCAGGGACCACCATTTTTTAAAATCTCGTGTCCCCATCAATAAAATATTCGAGTATGCAGGGCCAAATAGATTTAGAAATCATATGGTTGGTATTCCTGAGCTAATAAATCACACACTAAAAAAGAAAGTAGAGTTAAAAATAAATTGAAATTCAAGTTCCAATATTTTCTTCCTGTACTTCAAAAGGACCGTCTTGCATAATAAGGGTGTATACACTCCACCCCACTTTGGAAAACACTGTTCTAATTAAATAACTACTTATTTGAAGCTTTAGCAGGAAACCCAGCTATTCATGTACCCTTGACCAAAAAAGAATCTTCCTCTATTTTAGTGAAATCATCTTTTTTGACCACAGAAAAGGCTTGGAAAGAAAACACACAAATTAATGGAGCGGAGAAGGCAGGGGGTCGGGCGGGGGAGGGGGGGGACACGGGGGTAACCTGCCTACCTATCTACCTAACAATAGGACCTTCGTATCCTACCAGAGTACTTAAAATTTCCCCCATACAGTTCATACTTTCTCACCCTCATGACTTTGCTCCAATTGTTCCCCTCTGTTCAAAATATTCCTTCACCAGCACAAACCCTATGCTTTTTCCCAGACCAACTTTAAATGCTAGCTCCATCAAAGCTTTTTTAACGAAACAAATCTAATTTCTCCTTTATTTATACTGTCCATAGCAGTTTGTACTTGTCTTAGATC
This sequence comes from Rhinolophus sinicus, assembly GCF_057876585.1. Taxonomy (NCBI): domain Eukaryota; kingdom Metazoa; phylum Chordata; class Mammalia; order Chiroptera; family Rhinolophidae; genus Rhinolophus; species Rhinolophus sinicus. Next base: position 164,228,244 of record NC_142517.1, on the reverse strand, counting down.
ATATATTACTTTCTACTCTATTCTATTATTATGTCAGTATCTTATCTCTATTTCCAGTAAGTTCCTAGAATGTGAAAAAGTCCTATGGTCCTGAGATTATTTATTAATGACTTGGCCTCTCAACCACTGTAAACTGAATATGGCATTTACAATAATATATGCTAAAATATGAAATTCAAATTAAGCAGAATTTTTTTTTGGAGGGGGGTCTAAATATCACTTAAAGCTAGTATCTTTATTACGAGAGCTCCAAAGTAAAACTACCCACCTTTCAGGAATAAACACAATAAGAAACTATGGTATCATTTTCACACCAAAGCAGTAACCCTCTAAACTACTCTTAGTGACCTACATTAACTCATTCTTTAGATTAGAATGACTTCTTATTCCCTAGCAAAAGACCCATAAAAGTTCCTATCATTTTTATAAAGAAATATTCCTATTTAATAGATATAAACATCTAAAGATAAAGCAAATATCAGAGGACCACATAAGTAAGTTTGTATCCAATTAAAGTTATTAAGTCTTTTACCCACTTAGTCCTTTACCTGCTTTCCAATCTTGCCTAGGCAGAGTGACTATTTTACATCCAGTATCTCTTTTACCAGGAGCAAAGGAGATGCCTCTTAAACTTTCAGTCTTCAGTGGAGTGCAGAGTTTTCTTAATCCAAACAAGTGTTTTTAATTTTTTTCAAAGAAACTTTCTCCTTTCCTAACAGTATTTATGTTGGAGAACAAAGTTTTAAAAAAAGAGAGAGGAAACATATGCTTGGACATCTGAAAGCCATAAGACAAACTAAATAATGTATAATTAAATAAATTAGTATTAGAAATGCACACATCGTAAAGCAACACCCACAGCGCCCCCCAAAAAACCATATTTGTTTCTCATTTAATTATCTTTAAGGTACCTACTATTTTTAAGCTTTATCAACCAATACAATATAGCAAAAAAATACTCTTTACTGCTAATCCATTATAATTTTTAGAGTAATGGCCACTGGCCAATAAATTCACATATGTATACCCTTAGATCTCTTAAAGACTCTACATTTTACCTGCAGTATTCTCCCAAATATCAAGCTGGATGATAAGTCATTCTGGTGGCAGATAATCTACCTATTCCATTCAACTCATGCTATTTCACAGTATGAAAGGTCATGCTTTGATCTAACAAGTCTAATTCCTAAGTCCATCTCTTGATGATCTAACCTAAGAGGACAAGAGAAGGGCCACGAAAACAAGTGCCCTCTGTTGTTGTTTTTTAAGTTTTGCATTCTTAATGTATGAGTCCTCTGGCATAAGAATGTAGGTGAAGATATAATTTGTAGAATAATAGGCACTAATATTATATGCTGCTTCAGTACTGTCATATTTCCAATCCATCACATTGATTAATGCTATAATAACTCTACACAAACCTATCATTTGTGCACTAATGAAGTCAAACCCAGTTTATCCTTAGGCAACTTGATTCCAAAAGCTCACAGATGTCATGCCTTCAGCTCCCAAAGACGATGTAGACAGTGTTATACAAAAGCAGTAGGAAACATGTGTAGCGTTATCTCCAAGATTGGATGGCTTTCTGCCAAAGGTGTAAATGCAAAAACTAATATAGCAAAATGCTCAAAAAGCATTTGGCAGCTCCTAAACATGGACAAGTTACTGCAAGACACAGACAAAAGAAGGAAATAAATTTACTAGTTTGACATAAATACTATACTGATGATCTCGGTGATACCAATACAGACATTAGTCTCAAAACCTATCAAGTTTTAGGCAGTCATGAGCTGAAGGCTTCATTTAAAATAGATTTTGAAGATATTTGGACTTAAAATATGATGACATGTGACTTTATCAAATCTAGAATTTTAAGAGCTATATATTAGATTCAACAGCAATTCAACCTGCAAATACAGTACAAATCAAAAATAACACTATATACCAAAAAAACACTGATAGTGAAATGATTAAATGATGCCCCTAGCTACTGCTTCACAGGGAATGTTTAATGGTATTACACAGGATGTGTAAGCAGGAAGTGAGTCTTCCCACAGAAGGAGTTTAAAACCAATCTGCCATCACCTCAACAGTCAGAGATCGATGTTCATGTCAGAAAGTGGCTCACGTTGGAAAACGGAGAAGCACAGTGTAACACTGTCATTTCCATAAACCTAAAAATCTGGCAGGTAACATTTTGTAACATTAGTGGTAAAGCTACTGTCTTAGTCCATTTGGGCTGCTGTAACAAAATACCACAGATTGGGTGACTTATAAACAATAGAAATTTATTTATCACAGTTAGAAGGCTGGAAGTCCAAGATCAGGACGCCAATCTGATCAGGTTCTCGTGAAAGTCCTATTCTAGGCCACTGCTGACTTCTCACTGTGTCCTCACACGGTGGAAGGGGCAAGGGAGCCCTCTGGAGCCTTTTATATGGGCACTAATCCCAATCGTGAGGGCTCTGCCTTCCAGACTTAAGCACCTCCTAATGGCCCTACCTTGGGGAATAGGATTTCAGTACATGAATTTGGGGGAGGGGGGACACAAAAACTCAGGTCATAGCAGTGACTTAAAGAATATACTGCAAGCAAGCACAGATACAAAGACTAAAGACAACCCTAGATTGAAATAAGCACCCCGAAGCAGGAAGTAGACATTCTAGGACAGACTGGAGAAGCGTCAGACAAAAATACAAAGGGATTCCCAGACTCTGGAAGAAGAGTCACACCAGAACTATTTCCTCGGCTACAAGTTATCATCACTCCTTACCAAGAAGAAACTTGTTGACTGTCATCAGAATCCACTGTATATTATTTATTGCTTGTTGTATATAAATACGTATACTAAATTGTACATAGCTCTCATTTTAGAAAGTAAATTTAGCCACATTCTACACATCTGTTTTAGCATTCATTCAATAAATACTCCCAGAATGTATATGTATTTTGCCCCCACAGAAGGTGCCAGACCCCATTCTAAGAACTAAAGATGGAATTATAAAGAAAATCAAGTAACTGCCTTTAAAGCACTTAGATTTGAGTAGTACCATGTGGCCTATGTCCATATCTGTTGCCTTTATAATATTTCAAGTTAAAAACTGGCAAATACTGGAGTCTATATGACTATGAAAATAAAGATTCTATCATAGATTCATAACAAGGCCTAATTCTGTTTGGTCGACATATTACATAAAACTGAAAAAAAAATTACATACAGCAGTGAATATCTTCCATAGGCCAAATGAAAGTCAACTCGTGGAGCCCATGATAAATAAATCATAGCCCACAAATCCCTCATTAATATCTTCAACCACCCATTTATTTATAACAAAGTGGTAAACAAAAAACTAAAATGACCCAAAGTGAAGGCCACGAATGAATGATATAGTAGAATTAAAATCTAAGGCAAATGGATGCTAATATCCTGCCATTTGGGAAGCAGAGGATAGAAAGCAAAAGAGACGGAAAATTCAAGAAATCTAGTAGAGGGCAGAATCTCCCCTCACAACCAACACTGGAGCCCAAATGAAACTAGAGAATGATGAGAATATATCTTTTTCTGGTCAAACACCACCTGGACTTCTATCCAGGCAGCTGATGATGATGGTGACGATGAGGATAGTGATGGCAGTTAAGATTCCTGAAGACTCATAAAGTTTACAACCAGAATATATACAGAACTTTTACAAATCAATAATAAAAAAGGCAAATAACCCAAAAATATTTCATGAGCAATGGATTTGAATAGACATTTTGCCAAAGGAGATACATGAATGGCCAACAAGCACATGAAAAGATAGTATCATTAGTCACTAGGGAAATACAAATCAAAATCACAAGATACCGCTTCACATCCGCTAGAATGGCTACAATCAGCAAGACAGACAAAATAGGATGTGGAAAACTTGGAACTCTCACACATTGCTGGTAGAAATATAAAAAGTTTAGTAGTTTTTCAAAATGTTACACACAGAATTACCATAAAAAACATATCTACACAAAGACTTGTACATGAATGTTCACAGCAGCATTATTCACAATAGTCAAATAGTGGCAACAACCCAAAAAAAAACATGAACTGGTGAATGAATAAGCAAAATGTGATATAGCCATATAATAGAATACAATTCGGCAATAAAAAGGAACCAAGTATTGATACATGCTACAACACAGATGAACTTCAAAAGAATTATGCCCAGGAAAAAAACCAAGACACCAAAGAAAACATATTGTATGATTCCATTTATATGAAATGTTCAGAACAGGAAAATCTATAGAGACAGAAAGTAGATGAGTGATTGACTTAGGCTGGGAATGGAAAGTGACTGCAAATGGGCAAGGGATTTCTTTTTGAAACGGTGGAAATATTCTACAATTAATCTATGGTAAGAATTATAACTGTAAATAATACTTTAAAAATCCTTGACTTGTACACTTAAACGGGTATGTAAATTATATCTCAGTAAAGCTGAGCTAAATAGAAAATATTAACATACTGCATGTATTGTGCACTTAAGCCCTGACATATTAATTATCTCATAACTGTACAAGGTAGACACTATTATTATTATCCCTATTTAAGAATAAAACTGAGGCACAAGCATAAGTAATTTGCCCAAAGTCACACTACTAGTAAGTGACAAGAGCCAGGGTTTGAACCCAGGGAGTCTGGCTCCAGTCAGTGAACACACAACTGAATTAGCTAACCTCTTACAGAGCCCACAGTAAACATTCTTAGGTAATAATGAATTATTAAAATTAAAGCAATTATAATCATCCTACAACAGTGGTTCAACCCTCAGTGTAAACGAATCCCCAGAGGAACTTCATAAAATTGTGTATTTCTCCCAAACCCAAAACTCAGAGATTATAACACTACAGAGATCAGGACCAAGAATCCAAACTTGCCACAAGCACTCCCAGTAAATCCGCTGCAGACAGACTGTGAACGCCACACAAAGAAGACCATCCTGGGGACGCAGAATGCACTTGAAATAAGATTAAGTTATTTTCACCTCTTCCACTGATTTGCCTCAAAGAATGTGGTAGTGAGGATCTGTGTAGATTAATTTCATTCAAGAATATTTTACGCGTATTATTCTACTTAAGTTTTTGTGGATATGGCTTAAAGCCATGTTTTACAGCATAGCTTAGTAACATGGGGTAACTTTATACTGTTCCAGAATAAGCCCTTTAGGATTAATGAACTGAGGCTTCACTTATTTTGGAACCAAAGTGGCTATTGATAGTTTCTCCATTACATATAATCAATAAGGAAAGTAAAATTAAGTTAGTAATAATGAGACCTGAACATGAACCATCTAAACCTTTCTATGTGAAACTAGAGATGAATTTCAAAATGGTATTCAAGGATCAGTTTCCTAAAAACGACAAACTTGTGGAAGTTAACAAGGGTCCAGAAAACAAATTCACATCACCATCAAGCCAATAACTCAGGGTAAAGTGAATATAAGTTAAATTTAAAACCTTCCATTCTTTCTTAGTAAGTATGCACGTATCGTTTTCTCAAATGCTTGTGTTTAGACTTTGTCCCATTATAAAAATGAACAACCATTTTTCATTAAATTCCAATAAAAAGCAGGCCAATTACATGTGATTATGAATAGATATGAACCTTGTGGCTAGGACTTAAAATTTGAATTTTTAAAAAATGGCAATCTGAAATTCACAAAAGAGGAAACACGAACACCACGTCTGAGTTTTTCTCAGAAACAGAGATGAATATGAGATCACTAGCAGAACTATACAAAAACAGCTAGTTAAGATTAAAAGTGCAATTTCTGGCCAAAAACCGGAGAAAAGACAAACAGCCCCAGGCAAGTATCAGGCCTCAGCAATGTAACAATGCTAACCTTCACAGGTTTCATGGTTCTCTAAATCTAATCCTGGAAAACCGAAAATAGATTTCCCTCAAACTAAGGAGCAACTCTCCCCGCTACTCTAAGCCAAACACAATCACTGTAATAACAGCACCTATTATTTTTTTAAGTATCTACTATGTACTCACTAGTCTAAGTACTTTACACATACTCACTCTCTCCCACTAAGCAAGGTAACCAAAGAACCCCTCCCTAACTCCTCCCAGCTAGCCATGAAACAAAGGATCCCCTACAAAGGATTTGACCTCCTGAAATCTTGGCACTGTAAGATGCCCCAGAACCAAAACCAAAAACAAAAAAAAAACTACCCACAAGAATTAAGATAACATAACCTAACCATCACAGAATCCCTTCATGAATAGGAGTCAGGGTAGAAAATCCTCAGAGACGAAGGAAAAAAAAAATATGTATAGCATTTAACTGAACACACACATTATTAAACTTCCAAAATGTACCAGAGACTATAATAAAAAGATAAAGATGAAGATAAAACTGTCATTGCTTTCTAGAATCTAATTTTGTTGAGTGGGTGAAGGACACAGAGCTGGGGACATGGAGTTTGAGAATAAGAGGGGACAGATACACACCATTTACAATACAATAAGTGAACACAGGTGGTGCGGGGGCAAATCATAGGTCTCGAACACAGACATATCTGGGTTCCCCTCCCAACTCTACAACTGATCGTCTGAGTGAGGCTGGCCAAGTTGCTTGACCTCTTCTTGCCTCAATCACCTCATCTGTAAAAAGGACAAACATTACCTACTTTGTAAGGTTGTTGGAAGAATAAAATTGGATAAATTATGTAAGAGCCACATACAGTCTCCAGCTCACAGAATGTACTCAATCAGTAATTATGAATATAAGCATCAGACCAGAAGTACATCTAAAGCACTACAGGAATCCTCTTGAAGACATAAAATCTGCCTGAGGAAGACAGGGAAGCATTCACAAGAGGAGATGAAATCTGAACTAGGTCCAAAAATTAATCACAAGAGTGACAGACAGAAGGTGGGGGGCAGGAAGAGGAGTTGTTCACTAAACATCTAACACCCTGAATCCAGTCTGAGAGAAGGAAGGTAAAATGCTTGGTGAGGGCATCCTAAATTAGCATTTCTATATAGAATTCACCACTTTGTACTGAAATTATGTTTCAATGGGTGTACGTTTATGAAAGTCAAGAATCATGCTACTCATTTTTGTACCCCAGCACTTAGCAGAGCACGCAAGTATTCGTGCTTCGTTTGTTTAGGTATTCGACTTAACAAACATTCTGTAGAAAATACAAACAGGTCTTTTGCTATCTAAAGATGTCTGACAGCAAAAAATTGCTATAACTCTGGAAATAAAACCATCAAACCAAATTAAGGAACGATAACATCTCGATAAGGTATACTAAATTCAACAGTGTAAACTCATGAACTCACTTTCTCTCCAAATGGTTCAATAGTTCTAACCAGAGGAGCTCAGTTCAATCATCTACGGAATGTTTAAAAAATATACTTGCCTCAGAGCTACCATTGACCTTCACATATAAAACAGGCTTTTAGTAAGAAACAAACAAAAAAAAGTGTGTGCGCCGTGCGTGGCTGCAGGCAGGAAGTGCGCTGCAAAGCAAACCCGGCTGGTGTAGAGGGCTCCACAGGTAACTGACTGCAGTGTGCAGTACCTCCCTACCCCCCGGACACACCCCGGGACTCACCCCTGTCCAGTTTTAGAACCTCTATTAGGTCCTGAGTGGGACTAGTCACTTCCCAGCTCTAATTAAAATGACCCGGCTGAGCCCTCCGCACCAGTACATGCACGCGGGTAACTGGGGCAGATTATATTTCTTCAAGATGGCTACAGCAGTACCTCCTGTCCCACAAGCTCTACTAGAACCTCCAAGCCCCTTTCACCCCCATCACCAAGAAAAGTCTAATTCCCCTTCCTTTGAATTGGGGCAGGCTTGTAACTCCTGTAACCAACAGAACATGGTAAAAGTGATGCATTAAGACTTCCAGCATGGGGTCATAAAAGGGGATGCAGCTTCTCTCCCTTGTCAGCTTGAACACAAGCGTTGGGAGAAAAGTCTCACTATCCTGAGGCTACAGGCTCTGAGGAAGCCCAGGCCACATGGAGAGGCCATGTGTAAAACTCGCACAAGACAATCCAGCTGAGCTCCTAGCCAACATCAACTCTCAGACGTGTGAGTGAAGATGCTGCCAGATGTTTCCAGCCCTCCACTGCTGGATCACCTCTAGCCTTTGAGTCTTTCCAGCTGAGCATCCAGACATTGTGAGGTAGAGACAAGTTAATCCTCCTGTAGCCTGTCTGAATTACTGACCCACAGGATCCATCAATGTAGTAATAAAATTTACACCCCTAACTTGTGGTATGGTTTCTACACTACAACAGCAACTGAACAGTCATAATTTTAATAGTTACCCTGAGTCACAGACCTTTCATTAAAGAAACAATTAAATGTTGATTCATCTGAAGCCTCAGAATTCCCTCTGTTCATCTCAATCAGTTACCAAACTAACTCCTGACCATGTTACACTTATAAATTCCACTTTACTGCTTCAACCATAGATTCTGAAACTTCCACCTACCCTCCAGTCAATTCTATTTTATTAACCCATTACCTTGAAACTTTACCTTGCTGAAATTTCACTCTCCAACTTCCTGACCACAGCCGTGCTCCCTGGCCTCTCGTCCCCAGAATTTGAAACCCAGTTGAACACAGTGGCTTACCCCATAAATTCTGGTCTGATGACATTATTCAGGAAAGGAGAAGAAAAAAGAATCCAAGAGAAAAATGACTTAATTATGCTAGTTAAACTCAAATCTTACCATAATCTACCCATAAAGGCAGATCAGTAAACTTATTTACCCATATAATCCAAAACAGCAAATAATGAAACATATTTTATTATTTGTCTTTAAACTGCACTCTATGATTTCTAAAACATATCTTCCTTTCTGAATATTTATATTAAAATTATTTTACCTTCCCCAACAGCCACCAAATGACACTATGGGAAAATCAGTACAAGTATATGGTAAGAAGGAGAAGTATGTTTTAGGAAAAAATAAATCAAGAATAATTCACAATCTCAACTAAAGAATAAATATCAATTATCACTTACATAGATAACTTTACATAACTAGCTCTTATTCACTAGCCAAACCAGAATGTTAAATTGATCAATAATAAAAATAACAATAAGTGTCTGATGAAAAACATACAGTAACTTTTATTTTTACCCTATTTCTTATTGATGTATCTTTTTTAAATTTATAAAATAAGAAAATTAGGAATATTACTTATAATTCATGATTCCAAAACATGTTCCTATAACATAAAGGCTAATAATCAAAAGACAAGAAGGTCAATAAAAGGCCTCATTAAAGCATCATTAAAGCATCACCTGCCAATGTTACCTTACAGAAATAAATGCGGGAGTAATGATGGTCTCTTCCTGTCTCACAAATGATACAATTTATTTGTCTGAGGTTCTAGACAGGGCTCTAAGTTTGACCAGGTCATGAAATATGACATGAGGAGAAAATTCTATTATAATATCTAAGGACACTGTATTCACTGGGATAAATATACACAACTATAGACAACAAAAGTCTTTTTTTTTTCAAATCCAAAGGCAGGTTAAGTCATAAAGAAACTTCTTTGGTTTATAAAAGTTCTTAGGAGAGATAAAAATATACAATCAGCACAAAAACGTAGCTAAATGTATAAGCACAATGAAATGCCTTTTATGGTTCTATTTTGCTAAAGCAGTTAGTTAATGGGAACTGCCATGTAAAATGATTTTTTTTTTATGAAACACATCTTCTTTATTACTAGCCAATCAAATTTCATTTTTATTACTGATGTAGAAAAGTTCAAAACCATGATTCATTTATAGAGCATACAAAAATAAGAAAAGTGTTCAAGAATAGAGGATCATTTACAAAGCATTAAAAAATTAAAACATGCATTTCTCTTACTGGCAAGGCAAATACTTCTACATATAAATGTCTGGAGCTGGATTTGCTGAATATTGTAACGTCTGTCTTTGAACAAAAAAATGAGAAGCCTGAATTTAATATCTCATCTCCATTTGATATCTTCAATCCGTCTGATAACGAGTTATCAAGAAATTTCAAAAATGTTTGAAAAATGTTAAGAAGTTTGATGATGTTTTCTTTCAATTTTCACTCAAATATGGGAAGCTTGAGCTAACGTTAATAACTCAAATGTCTTCCAGAAACGCGACTGAAAAATTTTATGGGGCACCCATCACCAAAATCTTTTAAGTTAAAAACTAAAAATCATGTAATTTCGGAGTATAAAATGTTAATAAAGCATGTAAGAAAATAAAAACTCTCATTATGTTTAACTATGGACTATTTCAAGATCCGAAACAAGCCTTTCAAGTGATCATAACATCATTATCAAAGTTTTCTAAAAGGCAACAAAACACTGCCTCTAAGAATTTGGCTTCCAACCTATTCATGACTACAAGTATGATAAACTACGCCACACTGCTGTCAATAAATTGCACTTTGCCTCTACTATGGATGACCATGCTTTGCTTCTCCATCTGCCCCTTCAATATCTACTTCACATGTGCCAGCTTGATAAGCACTACAGTACGAGACTATTCATGTAACTAATATGAATTTAAAAAGGTTCTCTGAAATGTGACAGCCAGTTCAATAACTTCTCAATAATTCCTCAGTGCCTTCCTCAATATTGGAGAATCCTCAGAATACTGAGTATAAATAACTAACAAAGTATCTTTATTTTTTCAATTATCTGTTGCAATTATCATCCTTAGATATTAGCACACGCAGATACAAGAGCCTTGATTATCATTTTCTTCATTCTCAATAAACCTTGTGAACAACAGATCACTTCTATTTTACAAAGGACTTTTAACCTATGTTTTCCACTTCTTTGTGCCCCTAGAACCCTTGTGAAATGCTTTTAAAGTACAGATTTCCCAGGACTTCTGTGGAAGCAGGATGGAATAGAAACACTTTATTACTGATATAAAAACAAAAATTTTTAAACATGCCTGTTTTGATTATACTTACTTTCAGGATGCTTACATATATGGGTTTCATGGAACCCATAAAACTACTTTTCCAGATCATACTATAAATTAATGCTACTGCTAGACTGAAGTTATTAATAAATTTAAATAATTAAGCACCCACATGCTCACAATGAGATAAATGAAATATTCCAAGTCTTCTTTTTTCATCCTTTATATAGTTTTGAGCTTCTAAATAAAGAACAGACAGATATTGTCCTGATTTCAAAAGATTAATAATGACAGTACAATGAAATTAACCAATATGCTTAAAATATAGCAAGACACTGGTAAAATAATAAGATCATTCAGAAAAGATGGCATGTGAGTTAATAAAAATAAAGACACTGGACATTTTCTGCTGTCTGAAATGGTAATAGGATAACATCCTCAAAGGCTCTTGGGTAATAAATAGAAACTACCATATAGTGAACATTTAATACATACCACTCTATACTAGGCGTTTAATATATATAATATTAAATAGATTATACCCCTTTTACAAATAAGGAAACTATGGCCTAGAAGGGTCTGCCCAAGACCATAAAACAAGTAAGAGGCAGAGCCGAGCCTAGAAGTCAGTTCCTCTGTCTTACGCAAATGATCTGGTTCCTAACCTTTATGCTCTCTTACTAAGGGCGCTTCCATTTCCTCATCCAAGACAAGACCACCACCTATCTAACAGGATCCAGTAGTTAGTATTCATGATTATGTATATAAATCATCTAGCACAGTGGCTCAAAACTGGACATTTACTCATAGTATCAGTAATCACATAATTATGAGTTATGTTTTTAAGCTAAAACTGTCTGACAATGTCTAATGAACAGGCCTCTACTGAAAATGACTCAGTATATACAGAGGGTGCCAAAAACATGTGTACACATTTTAAGAAAAAGACTGTATTAAAATTGTAATACTCAATATATACCGATAGCAAAAGATGAATGCAAGTCATGCGTATATATTTTTTGGCATCCCCGGTATATAACTATAACAAGAATTCAATTTTATAATGAAGAGAAACATGACTGGAGTTCACGAAATGTATAATCTTGAAATAAACAGAATAATTTGTCATAGGAGTAATTTTAATCATTGTAATAACTTAGATGTTTTATATTATTGAAATAAATTACATATTCTATTTATAAATAACTTTTAAAAACTTGACCAGATTTGTATCTTCACACAGGAAGTTAGAGGCAAAACCCAGTAGAAGAGAAAAACTGACAGGTAAACAGCTCACAATAATATTAATGAACACCGAGTGCTTACAGTGTGCCAGACACAATCCTAAGCATCTTACATATTTTCTCATCATCTTTAAATAATCTATAATTATCTTCACCATTCTGCAAATAAAAGGTTTAAAAAGGCAAGTCATTTGCCCAAAGTCACACATTTAGTAAGTGGCTGAGTAAGTACCCAGGTCTGACTCGCATCCCACAGTCCACGGGCAGTGTGAAAGCTGAAGGTGATAACACCCTAGGTTTCTCCTGTTTAGTGCTCAACACTTCGCTCTCTTTCTTTTGCATGGGTCTGGTGGCACTATGGAGCCCTGCAGCCTGGACCACTCCTGGCACAGGATGGGCAAGTGAGTCAGGCCTGTCCAGTGCAGTACTCCATCCTTTTGGTTTCAGTGACTGCTCCAAATGTGGTCACACAGCACAAATGCAGCTACTCAATCCTGCCCTAAATACACTCATACCCACTGACAACTGAAAAGAAAAAAACTTTTTTAAATAGAAACTCAAGTAATATATTGGAATATCTTGCCATTACAAGAAAAAAGGCAAGTCAAAATTTAAAATACACAGCCTGTTATAAAAGATTTTGAAAACCATTCAATATCCAGGACTATTTGTATCCTTTTTTTAAAGCTCTAAGTCTACCATATCATCATCTAGAGATCTAAATTACTATTTCAAAATCACAATTTACCATTCCTTTCCATATCACTAAGTTGAAAGAACAATTCAAATTCCTCGTCCACTTTCAGATCTTTATCCAAAGGAACTACTCAGCAGACACACATATGTCTACGCAAGCACTGCTGATATAGAGAAAAATCATATATACCTGTGCTTTAGGATGCATCAACTTGGCTAGACTAAACTACATTTTCCAGAATTCCCTTTCCACTATGCTTCTGATCAGGGTGAGCCACGAGGAATATTCTCTAGGAGACATTGGGAAGACAGAAGGGAGGCAATAGCCATTCTGTAGCATACAAAACACCTTCTCCCAGTTATTCAAACACTAACCTAGGAGCTGCTGTGAAGAGATTTTGCTGGTATAATTGAAGTCCCTAATCAGCTGACTTTACATTAATCAAAAGGCAGATTATCCTGGGTGTACCTGATTTAATCAGCTGAGATCAAACACTGCAAGCAGCACCTATGGACGGCACTGCCTGTGCTCTCTCTTCCTTCAGGATATCCCCTTGCTGGCTGCCTGCCTATAGACTTGGTACTTGGTTGGTCAAGCCCCACAACAGCATAAACCAATTCTCTGTGCGTGCGTGCCTGCGCGCGTAGAGGCAGAGATCCTACTGCTTCTGCTTCTCTGGTTGAACTGATCAAAATAACACCCTAAATACCCATCAGAATAAGACGGGATAAATTATGGTTTCATTACAATCAAACACTATCCAACCATTTAAAAATGATTATGTATAATTCCATTCAGACATGGAAAGAAATCTCAATATGTTATATAACAAAACAGGCTATTTAAAAAAGTATGCATATTTTGTTATCTGTGTCATTTTTTAAAAATAATTTCAGGGAGAAAGAGATAACTCTGCTCACCAAAGTTTAAATGATGAAGATGGGATTTTAAAGTCTTAATCTGGGTGTTATGATTTTAGGTGATTTTTACCTTATTCTTTATATTTTTTTGGATTGTTTTCATTTTCTACAATGGCCATGTTTTCAGGAATATATTTAAAAAAAAAAAAAAGCCTTCCTCATTTGACAGGGAAAAATGTCAGGTAGACTTACAGGTTAAAATGTGCCCAGAGCCTTAAAGGACAAACAGGAGTTATCCAAGCAAAGTGGACATTTCAGGTAGAGGGCAACACGTAGACACTACAAGTAGGTTAGAAAGGCGAATGTTCAAGGAAAGGAATGGCAAGAGATTAGCCTAGAGAGACAGACTTGGACTAATTTATAGTAAGTCTGTGTCTTATATGCCTCACTCCACCTTCTGACACTGGGGAACTAATGAAGGTGTTAAAACAAGAGGAGTCACATTTGCATTTTTAGGAAAATAAAAATAACACAAACAAAACCCCACTGAGGCCTGCAGTATGGAGACTATTGGAAGGATACCAGAATGGAAGCAGGGAAACAAATTCAGAGACTACTACAGTAACCAAGCAAGAAAAACAGTGGAGATGGAGAGAATAAGTCGTTGAGTCACAGTAAGGAGTAAGAACTGAGAGAACTTGGTGGGGGACACACTGGTAGTACAGAGACAGAAGCGGTTCGCTTAAACTGTGGAGTTCAGAGAAGCCATCCAAAAAGGTGTCCTTATGGAAAAGGCTTTCAAGGGGAGCACAATTTAGGTTGCTACCTAAATCTGTGTCTCCCTGGCTGCCACACTTTTGCTCAAACAAATAAATGCTTAAAAAAAAAAAAAAAAAAAAAAGAAAGGCTTTCGAGGATATCACAGATATCCTTAAAGGCAAGATGCCTTTAAATGTTTCCAAAAGTAATATCAAACAGTATGTTGGCTCACACTCACTGAAAGGAAGAATAATAAGCAAAGTGTTAAATACATTAAAAATTAGAGCTCTCAACTACAAAAACAGTTATCATAGGACTACATATGTATATATCTCAAATCTTTTAAAACTGACCTCTTCCAACAAAATCATATTACTGCCAGAAATAGAATATTCTGAAGTTGTTGGATTTGAGTTACACTTATAAGTCACTTACAAGTCAAACATAGGGTTTCATACAAGCTATTATTTTAGCTGCCCTTTTTTTCACTGCTTGCCAAAACAAAACCTTTTAAATTTTTAAAATTACAATCACTTAAATTACAGAAGTAAAATATTCTCACTATAACAATTCAAACAGTTCAGAAATATAGTTCCTCTACCCTCTACCAATGCCCTTACCCTTATTACCCTCAAATCACTAATTAAAATTAATTGAATATTCTTCTATGTATTTTTTGCTTATATATGCATGTTTAAATAGGGTTTATTTATTTAATAATGGGTTCATACTATATGTATATTATTCTATAACTTGTTTTTACTTAAAATAAGCATAGCTTTCCAGCTAATATATTTAATAGGTGTACCTCTTCATTTTCAGTATCTGTAATAATGTGGGCATACCACAATTTGATATATAATTAGGACATTTCTGGTTTTTTGCTATTACAAACCATGCTACAATTCGTATCGCTGTATGATTCTCTGTTTTCTGCATATTTCTTTAAATACTGGTCCTTACGTTTCTATCAGATAAATGCCCTGAAGAATTTCTGGGTCAAAGGATTGCATTTTAATAAATATAGTGATATTACGTTCCCCAAAAGTGGTAACAATTTACAGACTCACCAATAATTTGAGGGTAACTGTTTTCCCATGCCCTTGTCAGTACTTCAAATTATCATATTCATTTTTCCCCATCTGACAAGGTAGAAAAACTGTCATCTGCTTTTAGTGACAAAGAGCATCTTTTCATATGTTCACTGTCCATTTGCATTTCCCCATGTAGAGCTTTAATTCATCTGGAATTTATTCTAGCAGTCTTATGACCTAGAAGTTGTCCCAACACCATTTATTGAATTATCCATCTTTAAATGCCTCCTCCTAGAGTAACAGATCATTACAAGTAGCTAAGATGGCAGACAGATAAAATGCCTAGAAATTCTTAAACTTCACAAACTGAAGCAAAATTCCAAACTTATTAAAAGTTTATTAAAAGACATTCATCATTTTTTTTCTTTAAAAGAAAGCACACATTGGAACACATGCATACAGTATACCATCAGCATACACTGTGAAATGGTTGATTTTTTAACATAGCAATCTAAAATAAATCAATGATGTAACTTTTTTAAATAAATGGTAAAAATATAGATAATTGTTTTAAATCTCAATATTATTCATTATTTCAGGTCATAAATATTTGAGCACGCACTGACAGGGGCACAGGGCACTGTGGGGCACAAAACTGGTATGATCCCTGCTTTCAGGAAGTTTGCAATCTAGTGGGAGCTTCCCTCTCTCCTAGAAAACAATGTATTTACTTTAAGTGACAAAACGAAAAAAGAAATGTATGTTCACACAAATGCAGGGCAATTAAAAACATTTTGGCAAATTTTATGATACACTCAGTATTTTCCATTTCCAAAATACTACCTTATTTCAAATGTATCTATTCACTCCGGTGACTGTTTCTACTTATACTGAAAACACTAAGAAGAGTAACTCCATTTAAAGATTAACTATTACTCATCAACCTACAATACGTATGTCTAGTCTCCTCACTTTCTCAACAATATTTAATTTCTTTCACTACAGTGAATACAAACCTCAATAACAAAAAAAGTACAGGTCTATTTACATCAGTAATGTTCAGTCTATCAAATCAAAGGTGTTTCTCAAAAGTTCAGGTAGATTTAAAAATGTTTCAATTAATCCTAGAGACCTAGCAATGGCAGTATTGTGTCGCTTGGAGATGAAACAAGAACTCTGGTGGCCCCTCAATGACAAGAGGCTATTCATTAGTGACAATCACCTTACAGTTTAGGTCCCACGATCAGGCTGCCACCACTCTTACAAAGAAGCCTTGGGATGTTTGGCCACGCCCCCCACCTCAATCCCAACCCACGGCCTCCTCCACGCACCCAGCCTCTCCCGACCAAACAGAGAGCTGGACAAAGCACCGCCCAGGGGAAGCAAACGTGACTCCTACCACTGCAGGGTGACCTTGGCTAAGTGTCTCCTCCTCAGTTTTCTCATCTGTGATATGAGGCTGGTACTCCATACCCGCCTTCAACCGTAGGCCTGGGTCCAGCATCTAATGCCCACAAAGCAAGGGGAAAGCTGCAGCCCTAAACCCCACGCTGCTCTTCGCGGCTGCCCCGCCCCAGCCCTGGCCTGCGTCTGCAGTCCGCGGCCACGCGCTACCTGCGATCTGCGAAACGAAGGCTTCCGCCACTAGAGACATGTCGGCTGGGCGGCCCTGCGCCCGCGGGTCCTTCTCCCTGCGATTCTTAGCGTCCCCCTCCGCAACCTGGGCGACTTCTGGCAGCTAACAAGCCTGGCAGCGGCTCGGACATGCAGAGCCCACCACCGCGGCAGTGAAGGCGGCGAGGATCCGAAGGTTACCGCCAGGCCCGGACAGGAACTTCCGGCGCAGCTGACAGCGGCGCGCGAGCGCTTCCGCCGGCCCCGCCTCCGCTCTCCTCCCCCGGGGCGCGCGGGCCGCTAGCGCTGGGATCCCGGCCAGTGCCTGGCCGGTGAGCGGTCGCAGGTCCTTGGTTTCCGACGACCCTAGGGTGCGGGCAGGGGGACCCCAGAGGTTTTTAGTATCCTTTCTGTAAGCGAGGATTTTGTAAGCAAGAACGTTTTTAAGCAACACTAGATACCAGGCACTTTAAAATATATATATATATATAGCATTCTATTTCATTTCATTTCATCCTCAACAACCCAGTAAGATGATATTGTTATCGCCATTTTACTGATAAGGAAACAGGCTCAGAGAGTTTGAACTGCCTGCTTAGGGAGGCCGCTCAGGGCCACGTTAA
This sequence comes from Rhinolophus sinicus, assembly GCF_057876585.1. Classification (NCBI taxonomy): domain Eukaryota; kingdom Metazoa; phylum Chordata; class Mammalia; order Chiroptera; family Rhinolophidae; genus Rhinolophus; species Rhinolophus sinicus. The sequence goes on along the minus strand of NC_142517.1, from coordinate 164,210,477 downwards.
TTTCCTCTGTTCCCCTATACTGCTAGGTTGATTAGTCCATGGACAGACATTAGTGTTTAATTATTACTTTATTTCCTTGCTTACCAGAGGGAAAGAGACTTGAGCAGCGTTTAAGCTGAGAGAGTTTGCCCTTCAACTCTGCACCCAAAATGAAGCTCATCTTGGAGAATAAATACATTCTCTAGTTTGACACACGCCGCTCCCCTTTTGGGGGAGCAGAAAGAGGAAAAAACACTAAAACCCCTAAGTGACTTTTTACCCCTTAACCTAATAACTTCTTAAATTACAATTAGAGAAAAATCAAAATATGTTACAGATTTAGAGGCATAAAATATTACAAGTGAAACAGACTTCAGAGAGCATCTGGTAGGCCATACTTTCTCTAAAGCATCTAGGAAAGAATCCTTCCCCCTGCCTCTTTGTAGCTTCTAGGCGTTGCCAGCAACCTTTAGCCTTCCTTGGTTTTAAACATATATCACTCAAATCTCTTGTCTCCATCATCACATGTCATTCTCCCTATGTATCTGTGTCCAAATTTCCCTTGTCTTTTATGGGCATCAGTAATTAAACTAGGGCTCACCCTAATCCAGTATGACCCCATCTTAATTTCATCTGCAAAGACTCTTATTTCCAAATAAGGTCATATTCACAGGTACCAGGGATTAGAAACTTGAATTTATTGGTTTTTTGTTTGTTTGTGTTTGTTTGTTTTTTGGCAGCAGGAGATGGGGGAAAGGTGTACAATTCTACCCACTACAGTAAATTCATGTTTCTTAAGGATAAGTCTTATCAGTATTTGCAACACCCTCTGCAACCAGGAAACTTGTTAAATTAAATTTAAATTTCCCCACAAAGCTTTACATGGACATAAACAGAGCAGTGTTTTAAGAAGCAGCATCTTCTCACTGGCTGAGATTCAGAGTTGACAAGGCTAAGATAATAAGTTTCTGTTTGTGCGGAGGGAGATAACACTGATAGTAAAGAGTATACTATGCCCGGTTTCCTCCTCTTTATTCCATGGGTAATATGAACCAAGAGAAATTAACTGTTCCAGGTATTTCTGTGTCAACCAAAAGAAAATCTTTCAGTTTCTGTCTGTTCTCTACACAGTGGAGAATTACATATAACCTTTAAAAGTGAAAAAGATCCATCACCTATTCAAGTACTACTATCAATTTTGGTTTATCACCATTAAAAAGCTGAAGATAAAATGTTTTGACACATGTGGTGTTTTTTAGATTTCTCCATGTCGTAGAGCCTGTGTGGGAACCTGAACCAAAGTCCTTAGAGAGTACTGAAAATTGGACTGAGGTAACCAAAACCCAACAAGTTCAAATAGCAGACTGACCCCCAATGTGGAAAACCATGGCAAGAGCCAGGGACCGGGCATACAGGCAAGAGAAACAGAGCGAGGCAAAGGCAAATGTCCCCTGAAATTTCAGTAAGTGTCTATGACTTAGTGCATGGCACATGGATGAACTGGGGTGGCTGAAAGGTACTGGGTTGGGACTGACACCAACTCTGTTCTAGCAAGCTTTTGAGAAAGAACCGGGGATCTGCTGAGGGCACTGTCTGTGCTCAACCCTTTCTTCATTGTAGCCAGGGAAACAGAATCATCAGTGCCATATGTATTCACTTTTTCTCCCTGACTGACGGTTCCTTTGCTTCCCACACAGGCTAATTTAGGCTGGAAAAAATCTATAATGTGGGAGGTCTTTATTACTAAAAATTAAATCCAATAAAATGCAGATGTCTTGACAGTACCCACAAACAAGCTGTCTTTGTAATAAATAGCCAACTGGAGAAAATATATTTATGCATCTATATTAGAACAACTGGCAGCTATAAAACTGAAGATCTGTTTAAAATCACCACAATTAAGGAAAATATAAGAAAACAAGCCACTGGAATTTTTAAGAATGAGCTTATAAAACAAAAGTGCTAGGGAATCCATATGTTACTAAAAGGATAATCACACAATTACTTAAAATATTAATGCATGACTTTAACAGCCTTATTGTTTGCTCTAATAAAAATCACTTTTCTCACAAACCTGTTCTGTCATAAGAATATTTTCAGGTCTCTAATCTAGATTTTATATTACTATATTATAGAAAATATACAGCTATCATAATGAATATGAACTTTATTAAGATTAAAATACTAAGGCATTTTCTCTGAATTTCATTTTTCTCTGATAAAATGTTAATGTTTTTTAGAATGCTAATTTTTAAACGTAAATATTTTCTTTTTTAAAAAATGCCTGTAAGAGTAAAATTTTGGCTGAGATGCCTTCAAAATTATATAATTTATATGTCAATAATACAATAAATTCTGGCCTTTTTATGAAGTTAGTCCACCTCCCTCCCAGCCTTCATCAACAGAATTAATTATGGTTAATTCAATCAATCTAAGTAGAATGTTAACACAGTTAAAACACTAAGGTAGCCAGCCTATGCCCCAGAGTTTTTCCGTTCATCTGTTAATAGTTTTCACTTTAAAAAAATGGAACTGTAGACAACTACAAGCAATGTAACATGAGGTTTACAAACTTTTTTTTAAAGGGTACAGAGATGTGGCAGCCATTCCTCCTTATATTTCTCAACTTATCTTTCCTCCATTTTGTATAATTCCTAAGAAATCATGGCCAATCCAGGACTAAGTCCTTGCCTTTTTCTCACTCTCTGATCCCAACCTCCTGTATTTTAGGCTAGGACTCCCTCACATGAACTACAGGCATATGGAACGACACTTTGGCAAGTATCTACATTATTGATCATAGTGGGCCTAGATTCTTCGAATATTAATTGGTTTTCAAAAGAAATTAAAATGCTAAATTTCCAAATTATTCACCCAAAGTGGGCAGAATATGTATGTTGCCTCACTTTCAAAGCTTTATGTTATTATTGGGAACTGAGTCTTTTAATTATATCTACTGAGGGTGCTCTTCACTGGTGGTTGATAAACGTCTTATCTGCAGTTACAGGAACTGAATTAGTTAGGACTTTTCTAGCTGCAAGTTATAAAAACACAATTAAACCTAGCTTAAATAAATTGAAGTTTATTGCCTCATCGTGGCAGAAAAGACACCAGGGTAATTCATAGAACCAAAGGAATAACTCTAGGAACCAGGACCTTAGTGCTTTTGCTCTCTGTCTCTCTCTTCACCTCTCATCTCCGTTCAGCTTTGTTCCTTTTAAGGGGAGACACACCTTCTCCCAGGTGTCAGGAAATACAGCTGCTAGTAGCACCAACCTGACATCTTCCTAGCTGGCAACCCCACCTTCCATATATTAATCCCAGGGAAGAATTATAATTGCTTGAATGTTCTCACCTCTGGATTAAATACTTTATCCAAACGAATGGGTTCAATGATTGACCAGGCCAGGGAGGAATGAAACCAGTTACAAGAAGGAAAATGGGAGAAAAGATGCTAGACAGCCAAAACCATAGTACCACGGTCTACAAGAAGAATCAAGAGTGCTATACTGCGGCTAACGCTTTTTTTAAAACTAGAAAAGTCGTTTAAGCTCTTTAACATTTTTCATTTCACTTCACAAAGGAAGTAATAAAATGTAATGATTCCTTCACAGCCCCCAGGTGGGGGAGGGGAAGAGAAACTCCGGTGATTGTGTTAACTAAAAGAGAGAGCTGAGGATACCTTCAACAGAATTATTATATTTATTATTTATATATATTTATTATATTATTATATTTATGTGCAAGTAACTACTTTCACATACTACATGTAACGAGCTAACTCAACCCTAAATCATTATAGCAGTAAATTTACAGGTTTTCAAAACAAAACAAAAAAAACCCACAAAAATTGTCTTATTCCTTGGGGTATATAATGTCCTTCCAGAGCTAGCTAACAAGTATATATTCTTTCTGAAGCTATAAATTATGTGTGTGAACATGACAATATGGAAAACATGAATGATGCAATGTTAAGTAAAAACGGCACAATGTGAAGTGTGTTTTATTGTGAATACAATTATGTAAAAATATGTATATAAAAATACTGGGTGGGATTTCTCAAATGTGTTGTATCAAGGGGGTGGGATTTTTATTCTTTTTTTATTTTTTTACTGTCGTCTAAATTTTCTATAATATTTTTATGCCATTTTTATCGTTTAGAGAAAAAGTGTTTTATCATACTGGAAAAAACTTTTTTAAAGGTGATATTATAGGAAGTGCTCTGACCTGTCTACATCCAGGACTTGTTATTATACTGCCTTAATTATACTGCTAAGAACCTGTCTTAAAGGTTTAACTTCATGTTCCATAGCAGAGAGTCACTCTTATAGTAATAATAAGAGAAGAACATGTGCAGACAGAACAACATCCAAAAGATATTATTGTTTGATTATATGCCCTTATTTAAGACTGCAAATGGGCAAGACACTTCTCATTGTGAGACTCTTACTGTTTAATACAGGATGATGTGTTGAATGGGAATAACTGGCAAACTTTGTAGACTGGTTGTAGATACTCTTGCTTTTGATGATGGTTTGGCATTGGTGTTAGACTTTATCTGAGTTGTCATATTTTACCTCATAACCTTTAAACAAGCGGAAGAGTTGGTGAAGGTCAATTAAGGCACCTGTCTACAACATGTATGTCACAAACAACTGGCAAAGAGATGGGCCTAAGCAGAAACTTGGAAGGACTCCTAAGCACTTGGAGCCATTTTGAGAAAAATGTTCCCATGATAGAGAAATGGGTCACCTCTGATGTAAAGTCAGAATCTAGAAGGCTCTGCCAAATGAAATGGCTGTCACTATTTTCCTTTGCCTTCTTTCCAAATTAAAATCTATATCAGAGCATCAGTTTTATTCACTCATTCATTCATTCATCAGGTAATTATTGGACCCCATTTTGTAATGCTGAGCCCACAGCTAGATCATGGAGATACCACGGTGCACAAAATTCAGTGTCTGCTCTGAAATACAATCTGAGAACATGGATACAATTGAGAAGGTGGACAAGCAAACAAGCCATTTCAACACAGAGTGATAAGGGCTATGAAAGAGCGTCCAAACCTATTTAAAGTCATAGGCAATGTTAATTAAGAAATGTTTTAAGTCGCTGTGTTGCCATAGCTACCACAATTCTTCAGTGTAAGCAAAATGCCCTTGCCAGGATACCGAATGCCTTTCTGAAACTTAGATATACGAAAAATAACTCCTTGAGCTGGGTAAACTACACTTTCAAGAGCCCAACAGTTCATCAAATATCTAAGCGTTCAAAGGGGTAATGAACAATTTGTCACGTGTTTGAACCTCACAATCTCTCAGAGACACAAGCAACATGCTTCTGTTCATGAGGATTTTTTTTTTCCTTTCTAGATAAAATGAAAACATCTCACTGCATAACTCTTCAAAATTAAAAGCAACCATTTTAAGCTGTTGCTCAGTTCAAATTTCAGTGTGAAATATTTGGTATCTTATCAACTTTCTTTCCTTTTTTTTTTTTTAACAGTATCCTAGAAATAAAACACAGGAACTCAAAAGGAATAAAAACAACTAATACTGGGTAGCAGCACCTCTTGCCAGTCATAGCAATGATTCCCATTTTCTCTCTGGAAAGTTTTTTTTAAGTGACTGAATATTCCTCTCTTCCCTGTTGAACCCCGTCATTCATATGAAGCTACATGAGTTTTATCTAGATCTTCTATTTAGTTTTGTCTGTATACTACTGTCAGTAAAGAACCTAACTCCAAGTATAAGAAACACCTAAAAAAATCTGCTTCTGCTTCGTTTAAAATTGTACCTATAGTAGTATCATCAAGCTACTACTCCAATTCAGGAAAAAGAGATATTGTATGTGAAGTACTCAAAGCACAATAGATGAATCTGAACTGGATTTTAAGGCTGAAGTATTAAAACTCAAATAAGATCTTTCACTAACTTAAGAAGGGATAAGAGAATTCGATTTCTCCACACAGGACTTCCTCTTCCAATTTTCTCCAAAGGATTTGTCATTAAAATCCCCCATACCTGAGAAAAGAGAACCTACCTATATATAATGCACCTGTGTACGTGTAGTTGCACACATACATAAACACAAATATGGAAAATAATCTCAGTATGTGAAAATGAGATGAATACAGAGTAAACAAAGATGATGTCTAAGAATAAATTTTAAAATAATTATAATAAATTTACTTCAGTATCTAACAACAGTTTAAAGATCATGTAAGTCACCTACATATTTTTCTTGTGATAAACTAAAAATATATCTTCCAATTTTTCTTTAATGCCCATTATCATTTTGAAGTGTATGTTTACAGCAAGACATAAGGCTTTTAGGAAAAGAATGGCATACTGGAAAACACTTTTAACTTATCAGCCCTGCCAGATCGTGTTGTAGTAAGAAAGCATATTAAGAAAAGTGGATGTTGGATTAAAATGCTCTATAATAGGCCTGAAATTAAAATTAATATCATAGCCTTCCTAGTAGTTTTTAAATTTAAGTTTTTAAGTATTTATGTATGTACTCCTAATACCTGAAGTTATGTCCTATTTTATATCATTGTTTTTAACTTTTGTTTTGAATGTTAGATTTCCAGTAAAAGTGGCAAAAATTATACAGTTCCCATATATCCTTCACTCAGCTTTTCTAATATTAACATCTAATAAAATATATTTTTGTATTTTATATAAATACAAAATTGTATTTATAAGTGTAATGCATTTGTATTTGTAAAATGCATTTGTATTTGTGAAATTGTATTTGTAAATGTAAAATATATAAAATTATTGAAACCAAGAAATTAACTAATCTACAATCCTTATATTAATTTCTCCAGTTTTCCCACTCACTTCTACTTCTTGTCCAGACTCCCATGTTGCATTTAGTTGTCGTGTCTCTAGTCTCCTCCAACATGTGACAGTTGCTCAGTTTTTCTTTTTCTTTGACTTCCACGACATTGACACTTTTGAAAAATACTGGTCAGTTATTTTGTAGAATGGGTCTCAATTTGGGTTTCTCTGATATGTCCTTGATAAATTGAGGTTATGTATTTTGGGCAAGAGTACCACAGAAGTGATGTTGTGCCTTTTTTAGTACATCATATCAGGGATACAAGTGATACATCTTATTACAAGTCATGTTAAATTTGATTACTTGGTTAAGGTGGTGCCTATGAGTTTTCTCCACTGTGCGATTATAATTATTTTCTTTGCAATGAATAAGTAAATTATGAGAGATATGTTAAGACTATGCAAAATCCTGCTTCTGATCATACTTTTGTCCACTAATTTTAGGATCCATTCCTGACTCTAGTCTGCAATAATTATTACTTTGGTGTTTACCTAAGGGTGATTTCCTATTTTTAGCATTCCTTCAACATTTTTTAATTAGAATCCTACAGCAAGAAAAAGCGGTGCCTTATCCCTTTTATTTATTTATTTATTCAATTATTTATTTATATCAGTATGGATTCATGCATATTTATTTTATTCTATTGGTTATAATCCAAAACTATCATTGTTTATTTTATTACTCAGATTTTCCCAGATTTGCCTAATAGTACATTTTTCAAGTTGATTCCTGTGCCTTTTCAAATGCCCCTATCAATTTTCAAGGATTTCCTTATTTTCTAGCACTAGATGTTCCAGGCTTATTTTGTATTTTCCCTGCTCCAGCCATAGAATCAACCATTTTCGAAGGAACCTAGTTTCTGTTAGTGGAAAATGATATTTAGAAACCAAGACCTGGTTGCTAGCTATGCCAATGCCACTGCTTCCAGGCCCATTCAGTGGACAAAGGTAGAAAGTACAGGTGTATATAGTAACACATGCACACACACACACACACACACACACACACACACACACACATCTATACTTATTTCTAAAACTACCTGTATGTATGTATGTATGTACATATATACCTATATAAGTGTATATGTATATACACATATATGTGTGTAAATATATAAACTCATGAGTTCATATTGATAACCTTCAATTTTAATCCAGCATCATAAAATTCATTCTAGCCTTTCCCCCTTTTTTCATTTGTAATTTCTTTCTCTGAAAGTGAGAAACCTGGCTTTCATTATTCACAATATATTTTCTTATTTGTTCAGTCATAGTATAGATATAAAGTAGTTTCAGAATTGCAAACCCATATCCCCCCATGAGAAACAAATTTACTAAGTAGACTACAGTATTTTTGTGAAGGATTTTTGTCTTTTGTCTTATAGTTTATAGTCAAAAAATGATTTTCCAACATTAGTTAGGTTAGTTCTTTTCTTCCCCACCTACTTCATGTGATTACATTATTCACTTAATACACTTAAGTTCATGAATTGCTCTTCATGTTCCATTTGAGGTTTCTCCCAAGTCCTGACTAAGTTTAATTATTTATTTGGGGGGGGGGAGCACATGAAATACTACAGTGGTTCTCAGAGTCAAAGCAATATAAAAAAACATACACAAAGAAGTGTCACCTCCCCCTCACTCCTACAACACATTCTATCTATTCATTCTCATCCACTCCCTGTAGGTAACCAATCTCATTATTTATGGTTTATACTTCCTGCATTTCTTTTCTACAAATGAGCAGATAAATGTTTGTTTTCTTTAAATCTCTTTCCTTTTACATGAAGTAGTTTATCTTCTTCAATGTCTTTCTTTTCTCATTATTTTTTAATGTTATCCTGGATATTCTTGCATATTAACTTTTTTACATAAACTTTAATATCAACTCATAGAGCTCCATTTTAAAAAGCTTGTTGGTATTTTTATAGAAATTGCATTAAATCTATAAATTGATTTAAGGAGAACTGACATCTTTATAATGTAGACTCATCCTATCCAAGAATAAAGAATGTCTTTCCATGTGTTCACGTCTACATTTTTTGGCTTTCAGGAGAGTGTTTTGAATTCTTCACATCTAGGTTTTGCATGTTTCTTACTAAGTTTATTCCTGAGTATTTAATCATTTTTATTGCTATTAAAATAGGGTTTTCTCTAACTTTATGGACTGTAACTGGTTATTGTTTGCGTATATGCACAGAAAGAGGTACATACTGTGGGAAGAGAAATGTAGACATGTTGAGTTTGAGGTGGCAGCAGAATATACAAGTGAAAGTATTCTGGAGGCATTTTGAGATGCAGAACTACAGCTAGGAGAGATATTAGGGATAGATTTTTAATTCATATATGGGTGATGATTGAAACCAGGCGATGGAATATGATCCCAAAGAAAGAGAATTATAAAAAAAAAAAAAGAACCGTGAGCTGAGGCCTAAACCTTGGAGAAACCCAGGTTTAGGACACAGAGAGGATGTAGGAGGAACCTCAGAACAAGGGAAGTCAAGAAAGAAGAAAGGTGCAGAGAGTAAAAGTCGGCCTCTGTGGCAGAAGTGGCAAAGACAATGAGGCCTGAGCAAATGCCATTAGATGCAGGTAATCCTAGTGTTCTCCAAAGCTTGGTCCCCAGCGTTCTAGTTCCTTCAGGATGACAATAGGTATTATCCAAAAATGTTATGGAGATCAAAAAGTTTGGAAAACACTGAAGTAATCAAAATTAAACAGGTTTCTTTACTGCAGGACTTCTCAGAGCTATTAACATGTTCCTATGAATTATGAATTTCCAGAAGAGAGACTAAGATGCAGACTTCTACATATTTTTTTAAACCAACTCACCTAAAGTTTTCTTAACCAATCTTTTTTCCAAACGGATTTCTCAGGATGAGGTATATCTTGGAACACACTGTGGAAATTTTAGAACACACTGTAAACCAATTTTCCCTAGCTTCCTCTCTGTCCTCAAAGTCAACACAGAATCTAGGAATTTCATTTTTGTTTTACAGGAAAACGAACCTTCTAACTCTGGAAGATTGCCACAAAGTTCTCTTAGTGTTGTCACACTGCGGCCCCAGTTGAACAGCATGTTGGAAATTACTCTAAAGCAGGCACCTGAGAGCCTGAGATAGCAAAAGGGTGCACTGAAGCAGCAAGGGGTTCTGTTGAGAAGCCATTGGAGTGAAAAGGCCCAGGAGCACTGGGAAACTCACATGCAGTCTGGCAGCTCGCTCCAAACAGTCTGACCTGTGAGGTCAGAAAGACTCTGTGGTCCTCCAAAGCAGACCCTCAACCCTGGCAGGCCAGCAGCTGCCGGCTGTTTCTAGAAGGGAGCATCTCCTGCCGGGGACCATCTGAACTGAGCCTGTAGATGGGCAACAACATGGCAGACAGTTAGAATGGGGACCGGGCTGACTGGAATTCCATCTCTCAAATGGAAAACATTCCAAACTCAAAAAATTTTAATTTCGTTTTAATTTTCTAAAGTGAAAAATGACCCCTCAAACGATGCTTTATCAGCAAAGGGATAAGTGCTTTTCTTAATAAATATCTTAAAAAAAATTACAGTGACAGTGGAAGCCAGACAACAAAGAGTTGGATGAATTTATCATAAATCTGTTCATGGAGATGTAGCATTCATTGAAATAGAAATTATATTGTGTGCAAAAAGAAAAATGTTGCATGATATTTTATAGTGAATTAAAGGGGATGACAATTACTTTATTACCAACTACTAAGGTAAGATTCTTCGGTTTGTAAGTCCTAAAGGCATTTCACAATCTAGAGATCAGTAGATATATAAATACAGTCGGATGTATCAGTGCCTACCTCAGAGAACTTTACCCAACTTTAGGTCCTACATTTCCTCAGGCTCTGAGCAAGTCCTAACCAAGCCTAGAAGTATATTGGAAACCCATTCCCATCAATATGAAGGGTCTGGAATTAGTCTCGTTACTCTGTCTGGTATCCAGAGGACCCGTAGTTCAAACCCTGCACTACGTCCTCCCTGCTCCCTACCTTCATGTACGCCGAATCTGCACTGTAGGACTGCTTTTCCAATTTGTTTTGTAACCCATTTCTCTCCTCGGATATACATCTGCCCTAAACACAAGCCCTCTTGCTACGGTCTTGACCATCACTCTGCTCTTGTCAGTAGCTATCCTCCCCCACCCCCAACCCCCCCCCACCACCACTACCCCTACACTCTACCTGATCTGGGTTCTTGCGTCCAACTGGTTGTGGAATTTCACAACCACTGTTCTGAATCATTTGACTTAAATTATCACCATTTCATGCAGATCCCTGTCACTAGGTCTCACCCAAAATATCTGACATTTTCAACATCAGCATTAATTGAATAGGATGGACGTTCACAACAGTTCCATGGACATTACATTTTGCGTGCTGGCAACGCCCAATCATCAGTCTTAGCCCTGCTGGTGCCCAAATAGCTCTCTGCGTAGAACGAGATCCCCAAATACCTTTTTAAATTTTTTTAAATTTCTTCTTTGAAGTCTACAGTTATTTAAATCAGATGTTTGGTGATATCTAACTAATGCCTCCATTAATTGAAGTTCTTGGGTGGTCTAATCATGCTACTTGATGTATTTTCTAATCTTCACTCATAGTAGGTATCATGCAGGAACTCAGCTCCCGCTCCCTGCACAAGAACGCAAGACACGGTGAAGCCAAAAAGGAACAACGGAGCCATAGATAGGGGAGTCATACCATTATATTCTCGCTGGTGGCTGGTCGAGATACAAAAGGAAACATCTGCCAGTACCCCAACAAGGGGTCTTCCTGCACTCCAGTCTCGCTGGTCGCCTAGTGAAACACAGGAAGTAGGATCCACACGATCTGCAGTCCGCCATCTGCACTTCCTAACCCCACTTGCTAGCCGCGATCCGCCATCCACTTCTCTGCCAACCAACCAAACCCCTAGTGTAGCCCGGCAGTTATATTAGTGGCTAATGGCTAACTGGTTACAGCTGACGGCCACCCAGCCACAGCAGATGGCCATCTGATTACAGCCGAGCCAGCACCTTTCCACGTGAGGCTGAGAGCCTGGAAACTGCTCTCTGGGACTCTGTCCCCACAGTAGGTTATTTCCTTGTGTGTTTTCTAATTATAATCTGTGCAGCTTCCTCTGTAGAAATGATGTGCAACTAGGGTTAAAAAAGAGAGTTTTTGCATTTCCTTCTACAAAGCACTCCGGAATTTATAACAGTCTAGCCTACTTTTATTTATTTATTTTTTTTGGTTGATTTCTCAGTGTAGGGCGAGTTCTTGGACCCCCACAGATGGTGTAAATTCAAATGACAAATCCATATGAGGGTTTATGATTATGAACTTTAAGTGGATACTATTTTAGTCCACCCACTGCATAGGTGAAAAGCACTGAGCTCCTGGCTGCCTCCCTGTGTTGGTAAACAGATTTTTGCTATCTTGCCCCTTCTCTGAGGGCACAACTTTTCGGGGGTTCCAGCATTATGGGGGTATCTAACCTGACACTGGCCCATGGCTGTCATGTTCTTACATGGGATAATAAACCCAAGACTCTAGATTAACAAGACCAACACACTTTCCAGGGCAGCTATAACATCATCTTCCACCACATCATTTTGGTGTTCGATTCACTCTTCACTTTTGGTTTATAGGAATGTTTTCTTTTACCCTGATTTCCAAGTGTTTTGTAATGAGAGAGTTTTTCAAGTTATCTAAACCACAGTTTTGCTGGCAATAGAAGCGTCAGTACCTTTTTAACAACAAATAAAAAAATCAACTGTTAACTCTATTAGTGTAATTATATTTCACCTAATATGTTTCTTACATAAACAAAAAGTACCTTCAAGAATAATAATATAAGACCTCACAATGATGTACTTCAGAGACTCTTACTGTAGTTTATGTTTGTTATAAATCAGAAGGCCTAGAATGTAATTTCTGCTCTGTGAAATAATAAAACAGTACTTAGTTCATTATCTTTTTTCCATATTCTTTTTATATCCACTACCATTCTGGTTTAGGTCATTATCTCATGCCAGGATTTATAAAAAAGGTCTCATTGATTTTCCCATTTCCAGTCTCTCTCAACTCCAAATCATGCCATAGAGAACCACCAGATTAATCTAAAATGCTGCTTGTGCAGTGACATACTTTCTACATATCTCTGATACTTCTCTAGACACAATGAAGACATTTACTCCTCATCTTCCTCTACTCCTTGTTCATTCTTGCTGCTGTTCATAATTCTCCTCCGCCCTTCTTCCTTCTCTCTGCATTTCTAAACTCCTGCCCATTGAAATATTCTGTGTAAGTCTTTCACCTTGAAAAGTTCTCTCACCTACCCCTCAGAAGCAATCTTGCTCTCTTTAGTCCACCACCACTAGTGTTTAGCATCTGAAATATTCACTTAGCATTTAGCATACAGAATACAGAGAACCCCCAATTTACAAACTTGTTACATTCCAAATGTATCTTTGTACATTGGCTGCTTGAAATGCTGAATTCAATTTCCCTCAGAAGTCAGATTATAAGTGCTGGTTATATTTTGAAGCAGAAGTCACAGGAGTCTGTGAAACTGAACCAAAGTACTAATAGTACCAGTTCAAGAATCTACATATAGGTCAAACTTTATGCTGTCCAAAAAAAGCAAGAGGATGAATATTAATTTATTCCCTCCTTTTGATAAAGCAATAATTTCCACTCTCGGGCAAATTTCTACTTAATGTAACAAACAGTTATTGGACAATTACTAAGTGTCAGGAACTGTAGAAATACTGTGATCAAGACAGATACATTCCTTGGCCTCAAAGGTCCCCTGTCCCCACCTCCTTCTTGTATGCAGTCTTCCCCCATTTCATCACCACCCAAAGTTTCTGACCTTGTTACTGGCTTGTTGGAAGTAGTGCCATTCACCAAGGTGGGAATTGCCAGAGAAAGGGTAGGTTTGGTTTGGAGGGTTGGGTGGCTGTTTTTTTGTGATGGTGGTAGCAATGGAAGTGGTGTCTGCTTTTGTTATATTTTGTTTGGGAGAGAGAAGGTGTGTTGGGGAGAGATTCTATATTCTATTGGAACATAAAGTTTGGCATGCTTGTGGGATACCAGGTAGAGATCTGCAGCGCGAAAAAATAAGGGAAATAATCTTAGAGTTTATGTGGATAAGAAGTGACCTGAACCAGAGCGAGAGGTTTTCACTCATCAGTATACCACAGAAATCAGTTTCATCGTGGGTATGAATAAGGTCATTTTTGTAAGTGTAGGTCGCTTGAGGGTTTATTTTTTAAAGTGTTAAATTGGCTGTGTGATCTTGCTCTTTATTTTGTTTTTTTCCTTGAGGGCATTTTACAATAACTAGTCTTCTCCCTTAGGGCAAAAACCTTTCCAATCCAGCTTTACGCGCCATAAAGATTTGCACACTATATGGATTCAATAAATATTTGTCTATGGTTCCACTGGGTCAACATTAGATTCTGAGACACATCAGTAATTTCGCTCGGGTTAATAAAAGTAATTGTAAACAGCTAAGTAGTCTGATGTACCACAGGCCGGCTAAATATAGTAATAATAGCTACCACATTTGCTAAAATAACAGCTAAACTTCTATACACAATTTGGGATTAAAGAGTCATTAAATAACAATACAATTCTTTCCAGCTATACTGGCCTACTCATTACTTCAAGACAGTCATTGAATATTTCTGTTCCCATGTTTCTGATGACTCCACTTATCCCCACTGGAAAGACCTGATTACTCCTTTGCAGAGGTGCACCCTCTTCTACTTCGTTAACCTCTCTCAAGTCCCATCCATGAAAGCCTTCCTAAACACTCTGGGCCCAGGTTATCATTCCCACCCAGTACACATTACCCTGTTTCCTTAATTTTACCTATCTAATCTATCTTCCCAGCCAAATTGAAGAGGAATCTCTCAAACTTTTTAATATCCCTCTTGCCTAGCCCAATATGGTAAAATACTGGGCACCCCATAATGCATTGCTGTTACTGATGATTGAGGGGTAGGCACCAAATAAGTCATAGGATCATAAACTGTTAGAGTTGGAAGGAAACTTTGGGTATTCGTGATCTCAGCCTAACATCTAATAGACATTGTGCATTTGTCCTCAAATTGACTACAGAAGCTAATTGGAGATTCTCAAGTAGGAGTCTCCAGACAGCGGCTAAAATGAGGTCCTCTGGTGGTGAAGCGGGTCAGAAAAATTAGTGGAACCCAACTTTCGTATTTTGAAAATGAAGAAACATAGTTCCAAAGAGCAAAAATTACTTTTCCAAGGTTGCACAATTGATAGAATGTGATAAAGTCTAGAAACCTAGTCTACTGACCCCTATCTTGAAGGTTTTGGCATAATGCCAAAGTATTTGGAAACTATGCCTTAGTTAAACTACCTATATAAAAGATATACACACTTGACAATTTTCCCTTACTGCTTTCAGTAATGGTATTTTGAGTTCAAAATCTATTGAATAATTGAACTAGACAGTGACTGGATAAAAACTGTCCTTTGGGTTACCCAAAATAACTTTGCACTTAAAAATGTTCTTTATGGTTATTACCACTGAAGCTCAACTCCAAATGGAGTAAAGTAGGAGAAAACTTCCAGAATGAAGCTGCTTCCACTATCCTATCCTTGCTACCACCTCCCACAAGGGCAAGGATTCTATGAATTACTAAATCCTCCAAAATACTTCTATAGCGTAGGTATGGCTTCTTTGATGTTGTGAAACTACCATGCTTCATTTTGTTTTGCACATCCTGGATAGAATTCAATCAATTATCTTAAAACATAGGAAGCTTTAAAAATGGAGTAAGCTATAACATAGTCAATACCTCAAAAAGAGAATTTATTAAGTAAATGAGCGTATTTAGCTTCCATTGTATCTTCTCAAAGGTGTGTAATGGGAGTAATCAATGCCAAGATAAAAAAACAAAAAACTATTCATTCCATATCTATGCTTATTAAGAATTTGCGGATACCACTTCAGTAAGAAAAATACCATTTACTAGAAGTATTAGTTTTCTTGCTCTTTCCCTTCCCCTATCTTTTAAACGAGCAATAAAAAAAGATATATGAATTTTACTTTTCAGACAATTTATTCAGTCTTGCTGTTGTTATGTCTCCAGGGACTAGATTTACATTTTGAAAAAATACTATGCTGTACAAATTTGCATACCCTACTCAGCCAACATATCACAGATACTGTATAATAACATGTGGGAATATTAAACTTTGCCTTTACTGGCAACTCAATTGGCATCTTTAATTTACATTGCAGATGTTTTATACTGGTGTGTTTTGGAAATATTTGAAGTATTCTCAAGGCAGTATTCTGAAGTTTCTGCAGTGGTCCATGTCAGTCTTTTGAAGTTCTCTAGAAAATAGGATACATACACAGATTTTCCAAAACATACTTTGGTGAGAAAAAAAAAACAGAGAGAAAAGTTCAAGTTGGCATTATCCAAAGCTTCCCTGAGTGGTCTGTGCTTAATTCCTTTTTGGCACTGTTGTTTTGGCAATCAGTGAGCTTTATACCTATCTGATACAACGGTTCCTGTTCCCACACTGCTTGTGGAATCTAAATCATTTTAATGCCTTGTACTTATGAACCACTCATATTTCTAAAGTACAGATATAAAATTTTAATTTTACCTCTGAACACATCCTATTTTGGCTGTGCATTATCCAGAGGGTAATGCCCCATGATAGCAATGATTGTGTGTGTGGAGATAGCTGATAAATCTGAGGCACAGTGGTGAGTCCTTCCACAGTATTCCCACTGAACAGTGTTCTTTCATTCAAGGCCTCTGCTGCTTCTGTGGAGCCTGCTCCTGTTTACACCACCGGCTTCTCAACTTGAGTACAGTCTGGCTTTTGTTTAAAAGGAGCTGCCTTAACCATCTGTTGCTAGCGTTTGCCAGTGGCCCACTACTGTGCCACATGCTGAAAATGTGGACTTTGGAACATTTTTAAAGCAGAGTTTACATATCCCCCATTTCAGTGTGATGTAGTTAGCACGTGGAAAGCACATAGACTTCGGGGACACATATACTTGGCTATAACTCCCAGCACCATTACTTCTAGCTGTCTGGCTTTGAATAAGACCGCTCTGTGGCTCTCAGTTCTCCTCCTTCTATGATGGAGACAGCAATATTTTCCTGATCAGGCAGCCGTGAGGATTAAATAAGAGGAAGTAGATAGAACACCTTCCACAATGTCAAACCCCTCTAGGGTGTACAATTGACATTCTCTGAACTCACTTGGATTAGCAAATGTTAAAATGCACACTGCTTCCATTCTTTTGTGTGTGTGGTAAAAAAAAAAAAAAAAAAAAAAAAAAAACGTACCATAAAATTTGTCACCTAACCATTTTTAAGTGTACGATGTAGCATGAGGTACATTCACATTGTTGTACAACCACCACCACCATCCATCTCCAGAACGATGGCATCTTCCCAAACTGAAAGTCTTTGCTCATTAAACATTAGCTCCCCTCCTCCTTTCTTCCAGGGCACTGGTAACCACCATTCCGCTTTCTGTCTCTATGAATTTGACTACTCTAAGTGGAATCATACAATATTTGTCTTTTTTCTTCAATTCTTATAAATTAGTACAATTTGGGACTTCCTTACCTTATCTTGGCATTAAATCATTAAGTTGACATTGCCATATGTATATTGCCTTCAAAATGTTAGGGTTCAAGCCAATGCATCTATATGTATATGTATCTTACTATCCTTCTGACAGGATATTAGACTACATGACGATGATGATGATGATGATGATGATGATGATGATTGACATTTCCACTGTTATCTCCCCAGCCTTCCCTTTTTGACCCCCTGAAACAATAATTCCATTGTTAGCAAATTCCTCTCATCCTCAGCCTCTTTACAAAATCTGACTCACCTCTTGCCTATGGAGAACTTGAGAATTTTCTGTGCCCCAGCAACACCCTGCAGCCCTCTGGAGTGGAGGCTGTTTATTTTCCATCCCTCATATTTAATGGGCCCAGAGGCTATACTGGTATTCTCCTAGTATTTCTGCTTTAAGAAGCCTTCCTCTATGATCTTTATTAAAAACTCTTTATCATTTGAGTCTCCTGTAAACTGAGATATCTAACAAGATTTGCTGAAAAGTTAGGTGTCAGGTGTGAAAAAAAAAGAGATGTCAATTATGGTACCAAGATTGGGGGACTTGCGATTGGAGTTGTGATTAACTAAAATAGAGAGGACTGAGAAAGTTTGGGGGAGCAAAAGGGAATATCCGGAGCTATGTTTGGACATGTTAAGTTTGAGATGTTCATTTGCCATCCAATGGGAGATAAGAAGTTAGCACTCTTGGGATTCAGGGGAGAGGTTCAGGGAGCTTGTGTTTTATCCGCGTGTAGATGGTATTTGAAGTCATGAAGTTGGATGAGATCACGTAGGGAACATGTGTAGACAGAAAAGAGAAGTGCAAGAATTGGACACTCCAACATTTCCAGGTCAGCGAGCCACCAGAGGAAAAACCAGAAAGAAGTCAGAGGAAAAGCAAACTAGAATGGTACCCTGAAAGACAGAAGAAAGTGTTTCAAGAAACAGGATCATCAGCTGTCAAATATTGCCAATGGGTCAAGGAAGATGAGGACTGAGAAATGATTATTGGTTTGGAAATGTGACTGTCATTGGTGACCTTAAGAAAAGAGCAGTTTCAATGCAAATCTGCCTAAAGTGGGTCCAAGAGGGAATTAGGAAGAGAAATTGGAGATGGCTGATATGAACAACTAATTCAAGGATTCTTGCAGAAAAGGGACAGAGAAGTAAGTATGCGGCTGGAGAGAGAGGGTTAGCCAAGAGAGGTTTTCTAAGATGGTATAAATGACAGCATGATTGTATGTGATAATAATGATGTAGTAGAGAGGGGGAAGGGGATTAATGATGCAAAAGAGTGGAGGAGAATTGCCAGAGCAACATCTTTGAATTGAGAGGACATGAAACCAGTGTACGCATGAAAGGATTGGAGCATGGTAATTTATCCACAAGGAACATGAGAAAGGATTGTGCACATGGGCACAGAGACAGGTAGATAAGTAGACATGATGGTGAGAGCTTATGAATTATCTTCTGATTCCTTCAAGTGTGTTGGTGAAGCGAAGTCATCAGCTGAGAGTGAGGAAGGGCAAAGAGGTGGTGGAAATTTGAGGAGGAGGTATAGAATAGTCTAGTCATTTAGAGCCTTGCTACTCAAAGGGTAGTCTGAAGACCAGGGCTTTTTTGCAAATGCATTGTTAGATAAACTGTTAGAAATTAAGAGTAATCATTTAGAAGTTTTTATAGCAATTTGACAGAGTAATTTTATGACTGTTAAATTTTATAATAAAAATTTGGGATTTGCATTTTATATGTTTTATTTTACTTCATTTTTCTTATAGCTCATTTTTGTTGTACTTTACAAAAGTATTATTCCAGGATGGATTTAAAATTATAAGAAGCTGGCCCTTCACAGATTGTTTGAGAAATATTTGTTTAAAGAGTGGGAGAGAATGGACTAAGCAAGTACAACTGCTGAGAAGCATTAAGCGCCCACCTGATGTTAATAATCATGAATTTTAAACACACACAGTCAACATAGTTGTGTTTGTCTTGTCTTATTCGACAGCACAGATACATTTTGATTGGTTGGAGAGTTGGATTTAAACAGGGTTTTTGTTTCTCCAGATGAGTACAATGAAAAGAGAAGGATCACGGGAGATAGTGTATAGCAAGGGATTGATTCTAAAGAGTTGACTATATAGTTGGTCAAAACTCAACGAATATAAACTTAAGACTTGTGTATTCCTTTGTATGTAAATTTTCCATCCAAAGAAGAAAACTGCACACAAATATTGAACTCAACTTTCAATATACATGCAGAAGAATTTAGGGAGAAAATAAGGATGTCTGTAATTTACTTTGAAATGCATTTTTTAAAAGATAAATTGATGGATGGAGGAATGTCTAAATGGATAAATAAGTGATAAAACTTAACAGTAGAATTTAAGTGATGGAGATATGGGTGGTCACATTTAAAACTGATTAGTGATGGTATTCAAGGAGGATTTTTATTTTCTAAGATTGTAAGGGTGTTTATAATTTAAGACACCCAAGCCCTTTATAGCCCTTTATAGTTAAGATTGTCCCTTAGTGACCCACATAAGGCTGGCTAAGCTCTGATAAAAGATTTGTTTTTCTTTTTTTTCTTTTTTTAACTTCTTTGACATTCACAGATCACTGTCTTATTTAGCAAAATCCATCCAAGGCTTTCAATTCTTAACTTCCAGTACAATATTTTACTATGTAACACCCTTCAAGTTCAGATTA
The DNA here is from genome assembly GCF_057876585.1 of Rhinolophus sinicus. Lineage (NCBI taxonomy): Eukaryota > Metazoa > Chordata > Mammalia > Chiroptera > Rhinolophidae > Rhinolophus > Rhinolophus sinicus. The sequence goes on along the minus strand of NC_142517.1, from coordinate 164,190,301 downwards.
TAAGTTACCATGCCTTTGAGTATGGCATGAGTAAGGGGTTATAGGCTTAGGCTTCTGGGCTCTCGCCTATTTCCTCTGCTCTACCACTAGTTGGAGGGAAGCCATCTTCCTGAGCTTTAGCTTTTTTACGTATAAATTAAATACTTCCTGAAGTGTTCCACAAAGTTTTTTCACTAAGTGAATTATTATTTTGTAAATAGTTTGGAGAGTGTAAGACAATAAATAATATGTATGGTATTATATTTGGTCAAGTCAAGAAAAAAATACACACACATCTCATAGTTTGTATACTTCAAGAGACCAGAGATGTTAAAAATTATGAAAGAAATGAAATGATTTGGCAGAGCTGCTTCTAACATTGAGGAAAAAATATTCCTCATCTCCTACAAGCATCATTCCAGAGTGAGCTTCCATCTACCAGTGCCTGAATTTGCCATCCCTCTGTTTTACTTATTTGTCAACTCTGTCAACACCTACCTTGATCTCTTAAAGGCCACATTTGTTACCTAAGTATCACAAAAGCTTATAAACACTAACTGCAACAGGTTTCTCCTGAATCTTCCAAGGATAAACTGAATAGATAAGTTGGCACAGCTGAAACAGGACTGTGTATAAATCTGCTTGGGCTGTCAAAAGAAAGAGAAGAATTGTGCAGGAGGTAAAAGAGTCAATGAGACAAATTAAAGGAAATAAAGAATTCTGGTGGGGATTAAACTGACAAACTCAAGAACAAAATGATAAAGACTTCTAATCACTTCAGAAAGTCTATAAAACTGTGTTAAGGACAAGGATAGAAACTGTTAATAATAAACCTTATCCTGCGACATAAGAGACGGAATGAACTGCCAAACCTTCAGAAAGATCAGCTGTATCATATATTGTATCTGTATTGAATGATCATACTGAAAACTAATTGGAAGTCTAATGAAGAATTTGCTTTGCTAAGAAAGAATGATCTCGCTAATGAGTCAAGTAATTTCAAATACGGAAGATTCTTGGACCCCCTATAATTGCCGTGAGAACATCTTTGGCCTAACCTGCTGTAGGATGAGACACAAGGAGACGATGAACCATCCCACTGGAGTCCATCCTTGATTGGACAACAACTGGCCAACTAGTGAGCAAGTCCTAGCTGAACCCAGAAAAGTCACCCAGCCAAGCCCAGGCAAGATCAGTAAAATTGCTCAGCAACCCAACAGCTCAGTCCCTCCATGGAAGATATCCCTTGTGAGGTGGGAGCGAGGGCGGAGTGAGAAGGCTACTACAATATACTGTGCTGACAGCTCCTAAACTACTACTGATCAATGCTAACATCACAGAAAGAGAGACAATCATGCATTATGTGGCTTCTGATGCGAACCAGGAGGGAGGACACAATATCACTTAGCAAGTTGTTTTCCCAAACAATAGAACCTGCTCTGACTAAGCATCCAGATCTAACTCCTAGTTTACAAAACTACAGAAGACAGAAAACATATTAAACAATAACGGGGGGATATAATCAGCAAAATCCAGAGTATGGAAAACTCTTATGGTACAAATTACCTGGTTTCTTCAACAAACAAAGAATAAGAAAAAAATAGGGAGGGGGTACTCTACAAAATAAAAGATAGCTATAGTCTATACACAGTCAACTGTAAAAAAACACATTTATGAAACAATCAGGAAAGTTTTAGCAAGAACTGGACATTTAGAAATATTGAGAAATTTCTGAGGATTTTTTTAGATGAGATAATATTGTGGTTACTTTTTTAAAAAGTCCTTATAGAAATACATACTGAAATATTTATGGATGAAAAGAGATGATATTTGTATTTGCTCCAAAATAATTCAGTTAGGATGGGAGAGAAGATGGGGGTGTAAACAAAACAAGGCTGTGCATGAATTGATCATTGCGGAAGCTGGTTGATGGATACATGGGAGTTCATTATACTATTCTCTCTACTTTTGTGTATTTTAGAATTTTTCTATTTAAAAAAAAATGTTTTAAAAGTATGAAAAAATATTATTTACATACAATACCTAACAGGGAAATGTTCGTGGATATGGCTCTTCCTCACGATTGACAATCCCTACTATTGCAAAAAGCCCTTCTCCCTTCGCAGACCTCTGTTCCTCTGGAGACCCCCAAAGGCATTATTAATGCGAAAATCCCCCTGAGCTAGACAGTGGTGCTAACCAACTGAAGAATGAAATTGAAAGCATGGTAGAGAAGCACATGTACAATGTGTGCGTGTAAATTATAGTGTACATTTTAGTGTATATTCACTAAATGACTACCCTTTTTAATTAACCAGCTTTTAAATTATTAAAATAAAATCATGTTCCAGGCAAAAAAATCCTACAGAAGATGGAGAAAAGGTAAAAAGTAAAAGTTCTTCTCAACACCCAGTCACTCCCAGAGACATCAAACCACCTAATTAACACACTCTTGAGTGTCCTCCCAGAAATATTCAATGCATAATTGTGTGTGTGTGTGTGTGTGTGTGTGTGTATGCGCGCGCGCGTTTGGAAAAGTTATTTTAAAGAAATATTTGCTTAAGTATAAGAATGATCTGGGTTTTGGTTAATTTCATTATGAATAGTTATTAGTGAATATATAATACATTTTTAATTTGCAGCAACACTTTTATATTCACAAAGCTGTATATTCATAAACTTAATCAAAGCCCTCTTGTCACATATGATTTCCCATGTCATTCTAATATAGTTATTTATGTTTGTATTGATCATCTAAAAATATAGGGTGAAAATGCTTCTTTAAATCTTTAAGTTGAAAATGTTTAGATGAATTTTCCTTTGGGGCTATTATGGTTCTGTCCTTCATCAACCAAGTCATACAAAACTTTAGTGCATGAAAAGGAAAGAACGAGATGGGTATCTTTGCTTATTCTTATGTCATCTGCCTCAATTAGGAGTCAAAACAATTATTTATAGATATATGCAACAAATTTTTCAAAATATATTCAATTTGTGAGAGTAGCTTTTTTTATATTACCTCTCTGTAATTTTTAACCTTTTTTTTTTAAGTTCTAAGGTTTACAGCAATAAACAAGTGTTTCGTTCTTTAAAAATTTTTAATCCACTAATTTTCCGCACAACTAGAAATGATCACACTGAAGATGACTCTCAAATGAACACTGACTACAAGTTCTTTTTTTCCTATTAACTCTTTTATGATATTTCAGGGTTCTTCATCACAGGCATGAGTTACCCGTGACCATCTTGCCTTTCAATATTGCCCCAATTGGCATGTGCTCATTTTGTTTGTGCTTTCCAATGATGATTGATTTTTCAAATTACTGAAAAAGAAAAGAACTCTTACTTTAACTATATACAGGGCTGGTTTCATAGGTGTGTGACCTTTGTCGTCACACAGTCCCACATTCAGAAGAGCCCCACGCTTGGTTTAATGCTCTACTGTCACTTTCTTGAAGTTCATACTAATTTTATCTTTGAACTTGTTTTGCAAGTGAAGTCCAAAGGGACAATGGAGCACTGCATGAGCAGATATATGTGTGTCCGTTGTTTCCTGCCACCTGTTTGCACATAGCATTCCTGATGCTGCAAGAGCACAGGATTTCAGAGGACCCAGCATGGGGGTTCAGCAGGACTCAAAGCAAATACAAGGTACGCATTTCATGGAAGCCATCGGCTTCCATACAGTGTTGTTAGAATGTGCATGCATCAAGAAGTGAAATAAAAAATAGTCAAGTTAGTTTTTGCAGCATTTCCAGTGTTCTGGTAAGAACAAGACCCTGGCAGTTTGGGGGCCCTGACTATATCCTATCAAATATATAAAGCATTCCCAGGAGATGACATAAAGCAGCAAATGCCCCAACCCCAGTGTCAGAGCTTTCCCATATAGGACAGCAGTGGTATCATAGTACGGTTCCCAAGACAATCTCTTCTCTGGAGTCTAGAGACCTCCAAACAAATGACGCTTTATGATGAGATTTTCTTTAATCACTAGACTGTTCCTTAAAGTATCCAAAGCCTGAAAGTCTTAGATATAAAACTTGATTATAATATTGTAATTTAGATGTCAATATAGGTCTGAGATATGAGGACTTGGTTGCCTTGTAGGTCTATGACTTTTAAGAAATGGTCACTGCCTGGGCAGCCTAGTCCCAGATTGCCTGGCCACTCTTGACAAGAGTCCAGGCTACATCCAGAGGAGGAACATAATGTTCTTCTCTCCAGGACTGCTCAGGATAGCAGCACAGCACCCATTCCAGGCCTCTCTTCTTGACCTGGTGAGACCCCACTAACAGAAATGTCACCTCACCTTTGACTGGAAGAGAAAGGATCCAGCTTTGTGGAGGACTCATATCTATTGGAATAACTCAACTCACATTTTTTGCCACCAGCCTATGCCAAACCCAGTCTGGAATGGTGAAAACCTAGATCCCTCTGTGGCCACGTCACCTTCTCTTTCTTCCAGAAGAGTTCTGGTTAGTGGCAATAAAGCTTCGTATCTGTCAGAGTCCCAGCAGAAAACAGAGGGTGCACTCAGAACAGGATAACTAGAGGAGAATGTGGGAAAGGGGCTATTTACAAAGGTATGAACAACATACAGGGAATCAACAAGGCATGATACTATAGTGCCCTGGGGCTGTTACCACCCTGCAACAACAAAGGTATGAAGAAGTTACTAGAACCTGAAGGTTGAGAGGTTGTACCCAGAGGCAGGAACCAGACAGGAATGAGGACACAGCCGGCCTGATGAAACCCCTTAGGGAGGAAACCATAAATATTCTCCTCCTCCTATCTCCTTGGCCAGTAGCAACAGGAAGCTGAAGGGCAAGGGAGCCCTTTGATGCAATCTCTACAGATCAATTCTGATGCAGAGAACAAGATGGAGAAGGGTAGGAGTGGATCTCAGGGGTCAAAGGGAAGCTCTCTGGCACAGCTGTGCTTTACCCATTCTCCATGAGTCTGTGTCTGTGTAAAGGCCCACTCATTTCAAGTGAAAAGAACTTCTTTCTAGAATTAGTCCTTAGCAGACTAATACAGTGAGCCACAAGCAAATAGAATCATGGAATCAGGAACCTAAATTATTTTTTTTATTACCGTGTCTCCCCGAAAATAAGACCTAGCCGGACCATCAGCTCTAATGCGTCTTTTGCAGCAAAAATTAATATAAGACCCGGTCTTATTTTAATATAATATAAGACCGGGTCTTATATAATATAATATCCGGTCTTATATTCATTTTTGCTCCAAAAGACGCATTAGAGCTGATGGTCCGGCTAGGTCTTATTTTCGGGGGAAAACTGTATTATTAGTTTCAGGTGTACAAAACAATGTAATAGTTAGACATCTATACCCCTCACAAAGTGATAACCCCCCGCCCCCAGTTTACTACCCTTCTGACATCATATATAGCTGTTATAGGGAACCTAAATTCTAATCCCACTTCTGCCAATAATTGACTGTGTGATGCTCAGAAAAGTAAGTATTCTGTATTTAGGCTTTCTTGTTTGTTTACTCTTCACTATCTCACGAGAGTGTTGTGAAGATATTTGCAACACTTGATTATATATTGACCACCTCTTTTTCTACAATCACTTTCCGTAACAGCTTAATAACCAGGAGCTTCCCTGGTTTTCTTTCTACTCATTTCTTCCAAATCTCTCTCCCTCTCTCTCGTTTTATATTCTTTCCCACTGTGCTTCATCTGATATTGAAATCTATCTTGTGGTGCTGTGCTATGAATACTGCTGTGCTTTAATTCCATGTTCATTGTATCTACTGTTAAGCTCTGTAAAAAGCCAATCCTTCAGGAACAGTGTGAATCACCCCAATGGCATTTTTTTTACAACCCTGATACTATCACAACTTGCTCAAAACATAAATATTGTTCACAAATATTTTTTAAAATCTCCTTACAGAGTGGTTTATGACAGAAGCAGTAAAAGGCCAGAAGTCACAGTATTCAAAAAACAACTGATTTTACGAGATTATAAGTATGATGATAATAACAACAACGAAAAATAATAGGTGTTTACATATTGTTAAATAAATAATGGGTGTTTACTATGTGCCAGGCACCTAGTAAGTACTTTACATATATAATTTCATACCAATTATTATTAGGTATTATTAGGTGCCTTTATTATCCCCACTTTGTCAAAGAACATGAGATGTAGAGAAGTTAGATAACTTACCCAAGTTTGTAAAATATTACTCAGAGTCAGGACTCACATGCAGGTTTATCTAACTCTATAGCCTATGCTCTTAGACACTACAATATTAAGTTTCAAAAAGGGCACATCATTTAAACATCTAACCCAGTAATCACATTTATGAATATTTTTTCTAAACCAAAAGAAAGACAACACCATTCTGGAGATGGATGGTGGTGATGATTGCACAACAATGTAAATTTACTTAATGCTACTGAACTGTACACTTAAAAATGGTTAAAATGGTAAATTTTATGTAATGTATATTCTACCACAATGAAAACTTTTTAAAGAATTCACCAAGAAAAAAAGAAAGCAGTATTTTAAACTAAAAAAAAAAAAGATTTTTGTAACATGTTGCTTTAAATTCTTGTATTACAAAATTAATGACAAAATTAAATATTATAAATACACATGATCTATTTTGTTTCCCTGTATAAAACTGTGTATTCAAGTTGGTTGAAAACTTTTAAACTACCTTCTCATTGGGAGAATTTTCTTAACTTTGATATTGCCATATATTTGGCATGGCAGTTTTCAACCAAAAATCAATACCCATCTAAATTAATATTTAATGAAGAGAAAAATAAAGATAGCTTTGGACATGAAGTGACTCAGAAATTTTGTCATGTACTGACCACTGAGGAATATCTGAGGAATTACTACAGCAAATTGAGAACTATACCAAGGAAGAGAATAACACAGGAAAAATTAAAGTGGTGCGAGAAAAAAAAGAAAGAAGACAGCACCACATACACAAGATGATGGTTACTATGTTATTTTTAATTGTAAATTAAATAGCAAGTAAATAAAATGCCTAAAGAGAATGAGAAAATTAGCTAAATTATAGTACTTCCATTTGAGAGACTATTACATAGCCATTAAAATTATAAGTACAAAGATTTTTATAGCAACATGGAAATACTTATGGTTTAATATTAAATGAAAAAGTAGGATGCAAAATTCTATTCACATTATGCTTATCAGCAATATAAATATATGTGTGCACATGTAAAGCAGGCTGAAATAAAACATGCAAAAATTAAAGCCATGGTTGTGACTAAGTGGTAGAATTATGGGTGATTTTCCTCCCTCTATTTTCCAAACTTTCCCTAATGCCATTTCATTGTTGTATTAGTTATCTATTGTTATTAAACAAATTATCTCAAAATTTAGACACTTAAGACAACAGGTAATTTATTTTCCCACAGTTTTGTGGGTTAGGAATCCAGGCACAGCTTTGCCAGATGTCTCAGCCTCAAGGGTGACAGTCGCCTCAAGGCTTGACCAAGGAAAGATTCACTTCAAGCTCACTCAGGTGGTTGCTGACAAGATTCAGTTCCTCTGAGATAGTTGCATTGAGGGCCTGGGTTCCAACTCCCTGGCTGTCACCCAGAAGCCTACCTCAGTTCTTTGTCACATGACCTCTCCATAGGTCAGCTCAAACATGGCAGCTGATTCATCAGAGCAAACACTACAGCAAGCATAATGGAAGCCAGAGTCTTTGTAGCCTAATCTCAGAACCAAGATCTCATGACTTTTGCCTGTTCTGTTGATTGGAAGTAAGTCACTAGGTCTAGCCCACACTTGAGGAATCGGGACTCACTGGAGCCGTCTTACAGGCTGCCTACCACAGTGCTCATTAAAATAAAAGACTGATGAAATAAGAGCTCTTCTTTTCCCTTTATCATCCAGCAGGGTCTAAAATCAGCCCGTGACCCATTATTCTTGGGGAATAGGATTCAGCAACTGCTTTTAGCACAAGTATCAGCAGGAGAAAACTAGAGGCACCTAAGTATATTGAAAAGTTTATTCTTCTAGGCATGTAGGGAGGGAGGCCCCTTGGGCTGTTTATGGAAAGAGTGGAGGTGAGGACTGGGGGGGTACAGGGGTACAGAAACAGTCTACTACTGGTACTAAATACTTCAGAATAGAAGTATTTCTTTCTCTTACCTCTCAGATCCTAAAGGATTTCATTATGTTTTGCCCTTGACTGACATGTCTTTGAACCTTTTGACATGGGGAAAAACTCTTTGTATTATACATTTTAAAAAGTCACAGGCAGAATGAGAAGGCAATAAAGAAAAACCAAGCACAATCTGGTGTTTTGTCACAGCTACATAGGATTCCACTATAAAAGCTGCACAGGTTTCACAGAATGGTAAATTATACCTTTCCATTTGGGAGGCATTGGATATCCCTTGCAGGCCGAAGACACAAGCAGGGGAGAAAGGAGGGGTGGAAAGAAGAAGAGGAAATAGAGATGACCTCCTATCCCCAAATTATCAGAAAGAGAAAGAAAAAGATGCCTCGATTATGGAGTGATAGTAAGTATCTAGTTATGCCCCAGCTGCCAATAAAAGCCAGTCTGCAAAATTGCTCATCCTGGATTGCCTGTATAGTCAGGGTCATCACACCTGCGACAGGTACTTACAGTGTAACCGCTAAAGAAAGGAAAGATTTATCCTGCTTTCTTAAACCCAGTTCATATTAGAATGATAAATATTTAAACTGTTCCCAACAGATACCGGTAAGAAAGTTGTTTACCCCAATTTACTATTTGAAACACAAGATGAACTCCCCCCACCACCAGGGACTCAGAACCCTATTTTAGCTGTGACCCTCACAAGTCTGGAATTCCTCTAGCTCGACAAGGCTCACTTGGATTCAGAACTAGTTGCTCCCAGTCCTCAAACCAAATGAAAATGCCTTCATTTGAGGAGAGGTTTTATTTTATTCTTCTGAATAAGAGAAATTTGTTGCCCTTTTTTGTTGTTTGTTTTTATTTGTTTTGGGAGGAGATTTTATTCAGCCCGTGGTAGGCAAAGATGTCCGTGTCCTACTCCCCAGAAACTGTGACTACCTATGTTATTACAGAACAAAGGAGAATTCAAGTTACAGATTGAATTAAAGGTGCTAGTCAACTGACCTTAACATAAAGAGATTAACCTGGATTACCCAAAAGGGTCCTTACAAGTGGAAATGGGAGGCAGAAGAAGAAGCAGTGTCAGAGTGAGGTGATGTGATGTGAGACTCACCAGCTACGGCTGTCTTTGAAGATCATGAGCTAAGGAATACACTGCCTCCAGAAGCTGGAAAGGCTGGGAAACAGGTTCTTCCATAAGGACTCTAGAAAGGAATGTACCAACACCTTGGTTTTAGGTCAGTGACTTGTGACCTCCAGAACCATAACATAATAAATTTGGGTTGTTTTAAACCACTAAGTTTATGATAATTTGCTAAGGCAGTAGTAGAAAACTAACACAGGCCACAAGCCAAACAAATTGCTAAAGTAAAGCTGTTTAGTCTCAGTTAGGTTGAATGGTTGTTTACTAAGAGCATTGCACAGAAATCTAAGGATTCTTCTGGGCCTGGCTTATAGGACTACTGTGAAAGCAGTTTAAGCCTACTACTGCAGTCATTAGAAGTGGTCGCAGAAATAGCAGTCTTAAATTTCTCATTGACTTCTCACATTGAGTTGTTACAGTAACTTTCATCCACTGCAGAAACTTATTTCAGTTAGTGAAGAAGCTGGAAAACATAGGCTTGTTTATTTCAATCAAATGAATGGAAAAATAAAGACATGTAACTGCTACCGATGCTCAGGCCATAAAGCTTGTCCTCGCTTAAGTCCAATAATTCAGAGATATTTTGGCCAACGGTAAAAAAAAAATAGTCCTAAAATGCCCTTGTAAATCAGAAGGGCATTTAAAGCTTGTCCTTCATGAGGTAAATTAGATGAAATCCCATTAATCTATTCTAGAAAGGTAAAAAGCGAAGTCCATCCTCCAGGGATGTGACCACGTGATTCCAAAGAGTTTAGCCATTGTAATGCAAAGGCTGTGGTGTGGAGAACTGGTAAGTGTAAAGAGATGAACTCCTCTTACTTGAAAATTCCATGGGATTTTCTTTCCTTTCCTGCCCCACTTCAAGAGTTTGTGAATGAAGATTGACAGATGAAGGTGGATGTTAAGAGGTAGACTCTTCCGATGATGCACTTGCTGAGCTTCCATTAACACTTCAGGGAATTACGTGCAACTATCAGTCGGAAAATAGATCCCTAATACTCTATTAAAAATTTTTTTTTCTATTAATGATGTGTAGTCAATCCCCGGCAGGATTTGTTGGTGAGATTGCTGGCTCCCTAATGCAAGCTTCTTTTCAGTTAGCAGAGCTAATGCTGATGATCTGTTTTCACTTGATGATACACTGTTAGATATATCCAGTGTCTACCTAAATGCATTTGTGAATTAAATCTTGTCTGGGAAGGCTTGCTCATTCAACCTAGGGATTAGAAATTATATTGACCCAAGGAGCAAGACTTGCTATATTTAATTTTGGATCAGGGCCAAATATGTATAGCCCGACCAAGGAATTAGGGGGCCCTGACATCATCTTTATTCCAGTGTCTTATAAACATCCAAAGTTAACAATTATGCTACATAATTTGAAAGATACAGTTCCCAGGTTTCAAATTATTTAAAATTTTGTATGCAGAGTCTCATTTTCAGATTAATGATGATCAGTGCTAGAAGGGAAAGGAAGGGACTGAAAGGGGAAAGACTCAGCCTTTAGCAAGGACCAACTGATATTTGTATTCCCATTTTGCATTGGGTAAACCAGCCCACGCAGAGGCTAAGTAAATTACAGGAAGGTACCATCGAATTGGTAGCCGGATCAGTATTGCAGCCCAAACCTATCTGACTCCAGATTCCATGCTCTTGTTACTTTTCATCCATCTTGTGTGAGAGAAAAGGGTTGTGTATGTTTCATTTCAGCTGGAGAAGTGAGATCATTATATAATAATGGAATGAGTTCAGAATCTCCCAAGAAAAACTGAATAATAGCTTCTGACTCAAGCTTCAGTCCCCTTTTTAGACAATCATTTTCCTCCTCTCTGCCTTTCCTTCCTAATAAAAGCACGAATGAAATTAAACATTAAAACTCCAGGAGGAAAAAATTCTCCAGGAGGGCACAGATCGTCATTTATCTTTGTATCCCCAGTGCCTTGTGCATTACCTGGCCTAGATTAGGTGCTTGTCGATGATTTGTCATAGGGAAGAAAGAATGAATTAATAAACCAGTGAAGATTGTTCTATTTATAATGCTTATTGGAACTGCTGTGTCACTTTCAACGGTAGGAAAGTATTTTGTTATTATTTTAAGCCAGATGTTTTGAATATGTTAAATATTCCAAATTTCTGAAGTGTGTTACTAAAGACTGAATCTGGACATGGAACTATTTTTCTCTCCCACTATACACAGACATACATATACATATATATTTAGCATTAAATTTTTATTGTGCTTTCAAAATGATTTGAAACAGCTTATATTCAGAAGTATAAGTACTCTGGGGTCCCAATAACATTTTTAGAAAGGGCTTTTTAAAATTTCATTAATTAAAAATAAGATTTCTAAATTGAGGGCATTCAAAGATCTCTCTAAAATGTAGGTATCTCTTGGGCAGGGTTTATAAATTGTCCAACTGTAATATGAAATAATTTTGAAAGCTTGGGTAGATGTGGATGATGTTACCATTAACAAGAAATTAAAAAACAAAACAAAACAGTAGTTCTGATGTAAAATCTGGCTGCATTTGAAGCAGTGGTTATAGGTGTATCTACACAACCCCAGCAGCAGTCAGAACTTTCCAAAAGTAATACAAATTCTTCTCAAGATGTACACTTAATGTTTCCCACATTAGATTTTTCTATAGAAGAAAGTGTGGTATCATAAGTATTTTTCTAGCAAAAAGCAAACAAATTTTAGACATTTTCTTATATAGCATTTGATTAAATGCTTTGTTTCCAAGTGAAAAAAAAATCCTGAGGACTTGTAATTCAATATAAGTTTTGCTTCGGTGAAAAGACCACTTCCAGAACTTTATTTCTATCAAAAGTAGGATATTCTCTATGAAAGTCCTTAGTTTATATCCTCGAGAATAGAGGTGTTTTTTTCATAATGTCACCTTTGGAGGATATAATGATATAATGAAAATGTCAATACACATAGGTCATATATGAGGTGTGTTTGGATTGATTATGTGTTCTAATAGCCTGAAATCTAAATGAAGAGGTTTTTTAATAAGAAGATAATAGGACTATAGAGATCTTTGTATGGCATAAAAAATACATGGGGAGGTGTGTTATAATGTGAATAAGACTAATTGATCGTCTTATTGGAGAAACACTTATCTCAAGATGAAAAATGGCCACATTGTCATTTGACATTTGGCTTGTCGATGGCTTGACCAGAAGAAACCTTAGTCAAACACTCCAGAGACATAAGCAGTTCAAGAGAGCAGTTGCATGCCAAAGGTCACTGACAGAATAATAGGGTTTTTTCTTCACAATCTTAAGAAAGTCATCTGATACTGCTTGTATCCCAGTGAGGGGGAAATAAAATGATGGCAAAAAGTAATGCTTTTATTAAAAATAATACCATTCATGTAACAACCCATATGACAGGACAAATTCCAAAATTTTTCCACAATAGAATCCCTAAATGCCATATTTAGGCATATAACCTATACTTTGCTCATCTGATGTACATAAAAGTAAAATATTTCATTCGTTTTGAGAATACAAAAGCTAAGAAAATATTGAATCACTAGTTACCTAGCTTGAAAATCATTCAAACGAATAGGATTCTCAAGGTAAGTTTGGACTCCAATTTTTTAAAAAATTTCCATAATAAAAAAGAGACTTTAGCTTGTCTTAAAAGTATTTTTAAAAAGAAACAAGGAGCTCCAATGGGCCTTTCTTCTTTACCATGGAGTTAAGGTTTTCAGATAAAAGGTTGGTGTACGTTTTTAGTCATTCTATGCACCTTTACTAATTAGAGCATGTCCTATCCCCTGAAACTGCTCACATTAAGAACTTTAATTTTTAAAATGGTTTGCAATTTTAATACCACATTAGTAAATGAATTATTTAACAAGATGTTAGTAACAATGCTAAGACTACTGGTGGACATGAGGTTCTTCCAAACCTTGGACTTCTCACTGTTCACCAAGGAAAAGATTTCACAAAACCACAAATTTTAACAAATGTACAGTCACTCCACGGGACATACCGTATTTTGCTGTGTATAATGTGCACTTTTTTGCCCAAATTTGTGAGGGAAAAATAAGGATGCACATTATACATAGGTAGTACTAATTCTGTATCTATGTAAATGTTTTTAATTCTTTTATTTATGCTTATGAGTTAAAAGTATAACTCTAGAAATCAATAATGATATCCGTATGCAAAAAAACACCCTGGAATACAATAATCAGTTTTATTGAAGTTATGATAAACTTCCAACGACGAAGAGTTCTTGGCCTTCTATGGCGCAGAAATATTGTAAATTTGTTACTGGTACATCAAATTTCTTGTACCTTGCATCTGTTCTTGTGTTTTGCAATTATTTGTTACATAAAATTTCTTGTACAATATGTTAAAAAATAAAGCTAAAATTCCTTTATAATACAAAAACAAGTACCTAAATGTAAACAAATAAAAATTTGAATTAAAAAATTAAAAAGAAATAATTTTTTCCCTGAAAGTTTGGGCCAAAAACATCGATGTGCATTATACATGGGAATGCATTATACATGGCAAAATATAGTATGAGGCCTAGGACCATATCTGGGTAAATTAAAATTTCCCCACTGTCTCCCACCCCAGAATCTTTGTATAGTGGATTTAAAGTTAAAATATACAATGTGGGCAAACTTGAAAGCAAAGAGAAGTCAAAACAATACAATATGAAGCCTGAATTGTGTGCAGGGGAAGGGCAGAAAGGCAGTTTCATTCCCCTTTATCTTGATAAGAACTGGCTGTACATGAGCTTCAGCTTTCCTACCCCAACCCTGCTCCCACACAACAAATATACAGTCTTCCCTTGCCTATCTCAGTCACTCTATCACCAAAGGATTCTCTATTGCCCCAATTCATGCTGCCCCCTTGGACTGTTCTAAAAATTATTTGCTGGGATCAAGCTTGAAGAGATCCAAAATGGCAGAGCAGATAAACACTGCCTGCATCTTTCGTGAACACATTAAAATTATAACTAAATTATAGAACAATCAACCTGAGAACGATCTGAAGTCTAGCCAAACAAAAGTCCTATAACTAAAAATATAAAGAAGAAGCCATGCCAAGACTAGTAGGGGCAGAGACGCGGAACAGGCCACAAATGTCCATATAGCAGTTGAGAATCAGGAGGGATATCTCAGCTGCAGAAGATCCCCCGGAGGAGCAAGGGACCTGGCCCCATACCTCACTCCCCAGCCTGAGGTACTGGTGCCAGGAAGAGAAACACCCACATATCTGGCTGTAAAAAACAGTAGGGATTCCGACTAGCTGGGTGGGACAGAAGGCAGCAGAAAACCCTGACATCCTCTTCAGCAGAGGGATGGTGACTCGGGGGATGTCAGAGGTATACGGGGGTGGGGGATGGGGGGCAGACTGAAGTGTGAGGCTTTGAAACAAGGGCTGGAGGACAGTCACCATTTTCCCTGTGAAGAGCCATCTTCCCGTGCAGCTGGCAGGCACCATCTTTCCTGTGTTGAGCTCTCCCCCTATGCTTATGGCCAAATCTGAATCTAATTGGCCTGATGAGCTGTGCTGGGACCCCGCCGGACTCAACTCACCCAACCCTGGAGGCACTTTCTCTGGAGCAGCCAGCCCCGCCCACATTGTGCTCTTTCTTGGAAAACTATTGGAGTCTGGCAGACCCCAAGTGGGCAGCAACTGGCCTCAGTGTGCTTTGAGATTTTGCTGAGTCATCCCAGGCTCAGCACTGGCACCAAACTAGAATTTACATTAACCTGGTGACTACAACTCTTCCCACTCTAGTGACTCCCTGTGACCCTGCCTCACCCAACTTGCCTACTGCATGAGGCTCTACCAGCAGCTGAATGTTAAGGGAGCTAGCAGGTGGCAGCAGGCCTTGAGGTGTCCTGGCTTTTTGCAGAGCTACCACAGGCCTTGTACTGAGATAGCAAATTAGCCAAGGCCTTGGACCAAGGAAGCAAGTAATCCTGACTTGTTAGCATTTGGCCTCCCAGGACCAAGACATGAGAATCAGAATTTAATCAGAAATCATGTCTCATTCTCTAGTTTCATGATCATATATTTGGTAAAACAAATTATGGTAAAACATGAGGACAAAAAGGAATAAAATTTAGAATTATTTCATTTAAGGTAGATGCACAACTGGCAATGCCATTATGGCTTAACCCATTTTGTTTGGGGGCCAATAACATATTGTTCATAAATTATTAACTTTTTATTTCAGAAAGTACTTGTGTCAAAGACTTCTCTAAAATATATGGTAGAGACCCTGATACTCAGAAAATCTCTGAAAAGCAGTGTGAAAACCTTTTAAGAAACTACACAATAGTGAAATTTTAGCAGGCCTCACACCTGCAAAAACTTACAGATGAGCTCCAATGTCCACACCAAACAGTCAGAATTCAGGATTCATCCTTTAACTATAAAAAATTCCACAAAGAAGAACCTAATAATCCCCTGGGTCACCCAGAACCATTGAACACATACGCCATATTCTAAATATAACCCTTTGCATTTTTCCTTAGAGGAACACTAATCACATGTGTGGGCCATATGTTGCAGTCTAATATCTCGCTAATCAGCAAGGAATTTCCTCGGATATTTCATAGGATCCCTGAGGACCCAGAAATAGACAGCAGGAGAATCCAGTTTGAAATAATCATCTTAGATTGAATTAAATATAATTATATATGTAATGGTACCAAGATCTCTAGAAAAATTAGGGTGTACTACATGTTCCTGAATTTGTATGTTTCATCTTTTTTTAATTATGTTAAATTTATGGGGGAAATCTCCCATTAAAATATTTTATAATTCAAGAATCATAAATAAGATCGTGGGCTTAAGGCCATAGTTAATCACCTCAAAAATGCTTACCTTATCTTCAAGGTGAGGAAGGAATGCACCAGATAACTCACAGACAGTGGGACTGCTCTTGGCTCAAGGGCCCCCCAACACAATCTAACTGCTGAGCATTCTCAGTCTGCAGAGGATGAAAGCTCTGGAAATTGCTGTTGGTGAGTCACCCGAAGCCCTGTATCGGAATCAAACCAGGAGCATGTGATTTACATCCATCTCCCAAGAGTTCTGAGCCACAAATTCTGAGGCTCCGGTCTCCAAGGCCTTCTGAGTGTAGAAATGCTCCAGGGTCTCCAGCTTTCTCAAAGTCTGTGGAGCTGGAGTGAAGGGAGAAGGGACGGAGAAGGGAGAGTGAGAACACGAGGAAGCACTCTTTGCCCATTAGCAGAGGTTGTTTTGAGTCTTTTAAATTGATAGAAGTTCATAGAATTACATAGTTTTTGCTTTTCTGTTACTCCAGTAAATATGTTCATTGCAATTAAATAAGATTTTGCAGTCCATTACCCTGTAATGGATGTAGCCTTCGGGTATTTTTGAAAACTAAAATTAAAAGAAAAATGAGCAAGTAAATGTGTAGGTGAATGCATCTATGAGGATCTTTGTGCTATCTTTTAAACAGACTAATGAACATTTTAAAGCAAAATAATAACATGAAAATAAATACATTGTGTCTTTGCAGTGATAAACCTGTGTTTCAAAACAACCACCAATGAACTAATACTGTGAAGCCCATTCCAAAGAAAGAGACAGTAAGACGTGAAGAGACCAACTTGCTGTCATACACAATAAGACGGTAGGAGCAGCAGCAGCTATCTAAAACTGCTGGCCCAGCCAGGTGACAGGAATTGCCAGGACATTTGTCAAAAGTTTCAATGTGGTACCCAATTTACTTAAAAGAGGAATCATTTTATTATAGTTTCCAGGCACAAGTGTGCTTCTGAGGTGTGTAGCTTTCTTCAGGGGCTGTGCCTTCCTGATTCAAGCTGCCTTTCCAGCCCTCAGTAAGGGCAAGGAAAGTGGATGAAGCTCGCTGTAGTGTCTTCGTCCCTCCCAACCTCAAGGCCGGTTTAAGATCTCCCCCCAGATGCCACCCCCATCTCTGTGTTTCTTCTATTCCTGGGTTAACTCACAAGTAGGATTAGAGTTGAAGATGGGTGTGAGAGCCAGACTCCAATAGCTTCGCTTCCTGGTTTTCACCCCCTTGTAGAGTTCCCTCCTGCACTGAATCAGCTGGCCTATGTGACTGACAGAACATTCTGAAGGGATAACGTGTCATTTCAGAGGCTAGATCATAAAGATACTGCAGCTTCCGCCTTGGTTTCTTGGATTGCTTGTTTTGGAGGGAGACAGCAGCTATGTCATGAGGACACTCAAGCAGCTGCACAGAGAGGTCCACATGGAGTGGGCTGACCCACCAACCCCGTGAGTGGACCACCTTTGGAGTGACTCTCCAGGCCCATTCAAGCCATCAGACTGCTGCAGCCCA
Organism: Rhinolophus sinicus; assembly: GCF_057876585.1. Lineage (NCBI taxonomy): Eukaryota > Metazoa > Chordata > Mammalia > Chiroptera > Rhinolophidae > Rhinolophus > Rhinolophus sinicus. The sequence goes on along the minus strand of NC_142517.1, from coordinate 164,172,704 downwards.
GCTGACGTCTGGCTGTTAACTCCTGAGAGGTCTTGAGCCAAAATCACCCAGCCAAGCCACTCCATTTATTAAACTGTGAAGTTTAATAAATGATTATTATTGTTTTAAGCTACTAAGCTTTGAGGTGATTTGTTACATTGCAATGGATAACTAATAGAGGAAGTTAATACGCAACCCCTCTTGAGGGGCATTTATACTTTAACCAGAGTCTTTTACTAAAAACAAAAAAGGGTGAAATGACAGCCCCTCCATCACCAGGCAGCCCCTTCCCCTACTCTGCTTTCTCAATAAGTCTGTCCTTTCTATTGTAGGAAGCTAAAATGTAGTGCTTTGGGCATCAGGTTACATTTTCTTTCTCAGGCCTGGGAAGAGATTCTTGATTATAAAAAAGTGTTCTCCCGTCCTCCTTACTTTAAGAAACCCAGAGATCCAATGGGGACATAAAGGATCTGATTATTGTAGCTCCAATCCTGGCTCTAGATTGTGCTTCAGTGCTATATTTCTAGGTCTCCCTTTTTTCCAACAGTAAAATGAGGATGGCTAACATAGCTTTAACATAGCTTTACCAAAACCCATTCTTAAATACTCTTTATATATTGTTTTATGTAATCTTTACAACAATGAACAAAATGAACCACTTTGTTCATTTCTCCATAAGGAAACTGAAGCACAGAAGAGTTCAAATGACTTGCCCAAGGTCAAACAGTAAGGACTGGAGTAGAATTTGAAACCAGGCCCTCTGATTGCCAAGTCCACGCCCTGAGACTGGACTAGGAAATCACTAAGGCTCTTTGCAGCCCAAACACTTAGGATTCTGTGCTGTGAGAGCCTCCTCCTCTACTCCCTGCCTCATCACACCTAAAGCACCACCCACCTTTAGCCAGGTTTGCTGGAGCCATACAGCCATCCTAGGTGCCCGTCTGCACAGGAGGTTTGGGAGAGCCCCAGGCCTGCCCTGGCCACATGTGTCTCACCTCCTCCTCCCTCAGCTTGCCATTCTCCTGAAGTTTCCATTTCCACATTGACTCTAGGACTCATTAGGGTCTATTAAAAAAAAAAAAAATCCCTGGTTAAAATGTAAATATGTTATCCAGGAAATGTCCAACCACCTATGTCACCATCCTTGGCCTAGTAGCAGAGAACAGAGCCCAAAAGGAATAGGAAACAGGGAAGACACATTTGAATCTGGGGGGAATTTGAGAAAGATCTAAAAATGCAGCATTTCTGGCTATTGGAAGGCCACTTGAGCAGTGGATTATGCAGTAGGTGAGCAGAGAGTACCCCCCTGCACAAAAATACCCCACTCACACCCCACACACAGAAAGAGAGAAAAATTTAGCTTCACTTATCCAGAAGTTTGCAATCAGAAAATTCAGAAATATGCTTTTTTCATTTAGGCATATATGTAATTTGGTATCATTTTGAAAAACATGATTTTATCTTAAATGACTTGTAATAGAGGTGAGGCCCAGCAAAATCATTTGTTTTGAAAACATCGTGCTAATTGAAATAAGCCAGATACAAAAAGACAAATATTCTATGATTCCATTTATATAAAGAACCTAGAATAGGCAAATTTATAGAGACAGAAAGCAGAAGAGTAGTTACCAGGGGCTGGGGCAGAGGGAGAATAGGGAGTCATATTTAATGTGTACGGAGTTTCAGTTTGGGAAGACGAAAATTTTCTGGCAATAAATAGTGGTGATGTTTGCACAACAATATGAATGCGTTTCATGCCACTGAATTGTACATTTAAAAATAATAAAATGGTACGTTTTAATTTATGTATATTTTACCATAAAAAAATTTTTTAAATCATTTTGTTCCTAGAACTCCAAAGCCTGTATCTGGTCTTATCTCTCCTCTTTGGCATCAGTTACTAACTCCTTCCCATTTTTCCTCCAAAGTGTCTGTTTATGTTATTCTGTCTTCTTCGTTACCTCAAGCCTTCATCATCTCTCATTAAGGCAATTGAAATGAATCCTTAAATGGCCTTCCTGACTTCTGCCTCTTCCCCTCTAATCCATCTTACAACAGTGCTTTCTATGTCATCTCAGTGTTTAACAGGCTCAGTGTCTCATTCTTGCCTCTAGAAGAAGCTTAAAACATTAAAATATTCTTGTCTCTCATTCATAGGCAAATCCAGTGCTATGTGTAGTGATGGACACATGTTTTTAATGTGCATTATTTCTGTTATCCTGGTTGTGAAATATAGCATACATTCAGAAGGGTGTAACCAATCAGAAGAGACCACTTTTGTAAACAGGTTAAGATAGAACATTGTCAGTTGGTACATTAGAGCTGACTTAATCCACTACCGACTAGAAGATATGGTGAGGGTTGAGGAGGTAGTAGCAGAAAAAGACTCAGGAAAAGAAGATATAGAGACAAACTTCTCTCACTTTATCATTTTAACCGAGGCATGGGAGGCAGCACTTTCTAGAAGGACTGGAGTGGGGCACTTGTACAACTCTTTTTAAAAATCTCTTCAGTAATTATGGCAGATAGAACCACCACACCACTAAATATAGCAAAAATGGATACAGTAGAGATCCAGAGTTCAGAAGATGAATATATTGCAGCTCCTGCCCTGGAGGAGATAGACATGAACGCAGATCACCGCCATAAACAGCAATCATTCTATAATAAAGATGTGTATAGAGATGTGGAACACAGAGGGGTTTGGAAACAGAAGAAATTAAAATTAACCAAACTATGAAGCCACGCTAGAAGCAATTGGTGGTGGGATCTTTGTCATCAAAATTCCCACTTTGAGCTGAGAACGTTCTTGGGAACAAAAAAAGATGAAGGAACAAGAAACCTACTCCACTTTCCCATTGCCAGAGTCTATGGAATTCCCTTCTCTAGAGACCTTATGATTGACGTTGAAGGCTTATGTAGTCGAGGGGCTGCCAAATTTGTTAAAGCAACTGGATGTGCGCCAGACTGCCACTTCATTTTGTGCTGTGTAGACACAGTCCTGAGCACGTGAAGCTCCCATAAAGCACTTAATGTTATTTTTGGACTTGTCTGATGTCCCTTACTACTGAGTTTATAAGTTCCATGAGGGCAGTGCATCACACAGGATTCTGGGAGATAAACATTACACCCACTCAAGCTAGTTTAAATGAGGGGGGAAAGAAAAGATTGACTTTAGTTAACTCCGGGAGGGCCACAGAACTAGGCTTGGAGGTGGCTCCACAGCCAGCCAAGAACAGCACCCTGCACATAAGCCAAGCACAGGCCCCAGAGCTGACATCACCACCATGGGCACAAGAATCAGCCGTCCTTTTCCCCAGAGCAAAAGTAAAGAAGGTTTATTAGAGGAAGAAGGAGTGAATGCTGGGCAAGCCAAAACACATACATAGCCATGTAGTAGATGCGCCACAGAATTTTAACAATTTCAGCCAAATTAAGACAACTAAGACAGATGTACAGAGGGTGCCCAAAAACGTATATACATTTTAAGTAAGGAAAAAACTATTAAAATTGTAATACTCAGTATATACCGATAACAAAAGATGACTACAAGTCACATTTGACTTCTGTAATTACAAGAGGTGCTCAAAGTGGTTACCATCAGCGTCCAGTCACTTCTGATTATGGCGAACTACTACTTGAGCAACGTTGACCGAAGTGTCCACTTATATACATTTTTTGGCACCCCCGTGCCAAAAATATACACCATGTATATACACATTTTAGTTTTTCTCATCCATACCTAGAGGTATCAAGTTGCTAGTGAAATAAGACAACTTCAGTGAAAGAACCAGCATTTTCTCATTGTGGTTATCTAACCTTTAACTAGCTTCCTAGGGGCTTAACTAAACCTGTTTTGTTTTGTTTGGGGCTTGTGGGGCAGGGGGTGGGGGGGTGGGGGGTAGGGGGCGGTTTGTGTGTTTATCTCACAGACCACTGTGAAATTTTATAAGCCTTTCTACAACTGATATACATGATAGAAAGCAAAGACTATTTTGGTGCTGCTCTCCAAATAAATGCAAAACCTATTAAGAATACACATTCTTATTAAAAGTTTGCTTGTATCTTTATAAACTTGCTTTTAACATTAAACGCAGCGTTTTTTTCATTTTGCTTTATAAGTATAGAAAACATGATAATCCAAAATATCGTTTTCCATATTTCTTGGTTCTCCATTTTATATAAGCTAAAGATACTCTTTTCTTATTCTTTTGCTAATCATGAATTCTGCTTTTATCAGCACAATTTGGAGCTTGTTTCCAACTGGTAGGATGAAAATTGAACATATGTGACACCCAAGTGCTGAATTCCCTGTTGAAGAAATGAATGATAGACCTTATCTATCATTTATTTGACTCGTGTGTACACCCATGTATATTACAGACATTTTTATTTAATTATTCAGGAATTGGCACATGAGATGCATTATCTAATTCCTCTGGGGTCTCCCACTGGCAAAAATAAATGCAAAGACTGTGGCTACCTAATGCATTTTTCCCTTTTTCATATATTTTAAAGTAATGACTTTATTATCTCTACATTTAATGATTTATTATTTTTAAAATGTTAAGCAATATAGAAAACTACTACAAAACAAAAATCAACAAAATCCTACTATGTAGAAATAATCATCATTAACATTAGGTGAACATATTTCTCGACACAGAATCTCTGTGTAGACACAGACATGAAGAGTGATGAACATAGGGAGAGACAGTTTGGTGTGCAGCAATCATTTTATAAAGATGGGTCCATACATGCATGTTATTTTTAAAATAAAAATATTACATTTAATGCAAGAGAAACAGATGAAACTAACAGATAACTGTTTCTTCTTCACTAAGAGAGTAGCCTCAAAAAGAGCCTTCTGATATTAAGAGGGAAAATAATTAAAAGTTTGGATTTTTCTAGCAATCCAAATGTGTTTTTGAATTTTATTAAAGTGTTCCTAATACAACATAATCTTAATTAAGAAAGCTTTAAGCTAACTCTATTTGTCCTACGTTCAAAATGATAATTATGTTCTATAACTGTAATTGGAGGGGGAAGAATTGGAAAATATGAAACTTTTATATACAAAGAACCTGGAGCTAGCTTGCCTTTGCCTTTGTGATACATATTGAGTGAGGAACACGTATAAAGCAATACCTTTATTCATTTTTGATCATTCAGAATGAAATTTATTTGGTGTAATAAAATATGTAACTTACAATAGTTTGTGTTTGTACGGGACCAGTTAAGAAACCTATGACATTTTCTTGTAAAATATATAAATTTTCAAAATCAAGGGCCAAGCGAAAAATCACAAACCTTCAATAAAAGTGGACTTGGACATTTCTTGGGTAGCGTCACTCTGTGACAAATTCCAAAGTATCTTCAGAGATTCAAACGCAGATGTTTTGAAGTTTGCAAAGAAACCATATGCTGCTAGAAAAACTAAGATTATTCTGGTTGCATGTGGGTTTTTATTTGCAATCAAAACAAAAATAAATTGGGCTTCTTGACAGGATAATCCAAAGAAGTTTAAATTGCTTTTAAAGTCGATTGAAGATTTTAGGGACAAATAGCATGCTATTTTTGTCTGAATGAGAAATATTACAGTTTTAATTTGTCCTTTGGAGCTCATTTTATTTATTTACATTGAATCTATCTTTTCTATTATTCTTTCATAAGCTAGTAATTTCTTTTCTTGACCTCTACAGTGAAGTCAGCGTACTTCATGAATTTGAAATGTAGATCAGGTTTCAAATGTAAGAGGAGATATAAACATTTATATATGATAGAGTAATCACTCATACAAGCAATTGGATACTAACACTATTTCGACAATTAGGTCATAGGCATTTAGGAAAAATAAAATACTTTCTATTTACATATGACTATCCTTTGGCCATTAATTAGACCTCAAAGTGTTCTTTTTACAGCAAGCTTTTTTTTCTTTCCAATTTAACAGCAAGCTTTCATAAATCCACAATGGAAATAGTTAAAGGTTTATGTGTAGTTGAGAAAATTCATGATTCCCCACTGTCAGAGTAGGTAGAGGGAGGAATTCCTTCTTTCTGCAGCAACAGAATCAAGAATGTGGTTGATCCTATTCTAACTTTGATGTCCACAGAACACTGCAACCAGAGTCTCTATTTTTAAGGATAATAAATTCAACCCAGGGAGGCACCACCATGTAGGAAACTCATGTAAATCATCACTGCATTCTAATTTATGACACCTGACCCTCAAAACACCATGTATGTGAATTCATATGTCCTTCTGGATAGGGAAAAATTGAGAAGTGTGATAGATATGTTTTTTTGCATTGCCCGGAATGATCCAGTAAAATGGAAGCAGTGTTTAATGGTCTAACGCCCCTTTTGTTCAGGCTTCCTCTAAGGTCTTGGATTCTTACTTCATTCAGTGAGTACTCAGCCATTGCACTCATCAAGCATCCATCAGCTACCATTTTATTTTTCTCTGTTGTCATGTACAACCAATATTTTGCTAATTTTATCAATAGCCTTGGGGCTTCACTTATTCTCTCCAACCTGATTCCCTGCAATTCTTGTTCCCTTCTCAATATCTCTTCAATTCTAGTTGTTAATAGTCTGTGCCTGGCACCTGGGAGCTCAAGAAGTATTTGTTGTATATATAAATATTTCTCTCCCTCTCCCCGTGTCTTTCCATCCTAGCTGCCTATTACAACTCTCGTAATCTATCCTATCTTAATAATTAGCAAATGTGCATTAAGCATCAGACATCGTGTTAGGCAATCTGCATGTATGATCTCTATTCACCCTCACAAGTCAATGAAATAAGGACGTTATTATTCCCATTTTTAAGGGAGGAATGTAGAGCTCAGTGACATAGTATCATCTGTCCCAGGATTTGCACCCAAGCCTGTCTGCCTCCAAGGTGCACGCTTGTAACCACTATATTCAATTGTCTCCAGACCTTTCTTGAGAAACCCTACCGTAGACCTTGTCTGGTTTCAATAGTCCTTCTCCAGTGGTTTTGTTTCCATAAGGTATGCACATGGCAGTAGCAAGTAACAAATGCAATATATTAAAAAGGCTCAAACAACAACCAAAGTGCATTGTAAGTTATATTCTGTAAGGATAAAAGGGATCATTTTAGATAACATTCACACTCTTTGTGGGTTTACAATGTATTCAATCAAAAGAATGTTCCTTGAAGTACAGGAGAGAAGTCTATAGCTCTCCCTCCTTCCCTCCTAGCCCCCTATTTGTATTTTATTGTGTGGTCAAGCCTAGCGTATGTTCTACTGTAAATAATACTTCACTTAGTGAAGTATTCTTTAGATTTCATTATTTACAGTAGAACATACATAAGAACATACATAAGAAGAGGTACTTGATGAGTAGCAGTATACGCTTTGATCTAATAAAACTACATTCAACATTCAGCAAATACTATAGGATCACTATTATGTACAAGGTACTCAATGAAAGATAAAACATATATCCATGGAGAGAGAACTAATGGAGGTGGGGGAGAGAGAGGGGGTGAGAAAGAAAAAGAGAGAATGAGAGAGAAAGAGAGAGAAAGAGAGAGAATGGCAGGAGACTGTAAATGCTGAGTGAGTAACACAAACAATAAATGTTACAGAAACTCAGAGAAGTTCACTTGATTTTTTTTTTAACAATTGAAATGATTTAATTCAAATCAGAATCCCACTACAGGTATGGCAACTTGCCATATTACTAGGTATTTTAAAATGCTAGATTTTCTGGTACATAGCAGGCAAAACTAGCACTGGGAGATAACATTAAAATCATACTAAAAATGTCCTTATAAATCTGGATTTTTAAAGCCATTAAGTGCTTAATAAAGAATATTGTATCTTATTCTGATTTTAAAAAAACTGTTTTAAAATATGTACTGTACTTCAAATTTAGAAGTGAAATTCTCCAAGTCATATTTAATTCCCAGAGACTGAAAGGAGTGATTTTCAGAGTAGAGAATTCTGACTCTGGTACTCAATTTCAACATTTAAAGCAGTGAGAAAATACAACTTTCCCCCTTAAATGTATGGATTTTAAAGTTCTCATATGTATAAAAAGGGCATTTTTACCCTTTAGGTTATTTATTAGTAGCAGAGCCCACATTATTTACCACCAGTAAAAATAATTTAATTAGCAAGATTTCATTTCAACTTTTTGGAAATCTACAGTGTTGCCTTTTAATATGAAACATATTAGAGTATGCCGTCAAAATTTGTTATTAAAACTAAAGCTATTGACTTTTTCCTTCTCTAGAAAACAATAATAATAATAATGAAATCCATTTCTTTTTCCAGAGGAGTTCACTTTAAATCTGGATGGTGCAAAATCCTACCACACAGGTGGTAGGATTTGAGTTGTGCTATAATATAAAGGAGGACTTGGGATAGTCAGAGCAAAGATAGGAGATAATTATGAGAAGAGGAATGGCATGAGAAAAGTTTCCAAGGCAAAAAAAAAAGAAAGCATACATTTCCTTGGGTAGCGAATAAACAGACCATACTAACTGGAGTGAAGTTTTAGTATCAAGAAAGGGTATGAGATTAACATGAATAGATACAGAGGTTGAGGGACTTGAATCTCAGGCTATAGATATCTGAGTTTCTCCCACTGGCAACCAGAAGCTACCGAGAATTTAAAGTGGAACATGATGAAGCCAGGGCCCGGCAGTGCACTGGCTAGATAGGAGACTGGAGGCATCCACTGCATGTCTGAATGAGATGACAAAGCTGGAGTCAGTGGAGAAGGGAACAAGGCAGCACTTGGTGACTAATAGAAAGGAGGAGTGATTTGGTTATCCATCTCTCTTTTCTTCAACAGAAGAGAGCATTTATTTTGCAACCCCACGTATCTTAGAGGAAGAAAAATTCAAAATCATTTCTCTATTCTGAAAGTTGTCAACTTTGAAGTATGGAATTAAGGAGAAGGAGACCAAGAAGCTGAACGGGAAATGCTGACACCCGTTTAAAAAGTTTCTTATTAGATCTTAATTTATCTATTCAAAGGGAAGTGGTAACTTTGGGGTCGGTCATGGGAGGCATGACCATTGTTAGCTTTTTTTTTTTTCATCAAGTCAAGACCAATGAGAAACATTATCTAGTTCACACAAACACACACATACATGTTCTAAAGCAAAAGGGATGAAAACTTAAAGGCCTCAGATATTACTCCAATAACAGCCTCTTTTTGATGATAATCTTACAGAGCTTCAACATTGTTAAATACACTTCCAGTAATAACCAGCAGAGTAAAGGATTATTGAAGAATACTAAGGATATGGACACTTAATGATCATCCAGACACACTCCCTTTGTCTTATAGGAAAAACTGAGACCAGGGAAGTTATTTTCTCTTTTAATCAGAAAACACAACTAATACTAAAATCCAGGCTTCCTCCCTTAAGAATAATGTCCTTTTTAACCAGTCGTTGACCTCAGCCCCAGTGATTCCGTCCTTCTGGGAAATGCTTAGAAGCTAAGAGCATAGCTGTGTCACCTCCAGCTCTATATTTCTCTTCTGTTTCTATCATTAAGAAAGAAACACACAGAAAAGGCCCTCCAGGATGAGAGAGAGCTCCCATTCCCAAGGCAATGAAGTAATTCAGTCAGCCAGCAGCCTAAAGCAGAGTGGGACTGAGAAGCTCAGACTGTAGAACAGAGCCCCAACCTGCTCCTGCCTGCACTATCTACTATTGGATACACTTGAAGAAGCACAAACAGTAATTCTGGCTCCAAGATGTTGGAGAAGAGCAATCACTGCTATCATCTCACAGGCAATGGCTGGGTAGTGGGCATGAAGCAATTATTTCAGGAAGGAGCAGAGATAGGTTTACCATGAACCCACAGAAACTTAAGCGTCACTAATTTGGGCACTTCCAGGTTCTGGGAGGTGCCCTACCAATTTTGTATTTATGATTTTGTATTTTTTTTCTTAAAGAAGACCCCTCAAATTATAGTTTAGGTTCTACACAACCCCTAAGGGTGAGATGTGCTATATAGTCTAGCACCCTCTAGAAATGCCTCAAAAGTGTCAGTGACCTGCTTTATTAGCTGTTACAAATCCCAATGAGCACTCTTTGGCCATCCTTTCCAAATTATATCAATAAGACTATTAGAAATGGAAGAGATAATGTTTAATCTTCACAATCTAAGTAATAAAACTACTCCGCTTCATACCAATATTTAGGATTGCTTTCCTCTTGGTTTATTATGGCAAGATTTAGGTAAACAGTTTCTATTGAAATTATATTTCTGAATATAAGTATAACTTATAAGTGATACTAACTTAGAAGTGAAATATTAAATAGAACTATTTTGTATATTTGTTGCATGTTCATGCCCTGGGATTATGCTATAGAAGTCAAAACCATGAAAATCTTGATTTCAATTTAGATGGAGATTTATCATTATTTGTGAGATGTGTCCAGTATGGTTTCACTTTAAAACCACAAATAAAGTTTTAACAATGGGCATATTTCTTGTTGAGAGGTCTGTGGTCGGACTAAGCATCTGTCTGAAACTGATTAGGTCCTGAGGTTTTCAAATTCAATATTCAGCATAAATAGAACATTTCTTTGTCCATAAGAAATAATTAAGAACGTCAGAGCTAATGAAACGTTCCTGAGCCTGTCCCTCTTTTCTGATGACATGATATTTGGACATAATCTCTTCTGGTCTTGGGCCTTACCATATATGAGATTGAGGCAGAATAAATCACATACAATTAATCTAGGTGACATTGCTTTAGGATTTTACATCAGCAAGTCCTTCGTTTGCTAGTACTCAAACAATGGAAGTTTTATATGTTATTAAATGCTTTATTTCTTCTTCCTCACTCCCAACTATCCTGAATCCAGGAAAATAGACCCATGGTCATTCTGTGAAGACAAAGGAACATTGAATAGTTAAGCAGAATTGTCCACTGTGTATTCATTCTTGCAATGGATCGCTGGAGGGTGAATTAGCATATTTAGTTTGAAATCATGTAAAATAGATTTTAGCAGTTGCAGTTTGTGCAGTAACCATAACACTTCATGAAAGATCTGACTCAAGATAACACAAGGCTCTGAATAATGAGAAGGGGGATATTCTATAAATACTCCACATGGACTAGGTACCTCCACTGGTAAGATGGATTTGATAATTTCTAAAATACACTTTACCTGTATAAACGCAGTATCACTGTAATCCTGGTGACTGCATTTGCTTTCTTAGAACCAAATTCTCTTTCTTCCAATGATAGACCTAAAATAAAACATGCAGAAGTCATTGAATTGTTTCTGTAGTATTTTCATGCTGGAAGGGACCTCCAGAGATCACCTAGTTCGTCCCGATCTCCAGCCAGGTCTTTCCTTAATACTGAATATAGCTATATAGTGATCTACATTAAGAAAGCTTTTAAAGATCCCCAGGGTTAGTAAAAAAAAAATAGCTAGTATTGGCCTGATTCATAGAACAGCATTACACGTATGTCAAAGTAGCTACTTTCATCAAGTAAGACATCCATCAGGGATAAGTGCTAATAGTAGCTTCAAAAGGAAAAGCTTTATTTTTCTTAGAGAAAAGGGTGGTAGATTAAGGAAATGACCAAGCTGTGTTGATATTTTTTTATTTAGGTGTATATTTGAATTCTTATCAAAAGGGAAACATTGTCTTGTCAAAGACCACTGCAGGAGAAACCCAGAGGTAGCTTTAAGCAAGCAGATTACAACTTTTAAGTCCTTTCAGACAGCTACAGAGCTCAGAGGGGGAGCTGTTGTTTCAAACAAGAGCTGATTAGCATCAAGTTAGTGAAGGGCAGATGTCTAAACACAAGAATGATATTGACAGACCTGCTTTTTAAGTGATATCTTTCCCCCCTAATCAACTGAGTTTGTTAGGGCTGATAATTTTATTTCTTCAACTCCATTAAACTGTGAGCTCAAAGGACAGGAATTTTATTATAATTTCAGTCTTCTAAGATAATCACATTACTGTTTTATATGGAAACTAATCCTCCACAATCATTAGACCTCTGAATTATGGGATTTGAGGCACTACCCTAGTATCTCGAAATCCTAGCTGAAAGGAGAGCTGAGGTTCTTGTCTGGATTATTTGGGCCATTAAGCTTTTCAGTTGAACTATGCAGGGAATTTAAAGATCTAGCTATAGCTATCTATATAGTAAGGAAAATTACGTACCCTGACAATTGTCCCAAATATCCACTTGATTTTGTTATAACATTGCAGTGTTTCAAATATTTCTGTAAGATTACATAAAAAGCTTGGTCAACCGCGAGTGCCTTAAGGGCTGGGCACTAGGGGAATGGATGGAAATAAGTTTAGAGAAGAGGATTTTACCACATACCTTCATGCCAACTTTCAGATTGTGTGCTTGTACTTCCTCCTACAAATTCATTTGAAATTGTTTCATTTCAAAAACGAAAGGCATCTCTGTGCTATCTCTTGTAAGGCCGGATAGATGCTCAATCTGGGTTACAGGAAGTGGAAAGCTCTTGACTACTGGCCTCTCCCAGCTTGCTTTATAATACTTGACTTTGGAAATGGGAATTCATTCAGCCATTGAGAACCTTTGATGTGCAGCTGCCTTTCTCAGAGAACATTAACCAACTAAAAAAGTCTTCAGGCCACCCTTCCTCCTCCTTTTGTGAGACCAGAAGACAAAAGGACACGGAGATCTCTCAGCAGTGTCTCCTTGGCTTTACAACATGCCCACAGTGGGCACCAAATCTTTGAGTTACACATTCGCCATAAAATATGACATTTCCGGTCAGGAAGTACTTCCTAGGTTATTTGGATATTTGGCAGAGTAGTTTCTTTCTCCCTTAAAAACTGCTTAGATAACTGTCCCTAACTTGCTGTTTGTTATTTTTTAAGGATATCAACCTAAACAAATTCTCATAGCAGAATCACGAAGTTCCAAAAAGACACCGAGTCAACATGAAAGAAAGATAATCAAAATGAAAGGTGAGGAAAAGCAGAGTGTAGTAGATTCTGTAATTTTTATTATAAAAAAAGTTCAAACCTTTTACATGCTATGACATTAAATGTCATATATGTTCATTGCAAGCAAACCTTTTTTAAAAATATACATACTGTATATATTTACATTCAAGTTTGAGTAACTGATGTCAAAGTGTAGTTCAGGTTCTACTCTTTACCCACCTTGTGGATTTGTTCAGCTACTAACTAAACAGTGATTGTATCTTCACTCAGGCACATGGAGAGGTAGAAACTGCTTCTTAAAGAAAAACAAAACTGGAGTGCAAATGTGAAGATCATCATTGAAGCAGCTTAGCTACATCAAGGAGACCCTAATAAGCTTTGGGAATCTCAAGAAGCCAAATACATACAGCCTCGTCCTTTAAATTAAAACCAGAAATACTTTGGGTAGATAGATGCTCTTTTGAGCACATCAGAGGGTTGGCAGAGCTCAGCAACTAATGCTTTGCCACTCTAAACCCAACAATTGCATGTGACTAAGGCAACATAGCAGCAGGGCTGGGCTGGCAGCTGGGCACCTTTTCCCCAATAAGACAAATAAAACACACAAGTGGCTTAAGAGACCTCAAATTAATATCTGTACACACACAGCCTGGAACTCAGAAGCCGATTAAGATACTTCCTTTCCCAGGTGAAACGTCTATTAATTTCTGTCCATGCCCACCTCCATCCCAAACTAAGCTAGTAAGTCTAGATAGGGGCGGTAGCCTATGACTTGTACAGGCCAAGGTTCTTATAGCCTGAAGGCTAAACCTCAGGAGTGCTCTTGGGCCCGAGAAGGGCTCCCAGGGCTCTTGCCCGACTTGGTGGGGCTCGTTCCTGAGATGGGAAGTTGGAGGGAAGCTACAGGTGTGGCAGAGGACAGAAGCCCTTCTCTTTCTCTTTTCTTCTGTTTCATCCTGCGGTTCTGGAACCAAATCTTGACTTGGGTGTCATTCAGCTGCAAGGAGTTGGCTATCTCGATGCGTCGGGCTCGAGTTAAGTACTTATTGAAATGAAATTCTTTCTCTAGTTCTGTCAGTTGTTTGGTGCTGAAATTCGTGCGGATTGAGCTGGAGGGACTAGCGGCTCCATATTCTGAGAGTTTGCCTGCAACGTAAAGACAGGGCGTCAGCGGGGCGAGAGGACGCGGAGACCCAACACCGGCCGAGCCCGAAGGGCTACAGTTACAAAGTCACTGCGCAGCCCTCCTGGGTCCCAATGAACACAGTACTGCCAAGATAAACGCTCCACGAAGAGCCCCTTCCTGGAATGTTCTCTATGCCTGGCACATTTTCCGAGCTTGTATTCGGGGAACGCTCCTTGGAATTCGCCTGCTTTAATAACGCCTCGGGACGCGTTTCCTCCATAGAACCCAACCCGCCGTCTAGAGGGACGGCTGCAAAATGCTCCCAGCACAATTTTGGAGGAGGCCCGGTCCCCAACCCCAAGGGCGTCATTGCGTGGCTCAAGTACTTACTTTTTTTAGGGGCGTTCCTCTTCACTTTCATCCACTCGAACGTGCTGAAGGCGGAGGGGAGGCCCGAGGCTGGGGAGGCGGACTTGGGGTAGGCGCCAGGGGCCGGGGACGCGGTCTGGAAGGCCCCGGAGTGGCCGTCGGCAGGGTCTTTGAGACACGCCGGGAAGGGGCCGGGCTCGCTGAAGGCCGCGTAATCTGCCTGGCCGCTGAGAAGCAAGGAGCCGCCACCCGAGAAGACGGCCGAGGTGGCGTAGTGGACGTGAGCCCCGCCGTCGTCTGCTGGCCGCCCGAGAGCGCACGGGAAGTCGTATGCAGGCCCGGGCCCTAGAAAGTCTGCGCCCCCCGCCGCAGCAGGTGCGGCGCCCGGCTCGTAGGCACTTTCCAGGGTGCAAGGCGCATACGGGGGTGCGGGGGGCTGTGCGGGGACTGTCGGAGATGAAGGTGCGCGTCGGCCGGCGGCCAGGGGCAGGCAGCTAACGAAGGCGCCGTCACCGCTGCCCAGGGGGAAGGCGGGCTGCAGGGCCACGGGCCGGGCGTCGGCGCAGCGAAACTTGGGCGCGAAGCCGAGCAGGTCGCCGCCGCCGCCGCCGCTGCCGCTGCCGCACGACACGTACTCCAGGTAGGAGCTCATGGTTCCGGCTCACCTACCCGAGCGCGCGGGCGAGGGCCGGGTGCCTTTCCTCCCTACCCGAGCTGCCCTAGCTGAGCCATAGCGAGCGAGCCGAGCCGGAGGTAAATAGTGGCTTAATATAGAGGCGGGGGTGGCCACGTGGCGCCGGTAGGCCAATGGGCGTCTTCCCCGCACGGCCCCGCGCTCCACGCGCCTACTCTGCTGCCAACTTTGCCGAATCTGCGGGAGGCCGCCGCCCAGAGACCCCGGCCCGGGGGAGAGCCAGCATTGCCTAGGGGCAGCCTGGGGAAGGGCGGGGTAAGAACGCGGGCCGCCAGCCTGGAGCGCCTGCTCCCCAGACAGGTATTGGGCGAGGTGGGGGGAGAAAGGCAAAACTGGTCGCTCGGGTCAGGGCGAGAGGATGGAGAGGGCAAGCGCTTGTTCTGGATCCGGGGTGACTAGTCCCTCAGGTGCGGGTTGTGGGCGTCGCGGTGTGGAAGGGGTTAAAAAGCGAGCGCGGAGCTTGGCGGTCGGGACTTCTCCCAGCCTTTCCCCTGGGAAGGTAGTTATTCCTTTTTTCTCTGGGTGCTATGCGCTTTTGGTTTTCTTGGTACTGGTGCTATTTCTCTCCTAAACCTGAAGCTGAGGTTGACTTCCCACCTCCCCTCCGATCTGTGGTACTAAATGTTATGCTGTAGGTGCTGAGTATCTGGGGCGCGAAAATTTTTTCACTTTTAGATTAGATTCTCACTTTACTTCTCAGCATCCTCTTCGGCTTCTTCCACTGCTTCCGTCTGTGGCGGCAGAAGTGCGAATGTTGGAGTGCCAGGTTGTGATTTGAAAAGAAGATGAAGTTTCTGCCGTGTTCGGAAGTTTAGCTGCTTTTGCCCTCTGATTAGGTTGTCAAAATAAAGAATCTGCCCTTGTGACGGAGCGCTCGCTGGTTGCCCTCCGATCTAGGAGGCTGGCAGGTACAGCGATGCTGGGCACGCTTGCTCCCAGGCGTTTGGCTCGAGGGCGCGAAAGCTTCCCAGGGGTGGGTCAGATCTGAGAGGTTTGGACAGGCTTGTACCTCGAAGCAATTAAAGCTTCTGTTCCATGAGATAAGTGCTGCGTCGTCTCTTGCGAGTGAAATCTGAGGGCTCACAATGTTAATGGGCTCAAGTCTTTCCCTTGATAATATGGTTTTGTTTACTGAGTGTAGAGAGACGGGAAATAAAAGTGCAGTTGGCACAGGAAATGAAGAGTAGAAGGGTTACAAAGACAAGCTTACACTGACACACTTTCCAACTTCCTTGAACATTTCTTTTAATGTTTCCCTCTTTGGGGCTGTAGGAAAATAACAAACACATAAATGTTATTTACACACAGTAATAACGAAGGAGGATGGTTTCTTAAAACTCTGTGTGAATAAAGAGTCTACTCTTGGCTTTTCAAGTGCCCTTGAGAACTTGATCTATTACAGCCTCTGAGTTATGGTGACCGAGGTTTTATTATTGTTTTACTGATCCAGTTGTCATGAAAGAGCGATTGGGCTCTTGCCTAAAATTCCATTCTGAGGAAGTCTGGAAAATAGGAGCCATCACAGTCCAGGGAGCCAGTTCCTTACAGGGATATGAACTTGTGAATAAACAAAACCACACCAAAAGTGTTACTGCTGGTGAGACCAAAGTTGAGCCATGATGGGTGGGGGAGGGTTGAGCCAGGATGGGGAGAGGGTAGGTAGAGGGTAGACAGCTAGGAACAAAGCTAAAGGGGTCTGGGTTTCCTGCACTGCTGGAATTCTTGGAGAATCCTATGCTGAAAATAGCCCTTCCAACTTGATGTTGCTACTTCAGTTTTCTCCTGTAGCCAATTAGTTGAGAAAGATCCTAAATAGTTTTTTAAAAGAGAAAAATAAAGGCTCTTTTCTAACATCCTGGTCAGGAAATAATAGAGCTCTTCAGAACTAGCTCAGGCTTCATATGTAGATGCATTTCTTCATTGTCCTCACTCTGCACTCTTAATGCAAAAGTATCAGCAAGTCAGATTCTGCTAAGTTTACAGTGTCCCCACAGCCACCCCTGGCTAGACTTTAAGAGCCAGTTTTTACCAGCATAATGACCCAGCTCTTACACTCCTATCTCAAAAGTATGAGGCCCTCTCTCAAAAGGTACTCATTTAATCACAACTTCTAGGCCCAGAGGCCCCAGGGGGTCATGAAGGAAGAGTAGCCTTGTAAACCCCTCTGAAGAAGATGTCCAGCTGGCTGCAACCCAGGATATAGGACAGAAACCCAGCCTGACTGTCCGGAAAGTCTGACCAAAACCTATCAAATTAGGGGCCTTTTCTCTAAGGTTTCATGTAAAAACAAGGCAGCCTAGGTACCTTGGCAACCTTCATTGCAACAAGGACCAAGTTTTTGTTGCCAAACATTTGGGATAAAAGTTGGGTCCTTGCTATCACAATTAAGCATTGATTTTTATGTACACGTGAGCTATCTATCTACACTATGTTCCTGAAGCAAAATTTTGGATGAGCTTTTGCTGAGGGAAGAAACTATCCTAAAAGAGAATTTTTTAAAGACATTTTTTAAATTGTATTGTTTTGTTTTCAAAACTGTGGGTAAGGTGTTCACTATTTGTTCAGACCCGATAGCAGTTCCCTGCTAATTGCATACAAAAAGCTACATTCGGTCTCTCTACCTCCTTTGACTCTCCCAGTCTTTGGCATATCCTACACCTTGGGGCTCTCAGAGTTGTCATCTCCACTCCTGGACTCTTTCTTGGCTTGCTCAGGTTAGCAGTCAAGACTCTGGTCATCTCAGACTCAGATTCAACAGTTGTTTGCCAAGGACCTACTATGTTAGAATATTTTATTAGGGGATGGTTACCCTGGGGGAAAAGATATTCACAAACCAAAGGAACAACGAATTCATTTCTGGCACAGGTCTTAGCTGTACTATAAATCTACTCTAGAAGAATTTTAATAAATCTACTCCAGAAGTATTGTAATTTCCTAAGGAAAAATCAGACGATATTATTGGGGGAAGTGCGTGTAGAAAGATGTGAATATAGGATATTTTGAGTAACTTTCAAGTTTGTTTCCTACATGTTCACAGGGCGTGGGAGAAATGTCTTACTGATTTTATTGCTTGTTCAAGTCATGAATTCCCGAGGGTCACTTGCCCTGCTATGTCCTGGTGCTATGAGTTCTCAGCAGGAGGTGACAGCAGTGGGGCCTGATTGCCAGGTTGTGTTTGATGTAGGAATGCTTTGAAATCTCTCCCGTCCTGCTCACCAAAGCAGCCACCCCCTGCACACCCCATGACTATGTTTCTCTCCTATTTGCAAGACAAGCTTCTTTTCTGCAGACAGAAGTGATGGAGGGTGGCAGTCTGGTCTTCTGTGTGTTTACAGTTGTTCCTAAGAAGTGTCTTGGAATCCCTCTCCACAGGCCTGCCATGTTACCCCTTGGAAACACTTGAGTACATGCAAACTCTTGGCTCCACAGCCCCAAAGCATAGAAAGGCTCTTGCTTGTTTGGGGTAAAAGGAGGTGGGGGTGTCTTTTCTCTTAAGCAAGATTTGCAGTTCTCTGCAGCATCCTTTAGTCATCCCAGGGTGGAGATGGAGATGAAAGTGATCCTAAGGACAGTAATTCTAAACCTATGGGAAGTCTGATAACATGACCCTCTCTGAGAAAAACAGTTTAGAGTGTTGTGCCTTTTCCTGAGACCTTTGTGAATGAAAGGCTCATGGGTCAAGCTTGTGTCTGTCACACAGCAGGCAGTCAGTAAACGTTTGTTGCACAGAAATAAAGAATGGACAGAATGGTGTATCTTCACCATGACTCATATTGGGTAAAGGATATCCTTAGATTATTCACTCCCCAAACCACTTCATGTGGGTAGGAAGCACCCTAGGAGCTTATTTAAAAGTGTAGGGATTTTAATCCAATAGGTCAGACTCAGGAGTCTTTATTTTTAATAAGCATCTTGGGTGATTCTAAAGCAAGGTTCTTAGGAACCACACTTTGAGTATTTCTGCTTTAGGAGCTAGGTTAGGGGGAATCCGTGTGGGAAAAGACAGGTGATTGGGGCGGTGGGGGCTGAAACCACCATGATGAGAGCTCATGGCTAGCTGGAACATGAGTATAGCTGAAGAGTATCCAGAAGCCTATTGAGTAGTAGAGACAGAGAGGTCAATTTCAAGGTCAAACTTAAGTCTAGTTGGGTTGAAGTTCTAGAAAACATCCTTAAGAAGTAACCAGGAGTTACCCAAGTTTTGCTGACAAAATAGTGTTTTGTAGACTGGGCTCACTTCTGCTCTCCTTGCCACCTCCTTAACTTATCTTTGATGATGCCAGTGGGGTAGGAAGTGAAAGGGATTTGTCTCTCGAAGTCTCTTCAGAGAAAATTTAGAGTGGTCCTGAGTCAATGGGAAGAGGAAAGGAGTGGGAACAGGGATCTCAAGAGGAAGGAGCCAACCCTCATTTCTTTCTACCTCCCCCAAATCGTCTGAAATGAGCATTTGAGTCTCAGGGATCCAGAGAGGGTGAAATGTCCCTTGGCTTAGGCTGTAACTCTTTCCCTGGCTAAAGGCTGACTTTTCACAGCCTAAGATGTTGATGCTAGAAGGCTCCTTAGAGGTAAGTGACATCAAATCCCTCATTTTAGAGAGAAGTCACTTTACTCAGAGGTTGAAAGGCAAAGCCATCCTACAAAAATGAGGGAACCAACTTGGGTCTCTGACTCACCAGTCTGTTGCCTTTCCACAGTCTGCAAAAATCAGGGAGTAAGGCAGCCCCTCCTCTGCAATGTGGCAGCCTCGATGCTGAGCAAGCAGAGCAGTGATCAAGGAGGCACCCTCATTTCTGGAAGACCATATAGCCAGCGTGGCTAACTGAGAAGCTTACTGCCCTCCTTTTGCTAAACTTGTGCCCCAGACTTCTGAGAACCCACCTTGAGCTACTCCTGCAAGAGAGGGCAGTGATGGACCTGGGTCGTCACCCCCACCACCACATGAGAGTAAAGGATCCCCTCATTTCCTACTGAGCTTGATCAGCATCAGGGCTCTAGGGGTTAGGGAGTGGGGGGACAAAACAAAAAGTGTCCCGAGGTTAATATAGCTGGATAGAGCAAATACAAATAAGGATATGTGTGAAGACACAAGAGACACCCAGGTCAGCTACACTTGTACTGATCTTTTTCTTTCTCCTTTATTTTTTAAATAGATGATAAATTTAAATGTACATGGTTCAAGTTTCAAAGGGTATCAGTGAGAGTCTTTGTCCAATCTGTTCCCCAGCCACCTTGTTCCCCTTCATATAGGCAGCCAATTTTATGAGTTTCTTATATATCTTTCCAGAGATACTTTATACACATACACACACCTCCACATTTTTTACACAAACAATAGCATATCAGATAGACTCTTTTGCACCATGCTTTTCTCCCTATTGTATCTTGAAGATCATTTCATATAAATGCATACAGGACTCCCTGGTTTATTTTTATAACTTCTTGCTGTTCTACTGTATGCACTTACCACAACTTATTGACCCAGTCCCTTATTAATGGGCCTTTAGCTTATTTTCAGTCTTTTGCTATTACATACACATGTACACGTTTCTACCTATTAGAAAAATTCCTAGACATAGAAATTAGTGAAAAGTATGTGCGCTGGCAGTTTTGATACATATTGCCAAATTGTTCTCCATGGAAGTGAATCAATTTATACTTCTGCCAGCAACAAATGAGAATTCCTGTTTCGTCACACCTTTGCCAAGTCAGGGGAATTAGAGTTTTTTATTTTTGCCAATCTGATAACCTGTTACCCTTATAGGATCTCCAGAAATGTCATTTTCCCTTATCTAATGTGATCTTTCCATAATTCTATGTTACAGATGGTAATACTGACACAGAAAAGATAAGCAACTTGTAGTCACACGCATTGTAAATGGCCAAGGTCAGAGGCTCAACACTTTTTCCTATACTATGCCACAGGGAAGCTTAAGGAGGTTCAAAGAGAGTGTGTGGCTCCAAGCATTTCCCAAAAGATACATGATATAAAAACGCACAGAAGCTTTCTGACATCTGCTAAGAGGTCTCCTATTTAGTGGTCTCATACCAAGACCATCTTTCTGCATGTGTCCCCTGGAGACTACCCTCCAGAAGCAGAAGGGCTCTGATTAGCAATCTGATCTGACCTAGTCTTAAGCATTAGCTTGGATTCAATATCTGGGAAGCAACAGGGTGTTGTTTTTAATTTTCCTGAGGCTTATTTCTCACTGACCACCAAGGACCTAAGTATTGATCATCATAGTGTGCGTAAAAGGATGTTTTTCCTAGGTTTGAGCTTTGTATAGGACACTCACTTGGACCTGGTGACTATAGTACCTAACACAAGACACATACACACACGCACACACACACACACGCACACACACACACACACACACACACACTGCTCTAATGATAAACTTATGAGATAGATATCTTTACTGACTGTTTCATTGATGATGAAATTGAAGCCAGAAAGATTAAGTGAATTGCTTAGGATCACACAATGTATCAGTTAGCAAAGCGGAAAACACAATTGTAGACCTAACATTGAACTCATTAGTTTCCCCTGCAAAGTCTTCTATTCCCCCTCCTCTATTCATTTTGGTGAAAGACCTGACCACCCACTCAGGCCCTCAAAACAGAAACCTAGGGATTAACATCCACAACTCCTCTTTCACTCATCTAATTGATCACCAAGCCCTGTGAATTCTTCCTCCTAAATGTCTCTCCTCTTCATCCATATTATGCTAGTTCCTCTCTAGGCTGGATTATTGCAGCAGCCTCCTTCTTCTTGCCTCCTAGCTCTCCTTTCTCCAATCAGACACAGTAGCCTCAAGAGTTAGCTTTCCAAACAGATAACCTCACATCCCAGCTTATAACCTTCAGTGGCTCCCCATTACCTACAGACTTAGTCCAGACTCCTTTCTATGGTCCTTCTACCACCTATTTTCCAGCCAGATGCTCCACTTCAAACTATTCTCCTTGTTCCAGGTCCAGACCTTGCTCTTTCTTCCCTCCCTGCTTTTGTATGTGCTGCTTTCTCCACCTGGTTCAGCCCTCCTTCCTGGACCTAAAAAAACTCTTATCCTTAAGGACCCAAATTCAACCTCCTCTGAGAAGCCTTTTTCGACACTACTGTCAAAAAAGGTACTGTTAGTGTCACCAGCTCTTTATTCCAGGAACATTTTGGCCACACCTCTGTTGCAGCGTCTGTCACACGGTTTTAAGATTCTTTTTCTCCCCCAGTAGCTGGAGGGGAACACACCATTAGTGACTCGTTTTTTGTACGCCAAGGCCAAGCATAGTGCATCTAGCAGCTGTTCAGTAGGTATTGGTGGAAAGACAAGGAAAGAGAGAGACAGATTCTGAACCAAGGACAACAGGACAAGTATCTTAATTGCTCAGAGAGTTCAGGACACTGTGCAAGGCTTAATGCTTATATATATATATATATATATATGAAGCAAACTGACAGTAGAACATTTCTCCAAAGCGAGTAAATTTCCATCAAGAGGATTATGAGAGAGAAGAGGACTGAGGAAGCGGGGAGAAAGCTGGGACTTTCTGTCCTTTAGAGACTCTTTCCTATGAGCTGAGGCAACGTATTTAACTAACTTCAGAAAATTTTCACCTGGTAGCACTCAGAAAAAAAAAAAAAAAGGTAAAAGGAGGCAGCCTGGAACTTCCTTAGAATTTACCAAGAGGACAGTAGGTACCACTCAAGAGGGAGTAGATGAAGGCTTCCCCACAAGCTCACCCAGGCCCTCCTGCTGGAAACAGCTCTAATGCTAATGACTGCCCCCCACCCTCCAAACTTGCAGTCTATCCCTTTATGGTGTTTTTAAAATGAACCCAAAAGAATTGAAGTAAAAACAGTAAATACAGCATAGTGACTATAATAATACTGTATTTCATATTTGAAAGTTGCTAAGAAAATAAATCTTAAAAGTTCTCATCACAAGAAAAAAATTGTAACTATGTATGGTGATGGATGTTAACTAGACTTATTGTGGTGATCTGTTTTGTGGTGTATACAAATTGTCAAATCATTTTGTTATACTGAAAGTGATACAATGTTATATATAAATTATACCTCAATTAAAATTTTTTTTCTAAATACTCTTGTCCTGCCATCACATCAAAAAGAGGAGAGTCATGTCATTGTAGTTGGTGTTTTAAGTATGTATTGTTATTTTAAATGGAATTCAAGTCTAGTTCCAAGTTCAATAGTGGTCTTATGCTGCTTCCTCCCACACAAATACTCCTGCAGATAAATAGGAGAACTAAACTAGTTCTGCGGCTCCCCTGAATTCTAGTCCCTGGGGACATCTTTTTTAAACTCTTAAATAAAACAGTGTCTGCAAGACCCTTCTGACCTATTGGGATTTTTCTTGCCCTGTCTTCAGAGATGAATTTGGCCCTGGGTGGGGGGGGGGGTGGGGGGAGTTGAACAGCATTTAAGGGTGTCCTTTGGGCAAGCAGGAGGTGTGGGGGTTGGGGGGGTGCAGAATCACTTAGGGTCAAGGGCCTGGGTTGGGGCCAGCATGTCAGGTGGGCACTGGGCACCCTGAGTGGTCCCAGGACTAGACTGGCGCAAAGCAGTGCTGGCCATGGTGTGAGGAGGTGACAGGCCTGTATTTCTTTCCGGCCTGGCACAGCGGCGTGCTGGCCGGGCTGCGAGCTAACAGTGAGCCAGTGCAGAGTGGCGGGTCGTGCCCTGGGTTGGTGCTCACCCTGCATGCCT
The DNA here is from genome assembly GCF_057876585.1 of Rhinolophus sinicus. NCBI lineage: Eukaryota > Metazoa > Chordata > Mammalia > Chiroptera > Rhinolophidae > Rhinolophus > Rhinolophus sinicus. The sequence continues at coordinate 164,148,856 of NC_142517.1, read as the reverse complement.
GCTTCTCCTCCGCCTGCGGTTTCTGGTCGGTTCCCAGCTGGCCCAGACTTGCTCTGAAGGAGGAGCAACCGCTGTCGAGCGAAAAGTGCACACCGGGTGATTGATGAACTCTTAATAGGACTAACCTCTCCCGCTCCCCACCCTAGACACACGCAGAGAAATCATTCACCCATTCTCCTCCCCAGACCTTCTTGCTGGCGAGAGGGGATGTGGCCACCAGTGGGTTGGGTGATTAACTCCCCGTTTGTCCGAAGTGTTCCAGGTGGTTTCACGAACACCCACCCACCCCCAACCTCAGCCTGGCTTTGCCGACTGCGCCCTGCCGCGGGGCTGGCTGGGAGAGCTCCAGCAAGCGCGTGTCACATGGTGGCAAGGCCTGAGCTGGCCTTTGTGCTGTGCGCTACTGCCCGACCGCTGGCTATTGTTCCCTGCAGGGGAGGGAGGTGCTTCGACTCGGGGTCCCACCAGCCCCCTCCCCAGAGTGTCCCTGGTCAGAGAACGGGTGGGGGCTTCCTTTGTGCGTTCTCTGCCTGTGGGGCCAAGATGGCTTCTTGCTGCCCCAAGGGGCAACAGATGGGGTGGGAGGGGGGGCAGGAAGGTTGGTGCCAGCTCTGCCACTTCCTTAAGGTCAGCTCATTGGACCCAGTTTCCCTGCTTGGCCCTTGCCGAGGAGGTGAGGAGTGATGTGGTATTTGTAGGGCACCACTTTGAACAAACAGACCTCAAAAGGCCTTCTCCCTGTCTCCTTATAAGTCAGGATGCTCTTCCTTCTTTCAAAAAGGCCCTGGCCCAACAAGTCCTCTTGACCTGGTTTGAGGCCTGCTCCCCCAGCAAAAACATTTCATTTGTACCAAGGTTCTCCGTGAATCCAGATTTAAATTAAGATCTCCTCCTTGGGCTCTTACTAATGTTAAAACACTATTTTCATGATTTTCCAGATATTATTTTTTCCATAAAAGTGATCCAAACTACCTATAGGGATCAGCCAATACATTTTGCCGTAAGATCTAGGACAAGAAGACTTACGCAATATCTCGTGGGGACCCTTCACCTGTTTCTGCTACTACAAATGACTGGACATCCATTGACCCTGGCTCTTCGTTCATGTGTGGAAACCTGGCCTGAAAGTAGGTCTTTGGACTGTCTTTGTACTTTTCCAACTTGCCAAGGTGGGTATGAGATTTGAGGGAAATGTTTAAGCATAGGCTGTAGGCCAATTGTATAAATCCATTTGGCCCCCAAAGATGAGGGCATTTGTAGCTGGAGTAGAAGACGAGGGAACAATGAGAACTAAGATTTCGTTCTGTGATGATCCTTCCCACTACCAGGCAGCACCACCAAGGCAGGAAGTGCATTTGATTCCTCTACCCAATCTTTTCTCTCTCCTTCCAGGCCTTTTACAAGAGATCTAAATGACCCAGTCCTCAAAGGTGGTGAGGGCATGGCTGGTAAGTAACTCAGTCTCAGCTCCCAGTGCCTAAAGTGTCTAGGGATAGGTCTGCGCACCCAGGCGCTAGCTATACCCTCTCTGGGAAGGGGCAGTGCCCTCAAGTAATCAGGCTGTAGGCCAGTAGCGACTAGGGAGCCTTCTGCCCCTCTTTATTTTATTTAATACTCACAAACTTCTGTTCACTCTATTCTTTTCTTACAGTTTCTGAAAGAAGGACTCCCAGATGCCAAGAATTCCCAGATGAAGAGGACTTTCCTAGATCTGTTACGGGGATTAACCAATTCTTGGCTTCAGGAGGAAGTTTCCACTAATTCTCCAGATAAAGTCAAAACAGGACTGTCCCTTGAATACTGAAGGTGTAAACAAGCTTCTGGCTTCCCTAGTTCAAGCAGAGAAAAACTTTAGTCGAATGTTGGGTTCCTTCTTTGTTATTCAAACATACACCCACACACACATCCTCTTTACCCTCCCTATTGAAAAACCTCAACAGATGGAGAGCCTAGGCTCCCAAGCCTGCTGGCTGAGAAGATGCACTTCATTCAAGGGTCAGTCAGCTGGTACAGATTGGGGGAGGGAGAAGGGACGATTAGTTAGTATAGGGAATCACTATCCTTTAATACTCCTTACTACAGAAATTCAAAGAATGTGAAGGTTAGCAGCCTCTGGGGCCTGGAGAACCAATTTAGCTGATGTGTCTGTGATGGGGACTAAGCTTGGGGCTGCAGCACGGGGAAAGGACTTGTTCTATATTCTCTCCCTTGCTCTCTCATTGGAAAGCCGTACAAAGAAATGATACAAGTGAATGGTTAAGTTAATGATTCCATCTGAGGTGGATTTTTTTTTTTCTGTCAGGTCCCTGGATCAGGCTGAAAGCTACCAGTAGGAGGCAGAATATGTAGTTAATCGCCCATTCTTACCGCCTTAACAGGGGCCAGGAATACTCTTCAGGCCTTTTCCTCTGCAACTTCCCCACCCCCTGGCTAGCTCAATTGGGTCTCCTCCTATCACTCCAGGCTGGGTCCTGAGTTTCTCCTGAGCCAGGGAAAAGTCTCCATCAGCCTAAATCTCTTTCCCACCCCCACCTCCCATTTTGCAGTGGGTGTGCCTCACCTCCACCCTACCTCAATTCACATCTGATTGTCTGGACAAAAGGACTGCCACCACGACCGCCATCCATGAGCCCGGGCTTGCAGCCCTGACCCCTTTCTTCAGGCCTCAGGAGGATCCCCCACAACCTCCCTGATCTCTACCTCCCTGAAAGCGGTCTTTACAAGAAAAAAAGCAGAGCTGGCCAAGACCTGAGCCATTTGCTCCCCGTAGGCAAACGAGATGAACCTCCCAGAGACCAGTGCTCAGAGCGACACCCGGCCCTTCCCCACCTCCAGTTGTCCGCCCAGCGTCGCCTTTGTGCGGCCTTCCCCGCCACGGAACCTGAGGGGAAGCTGCGCACACAATGGCGCAGCGGCTCTGGTAAGACCCGGCTGCTCAGGGCGCCCTCAACCCAGCGCCAGGCGGCGAGGGCCAGCAGCCTCGAGGCCTTGGTGCGTTCCCCATTGCCCTTGCACATCCATAATGGGCTAGAGTGGAGGTTTCCCTGCCAACTTGCCCCTTCCCGCTGTAGGTCCTCGGGAGAGGAGAGGCCTGGGCCCAGGGCGCCATTGCCGGGCCCGGGCTCCCCTCCCCCACTCTCCTTTCTCTGCTTCACAGAGACCGGGGTGGGGTGGGGGGTTGACGGCAGGCGCCTCCGCCGATAGAGCAGCTATTGTGACCTTCCCTCGCAGAGCGGGAACCCAGCCGAGTGTGTACCACCAGCGGTAGCGGGGGAGGAGGCGACTATGTGTGCAAACCTCGGGGTGCGGAGGGAGTGGCCCTGGGAAATAAAGTTTGCAACCTCGGGCAATTGGGCCCTTCTGAGGGCGTTTGGTTGTGTTTAGACTCCGGTGCTTCCTAACACTAATTGCAGGCTCAAAAGGAGCAGAATTTATGGCGAAAGCCAAGGCGGCTTGTTTATAATTTATGAAGTTCTAAATGGCTGTGTCTCAGGCCCGCTCTTGAGCTGGCCTTGCAGGAAGCGCCCTCCCCAGACTCACTGTGGCCCCCACCCGTGCCAAGAGCGACCGAGGGTGCCCATCACATGACATGTCAAGGCAGGAACGGATCTGAGCCATTCTCAGAACCTTTCTCCAAGAGGTGAGAGAAAGCCACAGATTTGTCCCAAGCGAGCTCCCCCACCCCTCTAAAGGGGGTGCCTTGGGGCGGCGGCGGCTGCCTGGAGAGGGAGCCCCTAACCCCGAACTTCTCTGGAGCCTGAGTTTGAGAGGAAGCTGATGTCAGCCGGGCTAGACACCGTTTAAATTCTAATCCATGAAACCCTAAGCCGCAGATGACACTTGGGGCCTTGCAGACACCCGCAGACTCAGCAGATCCTCCTGCGGTAACACACGGAGCTGGAAAACGCCTGGAGCCATGATGCATTATGTATTTTTATTATTACTTATGGTAGGAAGAGAAGATGAGGGGAAAACCGGGCTGAATCTAAACAGCCTGACAATTCATCTATTTAATATTTAGCCAGTTAAGAAACGTTGTTATCTCTGCAAGGCAGCAAGCTCTTCTTTGATTTCCCTAACAGTTTAAAAAATAATTTCTTACAAGACAATTAGAAATTCTGCTTGTGGATGCAAATTTCATACAAAACAAAATTAAGCCTTGGAAGTGGGTAAAATATCCCTTCCGTTGAAGTCATTTATTCTGTTGATACACTTCTACAACATGTATTCTTTAAACCTGCTCGGTAAGGTGAAATTTAGCAAAAGGATAACCCCCTCCCACCCCTAATCTAACATGCCATTTTAAAAACAGCACAAAGGAACAAGGGAACTAAATATTATTTTGAGCCATCATTATTTAGCGAAACACAAACATCCAAATAGAAACGGTTGTTGTTCCACCAGAAGATCAGAAGTTAAATTATTTCCACACAACAGGAATTTCACCTCGTGTCACCGGGGATGTAGTAGGAGTTGCATTATTTGTCAAACCAAATAGAGATGCGTGGGCAGACTTTGCCGAAATACAAAGAATTGAACCTTATTTGAAGGCGTTTTCCAAGTGCCTCCTCCCAGAGAAGCGGATGTAAATTGTCCACCCTTAGCTAAAGCCACGCTAATATTTACAAAATGGTTATAAATCCTTGGAGACATTTTTTGCCCATCTTGTACAAAGAAACAGGAATAAACAAGGTGTTTATACTTATGTTCCATTAATGAAACTTTTACTACTTTACATCATGGGGAACGCTTGTTTTCTTTAGAAATGAACCACCAACCACTATAAAAGTCATGACAGCATCTCCTAGAGAAAAAGCTTAGGTGCGCGTCTCCAAATGATCGTTTTTTTCCCTGCACCTTAGCTTTTTCATAGCTCAATTCTTCTTTTGACTTCTCTTGTGTCTTTTCTTTGATTGTCAGTTTTCTTTCAAAGTTTATTTTTTATTACTTAACGCAGAAACGTAAGCTCTGGCCTCTCCAATGTAAATGCAATCTTAGAAAGTCAATTTATGTATAGAAAGAGGGAGGTAGAAACAGCAAAGCAGGCGCAGCACAAAGCTCTACCCAAATCATCCCTCCCGGAACATTTCTAGGTTTGCATCCTCGGATTTTCCCCCCTAATGTGAAGAGCTGGGATGTAATCAAGTATCCCCAGAACCAATGTGTGTACTAGATTCCACATAAATTAAAAAATATATTTCAAAGGGTCAGCCTATTTGGGGGCCTAACACGGGGATTGTGGGAAAGATAAAGGCAGTGATCTACTTGCAAGTGTGCGTGATTAACACAGATACACTTCCGACTGAGAAATTTTTTTTATTCTAAATATTTGTTAAAATAGTACCAGACAATTTGAAGTCAATAAATTGTGTCGAGTGGGAGGGCTGTGGCTGTTGAGAAATGAGTTACGGGTGTTGTGCCCACGCCATGGGGCCGCCTGACTCTACCCATGAAGGACAATTTGCGGTCTTAATCCTTTACATCAACTACAAACACCAGCCACGGTTACAACTGTTCAAAACTACTCTCTCAACTAGTTCGGACCAAGGGGACTAAGGTGAAATGTGGCCCCCGCGGCCTGGGAGCGCGTTCCTAAGGTCGGCTGGAGAATTCTACAAGTATACACATAAATACATTAAGACGAGGATAAATAATCAGGGAAACGAAATGACTCGCTTCAAATAATAAATACAGATTGTTGAGTCCGATGCAATCCTTACGGGGACGGGAAGGAGCATATAAATTAAGGTCTCCGCAACTAGGCTACACGCAGGCCAGGCCCGGGGCTCTCCCAGCTCCGGTCCCTCTGCAGGACGCGCCGCCGGTGGATCTCAGACTTACCTTCGGGACACCATTACCAGATTTGAGTCCCTTGGTCCGCACATGACACTGTCAGGCTTACAGAGGAGAATCCTTGCGGCTGATTTATGGCAAGTCACCCCAAAGGAGTACGCGCCTGGAGGGGAGGCCCAGTGCCTGCGCCTCGGCCGCTACTGGCCCGAGACCCGGGGGGCAGCAACCCGGCCAGAGCTAGGGAGAGGATTGCCAGCTGCCCCGTGGGCCCCGCCCGCCACCCCAGCCACCAAAGCAAAAGAGGTAATTGCGCCACGAGTTCCGGCCGGTGGCAGCCGCTACAGATGCGTCAGTTTGGGGGCCTCGGGCAGGCGTCCCTGAGACGAGTGGTGGGCAGAAAGATCTGTGTAGGTGGGATGAGGGTCGCACGGTCCGTGGTGGTGGTTGCCGGGAATCTGCGCGGCGCAACTGTAGTCCACGCTGGCCGAAGACGGGTGTGAAAGGTGGCCCAGGTTGAAGACCGGCCCGGACGCGGGTGCCATGGAGTCGACGAAGTTGCCGCCCACGTACACTGGGCTGCCCTGCAGGTTGGCGCTGGCGAAGCCGCCGCCGTTGCTCGCCATGGGGTGGGGCTCGAACTCGGGCGCAGCGTAGCGCTTCTGCTGTGGCAGGCAGCTGCTGAGCGGCGCCGTGTAGGCGGCCAAGCCGTACATGTTGGGCTGAGATTTGGCGAAGGCGGGCGGCGAGGGCGCGTCATAGGCCAGGCCTGGCACCGGCGGCAGCTGGCCTGAGTAGGCCACGTGGCCGGCGGCGCCGCCGAGCGGTGGGCTGCGCTCTGGGGACTGACCCGCTGGCGAGTGCAGGATGCCCTTGGCCTTCTGGTCCTTTTTGTACTTCATGCGCCGGTTCTGGAACCAGATCTTGATCTGGCGCTCGGTGAGGTTCAGCAGGTTGGCCATCTCCACGCGGCGTGGCCGGCACAGGTAGCGGTTGAAGTGGAATTCCTTCTCCAGCTCCACCAGCTGCGCGCTCGTGTACGCGGTGCGCACCCGCTTAGACGCTGGGCCTGGCGGGCTCTTGTCCTCGCAGCTCTCTCCTGGGGGGAGAGAGAGAGAGGAGAGGAGAGAGGGGAGAGGGGAGAGGGGCGAGGGGAGAAAGGAGAGGAGAGAGAGAGAGAGAGAGAGAGAGAGAGAGAGAGAGAGAGAGAGAGAGAGAGAGAGAGAGAGAGAGAGAGAGAGAACGCTGATTGGGAGAGGTGGGGAGGACACCCAGGGCTGAAGAGGGGTGCTTCCCTGGCTCCCTCTGCTTCCTCCTTCCTCCCCCAGATTTAATCCTGGCTGGCGTGGGAGAGGGGCGTTTGAGAGATGAGACTCCAAGGGGGAACTCACCGGCCCCAGGCCTACCAGTCAGTCGCACCTGAAAACCCCATTTGCCTTCTGAGGTCCGATTTCCTCTGCCCGACCCCTCCCCTCCAGCCTAGTCCATCATCCCGTCCCAAAGGCCGTGGAGGACTTTAATGGGAGACTAGTAGCAGCTGGTAAAGCCTCCCCCCTGTCAAAGAAGGGCCAGACTTCTTTGAACACTCCTCGTAGCCTTTGCTGAGGAAGAGGGGGAGGGGCAGCCCCAGCCTGCCTTCCTCAAGGGCTGGTTCCTGGGCAAAGCACCCAGGAAGCGTAGAATGAGGGTAGAGATCTTGGCACCTCATTCCAGCCCCGCTGCACCCAAGGGCTCTGCATCCAAACGCAGGGAGGTGATAAACCATAAAAATACTGCCCCGACTTTTAGGGGCTCCAAAGCCAGGCTGGGAGCATTTTGAGTATTGCAGTGCAAGGAGCAGCAGCCTCAACACTGGTTTCTACCACCCCTGCCACCTCTCAGCAGCTTGTCCACTCCTTCACTGGGAAGACAAATGGATTTCTCCAGGGAGGGAGGGCCTGAGCCTGCAGCTGGGAAGGAGGGGCAGAAGGAGTCTGCAGGCTGGGAGATACTTTCCCCTTAGGAACAGCAGTCCCAGAGAGCAGGAGGCAACTAGAGACCTGATAACAAGTTAGCTACATCCCAGGCTTCAAACTGGCCCTGAACCTGAAAGCAAGTTCATCCACCTGAAGATAAACTGAATCAGAGAACACAAAGCCAGAAAATTTCAGGAACCGAGCAGGCCAAGAAGAGAGTGCCAGGCAGCAGGCTTCAGAGCTCCTGTACCTGACCATCTTCCACACACCCTGACAGGACATACGGAAGATCTTCTCAACTGTAGGGTCTCCCTTTCCAGGGAGGGAAACCCAAGGCTGCTCCTGTTTCAGAGCATATCCTCTTCTAGTAGGATATGTTGGAATGGGAAGAATTGGGCTGGAATGAGCCAAGTAGAATCCCATGGTTATGCCTTAGAGGCCCTGGTTGGATTCCAGTGCACCATTTTGTAGTTTTATGATCTTGGGCAAGTCACTTATCATCTCTAACAGTTTCCTTATCTGTAAAATGGGGATAGTATCATACGAGGTCTGACAATTAAGTTAGCAAACTTATCCTAGAAAAAGTGCTACACACCTCATTGCTGAATATCACTACAGTCACCTTCGAAGTACTCCCCTTGGGAAGCTATGCACTGATGCCAGTGCCTAGTCCACCCTTCAAAGCAATTTTGAAATTCTTTTTCTGAAATGGCCATCAGAGCTGTCGTCGTATTATTCTTGATATACTGAATGTCATCAAAATGTCTTCCTTTCAATATTTCCTTTATCTTCGGGTAAAGAAAGAAGTCATTGGGGGCCAGATCAGGTGAGTAGGGAGAGTGTTCCAATACAGTTATTTGTTTACTGGCTACAAACTCCCTCACAGACAGTGCTGTGTGAGCTGGTGCATTGTCGTGATGCAAGAGCCATGAATTGTTGGTGAAAAGTTCAGGTCATCTAACTTTTACACGCAGCCTTTTCAGCACTTCCAAATAGTAAACTTGGTTAACTGTTTGTCCAGTTGGTACAAATTCATAATGAATAATCCCTCTGATATAAAAACAGGTTAGCAACATCATTGCAACAAAGTTTGCGAACCTAATTGTCAGACCTCATATACCTACCTCAAAGGGTTCTTTGGAAAATTAAATGCTTGTAAAGCACTTAGCATGGTTCTTAACATAGATGCCATAGACTTTAGTGCTTATTAATTTAAGGGCGTGGGGTTCATGTGATATGGACCACATAACCCCCTGGTCTTGGGGATCATACCTGTCTTCAAGTTTTGAAGAGCTATTTGATGGTAGAAGAAGCTGAGTTATGACCAGCAGCCCAGGAAAGCAGATATTAGGTCAGTATGAGGAAAAACTATCTATTTATAACCATGAGACTTGATCAGCAATGGCACCAACAGCCTGGAATGGAAGTGAGTCCCCTGTCACTGTAAGGGTATGACCTCCAATCAAGAACTCTAAAAAGAAGGGATGTTTCTGCATCAGTAGTTTAGACATATGGCCTCCAAGGTTGCACTTCCAGGCCTGAGTCCCTTGGTTGCTAGGTGAGCTAGCCTCTTGGTGTCAGTTTGAATGGGCCTTAGCCTAGGGGTGAGCCCCCTCAGAAAGCTACCTGCAGTGGCACAGCTGTTCTTCTGTTTGGAGTTCTGTCGGGACTCTTTCATCCAAGGGAATATCTGCTTGCTGATGGTGGCTGAGGAGCCAGAAGCATTGGGCCCACCCTTGGCCTTCTTAGTAGGTACTCCACCTCCAGGGTTGGTGGGTGAGGATGGAGCCAAGGTCGGTGGTGGAGGAGGGGGCTGTGGTGGCTGCTGCTCTGAGTTGAGACCAGGAGGTTGGCTGCCACCACCCCCACCCTGGCTGCTCCCAGTGCCAGGCCGCATGCAGCTGCCATTGAGTTCAGCCCCCTTGTGGGCTGGCGCTCGCAGAGGTGCAGAGCTCTGGATGGAGCAGGCAGAACCTGGGTAATCAGTGTCCAGAGAGTTGGCAGCAGCAGCGGGTGGATAAGGCTGATGCGGGGCACTGTAGCCATAAGTGTCAGTGGCTTTGCTATAGCCATAGCCTCCAAATAGTCCTGGGTTTTCATAGTAAGCAGCTTTCTGCATCGTGCACTCAGGAAGCTCCAGGGCCTGCTGACCCTGCTCAAATAACATTGACCACCACTGTCTCCTTCACCGCCACCTCCAATGTCTGCCAAATCCTGAGACAGCTGGGGCAGCCCCAGGCTCCAGGTGACCTGTGGAGAAGAAAAGTGAGAGGTCCCAGTAGAATCATCATTGGCAAAACCAATCAATATATAAGGACTAGCTCAGGCTCTCTGCTTCTCACCCACTTCATGGTGGGAAATCAGGGATTTTAAAAGGTTCAACTTAATTGAACCCTTGGAAAAGTCAGAAGGAATTTCTCATAAACATAAGAAAAGACCTTTCCTTCTCTTTAGCTTAACTCCATCCAAAGGAAGGAGCCTTTTTTTTTTCTCCAGATACAATTGTCTTTCTCCAAGATTGTCAATTTAGCCTTTGAAACCACACTGGAAAGCACTTACGGCCTCATACATTTTAATAGCTGATTTTCCCACTCAACTTTGAGCTCCTTGCGGGCAGGGATTGTGTCTTATTCGTCTGTATATTCCTAACATCTAGTCCGGTGCCCCACATGTAGTTAAGTGCAATAAATGCCTTTGAATGAGTAAATGAGTGGATGGGTCAATCAATCATGGGGTCATCTCAGGATTTTGATGGGCAAAAACATGCACTATAACATACTAAGAACAACCAGAGCTTTCAAAAAAAGTATCTCCCCACCTGGTTTCAAAATCACAGCATCTTTCATGGAGACTCAGTCCACTTTCCAGTGATAGAGTGAGAATCAGCCCAGTTAGCTCTGTTCGGACAGCACTGTGACATCCACTAAGAGATAAAAACCAAGAAGAGGACTTAAAGACCCTAGATTTATTTTGAGGCTAGAAAATGTTTCTTCTCTTTCATCTACAGTTTTCTAGACTCTTTACTTTGTCCTCCACTACTTTTAAATGGATACCATTGGAAATGGGTGAAGAGATTTAGAATTTGAAGTGCATGGAGCATGGGTGAATGGAGAATGCTTTACATTATAATGTTATCATTTTTATCCTGCATCTATTGTATAGATATTATTATTGACCTCTGCTCTGAATCATCCATTCCACTCCCACCCTCACCCCCACCCAACTCACAACTAGTGAGAGAGCCTCTCTTAGCATGATGAATGGGTCCAGAATTAGAAGGAAAAAAAAAAACTAAGAAAATTTCTACCCCTTTTGTGCCCTCTGACTCTTGATGGAGGTTTCCCTTCTTACCCACCCACCCCTTCTCCTGAAAGGTTCCTAAGGAGTTAAAGTATAACTAATACCATTCAACCACTTTTGTCTGCTTGATAAAGAAAACTTAGCTCCCTGGTTTTAATTCTTGATCTAGTCTTTCAGGCAACTTTCCTTCCCCCAAACTCCTTGGCTTCCATCATGGTCATCATGATGGACCACATTATTTAGACAACTTATGTGGCCCAATGGATTTGGCCACTAACACCAAAACCACTCCTCCAGTCACTCATTTGCCCTCCACTTTCACCAAAAGTCTAACCCAATAAAAAAAATTACTCATACTAGCCTTTGTTTGGTTGTATTGTTGCTCATTTTTGTTTTAAAATACAAGTGAATATGCCATTAATCTTGATAAGAGACAGGCCCTTCTCAATGGGATAATAGAATCCTAGGATGTTTTAGGAATTGTTTCCACTATTGTTCTTAAATGGATGCAGTTAAGATACCTACCCAACAAAGCTGGTCTTAATCTTGCTCTCAATTCATTTTCTATATCATTCTCTGACAATTAAAGTTACTGAATATCAAATGGATAGCTACCTCCTCATCCTGTGACCATATTTATATGTGTTTGACCCCCAGCAAAAGCACCAGGTACTCTGGATTTGGTTAAATTTCTGGACATTTCTGGGATCCAGCTTCCAGTCTTAAACCTTGGGCCCTCTGGATGTTAAAATGGTCACATTTGACACTCAGACCACCAGAACTCACTGCTGCTTCTGTCATTCCATGTACAACTGTGGAAGCAAAACATCCCCCTCTTGCCTCCAGGTTGATCAAGTTTATCTTGATAGGTGGACCAGTCACACCAAAACAGCATCTTTAGGAATTGACCAGGTCTTTGAAACAGATGGCTTTACATATATATATTCCTACGGCATCTTCCTAGAAAAAGCTCTGTGTACAGACCTCAAAAGTGCAAATACAGGGCAGCTTTATGCATAACCACAGAGTCTGTTCTCCCGCCTCTGTTTTCATTGTATTAAGGAATTTCAAGGCCCACTCAGTGATGACCCACCACCTCAATGCCCATTTCTCCAGAAGCCAGGACAGTAGCCCTCTGCTAAATGGGAAGGGCTTTGCAGCCTTCACCACCGCCGCCCCCCCCCCCAAAAAAATATAGTGCCCTAAAGAAGCCACCTTTCCTAAAACAGAACCTGAGAATATTGTTACAAAACTGTTTTAAAAAAAAAAAAAAAGCTTATTTGTTTCCAGAAATCCCTACTCCTTGTGAACTCTGCTTGAACCTAAAAAGAAGGAATGGGTCATAAATCACTTGGACAATGGTCAACTGTTCAGTGGCTCATCTTTTCGATCACCCACCCTCTTTCTTTAAGGCTTTCTTTTCTCGCCCTTTGGTACTTCTGCTCTTTTGGGCTCCGGGACCCAAATGCCTTGGGGTGAAGACAAGCCCCTGTGTGTGGGGGGGGAGGGGCGGTCTTCGAAGTCCTCAGCTGCCCTTTCCTCTCACTCTTCCCCCCCCAACCCCCAACCCGGGGAACCAGCCCCGGGTAGCCTCCCTAGAACCCTGCCGGCGCCATCCCCTGCCCCTCCAGGGAAGGGGCGCCAAACTGGGGGTCTGGCTCGTCCTTTCTCGAGGTCCCGGGAAGTTGCCCAACTTAGCTCGGAGGCCCAACCGCAGGCGGGGAATACAGCGCCAAACGGTCCCCAGTCGGAAGGAAGGCAGCCTCTGAGCGACCACCGCCCGCTCCCCGGGCCCTCCGCGCTGGCCCGCCGCACCCACCGCACCTCTGAAACAGCGGGATCCAGATACTTGCTCACTGCACTTAATTCTGCCGGGGATCAATACCTAATATGATACCGAATAAATAAAAGGCGTTCACAGCGGCCAGGGGACGGGGTTATTAAGCAGCTGGAGCTCTCACGGTGCATATCAATGCACCTGTCATTGTGGTTTGTAACAAAATTTATGACTGCGAGCACCGCGGCAGTAAACGCTTCAGTAAGGAATGAAAAGAAAAACACTTCCCCAGGCCCGGCACTTTTCAGAAGTGGAAAACAGGCTCCGCGTAGGAGGAAGCGCAGCAAAAGAATGCACTGCTCCGCACTTTTGCTGGGCCCGCGCCCCCGGAGCAGGGGGATTATATAAAGTAGCCGGGTGCCCGCCTCTTGGAGCAGCTCTGCTCTGCGGCGGGACGCGGGACGGGACGCGCGGAGCCTCTCCGGGTGCGAAGACCTGCTGCCTGCCTCGGCCTGGGGACGCCAAGAGGCTCGCCGGACGCGCGGAGGCCTACCCGGCATTCGCCGGCTCGCGGTGGCGGTGGAAAGGCCGAGGGACTTAGGGAGGGAGGGGGCGGCCGTGGCCCGGCTATGACTAGCGCTGCGGTGGTCGTAAATCACGGAAGGGTAAAGTCAGTCCATGCAAGTTGGAAAAGAAGGGGGAGGAGATGGTGTGCTGGTTGCTTGTTAGTATCAAATTTTTCTAAGGTTCGAGTTGGCCTCGGCTCCTCTCCCTGTTTTGCCTAAACCAGGGCCTTGGAAGCCCACAGATCTCTTCCTGGCAGACACGACTCTTGCTCGGCACCCCCATTAATTCACTGGAACCGAGCAATGATTCTTCCCTCCCTGTTGGCTTTGCTACTTCAGGATTTCGGAACTACTCCTTTTCAGGTTTGCCCCAAAAGGGATGTATTTATCTATCGCAGAGCTGGGGGCTTTCTGCCCAAGTTCTGCCGATCTCTCAGCCTGAGCCTCTTCTGCCCTATGGGAAGCCCTGGACGGACCTTCTAAATCACTCTTACTTAGCCCAGATAAGTCAGTTCGTAATATACCCTGCATTTAAAGCACTGGGCTCACCCCATTAAAGCGCCATAAATTTGAAGGCCGATGATCGGTTATCATGTAACCGGCGGCCGTTCACACTGAGGTGATCCACTTCAAAGCCGCCCTTTGTTTTATGTCTTGATGTATGTATGAATCCTGAGATGGCTACCTTGCGTTGTAGGACAGATGGAAATGTGAAAATAATTTTTTTTAAATTATGCCACTCACAATTGTGTGTGTACGCGTGTGTGTACGCGAGTTTTCTCGAATTTTGTCTCTAACTCTTTTTGTAGGCTCTTCGGGTTCCTTATGATATTCTGTTCAGGTGGATCTGGAACAAAATGGAAAACTCAGTGGCAGCCGGTTCTTTCTTACAAACACATGTGGAGAGGCTTTATCCCCTTTAAGGGTGTCATAATCAACGTGGCTATTGTAAAATGTGCCTGCAGCCATTCAGGGCGCCTTTTCTCACGCAGAAAGGAGACTCGGTTGGCTCTTAGGGAGCGAGTAGACTAACTCCAAATCCTTGGCCAGATGGGGGAAGGGAGAACCCCGACCTGAAGGAAGGGCCACACCCTAGGGCAGGGGGTGAGCCAAGCAGGGAAACCAGTCCCTCCCTCTCCTCCTACTCCAACCAAGCTCTAAATGATCCAGGTGCCCCAATCCCCCAGGCCTAGCCCATCCTTTTAAAAGCCGAAGAGAAGGACTGCGCAGAATTGGAGTGGGAAGGGGGCTACAGTATAGCACCAGAAAAGGAAGGTGAATATGTAGATATAAGCCTGAGTGGGTCCCAGTCAACCGCTGCCCGAGGCAGCCCCAGTGAAGAGGGAACTAGGCGATATTTCCCGGTTTGTACATTGTATCAGTGGTTTCCCTGAGTTTATTTTATTCCAGTAAGTACCCACCACACTCCTGCCCTGGGCTGCCCACACCTGGGTAGGAATCAGCCTGCAAGCCGCCTAAAACAAACATCCCTTCCTACCTTCACCCTAAAAACAGACCTAGCTGCCCACCGCTGAAGGTGCTCAGAAGGTGCCTGCCCCTGGTCAGGTGAAAGGAGAGACACAATCACCCCTCTAGCAGCTGCCCTGTGCAATTTGTCGACTCAGTAGTTTGCAAACACTAAACCGCGCTGGGAAAGCCCCACACAAAGCGTTCCGGGCCCTTCTAAAGACCAGAGCGCGAAGCCATAAGCCTTTGAAGTGACCTTTGGCTCAAGCGGCAATAACTCACCCTTAATGAACACCCAACGGAAGCGCCTCGGAGAGATCCCGGCCCGGTAGAGCTCCTAACATCTCGCCTCGACTTCAACTTCCCAGTCGGCCCGGACCCAGGGGGTCTAGTCCGCTGGGCCGGCCCGGAGGACTTCGCGATGGAGGCGCGTTGTACCCGGGCCCACCGACCCAACCGGCGAATCCCGAAGCCGCTTTATATGATACATTCACGTGGGCGGACGTCAACTTTCGCTGCTTGGTTTTTTATTTATTAATTTTTTTTAAAAAAGGGGGGTTCTTTAAAAATAGGAGCTTCCCCTCAGAAAAAGGGATAAATTGGGAGACTACCCAGGGCCACGATCCCCGGACGCCGGTAGCTAGATTTTATTTTCCCAGCCACGGAGGAACAGGGTAAGTTTGCTCCTGGGCTTTCTGGGGAACGCGGTGCTCTCTGCACTCTGGGCGCATGAGGCTTGGGAGGGGGAAAGAAAAGAGGATCCCAGAGTGGCCAAAGGTGGGCAGCCCAGAGCCCCCACCGCCTTCTCCTGCGTTCCCTCCCAACTCCCCCACCATCCAGCATGGGTCCGAGTTCAGCCTCCTGCTTGTCCAGAATCGCAGGCTTAACCTGGCTGGCTCTGGGCCACTAGCTCAAGTACTCTTTCCACAGCCAGAAATGGGGGAGCGGGAGGGAGTCCGGTCTGTGAGCTGTCAACTAGGAGTTGGTCCCGGGCAGACCCGGCCTTACACCCCATCCCCCACCAGTAACCCTGAAAAGTCTTTAGGATAAGGAGCCTTGGTGCGGATTATTGAAATTTTCGGGGAAGTTATAAGTGAGTGTTCCATGGGGCCAAATGAAATGCTGCTCGCAGTAATTGGATTCAGCTGACTAAGTTGGCAGGCGCGCAGCTCCAAGGCAGCAAGCGAAGAAAAATGTCCAGCGACTTTAAGTTCTGATGGAGCCAAGCACAGGCGATTGACAAAACAACTTTACTGCTCTCCTTTAATGGCGACGCCCCTGGATGTTGGTCCTTCTCTTATTGGTGCCCAGTCCCAGCCTACGCTAAGGGAATGCTCCTTGTTTTCTGGGTCCCTTCCCCACAGAGGCCCAGTCTGACCTGGCCCTGTGGCGTTCCCATGAGTGTGGAGCGGTTCACTCCGGCTCATGGAACTACTTACTCAGGCTTTGGCCTCCGAAGACCCAGGATGGATTGTCCTGTCCTCCCCCAGCCAGGAGCCACAGGACATAGTAAACAAAGGATGGATGGGGTGCAAGAGTTAACATACGATTTAGCTTTCATTCCAGGTTCTTTGGGGAGGACCCAGAAGCCCTAAACCTTTTCTTTGCCACTATTGCAGTCAAAGCCCTTGATTAGTGAGGGGGAATGTGGCTGAGACTCCCAAACTCTTCTGGGTAGTTTGGGGGTTCTTTTGAATTTGGGGAGAGAATCTTGAGTAGCATTTTAACCTTCCGAGAAAAAGAAATTAAGCCAACAGCAAGAGATAAAGGCTTGAGTATGTGCAGCTAGCTCCCAGAACAATGCAAGGAGCTGGCTGGCCACAGAGTTTATTTTCAATACATATAAATCAACCTGCCTGCGCCCAACCCGACAGCCCAAGACACGGAATTAATATGACGCTCCATCTCACTTTGGCAGTGACAGTGTAAAAAAAAAGTTTCTTTTTATTCATTTCATTTCCAGCCCATTCTCATAACTGCACATTTACCCCCAAAATACTTCCTCCAGCCGCCAACCCCTTCACTGACCCTCTCTTTAAACTGCCACCTTTCTCTCCCCCACCCCATGCCACCGGTCACCCTCCAAGCCTGGCAAGGTAGTGTGTCCTCCTAACCTTTGGGTAGGCAGGGAGCATTCCCACAAAGCGCCACTCGTCACGATTAATCACCGTCCTCAATGTATATGTAGAAGTGTATCTAGGTCTAAGCCGGCTGCCTCACCAATTGGCAATAATCAAGATCACAGATTACACAAAATAAATCATATTTAGTATCTCCTTAGGGCAACAAGCAGCCCTGTGCCCAAAGATTTCCATTTTGTCATGCAATTGCTTACCTGGATCCCAATTTATCATAAACCTGGTGTCCTCGGCCTCAGAGTGGGCGCCAGTGGGGGGCAGAGCTAGCCTTCCCCCTTTGTCTGCAGACAACACTGTCCCAACCCTGGTCTTGCGCGCTCGCAGACGCGGCCATATACCCGAGCACACGGAATTCCCGGTAGAACGGTACCAGGCTGAGGTTCAACTACCAATAAACGCAGGAGGAATGAGTTCGTAGTCCCCGAGCTGGCTTAGCCTGCGCTGCGCGCCCGTCGGTCCACCCGCCTGCCTGTCTGCTCCCAGGCCCAGAGAAGCGGCCACCCGCGCCCCCACCCACTCCTGGGTTCCTGCCCAGCCCTCCCAGGCCCCCCAGAGCTCGAGGTTTGTTTTGTTTTCGGAATGTGGTCCTTTCTGGATTTGGAGAGCCCCGGAAACCCCCTCAGTCGGGAAATACAGACGCTGCCTTCAAATGCAAGCATATTTGTTCACGTGACCCTGAGGAAAGATTGTACTGATTGAGGCTGAAACTTTCACAGCATCCAGCCCGGAGCGCAACCAGGCCTGGGGGCTGGGAGGAGGGGGCGGAAGGCATAGGATCCGGGCCCCTTTCCAGGGGCAGACAAGGGTGGGTATGGGGGATGAAGGAAAACTCCCATCTCAATGCTAGGGACCGACCTGTAGATTGGGGCGCTGAGAGTCTCTCCCCCATGACCTCTGACCCTGGCCCAGCCTTCCATCAGACTGGTCTGGGGATTGGAAATTTTAGAGGTCACCGGTCTTAGAGGAGTCTCCGAAGGCGGCTGTGGAGCACCAGAGGCTCAGGGTTCCCTTGGCTCCCCCGCTGTGCCCAGTTCTCCGCATCCGCAAGCACCCCGGCCACGTGCCGCCTAGGTGGACCCACCGCTCTCCTCCTCCCCGGACGAGGCGATTACGTTGTGACACAGCGCAGTCTCCGGCCCTAAGGTGGGAGCCTCCTGCTTACAGACCAGGCCGGTCACCCTGGGAAACCCCACCATCACATCACCACTGCTTGGGGCCTTGGCTCTTCCGCGGACGCCGCAGACAAGCAGCCACTTCTGAGAGCCAGAACAGACTCATAAGCAGCCGGCCAGAACGGGGAGCGGTCTTCCCTCTCTGCATCTTGCTCACTCCACCGGGTCCTGCGCGGCAGAGCAGCCGAGATGCCGAATCGCCGTTTGCGGTGACCTGTGTGCCTCCGGATCCCGAACCGGCCCGCGGATCCCGCAGGCCGGGCGACCGCTAGGCCTCGCATTCCCGCTTCCTGCGGCGCCTCCAGAAAAAACACATGGGGGCTGCGGAATCAGTCCTGGCTGGGCTTATCTGGGGGACGAGGGAGCTTCTGTTTTAGAAATATTAAATCAGGACAGATTCCCAGCACTTTCCAGTGAGTGGTTGGGTCAAATTTACGGTAGCAATTCTGCATTGGTCACAAGAGTTAAGCTCCCGGCGGGCCGAAGGCCAGTGGGTGGCCTCCAGCTCCTGGCTCCTGGAAAGCCCCCACCCCCTCCCCAAGTCCGACCTGCACCCGGAATCCCACACCATGCGAGGGTCTCCACCCCATCCCCGAAGTCTCGCTTTCACGGCCAGCTCTGCTTCTCAGTGGCAACGGTTACGGAGCAGAAACCCTGTCACCGTTCGCAAGGCCTCCGACAGGTGAAGGTGAATGTGCCCCACAGCCGCAGAAGGGCCGGGGGAAAAAGGAGTAAGGTCCTCCGCAATCCCATTCCAGAAACCAGGAAAGTCCCAGAGGGCAGGTCATAGAAAGCCCCCAGACCTGTCAGTGAGCCCCTCCTTTTGTTCACCTGGCTGGCCTGGCTGGAGGCCCAGTCGGGACGCCTCTTGTAGCCAGACCATGGGTGCCCCCATTTCAACCCCGCCAGGAGGATCCCGCCCCCTAGACTCCCGCCGGGGGCCCAGCAGCCCGCCCGCAGCAAGTGTTAATCTCCAGCCAAAGAGGCGGGCCGCTTTGCGGGAATTTGTCTCCAGGAAAGGATCTAAGCCTTCTTCAATCGGAGCATATGTTCATAGAGCAATAAACCGGAAAGATTTACAGTCCTCGCCCGGCCCCCAACAGCCTCGCACCCTTTCAGGAATTACTTACGATGATTTATCACACCAACCCGGGCAATTGTCACACTGATAAAATAGCCCGGGCCGGTGGCCGCCAAGCCCAGGCCTTGGGAGGCTGCTAGCTGCCAGGCTGCCAGTGGGGCTGGGGAGGCTTTTTGTGGGTTCCTCTCCGGGCCTACCAGGGGATGTCGAGGTGCGTTGGGGTGAGTGGGGTTGGGGTGGGAGGGGAGCCAATTCTCATTGAGAAAAACGCGAACAGCTCAGAGAAAGAGCCGGGAATCTGCGCCGGAGTCACTTGCAAAGCACATAAACATTTGTCATCTTTGAATAATTGAATTAATGTGTTATTGTTTGAATGTATAATTCATAACGGAGGAAACTTTGTCTCTGTCTGACGGGGAAATATACACACACCAAAAAAGAAATCAAAACACACACACAGTCCCAAAACAACCACCAAATGCAGCCAGCCTCAGCTCGAGGAAATCATCCTCAACGCCGCCGAGGAGGGAAGGAGGTGAATAAAGAACCTCTCTTCCCCCGATGCCAGAGTTTCCAGCTAGAGAAGAGGAATGCCCACTGCTGCCCTAAGCCCAAGCTGGGGGGCGGCTTGGGGTGGGAGTGGGGTGGCTCTGGGACCTCGAATCTCCTTGGGGTGTGGGAGAAAAAAGGCTGAAATGAAAGCAAGCAGGAGAGACAGCCTTGGCATGCATCTCGCCCTGGCCTCTCTCCGCATATACCTTCCTCCAGGCTTCCGCGGGCCGCCAGGTCTTCTCATTCGGCGGAAGCGACTTTTTCCCTCTGTCTTTATTTTAGAACTTCCCCCCAAATTAAAAATACAGAAATAAAACGGGAGAAGGGAAAACTATCTGGGGTGACAGAAGCTGCAGAGCTTGGGTGGAGAGGGCGGGGAGTGGAAGAAGCAACTCGGAAATCATTATCCGTTGGTTAAAACCTGCCTGGGGTAAAATTTCAACTCGATTTTATAGCCTTCTATTATGACGCAAAGAAAAATTTACGACCCTCGCTTGAAAAGAGGGCTGGGGCCTTTTCTCACCGGTTTAAGAATAGGCGGCAGATGCCATGACAGCGACCATTGTTCCCGGTAGACACAGGCGACCGGGCAACCTCGGCCCGCGTGCGCCAGGCGCGTCCCCCAGCCGGGCGGGTTTTTACAATTCCTGTTGTCTCCGAGCAGCCCGCGCGCACCCTCGCCCCTCGCCCCCGTGTCCCCTCGCGTCTCTCTCTCTCTCTCTCTCTCTCTCTCTCTCTCTCTCTCTCTCTCTCTCTCTCTCTCTCTCTCTCTCTCTCTCTCTCTCTCACACACACACACACACACACACACACTCGGTCTCTCTCAGTAATTTTTCATAAGTGCAAAGCTTTGCTGAACCAAAGGTCACCATCCAAGCCACTAACAACTTCTCGCCGGCGCGCGGTTCCAAATCAGGAAGCAAAGGGAACTATTTGTCAGCGGCCCTGACAGCTAAGTTCATTAAGGATTTAAATCTGAAGAAATAAAAGTCGCCAAAATATTTACCTGCCGGCCGCGCTCCCGCGCCCGCGGCGGGGCCGGGGGTGGAGGCCGGGGGCGCCGCGCGGCCCCCCTGGACGGGTGATATTCTTGGGATCCCTGCACTTTCCAAGTCGGAGAGAGCCCTTTGCGTGGCAGATTAATGACGACTCCGTGTTTCTTAAGGGACGTGCTGAATTAATTATTTCGCCAATCACGTGGTCGGGACTTGTAGAAATCTATTCTTATCATCTTCCTCGCACTTTGAAAATTCTCCGGGTTATGAAAGGCCCTCCCCCGGTTGCTGGCGAGCCCCGGCCGCCCAGCCCGGCGCGGGGGGCAGGGAGGGCTCCCCAACATGGCGGGCGGGCGGGAAGCGCCTTCTGCCTGCGGAGGGGCCCGATTTACTGTACTGTACGCAAGCCGGCTCGGCTATGGACTCGCTTCCTCCTCATCCCTGCCGGTGATTCAATACATACAGCCGTACTGATGTATTGGTGGGCACAGGAGGAGCCATTAGCCAGAAGACAGGCAGAGGACAATCATAAAATGTGTCCGAATATTTAAACTTCTGTGCACTTATAAATACACATGTCCACGCATCTGAGTCGAGCCCTTCCATATATTAAGTACACGTCTGATTTTACGCATTCTGCTCATTTCCTGTCAAGAGCAAGCCCCCCCGCCACACACACACACCCCATCTACTTTGGGACTCCTGTCTTGGCCCCTCTTCAAGGAAAGCCAAGATGTGAAAAAGCCCTCGCGATAAAAATAGCGCACGCCACTTTTTATAGTGGGGAGTGTTTATTGTTGTCTGGAGGGCGGAGGGGACGCTGGGGGAAGGAGGGGCAGGTGCTGGAGGCCCCAGTGGGACTCAGCAGCACCGGAAAAGTAGAAGGAGCCCAAGACTGGAGGCCAGAGGGGTCGTGTCCGAGCAGCCACTGGCCAGTCCCAGGTCACCCCGAACCCAGCATTAGACACTCACTCTTGGAGTTGGAGGTGGGGAGGTCTGTTGCCCATCACATAACAAAACAGGGACTGAAGGAGTCTGGGGGTGACTGGGGCCACACAGAAAGCCAATCTGGAGCCTCCTTTTAGCCCAGTAACTTATTTTCCTTTAAAAAATAATGCCCACCCCCAGCAATCTGAGTTCAACCCCAGGCTTTTCAATACTCATAAAATTTGGTGGCCAAATTGGAACTATGTATATATGGGGGAGGGGATAAGGATAGAATTGCTTCACCTTACACAGTTTAACCTTCATATGCTAGGCACACCGCAGAAAATTAAAAAAAAAATAGTTTATATTGAATGTTAGCTTTCATAAGACTTAATGAAGATGCTTCTGTGGAGGCACCAAACAGGAGGGCAATTTTGCTATACCTTTTATTATTTCAAATATAGATCAATGAATTACATCAAAACTACAGGCAACAATTAGTATAAATAATACTTTAATCAGTGGCAGCAGAACATTGGTCAATTCTATTTAAAAAGCATCTTGTGTGAACAGACACCATGGACTGACAATGTCATCTCCCAACAAAAGGTTGCAATGGACAAAGTGAGATGGGAGTCTGAGGAGCAGTGCCCTCAGCAAACATTTCAACCCCCCCACCACCCCAATCAGGACCCAAACACAGCCAAAAAAACAAAACACTAAACAAACACTTCTGGCTCATATTTGGGGGAACAAACTGGAAACAAATAAAAGCAAATGGGCACTGAGACTTTCCACATCTAGTTTTCTCCAGAGCATGTTCCCAGATGGAAACTCACTTCCTTCCCTGACCTATGGGGTCCCCTGCTTCTTCCCTGACCCACTCCTGTGGGCCCAAATGGACAGTGGAGTCCAATTGGGACCTCAGGGCTGAGGATTGCCCTCTGGGCCATCCAGGCTCCATTAACATTTCAAAAGACAATCCCTAGAAGCTGAGAAGGAGAGCTGAGACTTATAAACAAAGAAGTTGTTTCTCTTATGAAGTTACTTTCCTAAGTTGTGGGGCTATGTTTGAGAAGGAGCTTGGATTTTCTTCATCAAAATATGCCTCTTGGCTCTCTTTTGGGGCAGGGGTGAAGGCAGTTAAGTGGTTTTGGCATTTGGTCTGAAGCTGGGGTAACCTTAACTTCTGGGAAATCTATATAATAATCTCTCTATAATATATAGTAGTTGGATGTTGTGATAATATATGCTTTTCCTCCTCTCAAGGAGAAATTCAATGTATTCACAGATTTGGGTTTTAGGAAAGAATTTTAGCAACTTTCCAACTTGCCCAAGGATAGCAGCTCTTTTCAAATGCTACATCCAAAGACTACTTTCCGTGTTAGAGGGGAAAAAAGAAGAGAAGGGTAGTTAGAGTCCAAAAGGTTAAGGGTTTAGAGGTCAGTCCTCCCGGCTGAAATACAGCTAATCGAATAGAAAATTTGTCCTCTGGATGAACCTGATTCTGTAAATTAGCCGAACTTCAGTAAAATACCTTTTCAGCTTCTCAACGTGAGGGCGTCAGAAAAAAGACATCTTGACTATGTATGAACTCTGTGCTTTTTGTCATAGAAACAATGATGTGAATAATGCAGGAATATCCATCTTTAATATCCCGACGTGCCGATATTCAAGTATTGCCATGTGCAAGTCTGAGAGCCAGGCTCACCCCAAGGAGGAACAAAGAGCTGTCCCCAGGGTCTAATACAAAAGACCAAGGCTTGGAAGATACTTTAGAGAAGTGGAATTTCAGCCTAGGGACTCCAGTGAATACCTGCCCTCAGCTCTCAGGAGACACCAAACCAAAGAACAGGCCTGCAGAAAAAGTTTTTCCCCCCTCCACTTAAACGTATTTTTAAAATTACCATTGAAACTTTCCAAAGTGTTCTGAAACACTGAAAAAATAACCCCAATTCTGAATCTTCCTTTCAAGCTCACCCTTTCTCCCTCCCGCTTTTTGTCACTTTTCGATAGCTACAACCAGGGGTTTCTTTTTGGAGCCCGAGGCTTTGGGGTTTAAACTTCCAAAGCCTTGTTTCACTTGAGTATATGAACTCTGGTCATTACCTTTGACTCTCTCTTTCCCCCTTATCCCTAAGGGTCAGCATTTTAGAAAAATGAGCTTTGAACCCTTCCCAAGCAAGACATAAGAAAAATGACTAAAGAACATCTCTCCTGTTGTTTGAGTGATTGTTTTAAACCACTATTCTCAAAGCAAGGGAGAGGGCCTGAAAACTTTTATACTTTTACCATTTCTGCTTCTAATTAATACGCTGAGAAAAACTTCCTTAGATTTGTTTAAAAAATAAAAACTTCAGGGAAGAAATCAACTTTTGTGGACTTCTGGATTTAATTCATTTTTTCTTTCTTTTTTAAAGCAAGACTTCCTCATCTTGCCACTTTCTCCCCACTGCCCATCCCCTTTCCAATATAGGCCATACACTAATTCCTATAAAATACTACTATGTGGGGCATTTGGGCATTTGGAATCCAGTTGGAACAGAAAATTCAGTCATTATCTAATGACCCAGAACACAGAGGTTTTGTTTTCTTTCCCCAGAAGGAAAATGTTGGACCATTTGTTTCTTCCTTTTTTTCCTTTCCTTTAATTACCCAGAACTGGTTGTAAGCACAATGCTGAAAAAAGCACATGTGAAAATATATTTTCAAGAACTCAACTCTGAGTGGACCCTTTGCTTCCCTCTAGAAGGGTTAAGGGTCTCCTACACATATTTCCCGGGAGTGGGGAGGGGGTGGAGTTCAAAATGCCGGTTAGAGCCAGAAGTTAAGTCCACACATCTCTGATTCTGCTCTCTGAAACTCAGCCCCTTTCACAGTCTTAAGGTTTTTGGCATTAAGATGTCAGTTATTTCTGTATTCCCTGCCCCAACAAATAAATATTTAAGCAAATATAATCTAAACATAAAATAACCCGTTTCCACTTCCTTCTCAGACTCCTTTCTTTGGGCATGGGGCTACTAGGAGCAAAATATATATGCATTTTTTTCACACTGGAAATTATATAGACAACCCAGAAAGTTCAGAAATCCTGGCCCAGCTCTCCTGCTTCCATGAAAGCACCTAGCACAGGGGTGGCCAACCTTCTGCTTCAACTCCCCCACATTATTAAACCACAAAGCTCCCTGGAGGGGTGGGGTGGGGGAGGATTTTCAAATTCACACTGGGATAAAGCATTCAACCTTCATTTGCAAATTCAAAATCCAACAGCAGAGATTTTCATGAGTTTAATGACTCGCCAAGGTTTTATGTTTCAGTAGCTCCTGCCATGTGATAATATACTTAGAGAGAGAATCCCGCCCCCCTCCCACCCCCATCCCAGCTCCAGGGAGGGGGCTGCCCTCGGGCAAGATGCTAACCTAGTCCGAGGGCGGCCTGCAGGTCCCAGGTCCACCCGACAGTACCTTAGAGCCCAGCGAGGTGACAGCAGGCCCGGCCTGCCCCCGCAGCTTCGGCTCAGCCGGGAGTGCAGGAAGGGATGGGCCCAGGGTCCCCACTTCTATAAGGTCGTCAGGTCCGTGTGGTGGTCCTTGGCCAGTGGCTGCAAATGCTGGCTGGGGGTGGCTGAGGAGGAGCAGGAGGAAGACGAGGACGAGGAGGACCTGCCTTTGGTGTTGGGCAGCTTGTGGTCTTTTTTCCATTTCATTCTTCGGTTCTGAAACCAGATCTTGATCTGGCGCTCTGACAGACACAGGGTGTGAGCTATTTCAATCCGACGGCGCCGAGTCAGATACCTGTTAAAATGAAATTCCTTTTCCAGTTCTAGGACTTGCTGCCGGGTGTAGGCCGTCCGAGACCTCTTGGGCTCCCCGCCCGTGTAGTTGGGGTTCACTGCAAGACAAAACAGACAGCACGGTCAGGTCAGGGCCTGGCCAGTAGTTAGGCCCCCAGCCACCACGCTCACTTCCTGGAGCTCCCCGAAGCCCGAGGCCCTCCCCGAGCTCCAAGCTTGCTCTCCCTCCCGCCTGCCGGTTCTCCCCAGCACACACGCTCACTCCTACCCACTCCCTGACACCCACACACTTCCCCACGCTCATAAGTGGGGATCCCCAACTGTGCTCCCCTCTCCCTGGACCACCACAAGCTCGGGAATTTCCAAGTATTTTGGAAACCCCCTCTTCTCTGTGTTCCTTGCGCTCTGAAAATGGAGTTGACCCCCACCCCACCCCCATCTCCACCCCCTTTTTAGCCCACAGACAAGCAGCCAGCCACATGGTCCTGGCCAGCTCCCTCAGCTATAAAAATTTATGGAGAGAGTAATTGCAGCTCCCACTGAAGCCCCACATGCCCCCACCCACTCGCATCCCTTCCCGGGGCCCAGGCCGCCGGGCTGGAGTGGGGACTGGGAGGTCGCTGGGCCTGCGCCTTACCCGAATTCACGTGCACCTTCTTCATCCATGGGTAGACCACCGCCGACTGCTTGAGTGCGGTCCCGGGGGGCGGCTGCTTGGGACCGCCGGGCTGGCTGCAGGCCCGGGCGCCACCAGGCAGGGGCACGGGCGGGGGTGCCGGGGGTGCCGGGCACGGCTCTCCTGGAGCGCTGTAGTGGCCACCGGGTTCTTGCCCGTGACCCCGATTGGGCAGCGCCGAGCCGGGCCCGGGACCGCCGCCTCCGAAGGTCTGCTCACCGAAGTCTGGCCGTGGATAGAGCCCCGGGGGCTGGAAGTCGGCACCCTGCGTGCTGCCGCCGTAGTAGTCGGCACCCTGCTCGCCTAGGTAGCCGCCCTGCAAATATTCCTCACACGGAGGGAACTTGGGGTCCACATACTTGGAGTTCACCATATACGAACTCATGGCCATTAATTTCAGAAGGTAGAAAATACTAATTTTTCTCGTGTTGTCTTTTTTTCTCCTTCCATAGGGCCCTCCTACTTGCTGTCAACTGAATAAAGTTGGCGGCCATGTGACCAGGCCAGCCAATAGAGAGGGAGCGAGTTTATCACCGGGTTGGTGAGCATCTCATAATTTTTACAAATTTAACTAAATAACATACGTGTAATCAAGTGACTTGCTGTGGCACATTTGAGGGGCCCCAGCACATGTTAGTGTAGTTCTCACCTCTAGCATCCTCATTCCCCAAAGGTAATCACAGCTTTTGTCTGCCACTGACTTGGCTAACCTCGAAGTACACTCTCACCCCACCTGAAAGCAGCTCCCCAAAACAGGTACAGTTCAAGGGGGAATGAATCCCCATATCTGTTGGTGTGTAAAGCACCAAAAGGCAGGTAGGTAGACAAGGCAGCTTCTGAGTTAGGCAGAGTACCCCAGGCAGGCCAGGCTCTAGCCCCGCCACGGGAACAGGGACTCTGCCATACAAAGGCCGAGTCCCGGCTTTGTCTTCGTCAGGGTCACCCAAAAGTTACCACAATCTAGCTGGCCAGAATCAATTTAGGCAATGAGTAACCGCCAAGCTTTCTGCGAGTGCCCTAGCCGGGGTGCATCTAGTCAAAGCCGGGCTTAGCCGGTACAGCTGAGGGGTGGGCCAGGAAGGTGGTGAGGGTATCTGTACCTCACCCAAATGAGCCCCAAAGGACCCTGCATGCTTTCCCATTTGCTTCCTTCCCATGCGGCAGTCCCCTCACTGGCACCATCTGACATACTCTTCCAGGGCACAGCTGGGGCTACCTGGCCTCCCATTTCACTCCCCAGTCCCCCGAAACCTAGCCCTTTCGCCCTGGATTCGTGCAACCAATTAGGGGTTTACACAAGAGACTCTGTTTAAAAGTTGAGGAGATTCTCCAAGAAAAGGGTGCTCTGTGACACCAGGCTCAGTCGATCTTGCTGGAGTCCAAGGTAATAAAACAAAAAGAGGCAACTGACCCACCCGGCTGCTTCTGGACTATCCTTCCAACTCAGGCTATTTTGGAGAAATGTGAAGTTTTTGCATCGACCATATATTCCCCTAGAATCGAATCTGTGACTATGTGGATACCACACAAATTCGGTTCTACAGGGTATATATAGACAACGTTACTACCTCCGGGTTCCACCCAAATCGGGTACCCAGACGGCTGCCAGCCCTGGCCTCGGAGCCACCCGCATTTTCAGAGACGGTTCAGGTAGCCTGAAGGGCTGGGTGGCAATTTGCAGCAACGAGTTCCCCATCCTTGTACCAGGACGGGGGTTACCCAGCAGCCAAGGAGCCAGGACAGTCTTCTTAAGAAAAGAAAGAAGGAAAAAATAATCCATCCCAGAAATGGAGGTTTTATTACCCCCCTCTCTGGATCCAAATACCACCCCCTATCATGTGGCATTTTCCAGAAAGGAGCAAATGCCCTCAGTGGCAGAAGAAAGAGGCAACAGGGGAATATCCTCCATCCACTGCCCGGGCAAGCCAGGTTGGCTGACAAAGCTATTTCTCCACGAAGTCGCACATTTACCTTCCTGGGCCCTGAGTCCGGCTGGCCTCTCCATCCGGCGGCTGCTGCTGCTGCAGACCCCCGAGGCAGGCGCTGCTTGCAGGCACCGAGCCGCCCTGGGCTGGGGCCGGCACACTAATGGTGAAGGGCAGGGCGAGGGGTCATTCGAAATCATTTACAAACATATCAGAAAGTTTCATTATTTTTGCGTTGCCGACAGCAGCACACAAGAGTACAAAAGTTCACGAATTGCACCCGCCCCAGTGCCTGGGCGCTGTCTGGGGCTCACCCCTCGGTTCAGGGCACCAACAGCACAGATGCACTAGGGCCCTGATGGATTTCAGGGGCAGAGAGAAACCCTGGCTCAAGTGGGGCTTTTGAATCATTGATCGTAGGCCAGAGGTGTTAAAAATTTTTTTAATTGTTTTGATTTTCCCCTCATGATTCAAAAATTAGTTTCAAACCTTAGCCTGGGCCTGGTAGGGTGGAGCAGGGAGACTCCCCTCCGCTCCCCCAGCCTGGCAAAATTGTCTGCCTGCTTCTACTCTGCACTTTGCACATTCTACCCTATACCCCAATCTTTTGGTTCCAGTGCTTTGGCGACTTTGTAGGGGTTTCCTAGGTGCCAATTCTAACAAGAGCTCTGAGGCTGCCCCATGCCCAATTCCCTTGTCCGAGAGAGGTTCCCCCAACTTCCCCTAATGCCAAGTGCTCCCAACAATCCCACCTTCCTGGAGACACTGGGCCTAGGCTTTATCCAGACAAATTGGGGGAGCCTGCTGGGCCAGGTGGGGACCTGGTGAGGGTACACATTTTCATATTTGTTAGACGCTGTGACCTGCATTTCACCTTATTGCTCGACTTGTTCAGACAGGTCAAAGCCAACGAGTTATTGATGAACAAAAGCGTTAAATATTCACCTCCTGCACAACTGCTCATACGAATGCTTTTGATCTCTCCGGTTTTTGTGCTATGTTCAGCTACAGGGCGCCGAAAGTGGGTTTTCAAGCAAGGAGCCTCAGCAGAGATTAAGCACCCCAGAGCCAGGGTAGCGGCAGGAAAGGGGCAAGGCAAGGGGATCCTGGGGACACCAGATATTCCAGCCTGGAGCCCAGAACCCGGTTCACTTGAGCTAGCCTGATTTGTAGAGGGGAACTCTGTACTGGTGAAATCTCCATTTCTCGGGTTGAGCGCAGCACCCAGGGAGTCTACTAAGCTGACAAGCTGGATGGCAAAGAAACCTGACCTAGAGCCATGTCCCAGCATCTCTGACCCTGTAGAGAGAGTGTCTCACGAGAGAGGGAGGGTGCCAGAGTCCTACCACCCTCACATATTCCATCTCCCATCAAAATAAAACTATCTCCGTTTTGCAGTGAGGGAGGGGCCGCTGTGTTTTCCATGATTCTCTTGCCATTGCCATCATCTTAATGAGACAGTCTTCCTGGAGACGTCACGGGCCTCCTCAGAAATGTACCTGTCTTCCGCGGCATGTGCAACTCAGAAAGATCTAACTTCCAAGCCCAGGACCCCAAGAATGTATGCGTCCACCTCACCTCTCCCAATCCCTTCCCTCTCCCCCAATATTTCCCTGCAACACCAGCCGCTCTGGCTCAGAAATTATCGAATTGCAGTTACAGTAAAGCAGAGGTGACCAGGAAGGGCCGTATTCCTCTCTCCTCGCTCGGCCCGTGTCCCCAACCCAGGGCCCAAACCGCGGAGGCTGGGGCCGGGGGAGGGGCGAGCAGGGACCTCTACCTAAAGCTCAGAATCGCAGCACTTGCCAGAAGCGGATCCACTCAACACACCCGCCATAGAGGGTTACATTTTTTCTTTTGTCTCTTTTTCTTTCTTATTTTTATAAAACACAAGAGAAGGTTGGTCCAGGCAGGACCGGGTTAAGCTGGGCTGGCCTGCGGAGGGAGATCGCGTCGTCTTGGTGTTTCGCACGTTGGTCCTAGCAGAAGGCGATACTCGCCGCAACTTGTTAATAGGGCGGGCTGCTAATTAGCTGCAAGCTCTTAACAGAAGCGTACTCCGTGGCAGAGCTGCACCTGTGCGAGCTGGGAAGACCTGGGAAAGCCCAGAAGGTCCAGGGAAGCTCAAGAAGACAAGGGCGAGGGCCCGCGGCACATTTCCTTAGTTAGGTGACTGTGAACTAGGCCCCAAAAATCTTTCCAGGAACTCAGCTTAGAGCCTCCACCTCCAAAGCGAGCTTCCCTCCAAGCGCCAGGCCAGGGGAGGCTGGGCCGTTCTTCCACCCGCCCACTCCCCTGGTGCGGCCCTTGCCCACCACCTCCCCAGCTATCAATACCGCCTCCTCGCGATTCGGAAGAAACGGGAAGGTACTTACAGCGGCGTCTCTCGTGGTCCTGAACCTGTTGCAATGAAAACGGGGGTCACTTAAATTACACAGGATAATAAAGCAGAGAGATGATACACAGAAAAATGACAAGGCCCAGACACCCCACCAATACCCAGACCTCCCTGTTTCGGGTGCCCACCCCCAAGAACCATGCAAAGTTTTCCGCGGAGCGGGAGAACGCAGTCTTCAAGGGCAGACCCACGGAGTAGGAGAGTATGGCCCCAATCACCTCCCTTGGGCAAAACCTGACTGGTTCCTTGGCCCTACTCAGTCTGCTTGTAACAGAGTTTCCCCAGTGGGAAAACGGGAAACGAGGAGAAAATGGGCCTTTTGTGTGTTTCCTTCTGCAGAATCGGCTGGGTGGGCTCAGGTCCACTGGGTAGGGAGCAGCCGCTTCATCTGTCCCCAGCCCCAGCTTCCCGTTGTCTTGCGTTGGGAGCAATTCAGCCCCCTTTTCCAGTTTCAGATTGTTTTCAAATTCCCCAGCCCCAAACTAGTGCCCCCCAAACCTGTCTTCTCCTTCCCAAAGAAGGACCAGGTTTGGCTGGGACTTGTCTTCCCACTTCTGCTCCAATTCAAAACAAAGAGAAATTTCCAAGGGAAATGAGGACCCAAATGATAACCTAGGAGGAAGAAAATCGATGGATTTAAAGGTAAATGGCAATGCTTGAGATTGTTATCCAGCTTTATGGATATGACATCATTTTGTCAGCATTGCTGCTGGAGAATCCAGAAAGCAATTTTACAAAGCAGAGGTCCTCACGGGGGCTGGTGTCCAGCTTTAAGTTATCAGTCTCCTCTAGTTTTATTCTAGGATGGCATTCTTCTCTGAAAAATCTCAGAGGCAAAGCCATCTCCATCCTCATCCTTTCTCTCTCCACCTGGACTACCACTGTCTTATTCCACTTCTGAAACAGATGCTACATATGGGGAGGAGAGAGACAGTAAGTCTCTCTTGTGAGGTGGGATCCCTCAACTCCTAACTTTCTGTGTCCAGAGGGAGGGGAGAAAACCCCCGATACCCTTTCTATTTGTTAATTTAGGTTTAAGCTAAAATTAGAATTAACTTCGATGGGATTTCTCCCCACCCCAGGTGGAAAAGAGAGGCAGATAAATCCCCCACCCCTGGAGCTGTCCTGGAAAAAGTAATAAGTGACTTACTGGTTTTCCCTCCTAGTGGGCAGGGGAGCTGGGAGTAGAACCGCCTCCTGAGCCGGGTGCTAGCTGGAGCCTCTCACTTTCCTATCGCTGCTCCAGGAACCAAGCATCTGCACTTGTATGCTCTTAACCTAATTTATGGTGGGAATTATATTTTGGCTTGTCAACTCTCAAGCCATAAAACAAAGTTTATTGGAATCACGTGCTCGTAAATAGCCACTCAGGTCCCATCTCTGCAGAACCATAAATAACCTTTGGCTTTAAACTTTTATTCACTAAATAAAGGTTCATTGCAACTGTTCTCTCACATCTAAATAGTTCCAAATATCCAAGATGAGGGGGGAGGGGTCATATTCATATCAATACCCCGGGCTTTTCAAATAGCATCTTTTCAGAGATGTCTGTTTAAGTTGGGAGATAGTGCTATTTGGAAAAGGCTGGTTTGGGCATGTCATGAGTCTCTGACTGCATTCACTGTGAGTACCATCACCTCCTTTATTGCAATCATTTTCTAGCTCTGGATGTGGTAAACAAAGAGGAAAGCCAAGGGCCACTTTTTACTGCTTATACTAGAAGTTATTTGAGATTTTGTTCAAGCTTCAACAGAAAAAAGATGGTTAAGGAGAGGCTGGGTGGGCTTGGGGGTGGGGTGGCAGTTGGAGTTAACACTTGGCTCTGTATTGTTGTGCATGGGCTCAGCAAAGTTGAAGGTAGCTGCATGCTCAGAGGTTTCTATAATTTGCTTAGATCTGAAAGGAAAGCCTTTGCAAGTGACCAAACTGCTTAAAACAGCAAGACTTGGGGTTTGGTAAAGTGAGAAAGTGGAGAATAGCCCCATCGGAATCTTTGGCAACTGAAGCTTTAAAGAAGGTTATAAAACAATAAAACAGCCCTGGTGTGAAGGGGAGAGGGTGTGAGGAAGCAAATGAAGCTCTGAAGGAACCCAAGCCCAGGAAGTCAGATGTCCCCACTCCCACAGTTCCCCAACCACAGGGCTCCGGGCTCACGTTCCTGTCCAGGGCCCAAACCTGGGTGGGTCCTATCCTCCCCTCCTGCAGTGCCACACTCAGGAGAGGGAGCGCCTAAGACAGCGGAGAGCAGGGAGGAGTGTACTCTCCTGTTGAGAAAGCCAAGAAAAGGAGCTTGGGCCTTAGTGCTGCTCTATGGAGGAGTGTGATATTCTGTGCTTGGGGGAGGTGGAGTGGGAAAGCTGCCCTGAACTCCCACCAACAGGAGTAAATAAAAGAGGACTGACCCCCAGCATCCTGCCATAGCCTGCCAGAGTTGCCACCAAACAGTGTGAAAATGTGTGATTTTTATGATTCCAATGAAAAGAATGGATGTTCCGTGGAGATTTGGGGAGCACATACACATATGATTTGTGAATCAAATTTAGTTGCAAAAGTTCTCATCTGCAAGTCCCACTAAGCCCATGAAAGAGATCCCTCTCTACAATTAAGAGGAAATTTGCCTCCTAATTTCCACCTACATATGCTCCGTGCATTTCTAAACCCATTTCCTGATTTGACTTTCATTAGCTAGAAAGCAGGGGGCTGTAAGCCCAGACTGTATGCATGCGTCCCTGCCCCCCATTAATAACTTAAGAGGATTTTTTTCTATTTCACTTGATAGCATGTTTTCAAAATATGCATAAATACCAACCCTTTAAAAAATGGTTTCTGATCCTGTTAGCACTAGGTGAGCAGCTTCAAAATTAGTCCTTGTTAAACACTGTAAAAAATAATAAAAGTTTGAGGGGTGGGAAAAGCTTCTTGATTTTACCTTAAGTTAATATAACAATTAGTTAAAGGATGTATAACTTTCTAGGCAATTGTGATGAGCTTTTTATGGGGGTGGGGGTGGGGTAAGGCTAAGGAGACCAGGATGAGGAGGTAGTGTTTGAAACAATGCCTGCCTGGCACCTAGCTAGTTGGGGCTTAGCAGATATTTTTTTGAATGAATGGTAATGAAGGATGGTGATTGGGACTTTCTTGCAGTCTTCACTGTGGCTTACATAAGAAGATACAACCAAACAGCCTACTCTGTATATTTAGATAATAACAGGAAACGAGCTTTGTGTAGGGAACAGGAGGAAAGACAGGAAGACGTTGAGGCAGACATCTTCAATTACTTTCTAATCTTAGGACAGGCAACGTAATTAAGGAGAGTATCCCCCTCCTACAATCTTCCCTTGCCCCATGTCCTGGGCTTCTGTAGATGAATGAGAGAGCAGATATGGGGAAGAGCAAAGTTGGTCTAGTAAGAAGGTGGAGCCCCGGGGGAACAGCAGACTAGCTTAGGCTGATTTGTTGGGGGTTTTCCCAAGGACTTTCAATGGTGGTGGCAGTGGTTATGAAAGAGGGGGTAGGGGAGGAGAGGTCAAAGCCTTATGAAAAACCTCTAAGGAATTTGTTTCTGGGTAAAGTGAGATTCTAGTCACTGTCCCTCCCCATTTAGCTGGAAAAAGACAGTCCTGGGAATTCCTGCCCAGAGAGCTATCAATGAGATAGAGTCCCTGTAGGGATCCCCCTGACCCAAAAGCCAGAGCTGCATCAGCTGCACTCAAAATGTAAGGAGGTCTGCCCTCTGCCCACCCTAGGGTTCCTGCTGTGTGGCAGAAAAGAATATTCTAATACTGGCTTTTAAGAGTTTTCTTGCCCAGAGGAGGTGTTAAGCTCTCCCCTTAAACTAAATGTATGCACAACCAGGATTGGTGTGGATGCGACTTTAGATGAACTCCCTAGGCCAGGGACAGATGGAGGAAGGAGACTGCCCAGGCCTGGCACTTAGGGATACAGGCTGGGTGTGGAGCCAGAGAAGAACTGATCAGGGAGTCCCAAGCAGGACAGAAATATGATTCCATATTCCTGGCACTGTGCTGTGTTACTGAAAGAACACTTCTCCTGCTACCCCCACCCTACCCCCTACAATTGAATCCACTCATTGGCGCTCTGGCTTGGTGTCTTTTGGGAAGAAAAGGTGACTACAGAAGAAAACCTCAATGAGAGATGAGATCCAAAAGAATGGGCCTTGGGACAGAATCTCATGGTGGGGGCAGGGGCTGGAAAATTTTTCAGTGATCCCAAGAAGAACAGGGTCTGGGGTGTCCATCTAAGGTTATATGGCACAGGAGTTGGGGGTGACTAGGTGGCTACAGTGCTGCTGTATGCCATGGGCCCAACTCCACCTGATGTGGTGGATAGCAGAAGAGACTGTGTGTTTTGAGAGAAAACCTGACCAGGAAGCTTAGCCAAGGGTTACAGAGGCCCTCTTAGGAAAAGTCTATAGGCAGCAGTCATGGAAGCCAGGGTTGAGGGGGTGGAATCTGGTTGCAGGGCATGTGTCCATGTGTGCAGGTTGTAGCCTGAGGTAGTATTTACATAACTTTTTAAAAGATATAAAGAATTTCAAAAATTGGAAGGGCTGGAACAGCTGATGGTGATTTAGGGCTAAGGCCTCTCCAAGACACCTTAGCATCACTATGGCCCAACGTGGGATCTATGGTTCAGCCATGGCCCTGGAACCCAAATCTTGGAACACAAGCAGATTATGGGGGAGTGGGACACTCCTGGTCTCCCCTGCTGTTGCCCACCGGCCTTTTGCTTTTCCACCCTACCCCAAATTTCAAGAAACTGAAAAGAGAGTATTTGCCCAGGGCCTGAAAAAGAGGGTACTTGCCCTGGTAGGTGTGATGATAGATGGTGGAGAAGGTGACTTCAGGGGGTAGACAATGGGGCCTGCTCTCTGGAAAGGCGGTAAGCCCTCTGTATGAGTCACAGATGTGCCTGTGTGGGCGTGAGGCCTCCCCTACCTGACATCTGCCCACTGAGGAGCTTGGACCACTTTCCTCCTGGATATGGCCCTGAAGTCTACCTGTAGACATGTGCCAGACACTGAGACCTAAGAAGGCAGGGGCTATGAGGCCTATTACAGCAATAGGAAGAGTCCCAGAACTATGTTCTCCTGAGTCTGCCACTTCCTGTGTCACAAAGGCTAGGCTTGTCTTCTCTATAGAATTCAAGGATTGGGTGAGTAAACCAGGTCTCTTTCAGCTCTAAAAGTCTAGACATGATTGCTGAGCAGAAAAGGGCTATTGATGATAAGGAACACATATTGAATACTTGTTATGTGTTAAAACACTTTTAAGTACTTAACCAGTGAGTTAATGTATGTAAAGCAGTTAGAATAGTGCTTGGCACATAGTGCTGTATAGGTAAAAATCCTCATAACACGTGAAGGTACTCTTATTATCCCTACTTCTCAAATGAGGAAACAGGCGCAGAGAGTTTTCCCTACTTGCCTAAGGTCACACAGCAGGTAAGTGTTAAAAATTTGAACCAACGTAATCTGAACCTACTCACCTCTGAAATCTCCAAGTAAGCTAGAGATCAATATCACTTTCTCCAAATAGGAGCAATTCCTCAACCTATGGGATAGGACATTATAAAACCCAGTTAGGGAGGGAGCCCCAGAAACTATGGGGAGTCCTGAGTGGTAGAGGGAATGTGGCCCCTGGAAACAGGAGAACCATAAAAGAAGGAGGGACTGTTGGCCAGTAGTTCTCAAACAGAAGTGTGCATCCTAATTGCCCTTGGGGGAGACTGTTTACAAAATGCAGGTCCAGGACATTATGATATAGTAAGAAATCTGGCGTGAGACCCAAGAACCTGCATTATAAACAAGATTTGAATGCAGGCCTTCATTAAGAATCACTGCCTTGAAGTAGAGAAAAGAGGGAGGAAAACGACTGCATTGCCAGGAGACAATGGAGGATCGATCAGTGGGGTTGGATCAGAGCCAGTTGAAGTTGGGTGCCACTGCCGGTGCAAGAAACGCCCCAAGGAGCCCACCATAGGCCTGTAATGGGCGCAATAATGAGAGAAGGGTGTGTGGCTGGTGTGGTACAGAGTAGAGATGAGCAGGGTTCTTAAGCCGAAAAGTCAATAGGATAGGCCATGGCTCTGAGGGAGCCTCAAGGAAATTCAGAAACTCAGGTATTGCTCTAGGTGAGCGACGGCGAGGCCCGTCAGCCTGCCGGAGGCGCCGAACGCTGTGCTTTTCAAAGTTGCCCATTCTGGGTACCAGGGATTGCAGGAAAGGAAAGTGGCAAGAACAGCAGCCCATCATGAGGGGGATCGCTGGGCCCCCGCGGATTAGGTACGCCTTGCCCTATCACCGGACTCTACTTTCCTGTTCTTAAGAGCCCAGCGCGCGAAAATCGCGCCCCCTCCGGGAAGGCAGAGAAAGTGAGGTGACCTGCCACCCCGGAACCTGCTTTCAGGCTCCCGGGCCTCGGGCCTGTCTCTGCTGCCCATCCCCGGATGCAGCCCCTGGAGTTGGGCGCAGCGTAGCCAACCATCAGAGGCGGAAAGCACTTCGAGAGCAGAGGTGGAGAGCGGGGAGAGGGAGGGGGGGGTCACGTGTCCTCCCCTTCCTCCTCCCCCCTCCCGCTCGCGCCCGGGGCTACTCTTGCGCTGCCGCAGCCTCGAGACGCTTGTCCTACAGCGCCTCCTCCTGGACAAGGCACCAGACAGCTGAACAGAGGGACTACGCCAGGCCCGGAAACCCGAAGCCGGGGATTCTGCGTGGGGGCGGAGGTCTCCCCGCACCAGAGGCTGTGAGCTAGTCCTGCAGTGTCCCCCGCGGCGGCAAGAAGGAATCGAGAGGGCATTAAGGCCGCCCCCACGGCACTCCCTCCAGCACTGACAACAGGCCCGCGGCCCAGAAGCGTGCATCCTCCATTAATTAGATGAGCCCAAGCGGAAAATCCCTCCAGTTTGTCCGTGCATTTATTTATTTATTTGACCGCTCTCCGCTGAGCCGCGTGCCCCCCGCAGAGCCCTCGAACGTGCTGCGCTGGCGTAAGAAGATCCGGGAATGGTCCGGCTGAAGGATTGGCTGAAGTTTGGCGGTTTGAACAAACGCCAAGAGGAAAGGCTTTTCCCCCAAAGCAAAAGCACCAGGCTGAAAAAAATCTATACACTTCCCTGAGGATTTCTCTCTCTCTCTCTCTCTCTCTCTCTCTCTCTCTCTCAAAATCTTCTTTTAAGGTGTTAAGTATATGTGTGTGTTTTTACTTAACACCTTGAAAGAAGATTTGGTTTCCCTTTGGCCACTAGCTCATACTTGCAGTCTCTAAAGTACAGATTTAACTTAAGGTGGGGTGTGAGTCAAGATGATTGAAAACGTGGTCAAGGGCAAGATGTTCAGCTATATTTAGATTGAAGGCCGGAATAAAGGAAAGATGAGTAGCGAATCCTGAGGGAGGGAGGAGTGGAGAGATCGGGTTATATCTTCCTGCTGAGTCCACTTATCCCCTCCCCCCCCATAGTGCTCTGCTGGTTGGATCCCCAGGCGGGCTATTTCACTGCACATGCGCCGCCGGACGCCGGGTGAGCGTGCGTGGCAGGCGGTTCGGGGCTATGCGGGGTGCGGCTCTAGGCATTGCTTCAGCGCCTAACTGCAGGGGAGCTTGGATGCCCTATATCTAAGGGACAGAAAATATAATTTTCTTTTCTAGGAAAACTTGTATTAAAAGCGTCAACCGTCCTTTCTGATTTGCAAGCCATGTTCCACGGAACCAGCAAAATCGCCACGTTACCAATGAACACTCATAAAGTTGTCATTTGGATCAGCAATTTCACATCTAGTCACGATATCTCCTGAATCATTAATCAAGGCGAGGAAAAACACCCTACGTTTAGAGAGCACAACTTCTCCCTCATTCTGCACAACTATTAAGTCTAAGGGACCAGTTCCTAGAAAGAGGGTATCTGTTCATACCAATTCCGGAAAAGTGGCCCTAAATTGGACTTAAATCGGAATTCCGAGTTCTTGGTGGCTTCTCCTCAGCTTCCGGTGCCCCTGCGTGCCCTGCCCGGCGGCCGCACTGCGGCAAGGCCGTAAATACCTCTTAACAGCTGCCTGCCAGCCCAGAGTGAAATACTGTCTTTGTTCCGATTTCCCCAGCTTCTCGAGCTCAGAAAACAGAATTTTGGCGAAATATATTTATTTGGAGGACCATCTGACAGGAAAATACGTTTGTTTTTCAGCCCTGGTGCTTGGCCACATTTGCAATAGCGAGCTTTCCTCTTTTTCCTGGTCCTCGGGGATAGCGCAAGCCCAGCTCACAGCCTGACCCGTAGACACCACGGCCCAGACATGCCATCGGCTCCCTGTCTATAAATGGATAGAGGTTCAGGCCAAGGATGCTGGGAGTTACACTCTCTGGCTTGTGAACTCTTAGGGTCCAAGTGTTTTTTATTTCGTTTATTTTTTTTTTTTACTGGCTTAACAGGGACAATGAGAACGTTTCCGGCAGTGGCAAAAGCGTTAACTAGTTTCCTCGTGGACAAGGTGGCCTGAGTTCAAATGTGATTTGAAGATTATTTATTCCCTTAGATGCAATCGACCATTTAGTTCCAATAAGCTCTTAATGCTACCACGGGGACTTACAAAGAGCCCTTCAGTCCTCCATATCTATCTGCCCATGACATCACCCTCTGCTGCGTAATCGGACCTGCAGCCTGCCCAGGTTCCTAGTCACTTGGGCGTGCTCAGCCACAGAGCCCAGGGAAAAACGACTGAACTTCTGAACACCAGGGCTTGGCCATCATGGCCTTAGCTCCTCCCCACTCCCCATCGTGGTGGCAGCCAACCTAGGGGATCCGCAGGCTTTGGAGCTGCCTGGGGAGGGCCTAAGAGCCCACGACCAGGGGCGTGCTTTTCAATAGGTAATGCTTTTGACCAATATGAAAAAATAATCTCAACACCCATTGTACCATAGTAGAGAAACAGTTACAAAATACAGACATTACAAATTTTTAAAATACTCAGTTTCTTATTTGTGAGTGATCATAGTGATCCACCACAATTTCACAGACCTCAACTAGCCACAAATCGTGGCCCTCCATTTTGAAACGAGCGCGATTCCATCGTTAATTGCTATAAAATACCTTTCTAAAAAGATATTATGTATTATTCAGAAATGCTTTTACGGCCAACACGGTTACAGCGGAATATTTGGGGCAACATTGAGTTAGATTTTGCCACTGGGTGCTTTGGAGACCATACTCCGCCATGCTCAGGTTCATGCCATGCGCAATGCGGCAGATTGTCCAAAGGTTTTAATATTTCATGTGTCCATGAGTAAATAGGAAATAGGATTTAAGAACTACATACTCAAGTACCGTTCAAAATCAGTGGGAGAAAATAGCATTCTTTTTCTACAAAGGATTTTCTTTTAACTCAGATAATATTTTGGTTCAATAATTTTAAAGTAGAGGGGAAAACGTTGCTATATAATATTGATTTGTAGGCAACAAAAACCACAACACAATTGTACATTTAAAGAGCAAAATACACTTTTCTTAATATGGCAAATAAACATAATGTGATGTTTGAACTTAGATATGCTTCTCATTTTTGAAATGTCTAATTGTTTTTTTTCCCCAAAACCTGCACCAGATTTTCAGATACTGTAACCTACCAAAATATGCATCCATTTTGTGGCATAAAATAATCCAAGTTCACCTTTCGGATTATTAGATGTGGGAGGAAGCTTTTTTGAGTTGTTACAAAAATTCACTAAGAACTAGAGAAACAGTTTAAAATATTTAAAACTCCATCTCATACACAAGGCCCAATAAACCATAAATCCTAGAAATGAAGTCAGCATCACCCACCGAAACCTAGATTAACAAACTAAGTACATCCTGGATACACAGAATCCACCCCACCCCCACCCCAAGCCCCAATCCTCAAAAAACACCTGTTTGCCTCCCAGGTACCTCTGACCACAAACAAACCGCAGACCTCTGCTCTATACTACAGAGTGCTTTTAGGGACCCCCAGTAAAGCCGAGACGTCCAGGAACCATCTACACACTCTTCCCAGGTTGGGGGATTGACGGGCTCTCGATACAGGCGGTGGGATCCTGTCTGCCGCTATCCACCTCTCGAAATCTCCAGAGGAAATGGGGCTTCTCTTCGACTTCTGAGCTCATCCAGACCCCACCCGGGACCCTTGGGGACACCCGCTCAGACATGGAGTGATTAGGGAGCAGAGGGACGCAGACAGCCACCCCCAAGTCTCGGGGAAGCGTAGGTGGCGGGGAACGGGACGACTCTTACCCGGAGACTGCCGAGCTCGAGGCGGGGGGTCGGCCGGGGCGGCTGCTGTAATCCTTTAGGCGCTGCCTGGCTGCACGCACTCTGGGCGGCAGGGACCCGCTCATGCTGGAGAACGAGCTGCGTCGGAACCGCGCGGCTGCGGTCACCCGGAGCAGGCCGGCTGCTCCTGGCGGGCGGTGTCGGCGCCAGCGGGGGCCTCGGCGCCTGGGGCTTCTTCCGGGCTCTCCCGCCCTCCGGGCTCCCCACCGGCTCCGGAGGCGGCAGCGGTGCGCCCGGAGCGAAGCCACGGTAGGGCCAAGTTGAGCGCCCGGTGGGTTCCGAGGCCGCCGTGAACCCCGCACTCCTGCAGCCGACGACTGTAGCCCACCTCTGCAGAGACAAAGGTTAGAAAAAGAGGGGGTGAGGCTCTAGGAAGGCAGAATGCGGGGGGAAATTCGCCTGGGAAATCAGGAAAAGGGCCGTGAAGGCAAGCGGCGCCTGCACATGACCAGCCGCAGCCAATGACGACCGCAAATAGGTCATAAAAAGGTCTATTACCAAGTTGTAAATTTTCTTCAAACAAAAAGGAATTTACTGCAATTCCTTGCGGATTTTGCACGTACAGCTTGCAAGCGCCATGTTTTTTTCCTCTCTTTCTCTCTTCTCTCCTGTTCTCTCTCTCTCCCTCTCCCTCTCCCCCTCCCTCCCTCCCTTCTCTCTCTCTCTCTCTCTCTCTCTCTCTCTCTCTCTCTCCCCCCCCATCTACCCCCTTCCTTCCTCCCTCCTTCTGTCTCTCTTCTTCATCTTCCTTCCTCCCTGCTCTCTTCTCCTTTGCTCTCTCTGCCTCTCTTGCCTCAGTAGTTCCTGACTCTCTCCCACCTTTTCTAGGAATTATTTTTTTCTTTTTTGGGTTGGCTCTATGTGAGAGGGAAAATGACTGGGGTGTACGGTGTACTGACCAGGCGCCTAGATTGGTGATCTTGGCAGTCACCTCCCTCCAAATCTCCCCTTACAGGGGGCACTCGACTTCCCCTCCCTCCCCTCACAAAGCCCCCGCTCTGGAAGGCAGCCAAGCACTTTCGGGTTTTGCCCCTCTAATTTCTTGGCAAGACAGCGTCAGTGATCTTGCGCGGGAAACCTGGAATCTGCAGGCCAAGAAATCAAGCTCTCCTTCCTAACCCCTCTCCAACATAAATTGGGGGCCCTCCCATTTCTTGGGGTTTCTGGGGTAGGAGAGTCACCAACCAGCTCAAAGGCTGGAAATGGTTTTAGATACTTGTCAACTTCTCCAAAATAACAGTTTGAGCTCCCAACGTCTGGCTTTTATC
The DNA here is from genome assembly GCF_057876585.1 of Rhinolophus sinicus. Classification (NCBI taxonomy): domain Eukaryota; kingdom Metazoa; phylum Chordata; class Mammalia; order Chiroptera; family Rhinolophidae; genus Rhinolophus; species Rhinolophus sinicus. The sequence continues at coordinate 164,106,759 of NC_142517.1, read as the reverse complement.
TGAGCAGAAACACCCTCCTGCTCAGTCCTGGGTTAGAGGAGAAGCCACCTTTCTGGACCCCCTCTGAAACCCCTTGCTGTAAGTCTCCTCTAAGTGCAATTCTCATTTCAATGGAATTTAGTTCTAGTTTCTTCCCTCTTCTCTGGCCCCCAAAATGTTTGCCCATTATAAAGCCTATTCAATGCAGTATTGAAGAGGAGAGAGGCTTCATTTATTCAGGAAAAGAGGGACTCCCCAGTTTCATCCTTAGGGGGGAAAGTCATTTTTCTTCAAAGGCAGGGGTCACATTCCCTTAGCACCTCTGATATGAGCTGCTCCAGTGAACCTCGGCTGAAAGTAAATGTCCTTGGCTGGCCCCAGCAGTCCCTCCATCATTAATGCACCGGCATGGCCATCCAGGCTTCAGAACCTTCCTGAAAGAGGTAACTCCTCCCCCGACCCCCATCCTTTCAAGGACACTGTCTTTAGACTTCTAATATGTTTATAAATATTTGCATTGGATATCTATGTGTAAGTTCTCTGCTATTTAACATCCTCACACCCAGTAACTACCTAAGTGGACGTGGACTTAAGCAGGAAGTGCCTAGCACCCTCTGCAGATGGCCATTTATATTCCTTGAAAAAGTTTCGATGACCTTGGATGTTTCTGATTAAAGGACTTCTGTTGCCATCTGTCAGCAAAAGTCATATTCTTTCTGGAAAAAGTCAGTGGGTTTTAACTTTGCTGGAGGGAACCATAGCAGCAGCCAGAGTCCATGAAAATGTTCTCTCTTCCCCTGTCTACCCCCAGATGCCCAAGGATTCAGCAAACAGGGGAAGTAAAGGACACAAGTTTGGGTGTGAAATAACACCACCTTCTGCATTGAATAATAAGACAATGTTTTTAATTACACAGAAAATGGGGCAGGTTGTTGGGTCCTCCCAAACTAGAACACTTTACACTGGTCTATTATACATGTGGAACAGAACAGAGATTGTTCAATTCTAAAATTTTCTGAGATATAATCTCAATTGTCAATTTTCCTCTACCCAAATAAAAGCAGAGCTTTATGGCCTTCCTTTTCAGCTTGGGGAAGAAAGGCTAGGAAAAGACTCTTTGCACTGAAAAGGCAGCGACATTTGCACTTTTCCCCCTGTGCAGAAGTAAGGGGTGTGCTGAGCTTTGTGGAACCTCACAAAATGGCAGTCCCTGAACTGACTTTTCTCTAGGAACCATTGAAACCTACACCCTCTTTTGTGTGTTTCTGGTCCTTGCAAACAGAGAAACTAAATCACTTAGAAGGCTTGGTTCTTTCATTCAGTGTTAACATTAGAGGGTTCTGTTTTTCTCTAAATGGTTTACAGACCTCTCTAAGAAGACTCCCTAAGCAGCCCAAGGCAGAGAAGCAGTCACCTGGGTTTGCAAAGGGTTCTTTCAAAATTTATGCAAATTTCTGCAGCAAAAATATTTGCTCGTTTGTTGCCGCAACCCTTGAATGTTTACAGATTTGAGCCAATTAGAAGGGCATCTTCTGCTCTCGTCACTGCGAATCTGTCTGCATGAAACACCGGGATGATGGGTTTCTAGCCACTGTAGGAAAAAAAAGGTGGTGTGTGTGATGTGTAATTCCCCAAGCTCTGTATTTGGAGATAAATCTATGCTTTCCACATCTACAAAGGAAACATGTATCTACATTTATTACCAACACTTTTTGCACATGTGCAATCTATGTATATGTACAAATCCACCAAATATATACCAAAAACATTACCAAATTTGTATATGTACAAATACTCAAATATACCAGTAATTGCAACAGTTTTTCTATACATAAGCTACGATTTTACCATGTGGTTAGGGCGATGATGGGGCCAGAGGTACAGCACTTACAGAGCAGCACAGAACACAGAGGAAATAAGGACATTTTTACCTCCCCTTCCTTCCGTTATTTCATCCATCCACACACCAGGTCCCCCATCTGGTAGAGTTCTGCCCAAATCAGTGGCTCTAAACGTAATATTGGGGGAGTATTCTTGAGGCAGCCAATTTTGCTAATAGAGGAATCCTATAAATGGAGGGCAGCGGGAATTTAGCCAGCACCAGTTTCTGGCCAGCTTACTGTCCCCCCACCCCCAGGCTGTTCCTTAGCCATCCTTTAAGGTACTTGGCATCCTTGCTGTGTGTCAGCCAACAGCAGTCTCAGGCAGCACACAGAGTGAAACGTTTCCAAATCCAGCATGCACGTTTGCAGCTGTCTCCCCTCGTGCAAATGTTTCTTAAGCCCTGAGCCACCCTTGACTTAAAATTGTCTTTCCTGGCTCAGGTCAGCCAATGCCGCAGCCACAGCCTCCTCCATGGATAGAAAGTCAGATGGTGCTTTGCCACTGGCCTAATCAATGCCAACATTTCCCTGGGCCTTAAAGTGGCATGCAAACAGCCCGCCAATGCCTGAGGGGGTGATCTAGGCCTAATTTCATTTTCTAGGATTCCATTTTCTTACCTCTGCAATAAATGCCACTCTGGAAATTAAAATGTACCTCTTTAAAAATAAATGCATCTAGAAAAAGCAGAGAGCTCTTCAATGTCTACCTGATAAAGGTGCTTTCCCTTTTGCAGGGAGAAATGTCAGTTTACTTGAATTTCTCGTGTTCGCTCCTGCCCCTCTTCCCCCTCCTTTTCTCTCATAAAATGGCAGCTGCAGGAGCAGCCTCGAATGGAAAATGGATATCTTGTTAATAACAGATCCCAAACCCCAGCATCAGTGTGGGCTCAGCGGAATAAGCTGTGGTGTAACCTGGCTCCGGGTTGTCCCTCACTGGGCCTACAACTCGAGTCCTTTGTGAAGTTCAAAGCTTTCACAGTATCTTAGCAGGGTTACTTAGAGCAAAATAAAGCTAGGCTAGCCTAGCCAGTCCTCTCTGGAATGAAAGAAAGCGCCCCCTCCCCTACATTTATTTATGTATTTTTATAGTGTGGGTGTATGTAACCCCCCACCTCTTTTTTTATCAAATAGAAGCTTTAGCGGGACATTGCCTTCATGTGAGCCCAGGCAATTGTTCCTGACTCAGGAAAAGAGTTATTTGCGGCGCTCAAAGACACTAGCTCTAGAAAAAGATTCATTTCTTTATTAAGGAGCTAGCTAAGTTCTGGAGCGGTTGTTTACACTTGGATTTTTCTGCATTTGCTCTCAGGGCTTGTTTCAAATAGGTGAAACCATCCTGGAGAACAACAGAGGACGTACCAACCGACATCTGAGACACACACTGCAAGTTGGCTCAAAATGGGCGTGCAAACAAAGCGAAGGGAATACAAATAAATATGGCACCTACTCAAAAAACAAAACAAAACGGAATCACAGCGGTGGCCACAGTATAGACACCTAGCATTCAGGGAACACCAAAACGAAAGCAAGTTGAGAAAGCAGAGGCATTCCACAAAGCGACTTGCCAGAGTGAAAAGTTAATGAGTGAAAATGTTATAATTGGCTTTTCAAGTATTCATTCACTCTAGATGATTACATTGTCATAATTTGTATAGATTATAGAAAAATCATTAAATGTCAACTTTGACATTGCCCTGAAACTTTTGTCACTGGCCCAACATTTTCCCCAAGTTTAAGGAAGCTGCAGAGCCGGGACTACACACTACACTCTTCAGCTAACATGTGCTTTTCAAATATTTGGCCCAGACTTTTCCCAGAGATACTACATTTACAAAATAAAGAAACCTTTTAGGAGTAAACAAAAGGCACCCGAACCGTTATTACAAAAGCAGAAGGAAAAAACATAAATAATACATTTTAATCAAAGTAAATATTCTGCAGGCATAATTTTTTAAAAAAATTAATAGACTTCTTTTAATTTACTCACCATAAAGAAAAGATTCAAAATGTTCAAGTGCACTTGTTTGATTAATAAAGCATTTTATATTCAATTATTTAGTGCTAATCATTAGGAAGTTTATGTTGTTGAGGCAAATCACCAGCCCAAACATTAAAAACTACCATTATAAAAATATCGCTACAAGGTAGGATCAAATTACCCTTATATAGGACAGCTCAAGTGCTGCTTCTATACCACACTAGAAACTTTTTTAAACACCCAAATCCCTCTCAAAGCGCAGAAACCTCAAGAGCAGTGACATGAAGGTAGCTTGAAATACACGTAAAGTCTTTCCAACAAAGAAAATAGGTGATGTCCACCAGCATATGTTGATCATTAGCTTTAATAGTCAATGGTAGAATTTTAAAGGTCGAATTTAATTCGTTGGGCCTTCAGCTCTGTCTTCCTCCAGCTCTTGGGCTTCCTTTTTAGTTTCCCCATCCTTCACCTCTTGTCGGGAAACCGGGAATTTGTCTTTGTTGTTCTCCTTTTTCCATTTCATTCTCCTGTTCTGGAACCAGATCTTTACCTGTCTCTCGGTGAGGGCTAGGGCGTGGGAAACCTCGATTCTTCTCTTTCTGGTCAGATAAGGGTTAAAAAGGAATTCCTTTTCCAGCTCCAGGGTTTGGAAACGACTGTAGGTTTGTCGTCCTCTTCGTCTACCAGGAGCTGCTGATTAAAACAAACAAAAGAGGAAAATAAACGTTTTAAACGTGTAATCGTGCCTCTGCAGGTTGTTGGAGGTTTCTGGAATGGGTTTAAGGGATGGAATATGCACAACTCTCTTCAGTTGATATATACAGAATATGCAGGCAAGAGAGAGAGAGAAAAGGTCTTCACAATTATTCGGTCCGCATCATCTTGGTTTCTCCTTTAAGGGGGTAAAAGTCTGTATTACTTTATGAATAAGAGCCACTGTAGGTACACAAGTAGAAGAGGGAGAGGAAAGGGAAGTTTTAAAGCTAGAACGTGAAATGAAAGAGTTCTCCCCTTCTCCCCGCTTAAAAAAAAAAAAAAACTGCATCCCAACCTTGTGGTCTCATCCAGGGAAACATTTGAGAAGGAGACGAGCTCTGATTTAAGTGGTCTGGGTCCTCGCCAATATTACCACTGGACGATTTACAGTCAGGATATTGTACCAGCTCGGCCTCTTGCTGGGTCGTAAAAATCGGCTGTCTCTGTAAGTTATCGTATCCGTAAAACTTCGCGGGCTCCCCGTGACAGGCAATCCCGCCGCAGGGGGGAGGCGGCGGCGGAGGCGGAGGATGCGGAGGAGGAGGGGGGACGGCCTGGTAAGCTGCGGCCGGGCTGCCCCCGCCGGGGTGGAAGTAGTCTTGGCCCGGGCCCGGGACGCCCCCACCACCGCAACCCGGCCCGGCGGGCGGTGGCGACGGGTGCGGGTGCGCGTGCGCCTGCGGGGGTGCGTGCGGGAAGCCGGCGGCGCTGTTGCCATAGAGCTGCAGGGCGGCGGCGGCGGCGTGGCGGCCGCCGACCTCAGGCGCGAAGTGACAGTCGTAGTAAGTGGGATTGATGGCCTCGCCCGCCGCGGCCGCGGCCGCCGCAGCCGCCGCCTTGTACTTGGAGTACAGCGGGTTCACGAAGTACGAGCTCATCGGGGCGGCGGCGGCCGGGGACCGAGGGAGGGCGGCCCCGGGCGGGCGGGCGGAGCGGAGCAGGCAGGGAGCGCGCCGCAGCGCGGCTGCACTGCCGCGGGGGCCTCTGGGGCGGCTGCTCACGCTGCTGGGGCAGCCGGGTTACGTTGCTGCTGCCGCCCGCCCGCCCGCGCGTGGCCTCTGAGGCTCGGCACCCGCGGACGCTCGGCTACTGGGCGCTCATGCCCGGCTTTCGCGCCTGCCGCCTCGGCCTCGCGCCGTCCCTCTCGCGGGTCGCGGGGCTTCACCCAGCCCCCACGTTCACCGCCCTCCCGGCCTCTCCCTGCGCGCGCCGGCTCGGCCGCAATTTAATCGCCGACGCCCCGGGTGACCTGCCCTGCTGCCTCCAGTTTCCTCTCAGGCACCAGGCGGCCCTGTACGCACCGGGACAAGAAAAAAAAGTGCGCCCGGCCCACGGGGACACTCTTTGGCTTCGGTTTACAAACCCCCGCTCTGAAGGGAAAAGAAAAAAAAAATCACCCTCTGCCCGCCACCTCTCACCTCGCCCCCCCCCGCGGCCCCCTCCCACTGCTCTCGCCGCCGCCGCCGCCGCCGGGGCTGCCGACCCGGTGCGCCCCGGCGAGGCATTTTCGCACCACGCCACTGCGCGGAGAGGGAGCCAGATGGGGGTGAGATAACCGCGCGGAGGGATCCGAGGCGATAGCGCTGCTCCTGATGGGACGCCTCACACTGGCAGGGAGATGCCTCCGCCGGCCTTAAAGGGGGCCCATAAAGCCGCACTGCCAAGGGTTCGCCGTGCCCCCGGGGCCCAGCGAATGTGGGCAGCGGCCGGCGGAGTGGGGGCGCAGCGGTGCCTTACACTTGGGGGGTGGTGGTGGGAGGCAGGAAGGCCACTCCCAGGAGGGTGCAGAGCAAATGACTCCCTCCTCCGGCCCCTAGAGCAGCCCCGCAGAAGTTGGCTGTGGCTTTTGCACTTCTGGACGCGCGGGCGCAGCCTAGGAAACATGGGCAAGCAGTGTAGACGGAACGGACCGTACTTTTTAAGTTAGATCCTATCCAAGTGGTTTGATTAAAAGCCACAAGGGTGACCCCAGAACCTGTCATTATCAAAGCGAATCTAAGCCCTGTCCAGCCGAGCGGGCCTTGTGGAAATGAGATGTACACTTACCCTTGACGCACTGCATGCCTGGCTGAGGCTCCCAGGTTAATTGATATTTAATGGAAATCATGCCCATGAATATAGTTTCCATCATTTCAGCCTTGATAGACGTCAGCACCAAGCGCAGGGGGGAGGCTGAAGAATGTGGGGAGGGAGGCATTAGCATTGCTGAGGGAGTAAGTAGAAAAGCGGACAGAAATGTTCCAAGGAGGGAAGGAGGACTCACGTTGGGGTGCGTGGTATTTCCTTGGGCAGGACGCGCGGCTCCCGGGTTTCAGCCCCGGTGTGGAGCGGACCAAAGCAGGCAGTGACCCCGGGCGGAGCACGGGGGACCGACGCCCGTGAGTCCCCCCATTGAGCCTCCGGGGCCGGCGTTCGGATCCCGCCGGTTCCAGGCAGTTGCAGGCAGCACCCATCTCCTGTTAACCATTCTAGTTCATCAGCCAAGCCTGTGTAATTACTACCAAGAGCGGGCGCGGGGCTGAGCTTTAAAAGTTACTATTAATAATTTTTCCAAAAGAAAAGAGAAGGTTCATCCTAGCTTGTGAGCGATGAGAAAGAGAACTGTCCTGAGGCATGTGGGCCAGTCGAGTCGAGTGTGAATCGGAAAATATTCCTGATTTTTGAAGCTCGCTCTAAAGCCGCTTTGCGTTACACCACCAACCGCCTTGTGTCCCCCACATATTTCCCCCCTCTCTACTCCCGTTTTAATGTCCAATAAATGTAATAGGTCTCTGTTGAGTTTTCCCTCACCTACTTGACCATTTTCCTGTGCTCTTTGGGTGACCGAGCCCCTTTCCCTTGGGGATAATCCATTGTGAGGACGCCAGGCCCACGGGCCTTGGGAACCAACCTCGAAAACACGCCCTGAGCCCATCCAGGACGCTCCTGCTAACGATGACACACACTACCGCCGGCTGTTCACGCCAAATGCAAATGTCTGAAAATCCCAGACGGCCCCCAAAGGAGCAGCAGGCGAGTGATTTCAACTAACCCCACTCCTTGTGGGTTGCCCCAGCCTGAGAGTGTGATCTTGAGATAAGTCCAGGAGAGCTAAATATCATATTTTGCAAATGAAAAAAATAAGGTCGATATGGAAAGGCATAACAAGATAATAACGTCTAAGACTCTTTCAATTGTTTTTACAGGGAAGGGCTGGAAATGGTTAAAGTAAACGGATTGCTAATACATCTCCAGATGATAAAGTCATGGTTTATTTAGTTTTTAAATTAGTGGAGTGCAGGAGACTTGTGTTTTGCGCGTGGGGGTGGGTAGGGTGTGTGTGTGTTTCTGCCAGTTATCCCCAGGTGAAACTTCCTTTAAATCCTATGGCGAATGAACCGGATTCTGACAGTTAATGATTTGTATTCCGGTCTTGCAAATACCCAATTAAAAGAATATTATTTTCAGCAAAGGTTTCGAAGTAACTTTGTATCGTGCCTTTTTTATTTCACTGTTTGGTGTGTGTGTGTGTGTGTGTGTGTGTGTGTGTGTGTGTGTGTGTGTGTGTGTGTGTGTGTGTGTGTGTGGTGTGTTTAAACACTCGATAAAAGAGTGGGTTTTGAAATGGAATGGAGAAAAGGGAGAGTGAACCCAGATCTCAATAATGCAAGGCACCATCTAGATCTGTGTGGTTCCTGGAGGATGAAAAAGAAATACAAATACAACAAAATTCATTTCTACACATTCTGGCCTAATTAAGAAAACATTATTACAACACAACGTTTCCTCTTGGGACAAAACACTTAGTTTTTCTTTCAAGCATTTTATTTATAATCTGAATGGGAAAAGAGAGCGATTAACTTCGCAAATAAAGATCTATGCTTTTACAAGCTTCTGTTTTGATAGAACGCATTAACTTACCATAACGTTTTATAGTTTCAGCTGTGCCATAGTCCAAATTTTCTGAAATCCTGACTAAGCCAAAATTTTATACCTAACAAACATGGCTACAGAATTTAATAGTGCACATTGCTTCTTTATTTGTTAAATTTATCCTAATTTGGAATTTAAAATAAGATTATAAATATTTTTAATCAAAACCTTCCTACACCCCCAACTCTTGCTTTACGAGATCACAAAGTGGAGCAACGGCGCTCTCTGGTGGCCAAATGCCACCTGGAGCCGACCGAGTTTAGCTTACCTTTAATTCGACTCAAACTATTAATAATTCCAATCTTGTTCTTCAGTTTGACTGGGGCTTGGATCGCTGACACTAATAATGCTTCATCCCTGTGATTGTCAACAAGTGAAGAGCAGCAAATAGGGGCTCCTGAATGCCAAGGATATTTGTGCTCCCAAGAGCTTCTAGTAGTGTCTTTTTCAAAAGTTTCCAGCCCTTCTTTTGCCAGACACAGTAGGTCCCCATTCTGTAATCATCCACAACTATAGGTTGGACTAGATTTAACAAAAATCACAATTTTCTAAATATCAACTGCAACAGGATTTTTTTCCCCCAGAGGAGCCAGGCACTTCAAAAAATAAAATATAAATTTTGTGAATTTTTTCTTTTAAAACTGTCACTTAGCGTTGAACATGAATATTTGCTATTTTAACTTTGTAATTTTAATTCTTCAGGCCCATTTCTCTGGGCAATGGGATGGGGGTTATACAGACCAAATTAAGAGCTTTTTGCTAGATCTCAGTGGTTGTCTGGAAAGGCCCCCTGGGCTGTGTTCATTGGAATGTCTATGCACAATAAAGGAGATTTTAAGTTTACATCAAAAGTCAAAGAATGAAATAAAGTGACTAAGCATTCTACTTTAATTTTTTTTTAAAGCAAAGACTTTAATCAGCTTAGGTGTTTCCTGTGAGGTTCATCATTTTTCTCATTTTCAAAAACACTTTCCTCCAACTCAGCAGTAACTATTATATTTTCTATAAGCAAATAGATATAATTTCCAATAATATGTTTGCTATTGAGTTTGGAGTGGAAGGCCAGATTTTTTTTTTGTAAAAAGGCATTTAAGTAACTTCATCTTTTCCAGCCGACCATGAGGCTGGGAGACCCTCGACCTAAGTAAATGACCCAAGATCACTAACTCACCCACCCCCAAATAAGAGGCCGATTTAAAAACAAAAAGAACAAGCTAGACCACGGCCATAGTCAAATATTATGAAGAGGCACCCACCGAAGGCTAATTCTAATACCCAGACCATTTTAAAAATCAGAAATACATCATCTCCTCCTTCCTACCCAACCCCGTTTTAATTTCCTAAGTGCTCACACCTCACCGGGCGTTCCCAAGCCCCTGCCTTCTTGGTCCAACGCAGTCTTGTTTATATTTTATTGTCCAGATTTTAAGACCTAGTTTTGTCTGCATTTTTCCTTTCCTCCTACAAACACAAACATCAAAATGAGATGATTTCAAAGCGAAGCGCCGGGCCTGTCGTAAACTCATTACCTCCAGACGTCTCGCCGGCTCGATGGCTTTATGACACCTTGGCTCTTCCTGTTTTCAAAGAGCCCTAGGTATCGGGTTGGCCGCAGGGGTGGGGGTACGCAGCACCTTCTGCCGGATCTGGGCCTTGGCTTTCCCTCGCCGCCCCCCTCTGCTTTTCCTTCAAGTCCCCTCTTTCATCAGGAACCCCCAAAACTCTGTCTTCGCCCTTGCCTTCCGCCCAGCTCAGGCCGCCCGGCGCCGCCGCCTCTCCGGCCTGCAAAAGCTGTGCTGGGCCCGAACCCTCACTTACAATGACCTTCATTTTAGCCTCTGAATGAGGCCCTCAGAGGGCCAAGCTGGGGGCTAAACGAGCACAGAAACTGGGTGAGGGAGAGGGGGCGGTGGGGTGAAGGTAACTGCGGAGGAGAGCCTTGACCATTTTGATCTGCTAAGGTCACACTGGGGCTCCTGTGGGGAGGGGCGGAAGCTCACAGCCTGACCGGCTCAGCCTTCCGGGAGCCAGACAGACCCGCCGTGCTTCAGGAGTTGCTCCAGAGTGCAGAGTTGGCCTTTCCCTTGTTTGGAGAGGGGGTCGATGGCTGTGACTACATGATCAGAGAGAGACGTGGGGTATGGTATGCCAGCGCCCCAGCAAGAGGCTGCCTGCTTTCTCGGGCCTTTCGGCTCCTCTGTGCACTGCTGCAAGGCTGACACTGGTTCCAGGGCACAGAGTTCGCTAAGGTGCTGGAAGCAAGCTGAGGGAGAGACCGGACCGCCACCCCCGCTTCCCTCCCCACACACACCCCGCCATGGTCTGTGCTCTAAGCTGGGTTTGTCCACACAAAGGGAAACTCGGAGGCAAATCAGAAACATCTCTCAGGTGGAAGGACCCGGCTTTTTAGCAATGTCTCACTCGCAGAGACGGGAAAGAAGTTCCTGAGGGTGATATTTTGCAGAAAGACAGAGAAAGCAGGCACACAGCGTTACGGGCCAGCGTCTGGGCTCCATTTGATCAGATCAGCATTTATTGGTAGGAAGCGGTAACATTTACAACTGGTCCTCAGGCAGGAACCCGGCGGGCCTACACCCGCGGCCCCACGCGAGGCGAGCCCTCCCGAGGGCAGCGGCTCCTCCAGTGCACTGAATAATCCCCACCCCGCCACTCCAGAGGCCCTGGGCTCCTCTTTCTCTCTCCTTCCAGGTCTCAGTCGAGGGCCGCGGGCTTCCTGAGGAAAGGGGGCTTTCATAACCGGTGGGCTACCCGGCCGGGCCTCGGCGAGTCTCCGCACTGCCGTCGCTCTGCCTTCATTCTCGGAAGTGGGGCGCGCGTGGCCCTGCTTGAGCAGCGCTGAGGACTAAACTACAGCACTTTTCAGAAACATGGAAGACATTTACAAAGGAGAGGGCTGCTCGAGCCAGCGTGCACTCACAAAATACAGCATTTCCTAAGGAACCAATGGGGCAGGAAAGGGAGGGCACGGGACAGGGCAAAACCCCAAAGCCACTTGGTTTCTCCAACACATAAGCGAGCACATATAGAGTCCCCCAAATACCTCACAGAGACCAACCACACAGTCACTTCTACCTAAAAGGTGTGTGTGTGTGTGTGTGTGTGTGTGTGTGTGTGTGTGTGTGTAATGTCCGTATCGCGGAGAGTTTCTGGAAATCAAGCACCCACAAAGAAAAAAACCCACTGCCTTTGCAAAACAGAGCGGTCCCGCCGGCGCCGTGCCGGGTCAGTCTCCTTTGGGACATTTCTCCTTGCTCATCTTTTTCATTTTCATCCTACGATTCTGGAACCAGATTTTGACTTGTCTCTCTGTGAGATTCAGAATTCTTGCCACCTCGTAGCGCCGGTCCCGGGTGAGGTACATGTTGAAGAGGAATTCCTTCTCCAGCTCCAGCGTCTGGTACTTGGTGTAGGGACAGCGCTTTTTCCGGGTGGAGCGAGCGTGGATCCAGTTTGCTGCGGGGTTGTCTATGAAGAGGGGGGTTTGGAGAAGGGGAGCGAGGGGCGGAGGGGAGGCAGGGAGAGACGACAGGGTGGGGGAGAGAGGTCGTTAAATTAATTTCACCAAGGATGGTCGCTTTTCACAACTTGGGGGAATTATCATAAAAAAACCTTAATGCCCGCGCTCTGTTTACCGTACAAACCGCGCACCCAGGGTAGGTGGTTATGGGAAGCTTTTTTATGGATGTGTGTTGCTCGCCTAGGCTAAGGTAGGCGTCTAGACGTTTTTATAGGTTAGTAAAACTATCAGTTTTGCACATTCGAGCCTTACAGGTTTCAGCAATAAATCAGGGGGCAATTTCTTTTGCACTTACTTGGGTCAAGTTGCTGCTGTGGTGGCTGCGGATGCTGCTTCTCCTCCTCCTTCAGCGGGCAGCCGGGGCTCGGGTGGTCGCTGCAAGCCGAGGGCTCCGACGAGCCGCCTGTCCCGGCCCCAGCCCCAGCCCCGATCCCTGCCCCAGGCCGGGTTCCCCCAGTTGCCGCTGCCGCCTTGTCCCGTAGGAACGAGTTGCACGAGAACTCGGGGCCGCCGCTCCCCTGGGACTCTCGGGCCGCAGAGCACTCAGTCTGTTTGGAGGAGGAAGACGAGGAAGTGGAGGAGGAGGTGGAGGTGGCGGCGGTGGCGGCGGCGGCGGGGGTCGGGGCCGCTCCGGTTTCAGGCTTAATCCCGTAGTGGCGCCTGTTGGGTGGGCCGCTGGAGCCAGGGCTGGGGCCAGGGCCCTGGCCACCGCCGCCTCCACTGCCGCCGCCGCCGCCGCCGCCCGCGCCGCCCGGGAAGCCGGGCAGCGGTTCCATCCAGGAGCGCATGTAGCGGCTGGGCTCAGAGGCTGCGGCGGCCAGGGGCGGCGGGGGCACGTATGGGTGGTAGAGGCCGCTCATCGCCGCCGCCGCCGGGGGCTGGGAGGGCACCGCGGACCACGAGGCAGAGAACACGGCCGATTTGGGGGCAAAACTACACGAGGCAAACTCCGCGGCGGCGGCGGCCGGGCTGTCGGCCACACCTGCGGGCCTGCCCTGCGCGCCGGGCCCAGGAGGTCCGAAGCGCGCGGCGAACACCTCGTCGCCCTCATGTCCTATGAGCGAGTCCACGTAGTAGTTGCTGAGGGTGCCACTGGAGGACATTTTGAAGCACCGTGCGCTCCCACCCAAGGTTACACTGCCCGCCGCCGCGCCGCTCCCCGCCGGCGCCCGAGCCGCCGACTAGTTCGCAGGCTGCAGCCTCCACCATTGGTCGCGCGGCCCACGTGATCATATTTACCAATACCAAGAGTAAATCAGTCCGCTAAACTGGGGGCTGCTGTGATTAAAAAAAAAAAAATCATCATCAACATAAGCCATGCAATTAAAGCCCGCGGGTCCCGGCCAGTGCACCGGACTTGGCACAGCCTGGCTCGGCCAGCTCGGCAGCTACTGGGACCACACGCCTGACTGCGGCCGGAGGAGGCGCTGGGGACTATTTGTTCGCTTCCTTTTGCCGCCCTTGGTCTTGCAGTTCGGTCCCGGCTCTGCCTCCCCAGCGCCTGGGCTCCCAGCTACCGACTGCGCGTCCTGGGCTCACCGAGAGTTTGGGCACAGCCGGGAGCAGCCGGGGTCGCGCAGGCCTGGTGCGGCCCCTAGCAGCCCGGCCTTCAGAGGCGGCCCCCTGGCGCCCGAGGGGAGTTCTTCTCCCTGTGCCTCTCTCCCTACTCAAACCCACCCCCTCCTTACACATACCCCCCCACACACACGCTCTCTCACAGCTTGTCGTGTTGTTTAAAACAGGTGGAAGACCTCTGTAATGATATTATGCCTTTCAATAAAAATTTTATGAGGTGTATTTGATTATAGATTAATGTGTCCCTAATAAAACGGACGGATGGAGCAGCTTGGAGGGTCCCCTCCCCCTACGACACTCACACACGCCCGCGCAGCCACACACACCCCCGACGTGAGGCTGAGCACACGCCGCGGCCCGACGGGTGAGCTGGAGAGGACTTGACCCGCGCGCGGGCTGGGCGCAGCGGCGGCCACAGACGGAGCTTCTGTCTGCCCTCGAAGCGGCCGGCAGGCTGGCGAGTCGGCACCGTGCGGACTGCGGCGGCCAGCGTGCCTTGTCTTCTCCGGGGCTGCTAGAAAGGCCCTGGAAGAGAATATACCATAGGGCAGAACCCAAATGGTAGCGCAGGCCCGCGCCCGCCCGCCGCCCAGACCCTCCCTCCAAGTGGCCAGCAGGAACCTCATCTCCCGGGGCAGGGCCGCTTTGCCTGGTTCCCACTTAGAGGCCTCCAAGCCGATGCCTGAGATGTCTTAAAAATGGCCTGGTCCTTGGGCCACTCACTTCCGAAATCTTTTCTTTTCTTCTTTTCTTTTCTTTCTCTTTTCTTCTTTCTCTGTCTTTCTCTCTCTCTCTCTTTTGCCTCCTGAGGTAAGGCTAGGCAGCCTTGAATCTGAGGCAAATGCCCATTGTCACTCCCAAATCCATGGTACAAAGCCTCGGAAACTCGGCTGGGAGCCGAGACAAAAGCAGCCGGGAGCCGGCAGCGGAGGATATAGTCCTCGCTCTACAAGTTGCTCAGCGCACCCTTGGAGGGCTCCCAGCCCACCTCGAGCCCAAAAAGAAGGGGGGAAATGGCTACTTCTGGCCTGATTGTCTTTGCCAATGGCTTTCTAATTTTGTTCCAGTGTTGCTGCCTTTGGCTGTAGCGCGGGTTTTCCTCGGAGACATGGACCCCTGTCAACAACTAATGGAGCTCCCCACATAGCGGAGGAGACCGAGAAGTCAAAATTGCCCACCTTCTCCTGCCCAACCAGTGGAGATCTGGACAAATGGATTCCAGTGTTCCCAACCTGGCATTCCTTCCGAGCAGGCTCTCTTCCACCCTTAGGAAATGGATCCTCTAAAGGGTTCTGTCTTGGAACTGGGGCAGGTTCTTGGTTTTGAGGAGGAAATTTAAAACTCTGAATAAATACGGAGTCTGCCAGACTCCCTGGATGAGGGCTGTAAGGCTTAGAGCCCATAAATATATTGTTTTTAGAAATGAAGAACAACGTTTTTTGTGAAGCTGCTTGAAGCTGTTGGAGACTCTTTGAAACTGCAGCACAACCAGGGGTAACGAATTCTCTGTCAGCAATTCTCCCCAGGGCTTCTCCTCCCTTCTCCCTGGCAAGACTAGATAAGTCTGCAATCTCTTGGGCTGAGGATCCTGCAATATATATACTGGTGAAAGCTGGAGTTTTCCAAGCCATGGTGGCAGCTGAAACATTGGACTTCATAGGAAGTCATGTTTATGTGCAAATTGTCTTTCGGTCACCCTTTATACATTTTCTTGCCTCCCAGATACAGTGGCTCCAACCAGCATTTTGTAATTAAACAGAGGAAGGATTTACTGGGGAAAATCTTCTTTTCCTTAAAAACAATTTCATGTGTGCCACTAATAGGTAATGACTGAGCATAAAATTTTTCCATAAGGAAATTAGGGCAAAGCGGGATGGCAAAACTCATCCATCCTCTGCTTTGCTGTGGCCTGGCTGTCTTGTGCTTGGGATGAGGGTGAGCATGAGGGAATGGGGGGCAGAACTGAATCCGATGCAATGCTAAACGGAGCTTGTCCTTGCTCCTGCAATGGAGGCCATGCAGTTTCCAGGTGGTCAAGACTGGTTTCAACCCAGCCCCTGAGGATTTCACGCCAGCCAGAAATTGCCAAGACCCTACTGAAAGCATTAAAAAGAACACAACTGAAACCAAAGAGAGGGAGCTCTGAGGAAAAAGCAGCTTGGGCACAGGCTTACTTACTCACCAGGCTCGGGCTAGAGAGAAATTTACACCCATTGAGAATTCAATTCAATCGTTGGGGGGTAGGGAAAAGAGGACTCTCTTTCCTCCCAACTATGGAAACAGCACACCCAGGCTGGGTATCACTCCCCCCACCACTGCCAAATTTCAGGACCCTAGGCCTGCTCCAGCTTCTCTCTTCCACATCCCTTCCCCTGCTCTCTATGCCTCCCCTCAACTGCCCCAAACAAGCAGTTTGACAGGAAGAGAATCTCACCAAAAGTTTTCATTTCCACTACATTTCCATTTCAGAAAGCAGAAGGAGCGAACTCATTTCCAGAGTTTATTGCATTATACATGCGACCAGAACATGCACAGAAAAGACAGGTTGCTGTTGCACGCTATCAAACCACAGATGCACCACAAGGAAAGGCTACAAGGCATAAATCGTCAATATTCCATCTCACCAAGGACAATTGCTAAATTCATTTGCAAAAAGATACATTGTAATGTGCTTTTTAGGCCCCCTCCCCCCAAAACTTGTGGGTTTTCTTAATCTTTTTTAAATATATATGTAATTTAAGTACTTTTAAGTACTGATATTCAAAACGCCATGAGCTCATGGACTAATCACACACAGAGACCTTTTGTGTTAGGAAAAACATGAAAAAGTCACATTGCTGGATGGATGAATGGATTGATGGATGCTCTACAGTTCCAATAAGTTAAGACTCAAATGAAAATGTGCAGTAATAGTTACCCTGCATTACGATGAAAAATAATAATAAATTACACGTGCTAGTTTTTTAATATATATATATACATATATATATACTCATAGGGATTACAGATCACTTGCAGCACGAACAGAATGACCCCAAAGTCACATTCTAGCAGGAAAACAAAACAAAACAAAACAAAGAGCAATGAAGGTTTTGTTTCCGCCTTCCGAGTCCTCCAGCACTCGGCCCTGGAACTCAGTGCCCCCTCTTTGATCCTGGCCTTCCACGGGCCTCGGACCTAAGAGAAGGTGAGGTTGGCGGTCAGTTCTCGGATCCGGTTCTCTCGGCTCATCTTCTTGAGTTTCATTCGGCGGTTTTGAAACCAAATCTTGACCTGCCTGTCGGTGAGATTAACGCTCTTACTGATCTCTAGGCGGCGCTCGCGGGTGAGGTACATATTGAACAAGAACTCTTTTTCTAATTCCAGCGTTTGGTGCTTAGTGTAAGGGCACCTCTTCTTTCTGCCACTCTTTGCAGTGAGCCAATTGCTGGTTGGAGTATCAGACTTGATTTCCTCTAACAAAATTAAAGGGAGAAGAAGAAAAAAATCAAGAATTTTTTTTTTCTCTCAGTCTGTTCAAATGTACCCTTGGCCATGACCCCGCTGGCAGCCAGGCTGCTTTGGGAAATACTGGTATTAAACATTACTCACATGAGGTGGGCCCTGGAAGGGATTTGTAATTGATGCCAGATTAGTTTAAATGCCCCAAATGACACGATGGGCGGATACTCTCGCCCTCTGTGTCAGGGTTCTCTCTCTCAAGTTTCTGACCTGCACAAAACATTAGTACAACAGTAAACTTTCAGGATCTCCCCAGCAACATTCTAAGTGGTCAGCTTATGACAAGGCTGGAGTGGAAGAAAGCAAGCCACAGCCTAGACAAGCCTACCAACCCCATTGCTCCCTCAGGTCCCCAAGTCAGCCACGTTTTCCCCACTTCTCCGAGTCAGTTGGGGGAGCCCCATAGGTGTCCATTCTGTTTCAATATATAACCAAGGAACTGAGTACACTCCCTCAGTCCTGCCTGGGCATTGTTACATTCCCCAGATTTTCCTGAATTCTTCTGCCTTCTTGCCCTCACACAAAGGCATTCCCCTAGAAATATAGCTTCTTCATGTGGCCTACCTCTGGACACTGGCGGAGAGGCTCACGGGCAAGGTTCCTTCTCAAAAAACCAGAGCCCCTGGCTCTTTGCCCTAGCCCAGCCCTAAGGCTAGCTCTGTCAGGTGGGCCATGCAGATTCCATTCTCCCCTCTTTCGCCTTTGCCCCCTTTGCAAACGGATTACAAAGCTTGCTGCACTTTCCCCCAGACAAAGCCAAGGTTACCTAGCCCCACAGAGGCAGGGAGCTCTGTTCCCCCGGCCCAAGCGCCAAACAGCCAAGCCATCTGGTTCCCCTTGCCGCCTCCAAGCTCGCAAGATGCGGGGTGCATACACTTGAACACGAACACGGTGCCTTGGACCACCTTAAAATCATCATTGGGTGAAAGGTAAAGCTGGGACTGCAAATCTGAGTGGGAGAAAGGAGATTCTGGGGCCGTGTTTACGAGCCGCAGGTTTCATTTGCACTCCTTTGTTGCATTTCAGATCTAGCTCAGGAAAAATAAACCCGGCAAGCCCTTCCTCTGCTCGGGCGCCATCACGTAGGGCCAGGACTAGCCAGGAGGGCCAGGGCAACCGCGGAGAAGCGGAGACCATCTCCGGACTGAGACTGCTTCTCTAAAAGCTGAGAGGAGCTGCACCTGCGAGTCGGCCCCACCTGGGCTGCCCGGGCGGCGCTGGGCACCCAGGTGCTCCCCCTCTGCCGGGCTCCCGGGCTGCGCGCCCCGCTGGGGTGACAACTTTGCTCATACCGACCTTTGCTTTCCTTCTCCTGTACTTCGGGACTGGACACGGAGACCTCAGCCAGGCAGCTCCTCTCTTCTGGAAGGCCACCCTTGGCCTCGGGGCTCTCCACCTGGGAGACTTTGGTGGGCTCCTGGCCGCTTGCAGGCTCGTTCATCTTCTTTTCCATCTGCAGCTGGGCAGCCGAAAGCTGCGGCTTGGCCGCGCCGCGAGGGTTGAGCTGGAGCATGACTGTGGAGCTGCCTTCGGGGCTGTTATTGTACTCTTGGGTTTTCCCGGTGGCGTAGGTCTGACTCAGTCTAAAATATCCAGGGACAGGAACCTCGGGGTTCTCAACGGGACAGGACTCAGGGACCAGCCTCTGGTACGAAGGGACCTCGGCAGAAATGAGTTTGTTGCGCTTATCAGAATACATGCAGCAATTGGATTCTTCCTTAATGTTGGTGGTGAAGGAGCAAGTGGGGACTTGCTGTGTAACAGGTTGCTCTATTCGACAAGATCTGTTCGGGTCTGTCCAACTGTCTACTTGAGGTATATAAGGATGCACATTCATACCCATATTTTGGTGGTTCACTTCTCTTTTGGCCAGAGACGGGAGCAGTCCACAGGTTTGCATTCCATAGGTCCCCATGTCTGCGCTAGGTGGTGGCATGTACATGCTGGCGCTGCTCGAATAAAAACTGTCACTCCTGCAGGCACTGATCAAGGAATCTACTAAAAAAGTATTAGCAGCAGGAGAGCTGTTGGGAAAGGACATTTTGGGGAGGAATTTGAAGAAGAGAGATTGTGTCCTTTGTAGGCTGACATCTCTAGGAAAACATTCCCCGTGTAATTGTGGATGCCTCTGCCGACCACATGACAACCAAGCCAATGAGATTTGAAAATGGCCTTGAGCCGCAGCCTCCTCGCAGGTCACGTGCTCCAGAGCCCGGCCGGCCGGCAGCGTAAGCACGGACAACAGCGACATCTACTACGCGCCCGAGATAGTGCGCGCTGGAGACAACCCACCCAGCACTCTCCGCCGCCCGCCAGCTTACCCGGGGCTCGCTTGGCCCGCTTGCCCCACTCGCGTCCCCAACTCCGGCCTTTGGGCCCCGCTGGCGGAAGGAAAGGCTAGGCCGGAGGGGCTTCCGGGAGGATACTTTTGGGGAGGGAAGCCGGAGTGCGGTGGCGCCAGCGCACAGAAGCGTTTCCCCCCGGCATACACCCAGGCAGAACGCGCCCGAGAGGACCGGGACCCGGGCGGGGGTGGGGGCCCAGGCTGGTTAATTTTGTCCCGGGAAGCCTGGGAAGGTGAGTCGATTCCCTCGGCTCTGAGACATCCACCCCAGGTGTCCACAGAAAAACTCTCGCGCAAAGAGGCGGCTAAGGTATCCTGGGGAGCAGAGGCAAGAAGGGCCTCGAGGGCCGAGAGGCCAAGTAGCTGGCCGACCCCAGAGCCTCGAGGACCGGCTGGGCCCCGGCGCTGTCCTCTCCTTCGGCCTGCCCGCCCGGCCTCCGGGCCCCTCCGCGCCCCGGTGAGTTACCCGAGCCTTGGGCTTTCTGAGGAACCACACCCCGACCTCTGCGGGCCAGGCCGCTGGGAGCTTTCAGACCGGAGACAATCCACTCGTCGAGCAGTTTGCAATCCGCGAAAGAGGCCCTTGGGTTCCCAGCAGGAAAACTAAACTGAGGTTCTCCTCCCCACAAACCCTGATAAATGGAGGGCAAAGAGGAAGGAAGGAAGAGAAAAAGAAAATAATTTTTTCAAAGAGGAAAACTCTCGCCCTCAGACTCTAGAAGTTTTAGAAAACTGACAGGGCCAAGCAGGAGAGAGAGAGAGATGCAAAGGTGTCATTTGGTTCTTCTGCAAAGAAAAATGTTTTCCTTTTATGGATTTTGTAAAAGCATTGGTTTCTGACAAGTGCAAGGTACAAAAGGTTGTGGAATTTATTAATACATATTAAGGAGAATCAGGGCGATCAATAAAATTCTCATCTACATTCTTGGGCTACTTGGTAATTTTCTTGCTTTTGAAGGTTTTTAAAGAGTTATACCCGCTGTTGCCACACACGGGAAGATATTTTATTAACAAATCAATCGAGACTTTGTAAAGGATAAGATTAATAGTTAAGATTTAGCATAATGGCGTTCGCTTTATGAATTATTGAAAATTATACTATTGATTTTCCCCTTCACTACTAACTAAGGAGGTCAATTTTTGTTTTAACACAAATCGTCAAATATTAAAAGCTATACTTTTGTCAGAAGTTGAGTTTTATAGTTTTGGACAATTCCTAAAATTATTTGACATGGTTTTGCTTGGGTAAGGGGAGGGAGAAAAAAAAGGAGGTGGGGGAAGAATCTTAGTCCCCTGTTTCCTTTGGTGAGAGAAAGTTCTATAAAGAGGATTTGGTCTGGGGTTGTGGTCGAGCTCATTAAAGAACAACCACCATCACCACCATGGAAACTCGGAGTTTTATGAGAAACTTCTCCAACAACTTCCTCCCTCGTTCTCTGGTTCCAGGCGGGTGAGCAGCCTTTCGGAAGCTCGGGCCTCGAGGCAGCAGCGGGGAGCTTTAACCTTGATTTCCAGAGGCTTGCCCCGGTCGAGGGGCCGGGCCAGGGCGCTGGAGTCGTCCTGTGGCTTCCGGATCCCCTTCTCTGCATCCGAGAGAGGAAAAGGATCCCCCCCACCCCAACTCTGATCATGAACCAGTTCTCTGTCTGGGAAGGCATCCATGTTTTCTTCTCCCCACATTCCCTGTCATGGGTTGGCCTTGGATTTCAGGCCCACAGACTGAACTTGTGGGCAAATTGGGTTTCCACCTCAGCAGAACATTTCTTTGGAGCCCGATGCTCATTAAGTGCCCAGCATTCTGCAGGACTTAGTAGCCCCGTTGCTCCTTCACAAAAACGTTTTCCAACAAACTCTTTGTCCCCTCACCCCAAAAGGAATCTCCCCTGGCCTGGTGGGAACAGGGGTTGGGAATTATTTTCGGCCTTGGGACGGCTTCGTCTGTCCCCTCGCAGTGCCCTCGCCCAAACAATAACCCCTTTAAAAAAAAAAAAACAACTCTGCGGTGGCAATGAGACAGACCTTTTAAACCTTTATGCAGCTGTTCAAATACAACATCATTGTCAGGTTAAAAGCCTGGCGTCTCTAACTGCTCCGACTGCGACTGCAGGGCCGGCAAAGTTTGAGGTTTAAACATTACATTACCTTTCGGCAGGGGTGTCTGTTTTTAAGCTTGGGGGAGAGGAGTGAGGAAGGCAAAAACAAAACAAAAAGCAACTTTTAACTCCAGTCTGCTAAGATCCTGTTCAAAGCTAACAGCCACTGACCAGCACCCCGAAAATTGCTTTCTCACAAGGCAGAGATCATTATCCCAGCCACAGCTAACGGTGCCCAGGGCTGGACAAAGTGCCCGCTACCCGCGCCCTCGGCAGGCGCCCTGACGCCAGCCTGGCGCTCCAGCACCGTCCCTGTGCACCTCGGCCAGGGCAGCTGCCAGGAACTCGGTTATCCAATTCTCCCTGTACCACGCCAAAGGCAAGACTGTTCAATCTAATTGGGAATTTTATGCCCATCAAATGCCCTTTCATAATCTTTATTTATACATGAAGAAAACATGCAGGCTAAAAAACAGCGATTCCTCATGGACCGGGTAGGTCTTCGGTGAGCCAGAACAGGCAGAATCTGCCTTCTGAATGTGAGGGCTTTTCTGTTTCAGCTCCTGGTGGCTTCGAGCTCAAAGTCACCCCCCCCCCATTGAAATTGTTTTTAAATAGGTCTTCTTCACTCGCAAAAAAAAATGTGTATCAGATATAATTTTGAATCTATTATCACAAATCTAATTTATTCTTTTTCAAACTTCTGCCCTCACATCACCTCCTTTACGCCAGAGACTTCCACTAGTTCAGAGAGATTTTATCATAAAAATCAAGCAAAATAGTTTTAATACAAGAGAATGATATGGCAGGGGAGGATAGAAAGTTTGCCCAAGACCCTAAGGCTAAGATGAAGCAAATAGAATGAAAAGGCAGCGGCTTTCAAGGCCAACCTTATTTTGCTTACGAGTATCTAATGTAGCTGCATAGCCACTGTTCTCGATCATCCTTAGATCAGTGGGAGCAGTTACCATTAATAATAAATCAATATTGCACCATAAAGGAGATGAATATCCATGTTTATACCAAACATTCTTCTCTCCAGCAAAGTTCTCCCCCCCCCAAAAAAAATGAAAGGGTCACTTTAGCAAGAAATTAGTATTTGTAATCAAGGAGTGGCTTGCATCTGTGCTCTCCTGTAACCGGGAAGAACTGCAGCAGCCCCGGGCCTGAATGGACTTGGGTGCTCCTAGGTTCACCCTGAATTTGGGCCCTGAGCAGCCTGGCCTCAGGGTTGTGCCACTCTTTGGGGGCAGAGTGGATGGAGACAAATTTTAAAAGTTGCTTCCCCCAGGGGCCCCTCCGGGTTGCACGGTGCACCTCCCAGCCAATGTGAAAAGAAATCAAGAAATCAAGGGAGCAAATGGAGAGGCTGGGGAAGCTACCACCAACGCGAAAAGGGGGTCTATGGAGACACGCAAAAGGGCCAGCAGCCAGGGAGCCTCTTTCCATTGTAGACACAAAAGACTCCTACTCAGCGCATTTCCCCTCCACTTCAAGATCTGAGACTTTGGCTACTCAAGATACATGGCCACCCTGTATAAGCCCCATAGCTCTGAAGATCAAAAGGGCTCAGCCTGACCCCTTCTGTCCTGGACCTACCCCCCTCCCCCAACCAAAGTCCTGGTCCAATCCCCTGGCCTTTTTCAGGTCCGTCTTAGGTGCCACAGGGAGAAAAGGAACTGCGTTCTGCTCGGGGAGGCTGCCAGTCAAAGTCAAGAGGCCCCCTGCAAGGCCACATGCGCCCCCCTCTGGAGCCACCTAAAGAGGAACACAACGATATTTGGGGAAGGGAGTTCTCACCCCACGTGGACTGAGGTCCGAGTTAGGCCCCGGAAAATGTAGCTTCACAATAGCCAAGCTGGACCCACAGTCTGACAGGCTGGAGCCCGGGGTTCCCACAGGGAACACCCACGCCTCTGGCTGGCGCCTCACTGGGGTGCTCATGGCGCCTCAGCCACCGCTGAAGCAGATGCCAGCTCTCAGGGGTGGACCCAGGGCTTTTGATCCAGGGCCTGGAGGGAGGAGACAGAGACAGCGGAGTCAACCCAGGCCCGCACTAATTCCGGGGCTTGGGTGCGCTTCACTATGAACTTTGGGGAAGGGACAGCCACCCATCCTAGGAAGCTCACGTCCTGGAGCCCTCCCTTTTGGAACCTCCCTTTTGGACCTCTGATGGTGACACAGGCCCACCCCCATGTCAGGAACTTTGCAAAGGGGACACGGGCTAGAATGGCTCGCGGCAAGAAAACTGCTTCCAAGAGCTGGTCCCAAAATCGAACTCCGTGCTCAAGGCCAGCAGGCGACTTGGTAGGGTGTCCAGGAGTCTGTCAAATGCAAAGCCCGTTTGCTTCAAATGTATTCCCCATTCCACGACGCCTTGGAGTATAAACGTATCCCGGGACAGTCTGCCGATTCCCGCCGCCGCATCAGCTTAGCCTGGCCCTGGGCTCCCCAACTCCTAGTCCTGCCTGCGCCTCCCAGTCGCTACCGGTAGCCCCTGGCGCCAGGCACGACCCTGGGGGGAGGGGAGACTTCCTCGCCCAGAACGACCCCCTCCGTTCCGACGCGTCCCTTATTTTCTGGGACCACACTCAGCTAAGTTGCCGGCGCCCTGATCTGTTTTAAACAAAAGCCTTTTAATCGTCCCAGGAGGTCGGAGAGCGCGCAAAGCAGACGCGGTTTTTGGAAGGGGGTGGTCCTATCCTCATATCACTCTCTGCACTCAAACCAGTTAGAATATTGATTTCCCCTAATTGAATTAACGCGCAGTCGCATTACTATTTCGAAGTGCACATATTTGCCTTTTAAAAATCTCTCCTCGATACCACCAAGTTATAACAAGGTATTCTTTGCAACAGCTTTATCTTTAAGGAGACAACGATTAGGAGATCGCTTTTTTCAGAAATCTGGCTGGTTCCCTTATCTCTGTCTTTATACAACTTCCCACACCTCATGGCTGCTTAGCACAAACCAACAGCAAACAAACACCTTAGCGGCCGCCTGTTTCTAACGGGCTGATTGCTTATTAGAATCCAGTAACGGAAAGACTCGGTACCACAGCCTCTCTGCCAAACGCGGCTTCTGGAACGTGAGCACGCCCCCGTGTGGCTGTCCAAGGTCATGCAAACGGGAAATGGTATCGCTTGCCTAAGGTGGTGGACATACAAGCTTGATACAATTAGCCGCAGTTAAAAAAAAAAAAAAAAAAAAAGGAAGAAAGAAAGAAAGGATACATGGAGAGAGAAAGAAATAAACCATTTTAAGCTCCTGGAATGATCATACTACTAGGGCACTGACATTGTAACGGACACCCAGAATTCCAAACAAAGGAATCCCCTTCCGAACGAAATTATTCAATTGTAGGCTTTGTGTCTATTGCATCTTTCACCAAAGGTTGTGCGACGCTTTTGAGAACAATATATTTTCTTTTGTTTCATATCATAGAAAGCGCAATAATTTATTTGACAGTGTGACAATTTTTTTTAATATAACGAAGGTGTAAGTCTGAATAGAACTTCCTTTTCAAATGTCTGCTTTTTAAAAGCAAGGTTCTTCTTTAGAGCAAAGGGGACTATCTATGACCCCCCAAAAAACACCCCAGCATTTTCTAGCTGTATTAAAAACATTCTGGTAGACATTTTAATCAAATCAGTATTTGAAAAAGAAGTCAATTGCTATTGAATTACGCAAATGTTTGAAGGGAAATTAAGCTTATTGATCCTGAAATTAGGAATTTGCTTAGATTTATGGTGAGCCCCCATATAATTCTGTGTGGTCATAAATGTGTGTGGGGATCTGGATGTGTGTGAGCATGTGTGTGTGAGAGTGGGTGGCGGATGAATATCACAGAAGAACCTTAAGGCGCCTAATTATTCAGAAAGGTTAAAGGTGATGACCTTGACATTTTGGAAGTTCAAAGGCATACACTTATGCACTTATGTTTTTCCTTCCCCCCCAAAAAGCTTTGGCAATTAAATTTTTTTTTGCATTTAGAAATGCTTGCCTCTTTGGAAGAGGCATGCGATGCGTCTATCTTATGGATTTTTTTTTTTTTTTTACTTTGGGCTTATGCGAAGTTAAGAGTCATAAGATTCACTTTACTCTTTTCAGAGAAAGAAGCTTTCTCTCACTCCTCCAGTTTATTGCACATTGCGGAAATCTCTTTTGGGCCCACCAGAAGGTGTATAATATAACCCAATTAAGCTGTTTAGAACTTTGGCTTTTATGGTGTTGTCTAGACAGTTCAAGGTTTTGTAAACAGCCTGGCCTGGCCCTGCAACATAAAGTGCAGTGCAGCCCCCACCACATTCTTTAACTTGAAGGGATAAATGTGGTGAGAAGTGGGTCTGCAGCCTCGGGCCCTATTCCAGGAATGGGGCTTATCTTCCCTGGCTGTGACACCGGCAAGCACCCCAAGCCCTCTCTCCCCACTGATAACTTCCTTTCAGCAAACTATTTTTTTCAATGGAGGGTTCTAATTTTGGTTTCTTTTAAGGGACATTGGATCCTTGATACCTTGTTAAGAGTGAATTTAGATTTTCTAACCAGTTTTTTTAAAAATGGTTTTTGTTTTTTCAGAAATTCCAAGTTTGCTAGAATGGGGTGGGAGCAGTGTTGTTTTATAGGTTCCTGCTGCCCCGACCTCATTGCTTGGAGAAGGCAGCACCTGGGACACATCTTCAATTCAGAAATTCACCCCTAAAATGATTTTTAAAACCAGGGTGGCCTAGGTGAAGTAGAAAGGAACAATTCTTATTTTAATGGAATTAAAAAGCATTTCACTTGATTTTCAGTTGCATGGGGGTGAAGATTTTGGTCACTAAAATGTCCTAATCAGACACTAAACTTATTCAAAGAGGAAAATTCATACAGTGTATTGAAGCTGTAACCTCCATTTTACTAGAAACCATTTATTCACACACAAGACAGTGACTCATGCCTTGATACGACAAACCAAAGGTACATTTCCCAGATTTTAAATAATCTGCGTTCACCAAGTGGGAAGGGCAGGGTCCCTTAAACTCAGAACAAAAACAAGTGCCTTGCAGCGCCGGCCTAACTCTCTACAGATCCCACAGCGTCCCCACGCAGACCTGGAGAGAGGGAGGGAGAACAACAGCACACTGGCGGTAAAATTGTAAAGGGACGTTTGCATTTACCATTTTCCCCTTATTAGGATCCGTTCGGCCAAGTCCCCGGCCTCATCCGCAGGCTGCAGTGGTCGCTGGGAGGTCCCGAGTTGACCGTGGGAAGGAATGGTGGAGTTCCACAGAGAAGAGGCGTCATTAAACCCAAGAACATTGGGCCTGCCGAAGGCAGGCTGGTGGGGAGGAGGGTGAGTGAGTGGGGCTCAGGGGAGAGGGGTGCTTCCTGGAGCTCTCAAAATAAGGGATTTCCAGTGAAATACTGCAGACGGTCTCTGTTCAGTTTCTTTTCCTTCATCCTGCGATTCTGGAACCAAATTTTGACTTGCCGGTCAGTGAGGTTGAGCATCCGAGAGAGTTGGAGTCTTTTCTCTTTGTTTATGTACACGTTAAAGAAAAACTCGCGTTCCAGTTCGCGGATCTGGTACTTGGTGTACGGACAGCGCTTTTTCCGGGACCGCTGGGGGGCCACTGCAAGGCAAACAGACCAAGGGGTGAGAGAGGCCGCTGCCTGCCAACCCCCGCCCACCCTCCCGCCCAGGCCCGCGTGAGGGCCAGGCCTCGGCCCTTTGGGGACGTCCCCTGCCGCTGCTGAAAGGCCCTGCCTGCATAGTGGGGGATGATATATGGGCGGGCACAGGAGAGAGTGCGGGCGTGGACGTGTGTTCACGCCCGGACACACACACACACACACACACACACACACACACACACACAGCCTGGCACCGAGCAGAGCGTGAGGCAGGCTCTGAGCTGGAACCTGAAGGGAGAGAAACACGAGCACACCGGGGCATCTGCTCGACTCCAGCCTGCAGCGCGTGTCAGCCAGAGGCTTGGATAAAGTCCAGTTCACGGATCAAACTCTCCCCTCCCCATCCCACCCTTAAAAACAGGAGGCTCGAGTGTCCACACTCACAGGTTGGCTTGAAATCTCCCCTCTCTCCCTCCATGGTCTCTAGCACACACACACCCCAAACTGAGAGAAAGCTCTCTGCAGCGATTAATGTCCTCTTCGAAGTCTACCTTAAGCCCACCTAAATTGGTTTCCTATCGTAAACACGCTTTACAACGGCCGGGGAAATCTTATAGGATGTATAAACCCCTTCGAACGCTTATAAAGTAGCACATAAAACGGCGCAAGCAGAGGGAGGCCCCCGCCGCCCCCCCGCACCCGCGGCCCCGGGGCCCAGCCGCCCACCCCGCGCTCGGTGCCTACCTGTGCCGCCGCTCTTCTCAGCCCCCGCCTCCCCCGGGAGCCCCTCGCGGTCTGCACCGCCGGCTTCTGCCGCCCCCTTCGGCTCCGAGCCGGGGGTCGCCTTGGTGCACGGACTGCCCCCGCCGCCACTGGTCCCCGTCTTGGGGTCGCCCTTATCGACAGCGCCCTCGGGCTGCAGCGGCGCGGGCGGCGGAGGGGGCTGCGGCCCGGCGAACGGGGGCCCGGGCGCGGCCTCGTAGAACTGGTCGAAGCCCTGCGGCAGGATGCCGTTGCGGCCCACGGCGCTGTAGAAGTTGGAGGCGGCGCCCGCGGGGCCGTGCGGCGGCCCCGGCGCGGCGCACACCGGCTCCGGCGCCTTGAAGAGCACGTCCGGCCGGCGGCCCGCGGGCGGGAGCAGCTCGCGCTGCATGGCTGCCTCCTCGGCCGCCGCTGCCGCCGCCGCTGCCGCTGCCGCCGCCGCGTAGTAGGGAGCGTAGCCCCCTGCGTTGCCGCCGCCGCCCCCGCCCGGGCCGCCCCCGCCGCCACCGCCCCCAGCTCCGCCGCCTCCACCACCACGGTACGGCCACTTGGCGCGCTCCAGGCCGTAATCGCGGAAGGCCACTTCACGCACGGGCTGGACGTGCGGCGCCAGGTTGGAAGAGTAGGGGAAAGTCATCTGGCAGGACGACGGTTGCGACAGGAACGACGGCTTGCTCGCGAAGTCCGACGGGGCCACATAGTAGGCGCAGCCGGGCAGGTACATGCTGGCTGCGCTCGGGCCGCACTCGTCAAAGTCGTTCATGGCTCCGGGGCGTGCGCGCCTGCGAGCCCCTGGCCGCTCCCCGCGCCGCCAACCTGAGCCATCGATTGCACAAGAGGCTTGGGCCAGGATCAACTAAGCAAAAATCCCCACCGGGCGCTGACGTGCAATTCATCTTGATTGATTCTGGTGGTAATTATGTCACGTGACGCCATGGAGAGAAATGTCCTTATATCTATATCAACGCTCGCCAACACACCCCGGGACGGCTTCTGGCGCCGAGACGCGCGCGCTGGGGGCGGCTCGGCCTCCTCTCCAGCCAGCTCTCCCTGTGCGCCCACTGACCAGACTGCTCTGCAGGCCGGTCACCTGTGCGCCGCCGGCGGCTGCCACTGCTGGGTGCATCTGCCACCGCCCGGCTGGGCCGCCCGCCCGCGCCCGCCCGCCCGCGCCGCTTTAAGTACGCGGACCCAGGCCGGCGGGGAGGAGGAGGGAGGGGGAAGAAGGGGGAGGAAGGGGGAAGGGAAAGGAGTGGAGAGCGGAGGGGGAGCCCCAGCCCTGGGCACAAGGGACTAGGTGTGAGGGTGTGAGGTTCCCATTCCCCACACCCCTTCCTGCAGCCGCTCCCTCCCCCGCGACGCCGCCACCCTCTGCAGCAAGCCCGCCAGGAGCTTGTTGCTTCTTGTTCAAGGGGCGTGATTGCGCCGCTCTGGGGGCGCAAAGAGCCCTGATTTACATAGTTCTCTGCCAGGCGCGTTAACCGCGGAGTAACTTGGCTCTCTTCACTCCTGACCCCAGGAGCTCGAGTGCCAGCCTCAAGAAACCCACGCCAAAATCCTACCAACAGCTCACCCGGGCCTGGGCCTTGGTTCCCACTCGGCCCTGTCGTCCTCCTCTCTCTCTGTTCCTGTCTTTCACCTTCCTTCGTCTCCCTGCAGTCTTCTCACTTCTTTCTCTCCTGTACTCTTTTCTCTCACTCCCCCCTCTTGTTTCCTCTTTGCTTCTTCCTTCCTCTTAGTTTCCTGTCTCCTTTCTTCCGTCTCTCTGTCCCCTGATACTCTCTCCTCCTTTCCCTTAGCTGTGTGTCACAGTCTCTATCTCCCTCCTTGTCGCCTCTCTGCTTTTTTTCTCTCCCAGTGCTAAAGCAAAAAGGGAATGCAGCCGTCCAAGATACCCTGGGACCCTCTAGAAGCTGGGAGGTCTGATGAACAAAAGGATCTGGAGTTCTGTTCTCAGGGTGCCCAGCTTCTGTCCCCCGCCCCCCCCCCTCAAAAATCAGACATAAACCACCGGCGCCTCTGTCCTCCTCACCCTCTCTGCTTTCTGGCCTGGACTGGAACCAGCCCGCCTCACATTCAGCCCCTTCCCTGCGTCGGAGCCCCGCCAAGGCCTACGCATCCGCCGCATCTCCCCTAGTCCCCTGCCGTACTCTCGGGCCGTCAGGGTCACTGCGCCACCCCCTACCCAGGTCCTTTGGCTCTGGGGAGGGGGGTCTCATCAGCTCCTGCCTCCTTGCTCAAACCAACTCTGTACCACTTAGCCCTGAGGACCCCCGCCCCATCCACTCGCCCCAGGCCTCACTCTCCTCGGTGGCTGCTGCGTCCCTCTTTCCTAGCCTGGGGGTCCAGGCAAGGCCTGGGCTCCGGATTCAGGGAAACCCAAGGCTTTCCAAAGGTAAAACAAGTCTCTCAGAAAGAAGCTCCCCAAATCCAAATCACAGCATCCAGGGCAGGAAGTTGCCCCTCTCCCCAGGATTCCTCTGCCCAAGTAATCAGGAACACTGGGTCTTGGGCCTTAGCCCTTAAGCCCAGGGCAGGCGGCGCAGGCTGTGAAGCTGGTTCCCTCCCAGGACCCGGTCGCCGCAGTGCGGGTGCGGCGAGATCTGCCCACCATGTCGACAGAGGAAAGGCGGGTGATCGGAGCTCATATCTATTTTCTGGCCGAATTCTCCCCCTTCCTCTTTTTCTCCTCCCTCCCATTCTCCCTCCCACTCACCCTCCTCCGCCTCCCTCCTACCTCTGCTTCCCTCAGAATACTGCGCAAACAGGTCGGTGGCGACAGGAGGGCAAGGAGCCTCCCCGCCCTCCCAGAACTGCCCATCCTTGTGTGCACCCTTCTCGCTGCTGGCACCCTCATCCAGATTCCAGCTCGCCCGCCCACCCTCCGCCCCCCGCCCCCCGCCCCTTCTCCTCAGCCCAGGCCGCCAGCACAGTTATCTGCCTCCCTATCTCCATCCCCGGCCCAAGCCTCTCCCTTCCGGGCTCGCAGTCGACACCCCTGATCTCTCTCCTAAAATGGCTCCCCGGACACTGCACGCTGGCCCTGCAGTGGCTCAGGACCCAGCGCAGCGGCGGCGGGCCCCCCAGCCGGGTCTTTATTGTCTGGGGGTATGCAAAATTCTTGCACCTCTCTTTGCACCGGGTGGGGCGCAGGCAGCCCACTACCCCTAAAGGAGAGCCTGCTGACCGCCTTAGAGGGAAGTGGGGAGGACGAACCATTCAAGTTCAACGACATGGCGACGGCGGCTCCGGCTGGAGCCGCGCTTTGGCGGGGGAGGGTGCGCCAACCGCAGCGGCGCGCGGGTGCATAGAGGAACCGGCTGGCTGGCCCCTCTCCGCACATTTGCACGGCCCCCGGCCCCCACACCCACGCCAGAGCTTTCGTTCTGGGCTCGGCCCGCCTCACCCTTTGGCTCCAGCTCCCTCGTCGATCGTCACCGAAACCCAAGGAAAACCAGACTCCCGACCCGCACGTCCCGCTCGAGAACCTACCGTGAAGACCTCGGCGCTGTGGCCTTGTCCTTGCCTGCGCGGCCCCATTCGAAGCGCAGGGAACGCACCGGACCCTCCCGGCACAGCCAGCAGCTCCGCGAGTGGTAGCTTTCCGCGCAGCGCCGAGACGCGATGCGGTAATTTTGAGCCACCCAAGATAAGACACTAACTTGACCTTAACTTTGTCAGGCCGCCCCTGGTATCTGGAGAACGTGCACAGACACTGTCTGGCAGCTCTCGTAAAAGCTGACTGGGGAAGGGATTCTGAGTCATTTCATTTATTGCCACTACAGTTCTGCAAGAAAGCTTTTCCTCCCTGCCAAACTTTAATTATTTATGCTCTTTTAGGAAACGAAAGAAGAGGACAAACGCGGGGAAAACACCAAGAGCCAGTCCCTTTCTGCAGAGCCTTCGGAACGGGCTCCTTACGGACTGGAGAACAAATGTGGGGAGATCACCTTTGTCCAAGGACGATCGGACAGGGGCCGTGCCTCCCCCCCCCCCCAAAAAAAAACGCTCAGTAAGGTTGGTGGTGGATGCAGCTGTCGGAGGCGGGGTGAAGGGGCACCCCCCCACACACACATGAATATTTACAAAGGTTCTGGATTTCTTCTCCACCCGCCAGCCTCCCGGAAGCCTCCCCAGCCTGCCTTCCTTGGGGAGAGCCCCCAGGCCTTAAAAGCGTCCCCCGTAGGCCCTCTGAGCTCGCAGCCGATTGAATGCCAGACGAAGCCGTTTTTTTTTTTCTCGTTTAAAAACATTTTTTCTTGGTCAAGAGGCCTGCAAGGACTACAGCATTTCCGAGGACGAATTTGTCTTTGTGCGAGAGAATGTTGAGCACTCAGATTTCAGCATCATTTTTTTCTCCAGTGTTTGTTTCTTATGAATTTCGTCGTGGTTCCAAATCCCTGCTGGAACCTCTGCTAGGAAGGGAGAGAGGACACCGCCGCCTTTGTATTTGCGTGGATCAGTAAAAAGAATAGACTTAAAAAACATTGCCAAATCCCCAATCCACAGACAAGATTTTACACTTAGAATAGTTTCAATCTCTTTGAGGAACGGTCTCCAAGAATATCTCCTCCCACCCCGCATCCCAGGCTAAAGAGAAATAACACGATGATTTAATGGTATATATTTGAAAGAAACGGCTTCCATGTGTTGTCTTAGGGCCTGGGTCTAAGTCTGGTTTCCTGGTCCTTTACCCAATCCTCCCAACTTGAGGTCTGAGTATGGCCTCTGCCTTTGTTCAGATGTGTTGAGAACCAGCTCCGAGTGCCACTGCCTCCCTGAGCCCCAGAAGGTGGGGATACATTTCTAAAGAGAGGGCTTCTGAAACCTCTTGGTTCCTACACACACACACACACACACACACACACACACACACACACACACACACTCCCCGTTGTAGTTTTTTTTAAGGAGCTGTTTAAAATATATTTTTAAAGTACACATCAAATTCGCTTCAGGGAAGGGAGTTGGAACCATTTGAATACTCAGTATTAGAGATTTGGCGATTTTGTTAATTGTCCTACTTGCTAAAATTTAACAATTCTCTATTTTCCATCTCCCAGCTACCTGGAGCTGGGGTTTGCAAGAGGATCGTGAATATTGAGCAGGCTCGAGCATTCTGCGCCTGAGCTAGAGGCTCTGAAGGCCTAGGGGGTGCAGAGGCCACATTTACCAAGGAAATCTGCTGGGCTCCAGGCAGAGGTGCCTGTATGGAGGTTTTCCACAGGGCATAGCCTTTTAGAGAGAAGCTTGACAAAAACATGGCAGGGAGATATTTTTTTGTATTGAAATCTGAGGAACCTCATATCTTGGCAGCCTCTTGATAACAGCAAGCTTCCGAGTTTGAGAATTTAGACAAAACACAGAAGCCTCAGCCTGCAACAAGATGACGGTTTGCTTAGTGTGTGAGACACACTCAAATCTGTCCATGATTCCCCTCTTTGGATATTTCATACACATTTTGTTCCTAGGCTTTTATATACCATTTCCGTACTGACTTGGGAGCCATTTTCTCATTTAATGAATAGTCAAGTCAATGCCCACAGCAAAATCGCAACCAGGAAAGGAAAAAAAAAAAAAAAGAAGAATTTCGTGGCCTGAAAACCATTAGGAGGGAATCTGAAAAATTTTGAGAAATCAACATCAATCCCTTGACAGCTTGGGTGGGACCTGGATATTTATTTCCACTCAAAACATTTCTATGTGTCTGATATATACAAGCTATTGTTTTTTTTTTTATAACAAACTCAAAACAAAACATGCATGACAACTATTAGATAGCAGAGAAAATGTAATTAATCTAAACATAACTGAGGTCAGGTGGGTTGAGACTCAGGGCTCCCTGTGAGGTGCCCACTCTAGATCTAGTGCTTGGTCCTCCACTGAAAACAAATCATTGGACTTTGGGAAGGAATCTTCAACTCTTTGGCTGTCGTGCATCTTGCTAGGAGTTGGGGGCGCTACTTCTCAAAAGGAGGGAAAAAAGAAGCAGGGATGGTAGGAGTTTAGGCGGGCCCTCAGGTTCACTGAGGTTAACGTAGGACAGTCCAGCACACCTAGAACAACTCCATCTGGAATTCAGGAAACCCACAAAGCAAGCCTAGCAGGGCGCAGGGCCTCACAAGCTCCGCTGGGGCAGGCCAGAGATGGCCTCAGAAATGGCAGAATGGCTGGGCCCTAGTGGAGTTGACAGGTGGCGAAGAGGGGAACTTCCCCTCTACTTCCTCAAGAGCAGTGATGAAGGGCTGAGGATCTGAGGGGCCTCCTTCCTCGCCCCCTGACTAGTGGAGGAGCTTTCACCTCGCCCTGTGGTGGCCCATTACTGTAATTCAAGAAAGAAAGACACATATCGACACCTTTACCCACCTCAACAGGAAAGCCATATTTACAGTCAGAATGTAGGACACACTCCCTCTCTCCTTGCTCACTCTCTTCTCCTGCCCCTGGACATTTTCCCCTCCTTTTAGTGCAGCCCAGACTCAAAGCAGACTAGCAGCTCCTCACCAGAGTTCAGCTCTGGGGGTCCAATTACAGAGTGCAGGGCTCTGGCCTAGGCATATGTGAGGAGGTGAGAGAAGTAGGGGAATTTTACCAGTCTTGGCTGGGGATTGCAGTTTGCCTTGCAGCCCCAGCTTTCCTTGTGCCGTCCATGAGAAAGAAGTATCCAGTCCATTCTGCCCAGCTGCAAGGGCCAGTCCAGCCTGAACTCCGAGGTGTCTCCGAGTTTGTCCAGCCACCCTGTCCCGCCCTCCCAAAGTCTGAAGGTCTAGGGCAGCTTTTGTCCTCCTGAAGCAGCCAGAGCAGAAAGGAGGCGGGTGTTGGCGGCGCCCTTTCCTTCATCCAGAATTGAGATTCTAGCTTTGCCACAAGGGGCTTTGGCTGCAAAGACACACAATTGTGCCCGCAGCCCTTTCCACTCTGCCCTGGGGGGTCTTCCTTAATCCAATTCCACTCTGAGCTCTAGCTAGATGCCTGCTTAAAGCAGACAAGGTTAGGGAGAAAGGGAAAAGGAGACTAACCAGGTGAAAGCAGAAATCCAAGTAAAAGGGAGCTAGAATGAGCCGCGGGTGTAAATGCCTCAGCCAATAGCTAAGACAGGTCACCCCACGGCCCCACATGGGAAGCCTCAGGGCCAAGATTGTGCTGCAACTTCCCAAGCTCCTCCGGGAAAGGGGAAAACGTGGAGGCCAAACTGTCCAGGTCTCCAAATCTCCTGCTGGCTTCTGGGGCTGCATGCAGAATGAGAGGGAGGGTACCTAGGACCAGCGAAAGAGGAGCGGAAGGAAAAACCCCAGTCCCAGCTCTTCCTCCACGTCAGGCTTCGGCTCAAAAAGGCAGGCGTGGCCACGGCCAGGCCCGGGGCTAGTATAGAGCCAGCGCCTGCTCCCGCAGCACCACACGCTTCTTCTTCATACGCCGGTTCTGGAACCAGATTTTGACCTGCTGGTCGCTGAGGTTCAGCCTGTTGGACAATTCCTTGCGCTTCTGCCGGTTGATGAATTCGTTAAGGAGGAATTCGTTCTCCAGCTCCGCAATCTGCTGCTTGGTGTAGGGTTTCCGCTTCTTGCGAGCCCTCCCTGGGGCCGCCCCCCACGGCAGGCCTGCAACACAGCCCCAACCCAAGTCAGCCCAGCCCGCTCCCTGTTGCCTGTCCGCCCCCGGAGGCTCCCTCCCCCTACACACTCTCCCCTGCACCCCACCTCCCATTCCGGCCCAGACTGGCCCGGGGAGCATGGCCACCGTTTACCGTCGGGCAGCGAAGGTCGCAGGCAAGAAGCGACGCCCGCTGCCTGCACTGTCATGTTCAAGTTGAGCGGGCCCTTGGCGTCATCCTTGAAGCCGGCGGCGCAGGGGGTCCCCTCGAGCAAGGCCGTAGAGCCTGGCGCGGCACGGCCCACACCCGCGTAGTCGTACTTGGCCACTTTGAGACCAGCAGCCCCAGGGGCCAGGCTAGATTCGGGGGCAAAGGGCGGCCGCGCGCGGCCACGCTCCTCAGGCCCAGCGGCCGCGTCGGGTGTATAAAACTTGGCCTGCTCTTCAGGTCGGTCCTTGGCGCCCAGGGGCTGCAGGCCAAGAGGCCCGGAGCCAGCCAGGTAGGTCTGCGAGAAGCTGCCGAAGGTGGTGGCACCCGCAGGCTGCGCTGGGGCGCAGGAGGCGGGCGTGGTAGCCCAGGGAAGTGCGCCGCGCGGGTATGAGATAGGGGGAAGCGCGGCCAACTGGCCTCCATTCGGCCGCAGGTTGGAGAAGTAGAAGGAGTCAGGCGACTGCAGATTCAGGAGCGAGCCCACATAGCCCGCTCTGTAGAGACTGCGCTCACACATCTCCAACAAAGGGCTTCGGCTGCGCTCGCAGCAGTATTTAGTTACAACCGGGAATAAGAGGACAGGCTCAGACGATTGGACGAAACTTTGCCTGCAGGTTCTTCAAAGCCGGCCATTTCAGCACCGCCTACATCCCCCGACCCGTTTTCCCCCCCTTCAGCGTATTATGATAACACCCGAAATATTCGATGGCGACGGACAAGGCTGCCAGGCACAGCCAAGGCATGTTGAGCGAAGGTGAAGCCTCTGCGAATTTCCGGGGCCAGCGGCAGGAGCTGAGGCCATCAAGCATAGGGTGCCTTTACCCCAGTGTCCCTTGGGACCCTTCTTGGTCTTGATTGGCTTTGCACTCCCGTTTTCCGCTGGCTACCTGGGCCAAGCTTACTTCTACCTGCTTTAAGTTGCAGCTGAGGCCTTTTCCAGTATCGAGTGACTCTTCGCTTGTCCGGACATCTCGTGGTCTGATAAGGCCACCAGCTCTGCCCCTAGACCTGAGCAATGCTATTCCTACCCCGTCCCTTCCCGTCCTGTCTCTCTGGAGAGGACTCTTCACGCGTGATCTGGCAGCGAAGAACCACGCGCTGCCTGAGCCCTGGGTCCCAGGCTGCAGGCACACCTAGTCCAAGAGGCTTACTGATTGAGAAGCGCATCACAAACTCTACCCAAGTTTGGCGCACAGGAACGAAGCTTCACACCACTCCTGGTGGGCTTCTTCATGGCCAAGTCCTCTGCTCCTGCGGAAGTCGCCATCCAGGTCCAGGGAAGCCCGGGACCCGGCAGTTTGATGGACCAATCATGGCCAAAGGCTATATTCCTTTTATCGCTAGGAGTCACTTGGCGACTACATACTGCAAACCAGAACTCCAAGGTGTTTATCCATTCTGTGACGGGCAGAGCAGGACGAGCTCTCCCGTCCTGGTGTGGAAGGAGAGAAGAGCCAGAGCCTCCGGTCGGGAACAGCGGGGTACACCGAAGGAGACCGCTATCAGCATTCCTCTGCTCAGCGCCTCCAGGGGCGCGGGCGGCTGGCAGATTCCGGGGTCTGGAGAACAGGGAGGTGGGCGGGGCAGTGCTCAGTCGCCGGGAGCAATGTGGCAGCCCCCGCCGCAGGCCCTCTGGTCTAGTCTGGCCAGAGGACTAAGGGTCCTCCTCTCTTGCCTCCGGTCCTAAGACCCCCAGCGACCCCGTGACTGGAGCCCTCCCCAGCCTGCAGCCCTCTTTGCAATCCCGAGCCAAGCTGGAATTGGTTAGACCGCCAGCTCCGGCACCGAGACCACACAGGCGCCGCCGGAGGGCAAGGCTGACCACCGCGCTGCGACTTTATTGTGTGAGTTATGGCTACCAATTGGGCGGCTCTGGGGAACGCAACGGCCTCTTCCTCCAGCTCTAGGGCGGGGTAGGGAGTGGAGGTGGGCAAGTCGGGGGCTTCTCAGGGCTCTGTCAGTTTCCTTAGAAGCTCAGGCATAGAGGCGCAATCCACTCTCCGTCCTTTTCATGGGTGGAGGCGAGGTAGACACAAGCTGCAGCCTCAGTTCCTAGGAACTTAGGGGACCCAGGCTCTTATTTTTGGAAACTTGCCCTGTTTTTAAGGAGCTACAGCCTCCCCAGACCCAAAAGCTCTAGCTCCCGGGGTCCCCGCCGTCTCCTCTCCTCCCGTCTCAATATACAGCAAATTCTCCGGTATTTCCAAGTGTACTCCGGGCTCTTAGGTAGCCGCACAGCTGTAGTTTGTCTCTCGGGACTAAAGATATAAAGGAACTAAGTGAGACAGAAAAGACTAGAACAACTAGACTCCCTTCATTTCTCTTGACTGAGAATGATACCCAGCCGCCCACCTCATCTCCTGGGTTTATGATTTCCGAGGTCTCAGCAGGCAAAGTTGTATGACTGGAGGTGGGAGCTGGGGACAGGGAGGGAGGGAGGCAAGGGAGGAGGGGGCAGGAGGCTCGACTGGTGAACTGGAGATTGTGAAAGGAGGATGTGGCCGCGGAGCTAAATAGCGAGATCTGCCAATGCCGCCAAGTGCCCAGGAGATGGCGAGCGAGCTCCACGCCTGGCGAGGCGCAGCCGCACGGTCAAGATCAACAGTGAAGGGCGGCACAGCCAGCCTGGAGTCGCCAGCCGGTGCGGTCACGGCCCGCTGCCAGGCGCGGCCAAGCGTCTTGGAAAACCCGAGATCCTGGCGGCAAGGCTGGCCGGGACAGCAGAGCCAGAAGGACTGGGCAGGCTGCCAGACACGGGGAAGCGTCGCGGCCGCTCCTTTGTGTGGCGGTGTGTACCTAGGCTCCAAAGCCTCCTTTGCCTCTTGAATCACTCGCAGACGCGCGGGCCTTGATTCTTCACCAGCGGCTCTCGAAACCTGCCGGGTTTCGGAGGCGCTTTCCTTGCGGCCTCTCATTGTGCACCCGGAAGAACGGCTTCTCCCCGAAGCTCCCTTCACCTCGAGGTTTCTCGGAGGCCTCCCTTCCAGCGCTTAGGCCAACGACCGGCTCCTCGTCTCCCTCCTCAATTCGGAATATAAAAGGAATGCATATAAATAACAAAGTCTTCATCTGTTAGTGATTTAGCTCTCAATTCAAATTCCACTGGAGAGTGTTTGAACGCAGTTTTAATCTTCAGCAAACCTCCGATTTCTCTTAGGCGAAGGGAAACTGACGGGCAAACTACAGATGAAAGGAAAACCTCGGGGCAATCCCCCCATTCACGATAGGAAACCTGAGAAAAGGACCCGGAAAATGGAGTGCGGCCCTAGAGTCTGGAAGTTACAAAAAAGAAGGGAAAACGACGGTGGAGAAGAAAGGAAAACAAGCCCGTTTCGGATGAAAACACATCGTGTGAAAAAAAACAGAGAAAATGTTAGTAATTCTTCCCGAAGTGAAAGGTCCAGGACAGTGTGGCCCCATTTTCATGGGTTCTTTCTTCTCCACACGTTGAATCGTGGTCATTTTCTTCTCTCTCTCTCTCTCTCTCTCTCTCTCTCTCTCTCTCTCTCTCCCTCCCTCCCTCCCTCCCTCCCTCCCACCCCCTCTCAAAACGAAGTTGGCCGTCCCGCAATCAGTTGCAAGATAGGAAAGAAATCAAGTCCGGCCAGAGAAAACGAAACTGGCTCCGAACCTGGGATCTCTGCGTTGTTTTTTTTTTTTTCCTGGCAGATCCATAAAGAAGTCCTCCCGCCAGAAGAGTTTATGTATTGTGTGAGGTTCTAAACATCTGTATTTAACTTACATACCAAAAAGTTAGCAACCACTAAATTGTGCCTTGGTGCTAACAACGACGAGGCACCGCATCACTCAGCTGCCATTTCCCTGAGAGGCAAAAAGGCCTCTGAAAGAAATTTCGTGGTGCCTAAAAGTTGCGTCTATAGGTTTAGGGTGTATAATCATGGCTTCGGTCTTCATCTGTTGTGTGCTGGCTGCCCTGAGAAGGCAATAAGGCATAAGCTGAAATGTTTCTTTTTCGATTGCCAAATATGGGTATGTCTAATTTCAAGACCTTCCTAGAGTAGATATTTATAACGGCCTTTCTAGGAAGAAAACCTGCAAGTGAGCACGTTTTGTTATATCCATGCTCATACATACTGATTTAAAAAATAAAACTGTCTGAATAAATTCATAATATTGAAAGAGAAGTTCAATTTTATT
Organism: Rhinolophus sinicus; assembly: GCF_057876585.1. Lineage (NCBI taxonomy): Eukaryota > Metazoa > Chordata > Mammalia > Chiroptera > Rhinolophidae > Rhinolophus > Rhinolophus sinicus. The sequence goes on along the minus strand of NC_142517.1, from coordinate 164,066,860 downwards.
GGGCATGTTTTTGACGTGGTCTGGTTAAAAAAAATCATTTTAGACACCACAAATTATATCGTCATTTAAAGATATCACTACTTATGTTAAAGCCACGGGAAAAGGGTGATGATGGAAGTGGAGAGCCTGAAGGTTTCAGAGACCAGAACTGATGTTTTCTTCATCTATAGAAAACATCATAGTTACAAGATTACAAGGTTTTATAATAAATAAGAACAGTTTCTAGAGGCAACACAAGCTTGGAACAGAAAACAAATGTATAAAGACTCAGAAGAAATGAGAGTTCTGTTTATTTGCATCTCCCTAGGAGTAAAAAGTGATTTAAATGCCTGAAGCACTGCCCATGTATCCCAGCTCACAGACATTTCATTTACAAAAATAATCTCTCAGTTGTATAAATATGCAGCACTTTAAAAGTAGTTATCGCCACTTTCAGAAACATTGTTTTTTTCTTCTTGGGCCTCAGAACTCCATAATGTTCACGTTTGTTAGATGTTTTAAAGCTCTGAGAGAGACCCAATACATTTGTTCAGACAGTCAAGTTCTTCACTGGGTTCTGGATAAAAGTTCCCACCAATGGCCACATTGATTCAGCCTTTTTCAGGGACTGAGGAAATGGCCTCTATTCTAGTCCTACAGACCCAGACCCGAGGCCAAGGAAGGAGGGTGCATTTATACCATCCACGGATACCTCTGACAATTGCAGCCATTTAAATATTTGCATCTAGAGCTGGGGAAATTAAGGCAACCATGGGGACACATTATTTTCAAATTAAAGATTATAAAAGCACAAATCTACAAGATGTATTAAACACATACAACTACAACAGCAAGTGAAAGACCCGAAGTCGGAAAGATCTTCGTTCCAATATCGAAACAAACCCTATTTAATAAGGTAGCTGCTTTTAAAGCCATCACGGTACCTCCAGCCTCCTGTTTCTAGACATTCGCAGTGACCCTAGAGCACTGCCTGCCCAGAACTGTTTCCACTTGCCTCAGGGCGACTGCTGAGAGCTAATGATTCAATTACAGAATCACAGGATATGAATGACTGCAAATCGTTCTGCCCTAATAGATTATGAAGATAATCAGTGCTGAAAATAGGCATATAAAGTGATTTAAAAAAATAAAACCCTAAAATCAGAATGGCACTTCTGAAATTTCATTTGGGGGGGAGGAATATTCAAAAATACTTCAAGTCCTTTATACTGGCCTGGAGGGAGAAACAGAACATTAAAAACGTCAAAAAAATAAACCTAGAAAAGAACAAAATCAATAATAAACAAGTAAGAAACAGAATTACAAAGTCAGGTTGGGCAGCACAAAGTTTTAGAGCCAGATAAGGGGAAGAGAGAAAAACAATTCACAAAATTTGCCATCACTGGCAGGGGGGTGGGGGGAATTAAATACATATTCAAGTCTTTCCAAAGGTCTTTTGGAGACAACGGAAAGCATTTAAACTTTCTGTAGCCAATCTGGCCCACATCAGGAGACAGTATCTTTGAGCTTGGAGACGATTTTCTTGTCTTTCACTCTTCGGTTCTGAAACCAAATGGTCACTTGTCTTTCGGATAGGTTCGTGGCAGCCGAGATCCGCCGCCTCTTGTCCTTGTTAATGAACTTGTTAATGGCATACTCGTTCTCCAGTTCTTTGAGCTGCAGTTTGGTGTAGGGCACCCTCTTCTTCCTCCCCCGACGGTAGACACACATGTCTGGCTGATTTAGAGCCACATCCCCTGGTATAAAAAACAGCATGGGAAAAATTAGACAAGAATATCTGGAAAACCCAGCTGGAGACTGTGTGTGTACGTTTGGAGGGGCTACAGGGACTAAAGAAAGCCAGGCTGTTTACATTTTATTATTATTTACACAGACGTATTATTTACACGTTATTAAAGAAAGATTATTTACACTTCAAAGTGAAGGCCTATTTGATGGAGCATCATGGTTTCTCAAACCCGCATCTTAAAAAGTCTGTGATTTTACGGCCTTGGTACTGGGGACGCTCATAAGGACAATTTCTGCAAATACCGGCTGCGCACATACAAACACACACAGACTTTAAAAATAAAATCCAGACTGTTTGTTCAAGCTTTGATTTCTTGCGTTTCTGTGTTTAGAGCTTGTGATCTTTAGGGGTCACCCTGGGGCATTCAAGTGCTTGAAGAGTAAGGCCCAACTCTGTGACACTTCTTTGGGGAGGAGGGGCCAAGGCGTGAGCAAAAAGCACCCAAAGACCCTTAACTTTAGGAGAAAAACAGGCCTGTGCCCGGACACGGGAAGAAAAGGGTTGTGAGAGGGGCAGTTTAAATCAAAGGAGGAAGTTACAGATTTCACACTAACTGGAGGGACTGTTGCACTGAGTTAATTTAACCCTGGTTGGGCAAGGAGGACAGGCACCCACTCTCAAGTAGGGGCGTATACTCCAAGTCCTTTCTTTTCTTTCCTTCCCTCCCTCCTGTCCTCCCCTTTCTTTCTAATGTCCCTACCTGGAAAGGATGATTTCCAAAAGTGGGAGCCCTGTGGCTGGTCCTTGGCGCAGTACACCTGGCTGTTCCACCCGTTGGCCAGCGTCCAGGACTGGTAGCCCTCCATGGAGATGTATGCCTCGTGCCGAGGCTCCCCGGAGCCGAACGTAGACACCATGTCTATATAGCCTGGCACGTGCTGGTAGGGGCTCGTGTAGCCTTGGTAGAAGGACACTTCCTTGGCTCTCGCGGGCACCTCGTTGGCCGGTACGCTGCTGCTTGCCAGGCCCGACACGTCCATGTACTTCTCCACCGGAAAGCCTCCCAGCGAGGCGTGCGGCGAGGACTTAAGAGCATTTTGCTGTAAGCCCACGCCGTGCGACATGCGGCAGCTATAGTAGCCGTTGCCGAAGTGGTAGCCGTATCCCAGAGCTGGGGCACCCGGGGGCGCTGCAGCGGCCGCGCCCGGCGCAGGGCACTCTTTGGCGGAGGGAGCTTCCGGGCGCGCTGAGACCACAGCCGAAGATGACGACGACGAGGCGGAGCCCGCGCGCTCAGAAGTCCCCGGGTACGCGAAGCCAGAAGCAGCTGCCGCCGCGGCCGCCGCCGCGGCCGCCGCCGCCGCCGCCGCACGCCCGGAGTGTGTCCCGGCGAACACTGGCGCCGAGAGGAAGCCGCGACACTGGCCCGGCGCCGCCGCCGCCACAGAGGAGGAGGAGGAGGAGGAGGCTGGGGCCGCTCCGGCGGCCCCGCCGTCCGCCCGAAGCCCGTCCATGTCCCAGCTCCCGGCGCGGCTCATGGCCCGGCCTGGCCCGGCCCTGGCCCTGGCCCTGGCCCCGCGCAGGACACCATGGCGCAGCGCGCCTCCTCCCTCTTCTCCTTTCTCTCTCGTTCTCGCGCTCCCGCCCTCTTCCTCTCGCCCTCTCTCCCTCTGCGAGCCTCCCGCCTCCCGCCCGCCCGCCCGCCCTCCAACAGGTTAGCTCATCGCGGGACGTTTATAAAAACGAAGTTCAGGTTGGGAGGGGGCCTGGGCCGGTCGGGGGGCCGCCTCCCTCCCCGAGGACTCCCTCTCGGGGCTGTGCCATTGGCTGCGCGAGGACACGTGGGGGTGGGGGCGCGGGAGAGCCTGGCTCCTGGCCCCGGCCCCGCTGGACCCACCCACCCACCCCGGCCCCCAGCCCTCCCCAATCCCTTGTGCAGCCCACCGCCCCTTCCCGCCCTCCCGGGGACCCTGGCGTTTGCGCTGCAGCCACCCCCACGAGCTGATTGCGCGACCAACCATCCTAGGCCCTGTTTGTGACTGAGGCGGGCGCGGAGGCCTGCGCCTTGTCTCCGCCAAGGCTGTTTTTGCCACCTCTCCTTGGCTCCCCAAACTGCACAATTAAATGAGGCGAACGACAAAGATGGTCAGAATGATGTGAAAACAGACCGATTTTTGATTTTGTTGCTTAATCTCTCCGATTAGCTGATCTAGACCTCAAACCCGAGGGAGCTAATTTTCCAGTCTTTGCTACGGGGCAAAGGCTTTCACGCATGTTATTCCAGGGGATCCTCCGAATTAAGACCAATTGGAGCAGACCCTCATACACACGTTGTCCGCCGGGAAAATGCCCAAGAAGCGCCCTTGGGCCAGGCACAGAGACTTACAAATAAGTCAAGTAGATGAAAAGAACGGGCCTCGGCGCAAGAACCTGACGATCTTCCTCAGCAAAAACGACTCGATGCCTGGTCCACGCTATTCGTCTTTACACTCAGGCCAGCCGGGAGTCGTCTCCCATGCTGGGCTCCCCAGGCCTGACGCAGCCTCCCCGCGCGCGCAGAAAGACCCAATTGGGGGCGCCGGGTGAAAGCCATTCCGCTGCCCGCCGCAAAACTTCTGCGCCTCGCCTGCAGCCGACGGGCCTCTTGCATTTTGCAGCCACTACCCACCCCGCCCGTTATTCACACCAATTAATTGAAAACTTCACTTTCCCAGGGACCTTTGTTTCGCTTTCTTTTCCAAGCTGCCAACTTCAGAGAACTGAAAGGGACAAATTAAGAGGGCGTTTTTGTTTTGTTTTGTTTTTTCCCAAGCAAAGTTGGGACATGTGATAGGAGCAGCCCAGAGCAACGGGGTCTGACTTAGAGAGGGTAGAGCCGGCTCCCGACAACCCCGCCAGGGTGTCAGGATCCCAGCCCTGACCCCTCTTCATCCCTCCGTTCCATTCCTCAGTCACAGAGCCCCAGTCTACTATCCTCCATCTCAGCCATCAATGAGGAGCCGGTGTGAGTCCTGCAGTGAATCTGAGGCTCCACTTTGGGAGTGACATTACCTTCCATTAGCTGAGGGTTCTGGGGTGGGTGCTGGAACCCTCAGAGTGAACCCATTTCTGTAGCATCAACACCCCAGGCCGGGCCTATCTCCAAGAAAATCCCTTTCCTGTGCCTGTGATTGGTGAGGCCAGCTGGTCACCTAGCCACACTGTTTCTGGGCCCAAGACAGGATCTGGATGGGGTAGAGAAAAAGAGCTGGGAGGCCCTCCTGGGCCTGGCCTGGCATTGCAGGGTGGGCTGCTGGTGTCGGGAGTGTTGACATGCAAAACCCAGTAACCATAAAAGGCTCAAATAAAGGGAAAGTTATGAGAGGGGTGCTGGAAAGGAAAAAGCAGGAGAATTTGTTTGACCTTTTTGAAGTCCTAGACATGTTCATGATCAAATTTGAGACAGGAGGAGCCCAAGCCTTCGCAGAAAATCATAGAGAATAGACATTTGCTGATGGGAACAATTTTGGCTACTTGAGAGAAGGCAAAAGTTAGCAATGGAAGCTGCATCGGCATTAAAAAAAAAATGCCAGCCAGGGCCAGGTGATAGAGTTACTGACTTTTTAGAAGAGTATGGTTGGGTTCTCTTTACCTAACACTTTTAGTGCCAAACCAATCATGGGATGCTGCTTCTCTGAAATGCTCTTATTTTTCCTTTGTCTCCCTTTTTCTCAGAGAGGGAAAACATGAAGATACTTCTAAATTCTTTTCTGTGACCTCAAAAAAAATTCGTTGAAATATTTCTAAGGCATCATTGGAACCAACGAATGTTCAGTCTCTTAAAACTACATATCCCTGTGATTTTGTGCCCTGGGACTTCTGTGCGATTTTCTACTTGAGAAATACCTTTTAATGACTGACTAATTATATGCTTTAAAAAAATGAAATTAAGATAGGAAGGAGGAACTTGTCAAGTTTTGCTGTTTTCAGACAGCCGTTTTGACTTAATTATCCATGCAACACATTACGTTCTGCAGGACTGGGAGGAAAGTCTGAATTAATGCTCTGTTTGAAAGACATTTCTCAGTGGTGGTCTTGCTTCCAGTTGCCCTGTGGGACTCTCTCATAGGACTTGGGGTTTGTCTGCCCAACCTCAGTGGTGTTCAGACACCCGGGAGGCTTTGAACAATAAGGAGGAGCATTGCCTCTTGCTATCCTGCCCGGAACCTTTGAGTATAGCCTTCCAGGTCCTGGCCTTGGGGGAGGGGATACCCCTTAGGAAAGAGGCTCTGACTGGACCTTATGAGGGCCCCTAAACCCAGCACCCCAGGGCAGCTGCTGTTATTGGATTATAGAGCTGTGGTTGAGTACCAGGCAAAGTCAGGGCTGCTCTTTTTATGAACTAATAAGACACATAGTTTACAAGAGAGGTAGTTAGGGGAGGAATTTTGAGGCTGAATTTGCAGAAACATTTCATTTAGCTTGTGTATCCTGTGTCCGAGATGATTTCAGGTTTCAACTTATTAGGAATAATTTTCTTAAACTGTCCAGGAGCACAGACTGATACCTGTGTGTGTGTGGGTGTGTTAGGTTGAGGCTTTAACAACAGAAATAGTCTTTGTTAAATGAAAATCTTTTGAAAGCATAAATGTCTCCAAACACTGATATGTTATTCTGTGAAACTAGTTTTGCCACCTTTTCTGATTTTGGTGAGAAACTCAGGATGGCCCTTCTTTGTCCAAAGCCCCACTCTGCCAGAAGGAGAGGCAAATCAACTCTGCTCTCTTCTCCCATTACTTGCTCCCCTCCTTCCTTTTCCTCCATAAACGCCCTTTTTGGGAATCGGTGATGCCCTGAATGTCACATTCTCTTTTCTTCCTTGTAGATGATCTTTCGGAGCACGTCTCTATCATGGGTTGGGGAATGGGCAGATGCAGGCTGCAATTTAGGTTTATTGAAAAACACAAGTTTCTCTGCTTGCCAAGACAGCAGTGAGCTCAATTACCACATAATCGGTGACCATTAGGGCTAGGACAACAATTGCCAGGTCCTATCAGAGTGGAGTCCTGGGGACTCCTTTGAAAGTGTCATTCTTGATGGCCACACCAAGAAGTACAGTACACCCTCCTAATTATCTTGCAAGAAGCGAAAAAAAATCAGTGTAGAAATAGTCTTAATTCCAAAGTAAAGACTTAAATTCAGTGGATCTGGCTGGACAGTGTTCTGAACCAAGTCTGTGTCCTGCCAACTTTGGAACTAATCTTTCCTCTGCAGACAATACTCAGTTTCACTCAGGCTGGAAATATCAAAAGGATTTAAAAAAACAAACAAACGAAAAAACCTAAGGTGAATAAAGTGGTCTCAAGCAAAAGCCAAACAGTGGAATCCTGAGTTGAGCACTTTCTATGTCTGAGATTTATTCCATTTGGATTTAACAATGCAACTAAGCTTTATTAAATGTAAATTTGTTTGCAACAACAACAACAACAACAACAAAACACTCTCCATACCTTAAGCATTATTTGGTGAAACTAGGTTTGCTTCCCACAGGGCAGCTGGCCCTTGTTTGGGATGGAGAGAACTCCTCCAGTCCTGGCAGGAATTATACACAGTGAAAGTCTTCTTTCTCAGAGAAGCACTAATCTCACTGCAAATGGGGGCGCTGGAGGGTGGACCCAGAGCCTGGGGATCCCGAGACTTGTTGCTTTCTTCGCAAAACAAAAGCTGGGACACGCAATTTTCTGCTGTTTTGACCAACGTCTCAAGGTGTGGGATTACCCTGGGAATACACTTGTCTAGCAATGTCATTATTAACTGAGGTCCAGAAAGTGCTCACTCTGCCCTTTAGGATGAAGGGATCTCTCTCTCTCTCTCTCTCTCTCTCTCTCTCTCTCTCTCTCTCTCTCTCTCTCTCTCTCCACAGCCCGCTGTCTCTATGGAGAATCCACGTGTGGTTACCTACAGGGCAAAGGAATGAAGGTTAGGGAAATGCCTAACCACTAAGGGGCGGGCGGGGGTGGAGGATCAGAGGGGCGCAGGGAAGGAGGGGAAGGGACAAGTGGTCAGGCTTTGCTTCCCGGATCGGCGGCGCGCAGTTCCCCAGGCCTGGCACTAGATGTCCCTGCAAGTTTTCCTGTCGCGTCTCAGGGTGCAGGAGCTTCCGGCAAACGGTATGGCATGTCTGGGTTGCCCCAGAGTTCAGGGAGAAATTACCCCTGACCCTCCATCCATAGCCGTCCCTCAAGGGGCGCGGGATTGTAGAGGGAAGGGAGAGGAGAAATAGAAGCAGCCAGAGGACCCGGGAGAGACAGGAGAGCTCCAGGCTGGCCTGCCAGGGATGGCAGCAAAAAGCTGCCAGTACAGAGTCCGGCCTGTAGTCCCCAAACCAGCGTCTTCCCTTATAAACCGAAACTTCCAAACGGTGGGGACCGCACTTAGCCAAAAGAAAATGTTCCTGGGTGTCAGAGAACCAGGCTCTAGCTGTCCAGCGGCGCCACCACACTCAGAGGCCCCAGTCATTCAGCGAGCTTGCGTCCCAAAGCGGGCCCGCAAGGTTTTGTTCCCCCTTGTTCCTGAGCCTTCTGCGGGAAAATGGGAGCCAGTCCTCGGTGGACTCGGCGCCCCTCCCCTTTGGCAGCGGGACACATTTTTATTACCTTCAGTGGAAAGCCTAAAGTGGAGGACCCGCTGCTGCTCAAGAAACAAATATTTAGTCTGAAGGCCTAACAACAACAAGAAAATTAGGCCTCTTTCATGTGATTCCTCTTTTTTGAGCAAAAAGTGCTTTTCAGTCCATTTGGAGAAAATGCTTCCCTAACTCTCACCCGCCCCCCATGTATCTTAAAAATTCCTGTCAAACCATATGGAGTGGACACTTGACCTGTTTTATTGTCCTGTACCTTCGTAGTGGGTAAGAGGCCTTGATGACCCAAAAGCTATGTCTAAAAAACGGGGACATTTGACAGGCCTGATCCCAGTCTCAGCGTCGACTTTCTAGGAGAGGGGCACGGTTTGGGCATTTCATTAATAAACACCAACAAAACTGTGTTAATCTCACTACCCTGCACAGGCTCAATGTCTTTGAGGTAGGCCTGAACTTAAAAAGAAGACATATGTAAAATCATAAAACCAAGCAAAAATGTTGCCCCAAACTTTTAAATACTTTATAATTTGGATATTATCAGAGATAAGTTTAAATCGGGAGCAAATCCTCCCACCTCTCTGTGTGGAAGGTTTCTCATCTCTGAGAAAGGGGTAATACAATTGATTTCTAGAGTTGCTGTGAGCTTTAGACTTGATACTATATGTAAAACGCACCTGTAATTTCAGAATAAATATGTAAGTTAACCAATATTACAACTACTAGTAGGTGTGGAGTCTAAATAAATTAAGGGGCATTTAATATTGTAATGGACTCTTCACTGCCTCCCATGAAACATTGCTAAATGTAGTGTAGCGAAAAATATTAGGTGCCTTCTACTGTGAGTAGTTTCCCCGACAGGGTCTCGAAGGTACTTCTCATAATAAACATTCTAGAATACAAAATATCACTGTTATTTAAAAGGTGCAAAATAGTTTTCAAAACCACTAATGAATGAAGGTGTCGCCGAGAAATAGTGTTTTCCCTTTTCAACAGAATGAGGTACGGTTTGGCGCAGGCTTTGGGACCAGAGGTGCGGGGTCCCAGAGAAAGATAGGAAGTGGGAGACTCACTGGCTGGATGAAGGAAGAAAGGGTCGCCATCCGCACCGCAGAGTCCAGCGGCCGCTTTCGCGATTGAAGGCGGCTCAGAGCCGCCGAAACCGTGAGGAAAACAGACGGGGGCGCCAAACGACAGCAATAAAGGCATCCGCGACTTCCGCCCAGGTCGCGCCTCCGCCCAAACCCACCCCCCCGCCGGGGCCTGGCCACCCCCAGCCCTCACCCCCTGACCCGAGCCTGGACCGAGATATCCCATTCAGCCCCCAAAGCAGGTGGAACTGGGAGAGGGGTCCCTTTCCAGGTTCCTGGGACAGCGACTCTCCTCGGATGGGCGCGGCCTGCCAAGGGTGGTGGAGCTGGGTTCCTGGGCTCTGGAGCAGGGAGGGAGAGGTGGGGGCATCCACAGCGAGGCTGAGCTCTGACCTCGTGAATGGCAGGAAAGCCGGCGTGATAAGGGCTCGTAGTGCTCGGAGTTGGGTAGCCTGTGGGGCAGAGGCGGAGGTGTACATCGTATCCAGTCCTCCGCCTGGTTCCCAAAGCCCTCTTCGCGTTCCCGCTCCTCACCTCCCCAGCCACTGCGTGCCTATCCAGCTTTTCATTTCTCACCTTGGGGGAGAATTCCATTTATTACCTTACAGCGGTGGAATTGATTTTCTAAGCAAAGCTCGCGTTGTTGAAATAAGTTGGCGCCGAGGGGAAAAGGAGAGAAACTTTTGGCATTGACTATGTATATAAATGTATATAAATATACTTCACACCTCGCCTCCCCTTACATTCCTGACGCGCCCCCAACGGGTCCAAGGTTAAAAGGAAAGCGCCAACAGAGAGATGGACAAATAGATCTGGAGTTTGCCCCTAACACACCCCGATGTGCTGGGTGTGGCGGCAGGGAGGAAAGGGGGGGCCTGGGTTGGGGTATGGGTTGGTGCTGCTGAGGCGGGGATGCAGGACCCGCGCTCAGCGTCCAGATTGCCAGGGTCTCTCGGCCGCTTCGGAGGCTCGCAGGCCGCCCTCCGTGTCCGTTTTCCAATCTTCTTTTGTCCCCACTGGTAGCCGCGGATCTCTCCCCTTGGGCTGCTGGCCTGCGGACCTGCACAGTACATTGGGGGGTCAGGGCAGGGTGGGGCTCAAACGCGGGAGGAAACGTGCAACGGCCTTCAATAAAGATTGATCTTCGTTAAAATGGTTGCCACCGGCGTTATTATGACCATCAAAGTTATCGCCAAGAGGCTCAGCCGCCAAGCTCAGGCCGTGAGCAGCACCAGCAAGGCTGGTCCGAGACTCTCCGCGTCTGGACTCAGCGCGGGGAATACCCGGGGACACAGGTAAGGGGCTGAGGTGGGCGAAGGGAGGGAGAGAAGAGCTGAGTGGGGAAGGGAGCGCAGCGGGATGGTAGGGGAAGGAGGCTCTCTTCTTTGCCCCGTTTGACCTCGAAATCCGGCAACTTTACCACAAAGAATTTGATTCGATGAGGGAGGGGGAAAGCTGGCAAGGTACAAAGTGGATTTGGGGCGGCCCATATGGTGCTGTAAATCGCGTCTGTGTTTAAAGTTAGCTGTCGAATTCTGCTATGAAATCGTCCAGCAGAGTTCATTTCCCCCAGGGAAAATGCGTAGGCGAGAAGGCTATCCATCAGCAAGATTATAAAAGTAAAAAACCCGGGACTTCAAGTTCAGAACTTACTCTGCAAACGGTGTTAAAAAATCAGGGAGGACCTAATGATTTCCGTTTGGAGGCGCGGGCCTAACACACCTCCCCAGCCACGTAGTAGTAAACTGCTTTCAAAAGTCTACGAGATCTCTCTCTCTCTCTCTCTCTCTCTCTCTCTCTCTCCCCCCCTCCCCCCGAGGTGGGAACAGCCAGGCTGAGGCGAAGAAGTGGGGGAGAGAGAGAAATCGGCGTCCTATTTGTTAAATAAAATACACGCTTGGTTCTGAAATTCAAAAGATAAGTAATCTAGACAGGAGCGCAAGGTCTTCTCCTTACGCAACTCTTCCTACATCCTCCCCCTTGTCCCCCCTCTCCCCCCTCCCGCTTGTAAATGTTTTTTTTTTTTTTTTTTTTTTTTAAACCTTCCCGACGATCTACTCTGGAAAATCAAAGCATTATCTATTATTTAACACGTATCTGTGTCCGAGGAAAAATGAGGAAGGCGCTGTATGATTAGGACCTAAGGGGCAACCCAGCAAACTGAGAGCGTAATGATGCCCCTAAATGAAGGGGGAAATGTGCCGCGGAGCGCTCTATTAATCAGACTGTCAATTTCACCCCCGAGGCCAAACCCCCGGGCGAGCAGAACCGGCTCTGAGCGGGCAAAGGATCGGAGCCTTCCTCCTCACTTCTTGTCTCTTCTCGCCTCCTACCTGGATCTATTTGTCTGCTCCGAAGCCGCCTTCATTACCCACTGACAGGAGCGTGTATTTATTTGCTTATAAACCTGTTACAATAAATGATTATTCGAACGGCGTCATTCGTACCTTAATGACGAGCGAGTGCTACTTTTTGATGAATGACATCTCGGGCTCGGAAGGATGTATGGGTCATTTTGACCAGTCATTCCCTCGCTCTGGCATCCCACAATTTTTCCGCCTCCCTCCAAAAGAGATAATAATATTTAGAGGCGCTCGCTGGGGCTGAATGAGAATTAGCCCTAGGCGCAGCCCATCATTAGGACGGGACAGCCTGGCCACTGTGACATTTTTTAGAAAGCTGAGATGATGGAAAGAATAAGAAAAGAGATGATTCTGATGGAGAGAGGGCTGCACAGCCCCACCGCCGGCAAGAGGTTCTCCAATTTGTCCGACTCGGCTGGCAATGCTGTACTCGAGGCCCTGGAAAATTCGCAGCACCCGGCTCGCCTCAGCCCGCGCCTGCCGTCCGCCCCCCTGCACAGCGCTCTTGGAGACCTCCCAGCCAAGGGCAAATTCGAAATAGACACTTTGTTCAACCTGCAGCACTCGGGCAGCGAAAGCACCGTCTCCTCCGAAATCGCTTCTGCGGCGGAGGGACGCAAAAAGCCGGGTCATTATTCAGAGGCGGCCCCAGAGGCGGACATGAGCAGCGACGTGGAGGTGGGCTGCTCGGCGCTGCGTTCCCCCGGCGGCCTCGGCGCCGCGCCGCTCAAGGAAAACAATGGCAAAGGTAACGGAGCCGCCCGCGCCGCGCTCTCCAGTCCCTCCTCCCTGTTCCTCTGAGGCCGCTGCCGGCCGTTCCTGGTGCTTTTGCCCCTCTCCCACCCTCCGCCAGCAAGTTGTAAGGAGCTGGCTCAGGAGGGGCAGGAAGCATGCGGGGGACTGTGCTCTCTAGCTCTGATCTTTGAGTTTCCCAGAAAGGCGCAGGCCTGGGGCTCCAGGCCCGCCCGCCGGCCTGCCCCTCGCTTCTGAGTCCGAGAAAATGTTTCTGCGAGCAGCTCTAAAAGCCGGTGCGAGCCGACCGGCCTCTAGCCAGCCGCTGAGTCGCGCTAGGGGAAGAGTGCCCTAGGCAGCTGCTCTAAACTCCGCTGCCTCTGAGCCCCCAAGGCCGAGTGGAGGGGTCACTCTGAGTAAGTCGGAGGGAGCCTCTCCCGGTGCCTTTGGGAGACCTGCTTGGGTCAGCGGGAGAAAGTTGAAAAGTAGAGTCCACTCCCTAGTGGTTCCGGTTTGAGCAGTTGCTGACTTTCGAATCTTAAAATTTTAAACAAACCCAAAAGACTGTCAAAGAAAGGTTAGAGGCCGTACAGAAAGCGAGCTGCTCTGTGGGCTCCAGACCATGGCAAACCCAGCACTTCCCAAACTGTGCCTAGATGTAGGCATTTTCCCTTGGTCAATTCTCCTCCAGAATTGAAATTTTACAATTATTATTTTTTAAAAACCACCCTAATTGAGTTTCTATTATTTGCTTATGAAGTGCTCTCCAAACTTTATTGATTTCATTAACGGCAGCAATTTGTAAGCATGACAGACCCCATCAATTCAGGCAATGCCTCGTCTTCCTCGCCCGGCTTCCCCCATCCGCGCGCAGCTCCAGAGCGGGGATCTCGGCCCTACAGTGACTCATGCGCTGTCGGCCGTTTGTTTGCCAGGGTACGCGGAGAGCGGTTCAGCCGCTGGCACCACGACGTCTGCTTCCGGCTCTGGCCTCGGCAGCCTGCATGGAGGCGGCGGCAGCGGCGGCGGGGGCGCGGCGCTGGGCGGCTCCGGCTCTGGCGCCGATCAGGTGCGGCGCTACCGTACCGCGTTCACCCGCGAACAGATAGCGCGCCTGGAGAAGGAGTTCTACCGGGAGAACTATGTATCGCGGCCCCGCCGGTGCGAGCTGGCGGCTGCGCTCAACCTGCCCGAAACCACCATCAAGGTATCGATTCCAGCGCGCGCCTGTTCTAGCCTCCCTAGGGGTGTCTGGGTTGATTTTTGTTTCTCCTTTCTGGGTGGCTAGATTTAGCTGGGGCCTGAAAACCCGCAGGGGAGAGACACCGAAGGAATTGGCATATTTATTTCTCAGCTGCCAAATCCGAAGAGTTGGCCGGCCTCGCTGACCTGGGAAGGTCCCGGAATGGTGGAGCCAATGCAGCAAACACTAGCCTGTGCCCAGGTGCCCCTAACCCATATCCAAGGCCCCATTTTCCCCTTGGCGGCAGAGCCAGCTCGTCTTTGTTCCTCTGGTACGAACCAGACGTGAAACTTTTCGTTTGCTCTTGATCTTGGAGATTTATTTTCACATAAATCGTTACAACACGAAGAAAAGGATACTGTATTTTTAAAATCGATTGGGCTGATAGTAGTTTCCTAACCATTTTACTCCCGGGCAACGGGTAAAGGGCAACCTCGGGGGGGGGGGACGCAGCGAAATTATCCTTATTTATATATTTTTAGGCAATTAATTTTATTATACGTCCGGGAGGGAGAGATGGGACGTTGGGCGACTTGGTGAACACTTTACCGAGAATCCGACACTCTAGAAAAAGAAAAGAGGAAACTACATAGGATAGGGGAAGGGTGTGGAAGTCTCCCTTCGGTTTGTTCAGGCTTTCTTTAATTTAGAGTTGTGACGAATGATGTCTTCATTAGATACTGGGTTGAGAGGAGTAGAAATGTCCCCTACCCAATTTAAGAGGATGTAACTTCCGCCTCTCATTTGAGGCCAATGATTCCAACAAAATCATCCCTTCGATATCAAAATCGGACCCGTGTTCCTCGGAGCAGGTCCTTGCAGCTCAGAGAAGCAACACCTAGCGCGGTGACCGTTTATAAAAGCTGCCGCCGCAGCCTCTCTTCAAAGGCGGCCTAGAATCCCTGTGCAAATCCTGGGATTGAGAAACCGGTACTCAGCAAGGCCGGATACCGGTGGGTGGCGGGAAGGAGGGGAAAGGTGGGGTTGGGACGAAAAAACGCTGCAAAAAGTAAGGGAGCACAAGCCCGAGCGGCCGCAGCAGTCGGACACAAGGGAGAAGTCTCTCTTCGATGAGAAGGGTGTGCCCACACTGTGCCAGCTGGGAGAGCAGAGGGGAATGGGAGTTGGGCCCGCTCAGAGGGGAGTAGGCCAGGTCTTCCAGAGGTCCGGGAGGGACCTGGAGGCTCGGGGCGCGGGCTAGGGCCTCTTGGCCCTTCCTAACTCGGGCACCCGCGCGGCTCTTCCCGCAGGTGTGGTTCCAGAACCGGCGCATGAAGGACAAACGGCAGCGCCTGGCCATGTCGTGGCCGCACCCGGCAGACCCCAGCTTCTACACCTACATGATGACGCACGCGGCCGCCACCGGAAGCCTGCCCTACCCCTTCCACTCGCACGTGCCCCTGCACTACTACCCGCACGTGGGCGTCACTGCTGCGGCCGCGGCCGCTGCGGCCTCCGGAGCAGCGGCCGCGGCCTCTTCGCCCTTCGCCACTTCCATCCGTCCTCTGGACACCTTCCGCGCCCTCTCGCACCCTTACTCGCGGCCGGAGCTACTGTGCAGCTTCCGACACCCCGGCCTCTACCAGACGCCTGCGGCCGCCGCAGGGCTTAACAGCGCGGCCTCGGCCGCCGCGGCTGCAGCAGCTGCGGCGGCTGCGGCCTCTTCCGCCGCGGCCGCCGGGGCGC
Organism: Rhinolophus sinicus; assembly: GCF_057876585.1. Lineage (NCBI taxonomy): Eukaryota > Metazoa > Chordata > Mammalia > Chiroptera > Rhinolophidae > Rhinolophus > Rhinolophus sinicus. The sequence goes on along the minus strand of NC_142517.1, from coordinate 164,051,397 downwards.
CCCCCAGCGGCGGCTCCGCGCCCTGCTCGTGCCTCAGTTGTCACAGCAGTCAATCTGCGGCAGCCGCCGCAGCAGCAGCCGCTGCCGCCCTGGGGTCTCGCGGGGGCGGTGGGGGCGGCGGGGGTGGTGGCGGCGGCGCGGGGTCCGCCGGGGGCTCAGACTTCGGCTGTAGCGCCGCGGCGCCGCGCTCAGAGAGCGGCTTCCTGCCCTACTCAGCCGCTGTGCTTAGCAAGACCGCCGTGAGCCCGCCTGATCAGAGGGACGAGGCGCCGCTCACCAGATAACTACGTCGCCACCGCCAGGGGGCCGTGCCCACCGTTCGGAGTGTGCCGGGGAGTCCCCGGAGCGCCCCTCGCGCCCTTTGTGTGCCCACGTGCCCTCTGCGCGCTGCCCGCTGCTAAAGCTGCCGCCAGGGGGCGCCCCGGGCGCGAGAGGCCGAAGGGAACCTGCCGGCATTGGGGGGCGGGAGAAAGCTGTCGCGAAAGCCCGGCGGACGTCCCCCCAAATTATTTCTATTTTTGTATTTGCTACCCACCCGCCTCCCTTTCTCTAAGTATGTTTCCCGCCGCCCAGGCCCTGCTTCCTGCCTCTGTCCTGAGCTCTTAGTCTCTCTGAAGACAACCCTCTCGCCCCCAAATCACTCTTTTGGAGTCTGGGGCCCTGGCTGTAAGCCCTCAGGGCCGGGTTACTCGTCTGAACCACGTGGCCAGAAGCAACCGAGATCCACAACAAAGAGAAGGGCTAGTGCTTTGTGCGGGAGGGAAAGTCACCCCTGAGCTTCCTGATGCTGCTCCTTTTCTTCCACCTTTTTTCTTTAAACGAGGGTGAGGGGAGGTGGCAATTTTTCTCTCAGCCTGAGCTTGTTAGGGGCCCTGTCCGAGGAGAGCGGAAGAATGGAGGTCTGAGGAGAAGGCCAAGAGGGCGGATGGAGAGCGCGGGCAGCTGCGGGTGTGTTTCTGAGATTGTTTACTGCGTGCGGGAGCGAGGCCAGTGGGTCTGTGGCCGCCTTCCCTGGGAAGGACAAAGCGGAGGTGGGACTGCGTAGTCGTCTCGCCTCCTCTCTCTTGGCCCACCACCGTTCTCGATTTTTGGTTTGGGATGGAGGCGTCTTGTATATTTTATGCAAAATGTTATGGCTAATGAGGTTGCCACAAGCTGGCCAGGAAAGGAAAGGGAAACGAAGGGAAGGGGAGGGCAAGATGAACAGATCGTTGGAGTATTTGCGGAAGCGTTTTCAGTTCAGTGTTTCAACTACCGGGTTCCACTCCATCTGGGAAATACTTGAATCTCTAGATACCTGCTATTATCCTGTAGCATTTCCTTAGACACTTTCTGGGTTCGAACTCTCTTCTCCTCACTTCTTTCCCTCCTCGCTTTCCTATTCCTCTGGTAAAATG